>NC_045549.1:72795969-73465969 GCF_009769535.1 Thamnophis elegans | reverse complement strand
CACACATACACCGATCTCCCAGTTCAGTAGAACTCTGGACAGCTTACAATTCAGGAATATGTTACCAGCAGAACAAAAATCTATTACATGTTGCAAAACAAATACTGTAGACAGTTAATTGCCAAGATGGTATAAGAAGGGCAGATTTATGTGAGATAAAATATTTCACACGATTGATTTCTAGGAAGAGCGGGGGAAGGGCAATTTGATGTACTTTAGCACAAAAGGATTTAAATAATTAGAAAATGGTCAGTGTCAGCCAACATCCACCCAAATTGTAAAAGGACTCAAATCAAGATAGCTGATAAGACAAGTTTAAAGTTATCATAGATATCACATGTAATAACATACAAGTCCTTAAAGCACACATGATGAAAATTAAAAAAGTGATTAATCCTTGTGAAAAATTAGACAAGAACCCCCCCCCCACACACACACACTATAGCAGGACAAAATAACAGCTCTTATGTTATGCCCCTATATAGATAATCTTCCAATTACGACCATCATTGGAACTAGAATTCCTACTAAGCAAAGTGGCTGTTGAGTCGTGCCTGATTTTACAACTGTTTTTGCCACGGTTTTTAAGGGAATCACTACAGTTGCTAAGTGAATTATGAGGTCGTTAAGCAAATCAGGCTTCCCCCACTGACTTTGCTTGTCGGAAGCCACTGGTCATAATCACAAGACCTAGGACCCTGAAAGTGGCCGAATTTGATCACGTGACCCAAGGGCATGCTGTCATGGTCATAAATCAGTTGTAACTTTTGAATCATCGCTAAACAAATGGTTTTCAGTCAAGGGCTCCTCCACCTGCTCCCTTATCCCTTATCCCCCAGGTTCTGTTCCTTCTTTATTATGATGGTGGTGGTGGTGGGGGGAACCTGCAGCATCAGTTTAATTAAAAGATGAGAGATCAAGCGGCATCAGATAATTATGTTAAGACTCGTTTAGTTCTTGGCAAACCCACGCATCTCATTTTGGCTTAATGATTTTGCAACAGGAAAATCTGCAGAAGGTTTTTTGGGGTAAGAATGTCACACTTCTCTGGGAATTGTCACCGGGATGGGATGGGAAAAGCTGGATATTTAAAATCCTCATCCGGGGTAGAACTTTAATTTTGCTGTTCTCCTTCAAAAAGACCAAAACACACTATAAACATTCACAAAATAATTTCTTGCTCATTTATTTCCCTCCCCATTTTCATTGAAATCACATCAGCATTCGTTCTACAACAGCACTGAATTTCCTTCCTGAACAACAACAACAAAGGTATAGTCACACCTGTAATGTTCATTTTATGCTCACTAGTTTTGGTTCCATGTGTTTCTATTCACTCTTACGCTCCAATGATTTATTTCATGTATTCCCAGTTGAAATGCATAGATCGGAATTGCTTCTCCCTAACAAATGATTTTGTGTATCTTTGTTTTTAGCTGTATTTGTTCATTTTTATGATGGATTGGTGTACAGTAAGAAAAATCAATGTAGCTAAAAATCGGAGCATTCCTGGAATTATAAAAACAACAAATCCATTAGGGTTTGATGAGAGGCACATGCCAATTTTTGATAACATTAAAAAAAAGTAATGCAGCTCATTCAGTGACCGTTCAAAGTTACAACAGCACTGAAAAAAGGGATTTTTCACACTTATGACTGTTGCAGCATCCCCATGGTCATATGATTTACATTTGGATGCTTGGCCACTGGTTCATATTTATGACTCTCGCAGTGTCCCAAGGTCATGTTCTGCGACCTCCTTAGAAGCAAAGTCAATGGGGAGACAGATTCCCTTAACAACCGTGTTACTAATTTAACAAGTGCAGTGATTCGCTTAAAAATGGTGGCAAGAAACGCTGTAGAATAGATAAAACTCACTTAACAAATTTTTCAGCAAGATACATTCTGGGCTCAACTGTAGTCCTAAGTCGAGGACTACTTGTAAAAGAATTTCAAGTGCTATTATAAAGATATTTTTAAATAATGTTCAATATATTCCAGAAAAAAGTGCTCCTCTAGTTTCTTTTCTTCTTCAAATATAGATCAAAAAGAACTGTCTGTCTCCCTTGAATTCGGGGTGATTGTTAAAAGGTTTTCAAACAGTTGGTATTATAGCTGCAAAATATATGCTACTAGCCGATAACCCGGCGTTCCTCGGATATTTATTTATTGGGGGAAAAGTCCGGACAAAACTTCTAATGTTGGATTTTCCCCCTTACCAGAGGGAGACCCCTTGTGAAGCCGCTACCATGGCAACTCCACTGCGCTACACAGTAGAAGTAATTTTTCAGCAGTATAGTAGAAGCCATTTAAAGGCACAACAGGCTGCATCTTAACAGAACACACACTCCGAAGGGTGTTAGGGGTGTCTTACCCTCACAGTATTTGTTTCCAGAGAGTAAGTCATCTGTGTACCAAGTTTGGTTGAAATTGCTTCAGGCGTTCCAGAATTATGCTGGAAGATATACACACAGCCAGCCATTTATATGTATATATATATATTTTCTTTAAAAAAAGTATTTTATCTCTAAATATGTTGTACATATCCCTTTGAACAAGTCTTATATATCAACTGCCGTAATATATGAAACAGGCAGGGGCAATATGATTGAATGAGAAACGCCCATATTGCTTGTTACATCAATGTAACCTTTAATTAACTCTTATACACTGTTAATTTGCTCAATAGCCTTTGAGGCATTTGGGGACCAGGAAGAACAGAATTACTAAGAAGAAATTAGTCATAGTCTAATTTTAAAAACAGTGAGAAAAGCTGTTGTGTTTTTATGCAATGCCCAGTTCTTTGTCATCATTTTCCAGGTTGACCATAAGAAACAGGACAAAATTTCTGTTATTGAAAGTTTAAGCATACAGCATACATTGTAACAATCTCCTTGAAGCTGTTTTATTTGATATTAACTTAAAACACATATTTTGAGTGGGGTTTTTTTCCTCTCTCTCTCTTGGATGACAGAAAAGTATTAAGCAGCAGGGACCAAACACAGTTATGTCTTTTTAACAGGGTTAAAGGTTACATCACAATCTAGGGTTAGTTGCAGATACTTTTAAAAAGGACAGAACTAAAGATAACATTGCTAATTCTTCATTTATTTAATAAGGTTTATGTACTTGCTTTAATCTTCAAAGATCTAATCTAGTGTACACCATAGAAGCCACACCAATTTATAAAATAAATAAATATTAAAAAAAATAATACATCACATTTATCAGCAAATGTTAATTTAAACATAATGCATTTAGTATATAAATAAGTGGCCCCTAAAAGCTTCATTAATGGAAATAGAGATACACAGTTTTTCATCTCCTATTTTAAATATTTTTTCAAACCCTAGGATTCCACAATATTTTTTTTATAGGGCTTTATGAAAGGCTAAGGGAAAATAAGCTTGTTTAAAAAGGCGCAGAGTTTAAATTAAAATACTTTGTGATAGTTTATTCAACAATCAGTACGCAGACTTTTCCCAGCCTCTGAAATTTCACATTCATTAATTTTATTGGAGAAATTAAGCAAGGTTCTTAAGCATTTACATTCAAAAGCAGAAAGGAGAAAATTAAATTTGTTATTACTTTGGGAGTTTTTAAAACAGATGTCAGAAAGAAGAGGGGATTGACTTAAAGAACAGGACAATGAAAAACTCTCTGTGAAACTGTTTAGTAAACTGAATAGATTTCTCCAAAGTCCAGCTGGACTACAGAGCTTTTATTGGACTTTTATTTTAATCTGCATAACTACCACAGTGTTATTATGATTATTAAACAAATGCCTAGTGGAGATGAACAGAAAATAGACAAACCTATTCTCTATCTGAGCTCCAGAAAAAAAAAAGAAAAAAAGAAAATGCAACATTTCCAAAGCTGAAAGAAAAACAAAAATTCAGCATATTCAAACAAAAATTAAGCATATTTTTTATGCTTAAAAAAATAAGTTTTTTAAGCATAAAACTTATATTGGAGATGATGGAACGCTGTGTTCAGAAATCTCAAGAATAATAAGGATATTGAAGACATTACTAAATTACAGTAAATAGCTGGTCCAATTTTGGTACAAGAGGAAAGAACTTTTCCATGCCATTTCAGTCTAAAAGCAAAGTAACAACAAAAATAAATATGCTGCACTATAATTACAAATAGTACTGGTATAGAATACAGATAGTCCTCAACTTACGACCACAACTGAGCCCACCATTTCTGTTGTTAAGTGAGACGTTTGTCAAGTGAGTTTTTCCCCATTTTACGACCTTTCTTGCCATGGCTGTTAAGTGAATCACTGCGGTTGTTAAATTGGTAGTACGGTTGTTAAAGTGAATCTGGCTTCATTGTTGATTTTTGCCAGTCAGAAGGTTGCAAAAGCGGATCCCGTGACCCAGGGACACTGCAACCGTCATAAATACGAGTCAGAGGCCAAGCGTGTGAATTCTGACCATGGAGATGCTGCAAGGGTCATTAAGTGAGAAAAGCGGTCCTAAGTCACTTTTTTTCAGTGCCGTTGTAACTTGAAACGGTCACTAAGCAAAAGATTGTAAATTGAGGGCTACCTGTATTATTTTTTTAATGTTATCCAAAGTTGGCCTGTGCTTCCCATCAAACCATAATGGAATCATTGTTATTTTTTAATAATTCCCGGAACGCTCTTACTTTTAACTACAGGTAGTCCTCGACTTACGACCACAATTCAGCCCAACAGTTCGGTTGTTAAGCAAAGACACTTGTTAAGTGCATTTCCCCCGCATTTTACAACCATTCTGTCGTTAAGCGAATCACTGCAGTTGATAAAGTCAGTAACCCGGTTGTTAAGTGAATCTGGCTTCCCCGTTGACTTTTACTGTCAAAAGGTTTCAAAAGGGGATCACCTGACTTACGACCGCAACGGTCGTAAGTATGAATCAGTTGCCAAGCATCTTAATTTTGACCACATGATTCTGCAAATGTCACAACTGTGGGGAAAAAAAGACCAGTCACAAACCCCTTTCCCTCCCCCTGCCGTTGTAACTCTGAACGGTCACTAAACGAACGGCTGTAAGTCGAGGGCTCCCTGCCAATTGATTTTTCTTACTGGGTGCACCCCAATCCATCCTAACGATGGACGGCCACTAAACGAACGGCTAAAAGTCGAGGACCGCCTCTAATGGGGTGGGGGGGGGCACAGATCGACCTTCCCCACAAAAGGGGGAAAAAGAGAGGACCCATTGGGGCGGGGAAGGGGAAGGCCCAAACCCGGGGATCGATCCATAAAAAGAAAGAAATAAAAATAAAAGCGGGCAGGGCGGCCTTGGGGCGGGTGGTGGTGGTGGTTAATCCTGAGGGGAGACGGGCCGTTCCCCACCTCGAGGGGCTTTCGGAGGGGGTTGAGGAGAAGTGGGGGGGGGTCTCGGCCCTTCCTTTTCATGAGGCGGGTCGGGGTTTCGGGGCCGCCGCGGAGAAGCCAGGCGAAGCGGCCTCACTTTTGGCGGGAAAACAGGCGCCGCCATTGAGGGCGCCTCCTTTCCTCCCCCCCCTCAGCCCCTCCGGCCTTCTCTGAGGGCCGCGGCCTCCCCTTACCTCGCCGCCAGGTCCGCCTCCTTCCGCAGGGCGGGCCCGGCCTCGGCGGCGGCGGCGGCAACAGCGACGTTTCCCGGCCGAGGAGGAGAAGGAGGAGGAGGAACAGCCGGGGAGGCCCGAGCGCGCCGGCGAAGGAGGAGCTGCCGCAGCCCACGCCGCCTCTCCCTCCCAGGCCCTCCGCTGGCAGGCAGGGAGGCCTGGCGGAGTCCACGCGGAGGCAGGCCCTGAGCGAGGAGGGCAGCCGCCTCCGGGGATTCGCCGTTCGGGCTTCCCGCCAACGAAGGGCAGGAGGGCGGCCTGACTTCTCGGGAGTTTTGCAGGCCGGGGTGCGGGAGCCCATCAGGGAGAATATGGATAGGCCGGCGCCGGTGGTTTATTTGAATGACTCAAGTAGACAGTATCATCAAGGGATAGGAGGGAATGGGGGTCTGGGGAGAGGAGAAGGATAGAAGGAGAAGAACTGAAAAAATAAAAGGAGAAGAATTTAACATTAACAGAGTTGGAAGGGTCCTTGGAGGTCATCTAGTCCAACCCCCTGCTCAGACAGGAGATCTATACTAGGGATGCCCAACTGTGGACCTTTGTGATCGACCAGCTCAGTGTCTTAACCACTGAGCCACCTAGTCAGGGAAAAGGAGAAGAGGAGGAGGAGGACGAAGTGGGAGGAGAAGGTGAAAGAATGAAAGGAGAAAGGGAGGAGGAGGAGGAGGAGAAGAAGGGAGGACAAGTGTGTGCTTCTTAATGGTCTCTGAGCTTGGTGGTTTGCTTGGGGACATTACCCAAACGCCTCGGCAACATCATCAAGTGCTAAGAGGGAGTGGGGTTTGGGGAGAGGAGGAGGATAGAAGGAGGAGAAGAACTGAAAAAAAAAATGGAGAAGAAGAGGAAGGAGAACAGCTGTGTTGGCTCCTTGGTGGTTTCTGCGATTCGTGGTTTGCTTGTGCCAATTGTGGACCCAAACTCAGCAACATCATCAAGTGCTAAGTGGGGTTTGGAGAGAGGAAGAGGAGGAGGAGGACGACGAAGATGAGGAGTAGAAGAACAGAAACTGAAGAAGCGGAGGAGCACTGCGGAGTCCTTGAGGGTCTCTGGGCTTGGTGGTTTGTTTGGGGACATTACCCAAACTAGCCAACATTATCGGTGCTAGGTGGGAGAGGGAGAGAGGTCTCATCCACTACTTCCAAGACAAAAGTGGGACATCAATCTAACCAAATCATTTTGGACGTGCGACTGAGGACTGTTAAAAATCCAGAGCTCCTTGGTGCTCTCTGAGCTTGGTGGCTTTCTTGCAGATGTTTCATTACCCAAGTAGAAGACATCATCCGTTCTAGTAAGGAGTGGGATTAGCCCTCAGTTTATATTGTACTAGTTAAGGAGTGGGGGGTGGGTCTCAGTTTGTATTATAAATAGGTTATAATATAAACAGAGAGCAAACCCCACTTCTTAATAGCACTGATAATGTTACCTAGTTTTGTCATTAAACGTCTACAAGAAAGCGAAGGAGCTCAGAGAGCACCAAGTACCACAAACAGCAATTTTGGCAAAACAGCAATTTTGTGGGGTGTTTGGGATGAGAGGATTGCCCCCCAGGTCAAAAGTCCCTCAGTGAATTTACAAGACTAAGGGTGGACTTCACTTTGGCTCTGTCCTTGGTGTCGGTGCAAACACCACAGTCACTGCGCCATACCCACAAGTTGCATGTATTTTCCAGCTCTTATTCTGCAACAAAGGGATAATTCAATACAATACAATACAATAGCAGAGTTGGAAGGGGCCTTGGAGGTCTTCTAGTCCAACCCCCTGCCTAGTTAGGAAACCTTGTACCGTTTCAGACAAATGGCTATCCAACATCTTCTTAAAGACTTCCAGGGTTGGAGCATTCACAACTTCTGGAGGCAACTTCTGTTCCACTGATTAATTGTTCTAACTGTCAGGAAATTTCTCCTCAGTTCTAAGTTGCTTCTCTCCTTGATTAGTTTCCACCCATTGCTTCTTGTTCTACCTTCAGGTGCCTTGGAAAATAATTTTGACTTCCTCTTCTTTGTGGCAGCCCCGGAGATATTGGAAGACTGCTGTCATCTCTCCCCTAGTCCTTCTTTCTATTAAACTAGACATACCCAATTCCTGCAACCGTTTTTCATATGTTTTAGTCTCTAGTCCCCTAATCCTCTTTGTTGCTCTTCTCTGCACTCTTTCTAGAGTTTCCACATCTTTTCTACATCGTGGCGACCAAAACTGAATGCAGGATTCCAAGTGTGGCCTTACCAAGGCTTTATAAAGTGGTATTAAACCTTCACGTGATCTTGATTCTATCCTTCTGTTGATGCAGCCTAGAACTGTGTTGGCTTTTTTGGCAGCTGCTGCACACGGCTGGCTCCTATTTAAATGGTTGTCCACTAGGACTCCAAGATCCCTCTCACACTTACTGTTATTGAGCAAGGTACCATTTTATATACTGTACCTGTGCATTTGGGTTTTCTTGCCTAAATGTAGAACCTTACTCTTTTCATCATTGAATTTCATTTTATTAGATAGTGCCCAATGTTCAAGTTTGTCAAGATCCTTCTGTATCTGAAGCCTGTCTTCTGGAGTGTTGGCTATTCCTGCCAGCTTGGTGTCATCTGCAAATTTGATGAGTTCCCCATTTATTTCCTCATCCAAATCATTGATGAAGATGTTGCACCATCCGGTCCTGGTGATTTGAACTCGTCTAGGGTAGACAGGTGCTCACTTACCACTCACTTTTTCCCCCTATTTCAACTTGTGTTCCTAATCGGATTTTTGTGGTGCTTTTTGTGGTGCTGTTTTTGATATCCCTTTATCCCTTTGTGTAAAGACAGATGCAAAACATGAGTTAAATAGTTCTGCTTTCCCCCTGTTGCTTGTCACCTTCTTGCCACTTTCTCCCAGCAATGGACCAATTGTTTCCTTAACTTTTTTCTTGTTTTTAACATGTTGGAAGAAGCTTTTTTGTTTGTTATTTTTTTTAACTTTTGTGGCAAGCTTTTCTTCATTTTCAGACTTGCCTGCGGGTGATGATTCAGGGATGTCTCAGCATGCCCACAGAAGGGGTAAAAATAATTAAAACATTCCTTTCAGGTCAAGAAAAGGTTTAGTGTTAAAAGAGCCAAGAATGTGGTGTTTTTTTAAAATGCACTAATTGGTTATAGACATCGTAATAATCCTAACTGATAGTGAGGGGAATAAATCAAGTGCATACATAGTGCGTAAGTGCAGATATGTTCTAGATATGAGAAAGATGCAAAATCATAGTTTTTATAAAGGGCCAACAGAATTAGATAAAATCCTAACAGAAACAGAAGATGTATAAAGAAACGGTATAATTATTTACTGAGTGAAAAGCTAGCAGAGGAACAAGTAAAGGAGACATTGGGCGAAAAAAAATGGTTATACGATAGAACTAGATAAATGGCAGAAACTGTGGGACAGGAATTATAAATTAACGATGTCATCTGCATATAAAGATAATTTATGTAAGATGTCTTATAGATGGCATCTTCCACCGGCGAGGTTGGCAAAGATGTTTAAAGGCAAATCAGCTAAATTTTGGAAGTGCCACCAGATATCTGGATCTTATTATCATACGTGGTAGACGTGTGGAGAAGCAAATAAGTATGGGATAAAAATAAAGATATGGATGGAAAAGATGATAAAACAACGTATTGAGTTTAAATATTTTTGTTGGGGATCTTGCCTGAAACTTATAACAAAGAAAATATATATATTTAGTTATTCATGTATTAACAGCAGCTAGAATTGCATTTGCATAATATTGGAAAAGTGAAGAGATTCCTACTGAAGAGAAAGTGATTAGGAAAATATTAGAATGTGCAGAAATGAATAGACTAACACTGGCAATTAAGGAGAAGGAATAATGATTATTATATGATATGGGAATCATTTTACCAATGGTTAGAGAATAAAAAAGGAAATTGGAAATAAAGGAAGAAGACAACAAGAATAGAAAATAAATTAAGATAAGAGATAATAAAATGGCAACTGATAACATGAGTATGATGAGAATCGTGTTTAATGTTATTTTATTTTTATTAGAAGATATGAAGGAAATGAAGAGTTATACATGGTATAATTGTTCAATGTATATAATTTGTGGAAGGATGTTGCACAGAAATATTTGTACCCAGACGACACAGTGCTTAAGGAGAGATGAAATGTTTGTATTTTTTAAAATGGAAAATAAATTAATTTTTTTTTTAAAGGAGTGCATACATAGTGTACCAGATTTCTAGCATGATATCTTTTCATCACATTATTTCATTTTGGGAACAGCAACCTTACACAGAGTTAGTGACAGCAAGCAAAGAGATTAACCACAAGGGGCAAAAGAAAGGAAATGCTGCTTAATCTATTGTCAGTTAAAATATTATTTTAGCTTAGTATTCCTACTTTGTCTATTATACAGAGAGTCCTTGACTTACAACCACAAATGAGCCCAAAATTTCTGTTGATAAGTGAAACATGTTAAGTGAATTTTGCCCCATTTTATGACCTTGCCACAATTGTTCAGGCATTCACATTTCTATTGCATTTCACTAGAATGAAATCCAAAGCACTGCAGAGTCTTAAGAAGAAGAAGATTGGTATGAGAAGGACTTGCTTATAACTCCAGCTAAACCTGTTTTTTCAGATCCAAAATGCCAAACTAGCTTTTCCTCTTTGAAGTGTGTTCAAAGCTACATATATTTGTATTCCACACAATTAAACTGAAGGCACTGAAATCTAAACCAACATTTCCAACATATCCTTTTTTGGATCTATTTTTAAGGTTTTATGCACATCAGATACTGAGAATTGTAAAACTCACAGCCACTTATAAGCTACTAATATAACTAGTAGTGGACATTAATATTAGACACAGTGAAATATAGTAATATGAAATAGCTAAATGTCATCTAGATCTTAAAGCCTCAGGTAGTGACTAGAGTTTTGCTTTAAAAAACATTTAATATATTTATATAGCCATCCTTTTCCAGGCAACTTTGAGAGGCTCCCAATCAAAAATTAAAACACATAACACTACTATGGCAGTTCTATTTGCATTCAAACTTGCAAATATCTGTATGGTATTTGCATTTTCTCTTCTTCACGTATGGTCAGCACACTAAAAATAATAAGCAGTAAGCCATCCAGAGTAACTTAATAGTGAGGTCAGTGGCATATAAATTTAATTAATAAAAAATAAAGTTACTTTGATATTTGTTACTTTGTGTGACATACATAATGCTGGCAAAGGTTAGAAACATGGCTGAAATAGCACGACAGTAACATAGGAAAACGGAACAAGTGACGGGACAATAGCAGGTTCAGTATAGAATAAAGCAGGTTTTAAAAAAAGGTCCCATTGTCAATGAGTATAAAATCGTCATTGTCATTGACCAGTTATGAACAATCTTACTTATGAACCCATTGCGTCCAACATCATTATCCTACCACCCAAATCATTTTACTTTCTAATGGAACTTTTTGTTGCTTTCTTAAAGCAACGAGAAATTCCATTAGATAGAAATCATCAAGCCATGTCATACACAGCGCTGGTAAGCTTACCGTAATCATGTTTATTGAAATCGATCACTTTCACATATTTTTTAAAAATATCTTTTTATCCAGTCTTCATTATTTTAATAAGTAACTCAAGGCCATACCTAATAACTCCTCAAAAAGAAAGATTTTCTTTTTACTACAATTGAAAACACGGCATCCAAACAACATTCTGTACCTAAATCAGGGGTGTCCAACTTTCACAACTTTTTAAGACCTGTGGACTTCAACTTCCAGAATTCCCCAGGCAGCAAACCGGCTAGGGAATTCTGGGAATTGAAGTCCACAAATCTTAAAAGTTGCCAAGATTGGCCAAACACCAAGGCAGCATTCTCAGTCTCTCCTTTTGGTGCATTTAATTTCTCATAGTGGGAATTTCCCATTACTCCTCTTGAGAGCAAGATGGATACCCTGAGTGGTCTCCAACCTTGGCAACTTTAAGACCTGTGGACTTCAACTCCCAGAGTTCCTCAGCCAGCTTTGCTTTGCTGGCTGAGGAACTCTGGGAGTTGAAGTCCACAGGTCTTAAAAGTTGCCACGGTTGGAGACCACTGCCCTAGTAGATAACTGAATAACAGAAAAATTAAAAGAATAAATTTGATCAGATAAATAAATTCATATTTATTTAATTAATAAATCAGGATAAATTAATGCATTAAGAAATAATAGATAAAGTAGATAGATAAAATACTTTATTTGGCCAAGTGTGATTAGACACACAAGGAATTTTGTCTCTTGTGCAGAAGTCTCCATGCAAAGCAACAGAACGATAATATCATCGCATAATATCAGTAAGAGTGGGTACTAAAGAAAATAATTAGGATAATGCAGCCCTACTATATGGGCAAATATACACGACAATAATAATACTGCAGGCATACTACATGGATAAAATATACATAATAATACTGCAGGCATACTACATGGGTAAATAAATATAACACTGCAGCCATGCTACATGGGTAAATATATATAATAATACTGCAGCCATGCTACGTGGGTAAATATATATAATAACACTGCAGCCATGCTATATGGATAAATATACATAATACTACTGCAGCCTTGCTACATGGGCAAATATATATAATACTGTAGCAATTACCATTATTATTATTATTATTATTAATAATAATAATAATGCTGTAGCCATGCTACATGGGCAAATATACACAATAATAATAATACGTTACGATGTCCTAGGCCCCTGGGTGGGGCCCGACTAGTAACCAATGCCAAATCCGGCGAAACAACTGGCCGCTGTGATACAATTGTATAATAATAATAACAACAACAACAACAACAACAACAACAACAACAACAACTCCGCCATTGCCGGTCCCAAGCCCGGATGAGAAAGGAGGAGGGTTGGGGTCAATAATATATTATAATTATTACAATATTATAATAATAATAATAATAATACTGCAACCATACTACATAGTAATACTGCAGACATGCTACATAGTAATACTGCAGACATGCTACATGGATATACATAACACTGCAGCCTTGCTACATGGGCAAATATACACAATAATAATAATACTCCAGCCATACTACATGGATAAATATACATAATATTGCAGCCATGCTGCATGGGTAAAATATACACACAGACATTTGACAGCATTATTAGAATTAGTTGAATTAAGATGAATCATGAATTAAGATGGATGTAATCAATAAATCTATCTGAAATATTGGAAATAGCTTATATAAAGTTCCCAAATAGAACTCCCCCCACCCCACCCCCACCTTTCCTGCAAGTAAATCCTTTTATTGCAGGAGCCAAACTTTTTTATTAGCCTTTCTATTCCTTCTTTATCACTTGGGGAAACCCACCCAGGGCCCCCTTAAAGAGCTTTACTCCGAAGTAAGGGCCCTACAAGAGGTTTACTCCGAAGGGCCCTCCAAGAGGTTTACTCAGAAGTAAGGGCCTTCCAAGAGGTTTACTCAGAAGTAAGGGCCTTCCAAGAGCTTTACTTCGAAGTAAGGGCCCTACAAGAGGTTTACTCAGAAGTAAGGGCCTTCCAAGAGCTTTACTTCGAAGTAAGGGCCTCCAAGGGGACGTTTTGAAAGGAAAAGACACACACAAACACACAATCCCGGAGGAAAGTCCCACGACGGTTCCCGGCCGGCCCAACGCTCCGTCTTTCGGGGAAAGCAAGCCAACCAGGCCCGGGCCTCAAGACATCCCCGCTCGGACGATGCGGCTTGTTGCCCCCGCGGTCCGCAGAGCTCGGAAAGGCCCCATCCGGCTGGGCCGGCGGCCAGGAGGGCGGGCCTGTTCGCTCCCCGCCTGCGTGGAAGGAGGAAGGAAGGACGGCCGCCGGAGAAGGAGCGCCGAGCGGCGGCCTCTCCTCCTGGGCTGTTTTATCCCGGCCGGCCGAGGAGCGGCACTGTCTCCCCGCGGCCAGGCCCCGCGCCAGGCGCACGCTCGGCCCAGCCGTCCCCGACAGCCGCCGGGGCCTGACTGAGGCGGCAAAGAAGCGCGGGGCGGGCGGCGGCGGCGGCGAGGAGAGGAAAAGCAGGCCGGGCATCGTGGCAGCAGCACCACCAGCGAGCGGCAGAAGCGCCCGAGGCCCAGACCGCCACCTTCCGCCTGCTCGATGCTGCACCTCCCGGAGCTGCATGAGGTAAAAAGGCGGGCCGGGCGCGGGGAAATCTGTGAGGCGGCGGAGGCGGCTTCGAAACACTCGCCGGTGAGGGCAGGGGGAGACATCTTGGCCCGAGCCGGGCGTCGCCTGAGGGGAATCCTGAGGTAAAAGTTGCCGAGGGAGCGGGCCCAGTGGCCTCCGGCCGTGTGAGGGACACCCCTTCCCCCCACCCTCACCGGGTGTTTGCGGCCTAACTTCTAGGCCTCGCCTGGCCGCTTGCTTGCGGGAGGCACTTCCCGGCGGCGGGACTCTCCTTCCCGGGTCGGATCTTTTTACGCCCCCCCTCCCCCCATGGGGCTCCTTCTTTTCCCCCGTCGGAGCCCCGGCCCTCATCGTGGAGACGACGCCCCGAGGGGCTGGGGGGGGGGGCGGGAAGGAAGGCTCGGCCCGGCTCGGCCGCGGGTAAAGGTGGATTGGCGGCGGGCCCGGCTCCGGGGTCATCGTCGGGGAAAGGGGCCTTTTATTTCCCACTCGGGGCTTCGGAACGGGGGAAGGGAAATCAAACGGCTTGAGGGGGGAGTAAAAGTCTGAACTTTTGTTTTGCGACCGGCAGGGGCCGGTAGAAGCCTGCGAAGAAGGAAACTTTCTCGACGGCGGCGGCGGCGGCGGAGACGACATCGGCGGCAGCGCCAGGATGGACTTCCCGTCCGCCCAACCCAAGCCTCCCCCCGACGGCAAGATCATCTTCTACCCGCCTGGAGTGAAGGAGATCACGGATAAGATCACCAACGACGAAGTGGTCAAACGCTTGAAAGTAAGTAAGCAAGGCCTTGGCTTGGATCCCCCCCTTTTCCCCTGGGCCTTGTTTCCTGGCCCTGGAAACACTCTTCGCACCTGGCTGGGAGTTATAGTTCGGCCTGAGGCATTGAAGGGGGATTGGGTGACTCTGGGCCAATGGCCAGGAGACGGGGAGTTCTAGCCGTAACTTAAGAAATCTGGCTGGGCGACTAGGCCAAGCACCAGGTGACTGGAGTTCTAGTGCCAATAGAGGCATGAAGGCATGAAAGCCAGCTGGGTGGCTGGATCAATCACAAGGTGACTGGAGTTCTAGTGCCAATTTTGACATGAAAGCCAGATGGGTGACTGGCTCAATCACCAGGGGACTGAGTACTAGTGCCCACTTAGGCTTGAAAGCCAGCTGGGTGACTGGAGTTCTAGTGTTAATATAGGCATGAAGGCATGAAAGCCAGGTGGGTGGCTGGATCAATCACAAGGTGACTGGAGTTCTAGTGCCAATTTTGACATGGAAGCCAGCCTGGTGGCTGGGTCGATCACCAGGTGACTGAGTTCTAGTGCCCACTTAGGCATGAAAGCCAGATGGGTGACTGGAGTTCTAGTGCCAATTTAGGCATGAAAGCCAGCTGGGTGACTGGGCCAGTCACCAGGTGATTAAGTTCTAGTGTGGACCTAGGCATGAAAGCTGGTTGGCTGACTGGGGCCAATCACAAGATGACTGAGTTCTAGCGCCTATGTAGGCATGAACGCCGGCTGGGTGACTTTGGGGGTCAATCATATCCTTGTGTTTGAACTTGCCTTAGGGCGATTGCAACTGCTCTTGTTTGTAAGCCCTTTATTAATATGTAAGCTATTTTTTAGTTCAGTGTAGCAGTTAAAGTGCTGTGCTAGAAACCAGGAGGCTGAATTTTAGTCCTGCCCTAGGCCTGAAATTCTGCAGGGTGGGCTAATCACCAGGAGACTGAGAGTTCTAGTTCCACCTTAGGCAAAAAATCTGACTGGATGTCTTTGGGAAAGTCACTAGGAGATGGTGAGTTCTAGTCCGGCCTTAGGCGTGAAAGTCAGCTGTGTCTCTTTGGACCAGTCAGTCTCTCTCAACCCAACTCATCTCATGGGTCTTTGGCTGCCAGATAGATAGATCTTGTTGAAATTCACACATTGTATCAGGGATTATATGGTTTTGGTTTTGTAGGTTGTGTAAAACCAGTCATATTATAAATTGCATTTTATTGATTGTTAAATGTTAACCATTTGTAACTTACCTGAGCAAATTGGATTACTCCAAGGTGTAAACCGTGTTTCCATTAGCAGAATGTAATATGCAACCCTTAGATATTAGAGTAGTAGTGCTATGGGCCTCAGAATGGTTTCTAACATACATATGTATAGGTATGTTTTGCTTAACATGTTGTTTGAATGCAGGTATCTCTGTTTTGAATGATGGCCAAGCAGGCTATAATTGAACCAAGCCAACTCCTTCTTATAATGTCGGAATTCTTTCTGAAGCTTTGACTAGTATAACAACGAGCCAACACGTTAGCCTGAAAAACTGTATCACTTCCTTAATATGTGGCATGACAATCCCAAATTTCATTTGTGGAAAGTTCTATTTTAATTTTTGATTAGGAATGATGATCTTGGTATCCCGATTTAGTGAAAGAGGAGAGATCATTTGATAAGGAGGAATTTAGTGGTCTCCGTTTTGCATACAACTTGTTCAATATATCGCATGGAGGTTTTTTTTGGCAGGAAGAAGGAGCTGCTTCTCCTCCAACCCTCTATTCTTGGCTGCATTGTGCTCTCGCCTTTTGCTGTAGAGAAAGTGAGGGGGTTCGTTCCTTGTGCTAAGTCATTAGGTGGCTTGCTTGGTTTTGCCTATTATTTTTTTATGTGTTTTGCAAATTGTGCCATGTCTCAACCTAATTGTGAATAATAATAATAATAATAATAATAATAATAATAATAATAGGACTCGAGCTGTTGAACTACCAACCATAACAAAACATAACCAAACATAAGCCTGAAAAAGTCACCAAACATCAGATGGTCAAGATCTTGTGGGATTTTCGCATACAAACGGACAAAATACTGGCGCATAATACACCAGACATCACACTGGTTGAGAAAAATAAGGTCACAATCATAGACATCGCAATACCAGGTGATAGCAGGGTCGCCAAGAAGGAACATGAAAAAATCGCAAAATACCAGGACTTAAAAATCAAAATTCAACGACTATGGCCCAGACCAGCAGTGGTAATTCCAGTGGTAATTGGCACACTGGGTGCTATTCCAAAAGCACTGGAATTACATTTAAAACAGTTAAAAATTGACAAAATCACCATCAGTCAAATGCAAAAAGCCGCACTGCTTGGATTTGCATGCATATTATGAAAATACATTACGATGTCCTAGGCCCCTGGGTGGGGCCCGACTAGTAATCAATGCCAAATCCGGTGAAACAACTGGCCACTGTGATACAATTGTATAATAATAATAATAATAATAATAATAATAATAATAATAATAATAATAATAGTAGTCCCGATTGTAATTGAAGTCCTTGGAGCAATACCCAAAGGGCTACCTTGCTGTTTGGAAAATTTAAATTTATCAGACTTGAACATTCTGATTCTACAAAAAAACCACCCTACTTGGAACAGCTTATATCCTCCGACGTTACCCTAACAGTTCTTAGGTCCTTGGTTAGGATTTGAGCTGTTAAGCTACCAACCAGCCCCAAAGGCTGTGAACCTCACCAAAGATTAACCAAATAACAACAACTACTACAATAATAATAGCAGCAATATTTCAGCAGACATTTGAGGTTAACTAGTCCTTAGTAGAAGGCAGGGAATAAGTGGAATCCTGCTTTCTCCCATCCTCCAGTATGAAGGAAAGTGCATTTGGAGAAGCAGAGGGGAAAACCTTTGGCTTTCCCAGGGAAAAGCCCGGATGAAGAGGCTGCACAGTCCCAAGCTGAATGGGGGAGGCAGGAAGAGGTTTAGGGTAGCCATACCCCAGAATCTCTTAGGATAGATCTAGTACAGGGGTCCCCAATCCCCTGTCTGTGGACCCCTACCGTTCCGCGGCATGCCAGAAACTGGTCCATGCAAACAAACAAAGCCCCATCTGCGGGATGCAGGCAACATGCAAAACCACGCCCCCTCCGGATCACGGAAGAACCTCTCTGCACGGAACCGGTCCCTGGCGTCCAAAAGGTTGGGGGCCGCTGGTCTAGTAGGTTGAGTTTGGCAAGATTCTGTCCATTGCAGTAAACAAATAAAAGGATTGAACTCAATTGGAGTTTGCTGTGTCATCTCTGGCCCCAAGAAAACCTATGAAGTCATAGATTCTATCTTTTCTGTACAGCTAGTCCTCAAGTCAACAACCATTCCTTTAACAACCGCCCAAAGTTATGACATTGCTGAAAAAAGTCTGGTCCTTGACGTTATGACCATTGCACCATCCCCCCACCATCACACTATTGCAATTTGGGCTCTGGGCAATGTAGTTGCTTGCTTTTGTGAAAAGTTGCGGTGTCCTGCAGTGTTGGTCCCTGCTGATGGTGATTGATGGTTCTTTTCTTCCCAGTTTCTGGGGAAATCATGCCTATTCGGAAGAATAAGTTTGCGGCATTTGCTTAAAGACTGCAGATTTGCTTAATCACCACCATGATTTACTTGACCATCGATAAAAATGTTAGTTAAATCAGGTCTGGCTCGAGTTAAGGACAGAAAAGACTTAACAACAGAAATAATAGTAGTCGTATATCAAGGACTACCCGTACTTTTTACTGCAAAATTGGTTTTTTTGACTTACGATGGCCTTTGTGAGAAAGACTTTACTGAAGTTTTGCTAAGTGAACAAGGAAGATTGCATCTCTTTTGCTGGCACTATATGTCCTAGTTAGTAAGGCTAGAAGCTCAGGGCATTGAATAAATGATTTACAACTCACGCCATTTCCTACATTCTTTTTTTTCCTTTGGCAACTTTCATGTTTCTTTTTAATCTCATGTGTTATTTTAAATTTGTATGCCACTCAGCATCTTCTGGAGTCAAGCACCGTTGAAATCTTAAGAAGTGGAATTAACTATATCAGGGGATTAAATCTTTCAATGGAATTAGAGAAACTGCTTTATACGAATGCATTTGTTTATTACAATTATGTCGCGCACTTCTCCTTTTTTCTTGCTTCGATCTTTTCCTTCATCAAATTCTTGTGTCATCTCCGTGTTTGAAAGATCACTGAAATTCTGGTACATGAAAACAAACGTTCAGTAGAATTGGTGCTTTTAATGCATTGGAATTACCTGTTGTGCGGAGGAATCAATGGCAAGTCTTAAAATGTAATCCACATTTTCCTCCTAGCCTTATATATAGTATACCTTTTCGGTATGTGTTAGAATATGTGATTTATGATTAATTACTTAGCTGTTAGAAAAGTACTTTATGTGTAATAAATTTAAAACAAATGCAATTTTCCCCCTAGAATGATAAAATTAGCATAAATTTATTAGCATAAATTTGTCATAACGCAAGCATTTATTCATCAGAAACAGTTGTAGCAAGGAAAATAAACTGAAGAATGAATGACAAAAATTTAAAAATATAATAAAGGGGAAGTGTGCAGAACAAAATTTCAGGTAGGGTTTCTAGCCTAGGTGCTGTAGTGATGTTTGAACTTGAGCTCCCAGAATCCCTCAGCTGACATGACTCCTGCTGAGAAGTCAGGGAGTTGAAGTCCACAAGAATAGAACTGCCCACAGTAAGAAACTCTGGCTTAAAAGAGTGACTTTATGAAGTGGCAAGTATGTATTTTAAAGAGAATGATCCCATAGCAAGGGGAAAGGTTAATTGTGAAAAAGATAATATGACTCAGATGTTTGAAAACTTGGGAGTATAATTTATTCTCTTTTGCAATTGAGAGAGGCTCTTGTTGCTTTTAAGAAAATCAACGTTTTGCTTTTCTTTGCATTTTATTTTTTTATATTATTTACTTTTTATCATAAGTAAAAGAAAAACAAACAAAACAGAAATATACATTCAACCCTAACAACAAAAGAAACAAATAGTGTTGGTAAGAATCCATCTAACCAGCTGGTGATAACTTTGAGATACCTTTAAATATTTTAAGAGTGAAATTTCAATATTCCCTTGAAGCATTATTCTTTTTTTAAATATAATTTTCAGAGTTTTTGTATTTTATCTTTGAAAGATAAAAGGGTTTCCCCCTCCTCCATCTCTAGATAAAATTGGGGACGAAGATGAAAAATTTAGTTGCATGCTAAATAAATATTATTTCTATTCTTTACTTTTGACCTCTTAATCATCCTAAAGGCAGGGCAGATTGTGAGAGCCTTCAGATGATGAACAGCTGGAGAAGACAGGTGGTAGCAGCAAGAACTATCCATCTGTTGCTTCACACAGGAGACAGAACGAGGATTTTAGGGTTTTTAAAAGGAGGTTTGGTGTATGGTAGAAAACAGATCAAGGAAAAAGTGTTGGATTACAAGAACTGGTGTGATAGTTTAACTGAGCTCAGGAAAGTGGAAATACACTTGCTTTTGTGGTGCGGAGACAATAACTTGGTCCTTAACACCAATAAGACCAAGGAGCTTCTAGTGGACTACAGAAGGAATAGATCAGACATCCAGCCCTTGCTTATCAATGGAGACCGAGTGGAGCAAGTGGCCAGTTTTAAGTTTCTGGGTATTGTCATAAAAGAGGGCCTGACCTGGGCCACTCACATTGCAGCCTTGGTCAAAAGGGCCCAGCAGAGATGATACTACCTGAGACTTCTCAGGAAGCAACAACTGACGGGAAAACTGCTGGTGACCTCCTACCGCTGCGCCATAGAGAGTATTTTAACTCACTGCGCCTGTGTATGGATTGCCAATTGCACAGGGGCAAAGAGGACATCACTCCAGAGGGTCAACGTCATTGCCCAGAGGATCATGGGTTGTCCTCTCCCCTTTTTGGAAGAGCTTTATAGCTCCTGCTGCCTTAAGAAAGTTCAAAACGTCCTTAAAGATCCATCTCATCCTGAGCACCCTTTTTTTTTGAACTATTACCATCTGGCAGCCGGTACAGGACAATAAACAACAAGGGCAAATAGACTGAAAAGCAGCTTCTATCCCAGGGCAGTAACCAGGTTGAATTCTACGGTATAGTGCAATGTTAATGTAATATCGGGTTTTCAATTTCAGTTATATAGAATGTAAAGGATGTATGTTTATGTTTTTATTTTTATGGTTATAATGTACACTGAAGATGGCATTTAATTTCAGTGTATGATGTGCAATAACAATAAAGTAAACTAATCTAAACTTGTACACACCGAGAGAGTATGACAAAAGAATGGAATGAAGAACGGAAAAAATATTTGTAAAGAAATGGTGAAGGAGGAGAAGGTTCTTAATGCTGCTGGTCTGTTAACAGTGTTAACAGTGTTGTTAACAAATGTTGTAGATGCGAAGATTGCAATTGGGTAACGTCTGATAAATGATATTTATCGCTTAACCCTGCGTATGTTACAGATTCATCTGCATTATCAAACAGTTGGTCCAAAGTCCGTCTCCATGCTTCCGTTCTATTTTTTCACGTCACTATATTTTTTTTCTAATTTCTAAAGTTAAGTTTCCCCATAAAGTCAACTTACCTATCACTTTTTTTATTTAGACATTATATTCCATTGCTTTCTAACTGGTTCAGTTGTTTCCAGAGCTGCTAGACTTTTAATGTATTTAGAACCGAATACTCTCTATCCAACCGACACTTGGTTTCTCTTCTGAGTGTATAAATCTGATATTGTAAATTATTAAAGTTTTAAGATATCATGTTTTTACTTTAAACCAGTGATTCTCCATTTTTTCTTTGCCCTGGAATCCCTTTAAATAAATTTTGTGGCCATGGAACATCAGGACTTAGCTCAAGAAATGTTTAAATTGTAACATTTCAAGTTTTTATGGACCCCTATGACGATATCACAGCCGCAATTGTATCTGTCCGCCCCGTGCCAACTCAATGAAGCGGTGGACGTGATGAACCAGGGTCTGGAGGCCGTTAAGGACTGGATGAGTGCTAACAAACTGGTGCTCAACCCGGATAAAACCGAGTGGCTGTTGTGTTTCCCCCCCAATAATTTGGCTAATACACCAACGCTTAGGCTGGGGGGTCAAATTTTATACCCCTCAGATAGGGTCCGCAACTTAGGAGTCCTCCTGGATCCACAGCTGACTTTTGACCACCAGCTGTCAGCTGTGACCAGGGGGGCATTTGCCCAGGTTCGCCTGGTCCGCCAGTTGCGGCCCTACCTAGACCGGGGGGCCCTCACAACAGTCACTCGAGCCCTTGTGATCTCTAGACTGGAATACTGCAATGGGCTCTACATGGGGCTGCCCCTGAAGTGCATCCGGCGACTACAGCTAGTCCAAAATGCAGCCGCGCGAGTGATAGTGGGCGCACCTCGGTTCGCCCACGTTACACCTGTCCTCCGCGAGCTGCACTGGCTGCCTGTTGGTCTCCGGGTGCGCTTCAGGATACTAATGACCACCTTCAAAGCACTCCATGGTAGTGGATCTGGGTACTTGAGAGACCGCCTTCTGCCGATTACCTCCCTAAACCGACCAATTAGATCGCACAGACTAGGCCTCCTCCGAATTCCATCAGCTGGTCAATGCCGACTGGCGACCACACGGAGGAGAGCCTTCTCTGTTGCTGCCCCGACCCTATGGAACGAGCTCCCCATGGAGATCCGCACCCTCACCACGATCCAGACCTTCCGCGCAGCCCTCAAGATCTGGCTCTCCCAGCAGGCCTGGGAATAGGTTTTCCAATCACCCGCCCGAGTGTTTGATTGCTGAATGAAAGTTGTGTTTTATCATTTTTCTTTTGTTCACTAATTGTTTGTTTTGACCTTGCACTTCCCCTCCCCTGTGGTTGTAAGCCGCCCTGAGTCCCCTCAGGGAAAAGGGCGGCATATAAATCCCAATAAACCTCAAACCTCAAACCCCCCCCCCCCCCGGGGTCCGTGGACCCCAGGTTGAGAATTCCACTGCTTTAAGCCACATTCTACAGGCTATCACCGTGATGGCTAACCTTTTTGTCATTGCATGCCAAAAGTGTGTGCGACCTTATCCCGCGTGCACTCCGTGCATGCGCACGCCCACGGTCCCCCCTGCGCAAGCGCACACTACACCCATGTGTGCCCCTTTCTCAGCACATGCACACATGACCTCCCTAGCATGCGCCCCATCCCCCCAGGTGTGCGTCTCCCTTATGCACCCTGCACATGTGCGGCAGAGACCCGAAAACCAGATGGCTGGTGGGAGGCACGTGCGCATGCGCAGTGGAGCTGAACTGGGGTGACAGCTTGCGTGCCTGCAGAAAGGGCTCTGCCATAGGTTCGCCATCACAGGGCTACCATATGGGGCGTATTTTGATGATTTGAAATAACTATTCCAATTTTTTGTTTGGAAGAAGTCGTGTTTGGAAGTTAATGTGAATGATTGTTCTTTGGATTGTGGTTATTCTTGCAGTCTCTGTATGCGTGCATGGGCGTGTTGTATTTGCAATCTTTTGATACTGACGTATCAGTAGAAGGTAGAATGCTAGCCTTAATAATTATCTTGCTACCTTGGACCCCAATGGATTTAGTAAATTGATGGCATGACCTTCTGTGGACTAATTCATTAAGAGTTGTTGAGGTGGATTGGAAATGCAAGTATTTCATCAGCCACGTTCTTGTTGTAAGCATAGCACTAATTAATAGCAACCACGCATATGCAGTATCATTGTGAAGGTCTCCTGGCAATCAGGGAACATGCCGGGAGGCCCTTACGGATTTTACACACACACACACACACACACACACACACACACACACAGATTGAAAAGAGAGTGTTTAAATAATAGTGGGATAATAAGATGGTGTATTAGGTTGTACTCATCTGCTGTTCTTCTGTGCCTGTTTAATTCACTCTTA
This sequence comes from Thamnophis elegans, assembly GCF_009769535.1. Lineage (NCBI taxonomy): Eukaryota > Metazoa > Chordata > Lepidosauria > Squamata > Natricidae > Thamnophis > Thamnophis elegans. The sequence goes on along the minus strand of NC_045549.1, from coordinate 73,442,449 downwards.
TGTGGCCCAAGGATTGAGGCTGAAGTAGTAATTCCTATAGCAGCTCCGTTTTCCATTTAACAGCTTCATCTCTTTTTCTGCATGAGGATAACTGCAAAACAGCTGATCAGCCAAAATTAGTTGAGTCCTTCTTTATCACTGGCAGGGTTATAATGTTCAAATACCAAGGTGGCACTGTTAAATTTGTCATGTGAAGTTAGCTTTAGAGTTGAAATAGGGTTGGATTAGACATAGCCAAATAATCTACCCTGTTTCCCTGAAAATAAGCCCTCCCTGAAAATATTGCAACATAGCAGCAGCCATGAGATACCCATGCTCACCGCCTCCTGCACCTAAAAAATAATAAGACCTCCCCCAAAATAAGGCGAAGCGCTTATTTTCGGGGCCAAAAGAAAATAAGACCGTCTTATTTTCGGGGAAACATGGTATTGATTTCAATTGCGTTACTCTAAATAGGGTAGGGAATTTGCAGCTTTCCAGATGTTGAGTTAATCCGCATAAGCTCCGGATTGAATGACCAATAATTTGGGATGGTTGACATGGCAGTTCTGAAATTTGAAGAAACATAGACCTAAGGCTTGGATCCTCTATCTGATATGTCTCTTACCAGTTAAACATAGCCAATAAAACAATGTACATATTTTGATCATAGATAGAACTAAAAAATAAAATGGCCATATAGCTGGGGTACGCTTAGTTCCAACCAAGTTCCCTAGCCTTAGCTTTTCAATTTGCTTTTGGAATTATTTTAGAGCCGTGGCGGTGCAGTAGTTAGAATGCAGTAGTGCAGGCTAATTCTGCCCACTGTCAACAGTTCAATCCTGACCGGCTCAAGGTTGACTCAGCATTCCCTTCTTCCGAGGTCGGTAAAATGAGGAGCCAGATTGTTGGGGGCAAGAGGCTGACTTTGTAAACCACTTAGAGAGGGCTGTAGAAGCACTGTGAAGCGGTATATAAGTCTAAGACGCTGTGGCTATTTTAATACATTGAATAAAAGCTAATTAAGCCACTTGCAGAGCAACAGACTCAACCAGTTAGCTTTCATGGTATTCCTTTACAATTAAATATTTAATTGCATATGATCTCTATTCATTTTTAGTGTAAATGAGATGACAGAAGTCTCTGAAAAAAAAGTGAAATAGCTATTTTAAAAAGGGAGTGTGAAGCTGCACTAATGTCTGTCCTGCCTGATTGCAACTGACAGATTTTCTAAATCACGAGGGCATCCATAGTTTTGTAACAAGTTTTCACAAAGATTTTTTTTCTTGACTGCAAAGTTTGTGTGGCATTGCAACTTGACAACTACATGAAAGCACATTGGATTTTCTTATTTCCTATAGGTTTATAGGGCACATACAAGGTTCATTATCTTCCTTGTTGATAATAAATGTGCCGAATCTAATCATAAATGTGGTTGCCGGGCATGTTTACTAATGTTTTTGTAGGAGATTATTTTGAAGAGTCTTATTTATTGAAACTGAATTATTAATCAGTTCATTCACTTGGTAAATGCAAACAATGTTTCAAAATTAAAAAGAAAAATTAACCCAGCAAGATTAGTTCAACAGTAATAGATCACACAGGAAAAACTCAAGGAAATATCTCATATATTGTAGTTCAAAAGCTGCATTCCGTTTTGAAAAAGCTTCATAGACTCAACTTGTGATCTTAACTCTAGAAAACAAAAGCAAAATAGATTTTTCTGTGTTCCTTGCCCAGCTTCCTCATTCAACAACGAACAGTGATGCATTTGAAAAGTTTGCCCAAGTTAAGTGTTTGTATTTCAGGGATTAATGCTGACATTCTTCACTGAAACGGTTTGACTTACAACCATTTGTTTAGTGTCTATGCAGAGTTATGACAGGGCTGAAACCAGGGACTTCCACCCGCTTGCATTTAGGACAGTTGCTGCCTCCCATGGTTTGCAACCTTCCCAGTCAACTTCCTACAAGTGAGATTAATGGGACATCCAACAGGGAAGGTTGCAAATTGCCATCATGTGATGTCTTGCATAACACTACTTGATAATGAATTCTCCAGTCTCAATTGCATTGTAAATTGAGGATTTCTCTCTCTGTCTTTCTCTCTTTCTGTCTCTGTTTCTCTCTGTGTGTGTGTCCATCTCTCTCTCTCTCTCTCACTCTGTGTGTGTGTGTTTCTCTCCCTCTTTTTCTATCTCAATTTCTCTGTCTCTGTCTCTCTTTCTCTGTCTCTGTTTCTGTCTCCATCTCTCTCTCTCTCTCCCTCTCTCCATCTCTCTCTCTCTCTCTGTTTCTCTGTGTCTGTCTCTCTTTCTGTCTCCATTTCTCTGTGTTTCTTTGTCTCTGTCTCTGTCTCTTTCACTCTCTCTCACACATACACAGTCCAGAAATTTCCCAGCTTCTTTGCAAGCTCATTTAAAAGAAATCTCATTTTTTTCAAGATATGCTCTGCCCCCACATGGGGGGGAGGGGGAGAAAAGGTATTATCACTTAATTGATAAAGGCCTGTGCTTTCCATATTCTTTCAAGCAACCTCCATTGTTTTTAACAAGGCTATTTTAAAGTTCTCTGATTATCTGGGTAGCATTTATGAGATCACCCAATTGAAAGGGCAGCCCCCATGTGCTGTAATCAGGTGTTAAAATAACCTCCCTTGCTGTTAGCAGAAGTTATTTTAAAGCCTAATTACTACAGATAAGCTTGGAAGCCCATTGGGGAGTATATTTTTGTGTGGTGAATTGAGCTCTCCGGAACAATGCCACGTGACACCCCCCCCCCAATAGATTGGATTGTGGTTTCTTCAGCCCCAGGGTTGTTTTTGTTGCTGTTAGTTGTGAAATCGTAACCTACGACTGCGCTGAATGAAAGGAGCTATGACTTGTTCCCAGAGTTACGCCATTTGCAATGCCCTCTGCAACTGCACGATGGCGATAAGGGCCACGTGGCAACCCGTTTGCATTTATGACCGCGGCCACATGATCCCCGTTTGCAAGTGTTCCCTACTGGCTTCCCCAGAAAATCCATGATTTTAGCTTGTTGCAGATAACCCTTGGCTCACAACGGTTCATTTGGAGACTGTTCAAAGTTAAACCAGCGCCGAAAAAATGGAGTTTGGGGTTGTTCTTCCACACTTATGTTCATTCCCGCGGTCACGTGATCAAAATTCAGATGCAAAAATTTTGGGCTGAATTGTCATAAGTTGAGGCCTACCTATACTGGTGAAACCTGAGAGGGAGAAGAGGCCAGAAAAGACGACGTGTTGCTGTGGCCTTAGAAACCAACATGAAGCTAAACCAGAAAAACTACTAACTGGGAAGCAGATTTTATCAAAGTGATTTACACCGTAACGTTGCATTCCTTGGACGACAGCCAATTTGGTTTCCCTCTCTACAGTCAGAGGGGGGGGGAGGCAGGTAGGAGGGTGAGTGAAAAGAGTGTGCGTCTCTTGCATCTTAAGAGTTGGATAGTGCTAGTTAGGTGATACGAATCGGGTAGGTAGGATTAGTTGATGGATTAGTTAGGAGTATTGTGTATATGAGTGAGAAGCGATGAACAAATCAGACTTGTAGAAGGTGGCAAAAGCTTAAGTGGTATTTGTTCGGGCATGTAAGGTTGGAGATGGCAGCAGATCTTTGTTCTGTTTCGTGCTTCCCAAGAGCACGAAGCAAACTCCTTCATTCCCATCCAGCAAAGTCTTTCAAGGGAGGATTTACAATCACAGATCTTATCTGGCTTGGAGAGCTGCCAGGCCGACATCTGCAAAACTTGGCAAAGTGTCTCAGAGAGTCACGAACCAACTAAACAAACTAATGGTCTCCTGTAAACTCCACTCCCCTTTCACTCCTCTTTTATTTCCTCTGGGAGGGGCCATTCATCCTCCACCTGTGGCCTTAGTCCCAAGTCGACCCCTGTCCTTTAGCTGTTCCCTTCGCCTGGCAACTCTGTGCACGCCCATACTAGGAACAGGCTCCAACTGTTCTTCTGCCTCACTGATGTCTGACTCCAAAGGCAGCTGATAACTGTCAGATGGCCCTGGCCCCCTCTCTGCCTCCGACACAGAGTCCTCCTCCGAGCCTTCCCCAGACTCCAGGACTGGCCCAGGTTCCTCCCCAACCTCCTCGTATTAAAGATGCAATACCTATATTAAAAGTTGAGCCTATCTCTCTCTCTCTCTCTCTCTCTCTCTCTCTCTCTCTCTCTCTCTCTCTATCTATCTATCTATCTATCTATCTATCTATCTATCATCTCTCTCTCTCTCCCTCCCTCCCTCCCTCCCTCCCTATCATCTATAATTATATATTATATTTATATTAATTAATCTTTTTATTAATTTTTTTAATCTAATAAAAATGGCTGTATGTATGTATGTATGTATGTATGTATGTATGTATGTATGTATGTTCCATCATAACTCTGAAATGCCTCGAGCAATTTCAATCAAACTTGGTACACAGATAATTTACCCTCTGGAAACAAATACTGGGGGGGAAGGGGGGGGGAAGCCACCCCTGGTGTCTGTGTGTTCCAGCATAACTCTGGAGTGCCTGGCCCATTAAGGAGTGTGATCGTGGCATCCTAGAGCAGCAATTGTTTGTGATGTCATGGGAGGGAGAAGGGAGAGCCTGGGCCATTAAGGGAAGCAAGTGTGGCGTCCTAGAACGGCAGTTGTTTGTGATGTCAGTTCCTTCGCAGCTTTCTTTGGAAAGCCAGCAGTAACGTTCGCCCACCAGTGGACCAATGGGGAAGCACCTGATGGATTTGGGGCAAGGTGCTAGGATCGTAGACAGGGCAGGAAAGAGGAGCGCATGGGAGTGAAAAGGGAGAGGACAGGGATGATGGGCATGGGAGTAGAGGGAATAAAGGCCCCTCTCAATGGCTCCCTGTCAGACAAACATTTCAACGTCTATCAATACCCAGGCAATGCCGGATTATCAGCTAGTTAATTATATAAACACTAAAAAATGCCAAACCGTCATTTTGAGCTCATTATAAATGATATTACAATTTGGATGAAAATAAGGAAATGTTTTCATTGTTCGTTGATTCCTAGATGGTAGTGAAAACCTTTATGGATATGGACCAGGATTCAGAAGATGAGAAACAACAATATCTCCCTTTAGCCTTGCACCTTGCGTCCGAATTCTTCCTCAGGAACCCCAACAAAGATGTCCGTCTCCTTGTAGCTTGTTGTTTGGCTGATATATTTCGAATTTATGCCCCTGAAGCACCGTATACTTCACACGACAAGCTCAAGGTAAATTTAACAAATTATTTCTACCTTTGGCTCTTGAGATTTTCAAAGAAACGATGGTTGCCTCCCAAAGTCAGAAACAGATAGTAGCATAATGCATCTGTGATAATAAACCAGGATTAATTGTGGTCTGAACAAACAGAGGCAACTATTAATCTTGCAGCCTGCGCTTTCAAATGGAGAGGAAATGGAAACATTTGCATTGTTTTTTATTGAGAGGGGGGGGGAATCAAGTTTGTATGTCTGACCCCAGGCAGATTGAATTCTATAATTTAATTTTAGCCTCGGTTTATTGGATAATCATGCAAACTACATGAAACAGAAATGAATGCAGATTTAAGACAGTGCCAACTAAGGGAGATGAACTCAAAACATATATCGTTTTGATTATGTAAGCTTGAGTCGTATAGCGGTGCTTAAATACCTTCCCTAAAAGGTACTTCAATATAGGAGGACTAGCATTAATGTGTCTGGATTGCAAACTCATTAGCTTAATTGGGTTCACTTTATCTAGTTTTATGGTCTCCTCAGGAGGAGCAACTGCCTGGAGCACTTGTGAGTGATCCCAACCCCTCTCCTTTTCCAGCTAGGAATTAGGAACAGCCAGACTAGTTGCTAACTCTTCATTCCACTGCAATCACTAGGTCTGGGGAAAAAATAGCTAATGAACCTTTTTGTAAAGGCGTGCCAAAATTGTGTGCGTGCACACTATCACGTGTGTGCTCACACCCACAATTCAATGCGCCCCTCCCACCTGCGCATGCGCAGGTGCCCCACACACATGCATGCATGAAACTGCTCCCCCCGAGGGGCAGGGAGTTTTAGCCCTCCCCAGGCTCCAGAGGCTTTCCTGATGCCTGGGGGAAAGCGAAATCAGGCTCAGTGGACCAACCGGAAGTTCGGAAAGGATCCATTTCCGGGGTTCTGGGTGAGGCCGAAAATCATCTGGCATGCCAGAGCTGACTGCTCACATGCCGGCAAATATGGCTTCGCATGCCATAGATTTGCCATCACGGGGCTAATCAAAGCATTCACAAACCTTTACGCGTCACTGTAGTTAATCATTACCTCTGAACAAAAGCTTTTGTGACTTTTCTTAATGCTGAGAGTATTACTTCAGTTGCAAAAAAAATACAAGATAGAAATCTATAGATAGTAGAATTCATTAAAAAAAATCTTCGTTCTTGTTTTGCAGGATATATTTTTGTTTATTACAAGACAGTTAAAAGGATTAGAGGACACTAAAAGCCCTCAGTTTAACAGATACTTTTACTTATTAGAGGTAAGAATTTGTATCAAATTAAATCAAATATGTATCAGTGCTCAATAAAATTTCAGTTATATTTATGAATGTTTTAGCGTTTCTATTGAAAAGTAAAAAGGCAAAATATTTTTTCCCTTTGTGCCTTTTCATTTTAATATATCAAAGCGTACAAAAAATGTCATGCTTTTTTTCAACAAACCAGGGTCTCATCATTGGCAAGTTATTTTGAGGTTATGCTGACCTTTTGCCATATACATGTAGTTCGGATCGAAATGATAATATTAATGCTTTGTTTTTGTCACAGAACTTAGCGTGGGTTAAATCTTACAACATCTGCTTTGAGTTGGAAGATTGCAATGAAATTTTTATTCAGCTTTTTAGGACTCTCTTTTCAGTTATCAAGTAAGTTGGAGTACTCACGCCTAGATGCAAGTGCAAATTTGCTAATTCTGTTACGTTAATAAAGATATACAGTATTTCTGCAATGTAATTATGTTTTTATTACAACTTTATAAAACAATACTAGCAATGAACTTTAGGGTTGCAAAAATTGATTCTGTAATGGCAGAATTACCTGGCTGAGAAATACACCATGGCAACCATAGGCATGCCTAAATATCAAAATCAAGTTCTTTATATCTTATGAATCTAATATATCCAAGCAGTGAGCCTGAGGTTCATGAAAATTTTGCTTCTTTCTAGCTTCAGTTTAATTCTCTGAGTCAAGATAATTAATTGGCAAGGCAGTTGATGGAGGACAAAAAATATAATCTGAAAGAATCTGGGACAATTTTTAATTGCCTTTTGACTGATAATTGACTGACTACTTGTCTGACGATTGCTTGATGATGCTACCTAGTTTGGTAGTGAAATGTCTGCAAGAAAACTAGCAAGCTTAGAGAGCATCAATTAGAACATATTACTTTCCCATATAAAAATATGGGGGTGGGGGGTTGCCTTTGGGGTACAGTGACATTGGCAAGAAACTAAAAATTCATCCTGAATTGCTCAACTCGTTTTTGCCCTGAGAGTGAAATTCAGAGAGACGATGTTAGAAATCTTCCTGATTAAACATGTAACCCATCTCCTCATCCTATGCAAACGATTTGGATAATGAGCATTAATGATTCAGTGAATTAGTGGGAAAGGTATGGGAAAAACAGAAGAGCCTGAATAACATGGTGTTTCCCAGTAAAACCAAGAGAGAAATAAACTTATAATGCCTTTCATATGACCTGGTCATTTTTATCAAAAACTAGCCGATAACCCGGAGTTGCCCAAGTATTTATTTATAGGGGGAAAATGTCTGGACCAAACATAATTTCTAATGTTGGATTTTCCCCCTTACCAGAGGGAGCCCCCTTGTGGAGTACTGTGAAGCCATTACCATGGCAACTCCACTTCCTGCACAGTAGAAGCCATTTTAAGGCACAACAGGCTGTATCTTAACAGAACACCCATCCCGAGGGGTGTTAGGGGTATCTTACCCCCACAGTATTTTTTTTTCCAGAGAGGAAGTCATCTGTGTACCAAGTTTGGTTGAAATTGCTTGAGGTGTTCCAGAGTTGTGCTGGAACATACATACATACATACAGCCTTTTTTATTAGCTTAAAAAAAGATTAATAATTATTATATAGATTATATAATAATAATATAAATAAATAAATATAATATAATTGCTCTAGGCATTCTGGAGTTATGCTGGAACACACACACACACACACACACCAGTGTGTGTATGTGTGTGTGTGTAAAAGATTACTGACTGAAATTTAGTAGCAAATTGTTTTAATTGAGTACTAACACCATTGTCTCTCAATAATCTACTTCTAATGTTATATTTAGCAATAGCCACAATCAAAAGGTCCAAATGCATATGCTAGATTTGATGAGTTCTATCATCATGGAAGGCGACGGGGTGACTCAAGAACTGTTGGACTCCATTCTTATCAACCTCATTCCTGCACACAAGGTTTGCAAAGACCAAAAAAAAAAAAACCCCCATCCTCTTGCGTTCTTGGCATAGAAATTGAAAGGCAGGGGTGGGGAACTATGGCCCTTTTATGACTTCTGGACTTCAACTCCCAGAGTTCTTGTCTTCTTGAATTCTGGGAGTTGAAGTCCACAAATCATAAAGGGGCCCTAGTGCCCCATTTCTATCTTACACGACATATTGCCAAAATAATAGAAAACTTAGTAGCCTTTCGCTGATCTTTCCTTTCTCTTGCTTCTACTGGAACTTCACAGGGGTGACCTTAATTTTTAAATTCAAAGATGTTCAGAAAAACGATAAGGGACATGTTGGTAAAGACACCAACTGCACATATTCTAACTTATCTTTTCTTGTCAGTATATAATTGGTGGTGTTGTAATTTGTGAGCCTACTAGGGCAGTTTTTTAAAAGTTATTTTAAAGTAGAAGTTAGCGATTTGTTAAGTCGCTAGTTGCACCATGCAGCGATGCAGCAAAACTTGAAAGATTATAGGGCTTGATAGACACATGAGATTTAGGCCATTGTTTAAATTTGGCTAAGTTTTTGGAGAACTCTTGGTACTGTATTGCCAACTTAAAACTTATAACTCTTCCTGTCCAAAAAAAACCAAGATTAAATAATGGATTTAGGAAGATTTTACACACACACATCCAGAATATTGCCTAATCATATTCTGCTATCTAGAAAAGAATAGATTATAGTAACATTCATGAATATAAGGTTTATACCAGTTATGGCAAACTTTTTTGCTGCCCTTTGTCTCCACACTTTGTGTGCACATGTGCTCGTCGGGCTTGCAGTCTGGAAGAGGTGCTGCCCAAGGGCATGCGCGCACCAGAAAATAAACTTCTGGTTTCTGGCACGCGCATGCACACTGGCCAGCTAGTCTTCCGGTTACTGGCGAGCATGCGCACACGTGATCAACTGGCCGGCACTCTGGCTTACACAGGAAAACAGAAGACCAGCTCTTCCAGTTTCCTGCACTGCCGCATGCACGAAGGCCAGCTGATCATCGCATGCGCACCAGAAACCCGGAAGAGGAACCGGCAATGCCGCACATACCAGGCAACATGGCTCCGCGTGCCACTTTGGGCACACACGCCAGAGGTTCTTTCCTGACCCTTGTGGGGGGAGGTGGAGGAGAAGTTTGTAATTTCCCCCACTTTTTCTACCTGTTTTCCATTGGTAAAAAGCAAGATTAAAATCAATCAATCAATCTATCTATCTATCTATCTATCTATCTATCTATCTATCTATCTATCTATCTATCTATCTATCTATCATCCATCTACCCACCTACGATATCTCTGTATGTCTGATTGTCTGTCTGTCTGTCTGTCTGTCTGTCTATCTATCTATCTATCTATCTATCTATCTATCTATCTATCTATCTATCTATCATATTCATGTACAGATATCACACTTTAGAGTTTGGCTCATACCTTGTGTTTGAAAATGTCTAGCATGAATTGCTTGATAACAACTGTAATTTTCTTAAATATATTTTTTTTCTTTTTATTCTAGAACCTTAATAAACAGGCCTTCGACCTTGCAAAAATCCTGTTGAAAAGAACAGTCCAAACCATTGAGCCATGCATTGCCAATGTATGTATGGCACATTTTAACATACTAGTGATTGCTGCATTTTAAAAACCTGGATTGTTTCGAATATTCCTTTGGATTAGTTGTAGCAAATTTATAAAATTTGAAAATGAGTATTCATACTTTACATGCGCCATGAAGCCAGTTACTCAGCAATCGTAATCCCATATCTATTACACATCCCTCTCTTCCTTCCCACTATTTCAGTCAGAGATAAACTAAATTCCTGGCAAGGCAGTCATTCTGTGTGGGCCAGGTTTGATAAACAGAAGAAATGACATGGTGTAGCACATCAAATTTTTAGACGGTCCAACATCTAGAGGTAGAAATAATTAACAGTGATGTGGGTTATAACTGTCTTGTCACTTGCTACAAATGCTTACAAAGTGCCTAACTTTAAAATCTGCAAACCAATTATAGGGGGAAAAAATCGAGTATCCAATTAAAAGCTAGCTTTAAGGCTTAGTACCCACATAGGGATAATTAATATAAATAGGATTATCTGTGAACTTGTTAATGTGTTTGTGATGCAGAGATAGAAGTGAAAGGGTTTGTGTGTGTAAAATACAGTTAGGTAAAATTATATTGCATCATGTTATTAAACAATTTAATACAAGGCCATCAATATGATCATAGTTTCAACTGTTTCTTAAATTTGGGTAGTATCATGTTTCCCCCAAAATAAGACAGGGTTTTGTTTTGTTTTGACCCTCGAAATAAGTGCTTGGCCTTATTTTGGGTGAGGTCTTATTTTGAGCTGCAGGAGGCAGCGAGCGTGGTCACCTCACGGCTGCTGTTGTGTTGCAATATTTTCAGGGAGGGCTTTTTTTGGGGGGAGGGCTTATTTTAGTGCATGCGCTCAACCCCCCCCCAATTGGGCTTATTATCCAGGGAAGTCTTATTTTCGGGGAAACAGTATTATATGACCAATTCCTTTCTCAAGCTTGCTTGTTCCAGTTTCATTTCCACGCTATCAGATTCTAATAACTTGACTACCAGAATGTTAGTTCACAATTTGCACTGAAGTAGAATGCTAATCTTTTAACTTGTTAGCGTCCTTGTGAAATACACTCGTTGGCCAAAATATATCCCACAGGATAATCTTGCTTTATGATTTCAAAGATTACCATTCCACTTTTTTTTTAAAAAAGACCTTTAGTGGCTACACTTTTTGCATTGGCTCTACCACTTGAGACGGGATTTTTTTTTATATAAATATATTTTTTATTCATTTTCACATTCAATTTTACAGTCACTTATATACTGGATATTTGCTATAAGAATTTTTAATGCCTTTTGCTGTCTTGAGAATCCTGGCATCCTGTAATCTGCTCCAGCATATGTGTGAGAGTGATAGAATGTCATCTTTGATACTGAGCGTTGAATAGAAATTGAAACCACAATTCTATTTATTTACTAATCGAATTTATACATTGCCCCATCTCACTGCCAAAGCGACTCTGGCTGGTTTACAAGTTACAAGCAATAAAATCCACATAAAAATCCATTCAAAAATAGACAAAAGTTAAAAAAAAAAAAGAGGGAGCGCCATCAAGCCACCAGCCTTCCTCAGAGTTATGTCCCACACTTGGATCTCCATACGGGCAACCATGCCAAGAGGTCCCATAGGGCAGGAGGAATGCTTTAATATTGAACATAGTTTTGCAAAAACATGATAAAGAGTTATGGCAACAACCAATTAAAATGTGTAAGCCCTTTGAAAATATTTACTTTTTAAAGCAAAACCTTTTCTCTTTTATTAGTTTTTTAATCAGGTTTTGGTACTAGGAAAGTCTTCTGTGAGTGACTTGTCTGAGCATATATTTGATCTAATACAAGAACTTTTCGCTGTCGATCCTAATCTACTGTTGTCTGTCATGCCACAGCTGGAGTTCAAGCTGAAGGTAGGAAAGAATTGATCTCCCCTCCAATTCTGTACGAAAGAATTTGTATGAAAGTCTGTAGCATTTGCATATGGAAAAGTGAGTTTGTTTTCGGCATCTTCTTGCAAGTTGCTGAGATGGAAGGGCAGAGGGGCTGGGGTTGCATTGCAAATGTGTATTGGCAGTTTTGACACGATGATTAAGGATAGGCAGGCACGAATCTCTGAGGTTTTCCAGAACAAATTTGTTTCTATACTTGCCAATGGAAGCAACTACAGCTTGGACAACGTCCAAAAAATCATTGGCAGGCTCATGAAACAGAATAAGTAATACCATCCTTGGCTGTATCGCAGAAGGATGGCATCAGGAGCTGTGGTAGTGCAGTGTTTAGAATGCAATATTGCAGGCTAATTCTGCAAGCAGTTTGATCCTGACCAGCTCAAAGTTGTCTCAACCTTCTGTCCTTCCGAGGTCGGTAAAATAAGGACCCAGATTGTTGGGGGGCAGGGTGGGGAGCAGTATGCTGACTCTGTGAAACCGCTTAGATTGGTCTTTTGACAAGCAAAGTCAATGGGGAAGCCAGATTCACTTAACAACCCGTCTGGCTAATTTAACAACTGCAGAGATTCACTTAACAACAGTGGCAAGTAAGGGCATAAAATGACCCAAAGCTTACTTAATAACTATCTCGCCTAGCAACACAAGTTTTGGGCTCAATTGTGATCATAAGTCAAGGACTACCTGAATTGAATTTCAAGAGGAGAGCCTAAGTTTAAACTACATTACTTTGATTTAACTTACCGTATTTTTCAGAATATGACACTCCTAAGTATAAGACGCACCTACCTTTAGGGGAGGAAAACAAGAAAAAAAAATCTGCCTCTGCCTCCCAGCAACTTGCCTCCTTGCAGCAAACAGCCTGTTTCAGTTTCAATACAACTTGATTAGCACAAGCAGCTGATTGTCTGTTGGATCGGCCTCTGACAATCAGCTGTTTCAGGCTGCAGGGATTGCTGTAACCTATTGCCACCTCCGTGCGCCCCATTTTCGGCCTCCACATCCCGTTTTCAGCCTCTGCAAACCCCGTTTTCGGCCTCCGCACACCCTCTTTTGGAGGACGGGAGGGGAAGTGCGTCTTATACTCCGAAAAATATTCCAACTGCTTAAATGTTACATCCGTACATTTCACTTTTTTCTTTTTAACTGACAGAGCAATGATGGAGAAGAACGCTTAGCTGTCGTAAGGCTTTTAGCAAAGTTATTTGGTTCCAAAGATTCGGATCTTGCAACACAAAATCGTCCACTTTGGCAGTGTTTTCTTGGCAGGTGAGAAATGTACCTATATATATTCGGTTGGGTTGATTTTAGCCATTTTTTTTCCGGTAATACCTTTTAAAAAACGTTTAAATTTTTTTAAAAGCCCTATATAAAATTTGTAACACAGTGAATACTATGTGTATTTATTGTATTACAGTAAATGACATATTTTGAAATTGAAATGCCATCTATAATTTTGATGTTTTAGCCAGATAGATTTTTTTCCCTTGGCTTTATATTATGCTGTTATCATTCCTTGAAATAATATGCATGTACAGTGAATACACGTTTGTATTTACATTTACCTTGAATAACTGAATATAGTAATTACTTTTTGCTTTATCTTAATTGAGTGGTTTTGAGAAATTATCCATTTTAATTTTCCTGTCTTTTCTGTGTTTTAAACTGAAAATACTTACTTTGTGTTTTATTTATTCAGTTTGCTTTATTGTGTGAGATGCTCAGTATGTTGGATTATATATTTGCTGCATTCTGAAAGTACATTTTCATAAAAGCATATTTAGTTTAATATGTTCGTCACTGAAGCCAAATATAATTTTCGATTTATATATTCCTCTCTCTTAGATTCAATGATATTCATGTTCCTGTGAGATTAGAAAGTGTGAAATTTGCAAGTCATTGTTTAATGAACCATCCAGATTTAGCGAAAGACCTCACTGGTAAGATATCTTAATTCAGAAATATTGAGGATAATAGGTTCAGAGAAATAACGTGGAGACACAGCACTGGTTTGATAATAATCAAAGTATTGTTATTTATGAGGCTTAAAATTGCACAGTGGCAGCTAGAACAGCACTCCAGAGGGTCAACGTCATTGCCCAGAGGATCATTGGTTGCCCTCTCCCCTCCATGGAAGAGCTTTATAGCTCCCGCTGCATCAAGAAAGTTCAAAACATCCTTAAAGATCCTGGGCACCCTTTTTTTTGAACTATTACCATCTGGCAGCCAGTACAGGACAATAAAAACAAGGATAAAGAGGCTGAAAAACAGCTTCTATCCCAGGGCAGAAACTACACTGAATTCTATGGTATACTGCAATATTAATGCACTATCAGGTTTTCATTTTCAATTATATAGCATGTGAAGGATGTGTCTTTGTGTTTTTATTTTTATAATGTACACTGAAGATGGTATTTAATTTCCTTGTATGGTGTGCAATGAAAATAAACTAAACTAAGCAAAAAGGCATGTTGGAGGTATATTTCTTCATAGAAAGAATAGGAAATGTTAATGGCGCTTATATCTTGCACCACCCAACATATAAAATAAGAGGAAGTGTTTATCAATCCATCTGTGAAATGCAATCAGATTATCAACTCAGTGCAAGAGGCTTTCTACAAATCAGACCTTCCATTGTCATCCCTCTGTGAAGTTTCCAAAAAGATGACTAATTAAGTTACTTGCCTATTTAACTTTATATGTATTTCCTCAACTTACAGTTAAGAGACAGATTGTGTTGACGCCACTAATGTTGACTGTTAATTTGTTCTGCATCAGATCTCTTAGTTTTAATATTCCTAAAGGCTTTTTGCTCTTTAGTTGCAGGCGTATGAACACATAGTATATTTCAAGAGAAGTTACACACTTTTCTTTTCCTTTTTGAAATAGAATACTTAAAAGTCAGATCCCATGATCCAGAAGAAGCCATTCGCCACGATGTCATTGTCACAATCATCACTGCGGGAAAAAGAGATCTTTCTTTAGTCAATGACCAGCTCCTTGGCTTTGTCAGAGAAAGGACCCTGGATAAGCGGGTAAAGTCACTTGAATCTTAACAATTTCCACCTTCGAGGCTCCCTGCATGTTCTGAGGGCCTGGAGGGAAAGAAATTGAATGCTGTTGTGTTAAAAATGAATGGCAGCTATTGAAAGGAGAGTTCAGTCGCCAGTGCTCCCTTTCATCTGCATATAAAAATTGATGAGCTGTTTTATGTTGACAAGGGACGTGGTGGCTCAGTGGCTAAGACGCTAGCTTGTTGATCAGAAAAGTTGGTAGTTTGGCAGTTCGAATCCCTAGCGCCGCGTAACGGAGTGAGCTCCCGTGACTTGTCCCAGCTTCTGCCAACCTAGCAGTTTGAAAGCACATAAAAATGCAAGTAGAAAAATAGGAACCACCTTTGGTGGGAAGGGAACAGCTTTCCATGCGCCTTCGATGTCTAGTCATGCCGGCTACATGACCACGGAGGCATCTTCGGACAGCGCTGGCTCTTCAGTTTTGAAACGGAGATGAGCACCGCCCCCTAGAGTCGGGAACGACTAGCACATACGTGCGAGGGGAACCTTACCTTTACCTTTTTTTATGTTGACAAATACAAAACTGATATTTCTTGTCCGGGAGTCCCGTGCGTGAGAGATCGTTTGCTATCGTTGCTGTAGTGTGTTTTGCAAAAGAAAAGGAGTTTCCCCAAAAGCTTTGGGTATTTACAAGCTGTGTTGATTTTATCATTTAGAAATTACAATCTCAATTGTTTAGGGAGGTTCTCAGTCATCCAGGTCATGGCTGTCCCAAAGCGGCTTTTTCAAAAGGCAACTGGACTTTCTTGCCTTTTGAAGAAATTCCATTTGGTGTGTCTAATAGGAAGGTAGTTTGCTTTCGGTTCTCCTGAGAAGTTTGCGTTAAATGCTTCTTGAAGAGGGTCAGGGGTGGGGTTCAAAAGTTCCACTAACGGGTTCACTGCCCCGTTGCTGGGTGGGCGTGGTGGGCATGGCCTAGTTGGCCTCCTGCACCATGGCGGGGGCGGGTTGTCCTCCCAAGGCTCCAGAGGCTTTCCTCGAGCCTCTGGGAAGGCGAAACCTGATTCCCCCAGGCTCCAGAGGCCCTCCGGAGGCCCGTTTCCAGAGTTCCGGAACCACTGGTAGGCCCGTTTTTCGCCCTCCATGAGCCTCCTGCACTTACCTTGCACGATGAATGGGCTGCGTGGAGACTCCTGGGAAGAGAAGGACGGGGTGGGCAGAGCCAGCCAGGGGTGGCATTTGGGGGTTTGCCAAACCGGACAGAATCCTACCTAAAGGATCGCCATGAACTTGTGTGAACCCCCAGCAGCCCACCTCTGAAGAGGGTTCAATCCTTGGAGGGCTGCCACAAGAGAGGGAGCAGTTTACAAAGCACCTGAGGACAGGAAGCAACAGGTGGGAAGCTTGTCAGAAGGGAGACCTGGAACTCGGGAGGAATTTCCTGACATTTGAGAACTATTAATCAGTGCCTCCCGAAATTGTGGGTGCTTTGTTGCTGGAGGTGCCCATGAAGATTCTCAGTCACCCAGGTTGTGGTTGTCCCAAAGATGCTTTTTCAAAAGGCAACTGGGCGTCCTTGGTTTTTCTTTGAAGAAGAAAAAGAAGCTCCTTGAATGTGAAGCGAAACATCTTCAAGGAAAACCCAAGAAAGTCCAGTTGCCTTTTGCAAAAGCACCTTGGTCCCATCTCCATCATCAGTGTGGGTTTGATAAGGCCTCTAACATAAAGAGGGCTGCCTTTTCTGCGGTGAGTCAAACTACCAACTTTCCCGACGTGTCCTGGTCATTAATTTTTAAGCTGAAGCTGTTTGTAACATCACCGTCCTGGGCTTGTGTCTCCTTTTCTTTTTCTTTTTTAAGTGGCGGGTAAGAAAAGAAGCGATGATGGGACTCGCTCAGCTGTATAAGAAATACTGCCTTCACGCTGAAGCCGGAAAAGACGCAGCAGAGAAAGTCAGCTGGATAAAGGACAAACTTTTGCACATATATTATCAGAATAGCATTGATGATAAGTAAGTGAATGGATCTGCTCTTTCATCCTCTTTTAACGGCCCCGTAACGCCTTGCGGGCAACTGAATGGAGCTAGCAGAGCGTTTTAATGGCCAGATGCTCTTCCTGTCGCCAATGCGGAGTTTTGTTCGGCAGATATATTCTCATTGTGCCCAGAGAGAGAAATATCTGCCACTACCTAGGGTCAAACTCCTGATTGTGAGGCGAGAGCGCCACCTCTAGGCCACCGCACCACTCCAGTGGATCTGCTCTTTCCCCAGAATAAAATCACAAAGCAGTCTGACCTTTCCCTCCATCCTTCCTTTATTGGAGGCCAGCCACAGGGCTGCCCACTGACATTTGGCAGATGTATGATCAACTATCCCGCCTTCTCATATGTATCACGGGAATGGATTGCCTCCCCTTGGCCTCTTGGCCTTGCAGACCTCGCTCTGCCATATGTACATGCGTAGGACATTTTCCCCTTTAAAAAAAAAGAAACTTGGGGTGGAGAGGGTGGGAGAGAGGATTGGAGGCAGGAGGAGAAGGAAGGGAGGGGATGTATTGAGAGAGAGGAGTGATAGAGGGGGAGGGGAAGTAGGAAGTAGAGGGGTATGTTGGAAGGAAGAATGAAAGTTGGAGGGGGGTGAAAGAGGGTGTATGGTGGGTCAAGGTGGTATATTGGGTTTGTATTGTGGGGGGTATTGTCTATAAAAGCAAGGGCTGTGTTTATTATTCAATGTTATATGCCCCGGTTATGCACAGTATACATGTGATTGTATGGAATGAAATGGAAATAAACGTATTTTTAGAAGGAAAAAGAAAAAGAAACTTGAGATATTAAACTATGAGCAGTTTAAACAATGCCTGCGTTGATCTTCCTTTGCAGATTACTGGTGGAGAAAATCTTCGCTCAGTATCTTGTCCCTCATAATTTGGAAACTGAAGAGAGGATGAAGTGCTTATATTATTTATACGCTAGCTTAGATCCAAACGCTGTCAAGTGAGTATGGCTTTGACTGGGACAACCGCGACGTTTTTAAATCGGTTTCATCAGTCATTTTAAATATTCCGTGCGCAGGCATTTTGCGTTAACGTGCCTTGTAGCTCAGCAGAGTTTCTTCTCTGGTGTGATGGCCAGTGCGTTGAAGTCACTAGCTACATTGGCTATTCAGTAGATTTCAGATCAAGGCAGCCTGCTATTCTTCAGAACGACTGTATTTTTCAGAGTATAAGACAACACACACACACCCCAAAAGAGGGTGAAAATTTGGGTGCGTCTTATACACCGAATGTAGCTAAAATGCGAGGCACGGAGGAGGCGATGGTCTGTTGCGATCCCTGCAGCCTGGAACAGCTGATTGTGGGTATTCCAGGAAGCCGATCCACCTGCCAATCAGGTGCTCAGGCTGAATCAGGCTGCAATAATGTGCTGAAGCTGACCTGGCTGATCGCTATTTGCTGCACGGACGTATCAGAGTTTGCAGCAGCAATCACATTCAGAAAGTACACACAAGTTTCAGCAAGATTCAATAACTTCTCTTTATATATATATAGTATAACACATTAAGTAAATATACAATACCAAAAGCAGGTTTTCCAATGTGGCAGTACAGCAGAGGAGAGAAGTTTCACTTTCAGGTTTAGTTTCAGATACCAACACAGCGTGCAGCTTTAGTACAGAAGAAGCCACACCCAGGCTCCTTGCTGCCTCCTTCCTTGTTGCTCACACAGCAAACACTGTTTCCAAACCGCCCTCAACTCTCTCACACACTGACAGGACGCTAGCCAGATAAACCCCATGGATGCTGGTAGGCAGAGGCAGATTTTTTTTTCTTATTTTCCTCCTCAAAAACTAATACTCTTGGTGCGTCTTATAGTCCGAAAAATATGGTTCTTAAAGAAATTGTATCTTGCGATAGGAATACTTAGGTATTTTTGGTATACGTGCACGTAGGAGTGTCTGAATTACAATTAAGTAAGAAAGGATAGGAATCTGGGACTCAAATATGTGCCTAAACTTTGAGGAAAAAAACATGACATTATTGAGGGTAGAAGAGCTATCTCATTTTTAAAAAACTGCTGGGTGGAGAATGCCATGGAACTCCATATGCTATGTATGAAGTCATTTTTTTTCATGTTTTAATATAGTTTTCATGTCTTTGTGCCCAGGGCACTGAATGAAATGTGGAAGTGCCAGAACATGCTTAGGAGTCATATGCGGGAATTGCTAGATTTGCATAAAACACCCACCGTAAGTTTTAAAATAACATAATGGTTTCTACTTTGCATGTTGCTGTAATTTTAGAATATTAATGTTTCATGTCTCTTAAGATTGCTGCGTTAAATAACTCTGAATTTGTTCTTTGAATGCTACTATTTCTCAAAATAATTGCCTGTTAAGAGCTTTATAATGAGATGAATATGGGAAAAACAATGGCACAAAAAATGACACGATATCATCTTGATGATGTCTTTTCTTACAAAGGCAAATTACTACTAATCCGGTATATTACAACCACAATTGGGGCCAAAATTTCTGCTGCTCTTTGTCAAGTGAATTTTGCTCCATTTTACGACTTTAGTTATGACCACAGTTGTTAAATGAATCCCTGCAGCTGTTAAGTTAGTAACACGGTTGTTAAGTGAATCTGGCTTCCCCATTGACTTTGCTTGCAAAAGGGGATCCCATGACCCCAGCACGCTACAACCGTCATAAATGTAAGTCAGTAGTCATGTTTCTGAATTTTTTTGATCACAAGACCATGGGGAGGCCACAACGGTCATAAGTGTGAAAAACGGTTGTAAGTCACTGTTTTCAGTTCCATTGTGACTTCGAACGGTCCCTAAATGAACTGCTGTGAGTAAAGAGCTACCTGTGTATGTGCAAAAAACAGATGGACTATGGGAAGAAAGAGTGATCTTTTAAAAAATTACAATCTGGCTTTTACAAGCCATCTGATAACAGCTATATTCATTTATTGCCAAATCTTAAAAGTGGGTTAGGCTAGAAGTTATTCATAAATTTATGAACAAGTCAGAGAAGGGTCACACATCCGTCAGCCCTCAGATGTAGAGTCAACAGCCCCCAGGTCTGGAGGTGGCTGATGTGGAAGAGGAGGAACACCTGGATCCAGTGCCTGATGTGAATGAGCAGAAGGCAGAGGAGAGGAGAGGAGTGGAAATCTATGGGCCGGTCCCTGGGCCAGAAGAGCCACCGCTGCTAGCAAAGCCCCACCCTAGCTCTGGAGATCAAAGGCAGGGGGTGGAGATGAATAGGTGTGGCAAAGGAGAGGAAAGCATTGGAAATCTATGGGCCAGTCCTTGTGATGGAAGAGCCACCACTGCTAGCAAAGCCCCACCCTAGCTCTGGGGATAAAAGGCAGGGGGCGGAGATGAATAGATGTGGCAAACAACTATTCATCTCCCTGCTGGACAGACTTGCCTGCATTGAGAGATAAGCTTTTTGCCAGGGCTGCCAGCGCTCCTAATAAAGGAATCGTTGATTTAACTACAGAGGGTTTGTTGGGTTTGGGGATCTGGGTCAGAACAGGACAAAAGTTTTCCCACAGACCAGGTGGGGTGAGGTTTGGCGTGCTGCCTGCATCCTATGGATGGGGTTTCGCTTGTTTGCACGGCCCGGTTTCTGGCACGGACTGGCGGTTGGGGGAACCCTTGGCTTACATGATGAATCACCTGTGTGAATTCTCCTCTCAACTTCTCCTTTCAGTCAGAAGCAAACAGTGCTGCTATGTTTGGGAAGCTGATGACCATCGCAAGTAAGGCCTCTCGATTAGAATTACATTTTTAGTGTCGCTCAGAAGTCGCCACCCGAATTAACACCTTTCCATTGTTGTTCCATAGAAAATCTTCCGGATCCTGGAAAAGCCCAGGATTTTGTGAAAAAATTCAACCAAGTGCTTGGGGATGATGAAAAACTTCGTTCCCAACTTGAAGTGCTAATCAGCCCTACGTGTTCCTGTAAACAGGCAGATATCTGTGTGGTAAGTTCCTTCTTTCCTTCCTTCCTTCCTTCCTTCCTTCCTTCCTTCCTGCCTGCCTGCCTGCCTGCCTGCCTGCCTGCCTGCCTTCCCGCCTCCCTCCCTTCCTTCCTTCCTTCCTTCCTTCCTTCCTTCCTTACTTACTTACTTACTTACTTAACACTGATCCCATTTTCAGTTTAGAACATTCCTGAAAAGTTTGTAACAACTTAGGTTTCTGCCATGATAATAAGTCATGGTAGATGAAGCACCTAGTTGATTTTTGCTGAACTCAAAAAACCTTAAGTTGGAAATATCAGTGAAGTCCTCGGGAGATCACTTTGAATCAAGAGAAACAAAATGTTGCTAAGTGAGAAATTGGTTAAGCGAGTTTTCCTCGTTTGACGACTTTCCTTGCCACAGTTGTTAAATGAATCACTGCAGTTGTTAAGTGAGTGACACGGGCGTTATGTGAATCTGGCTTCCCCCGTTGCCTTTGTCTGTCAGAAGGCTGCCAAAGGGGATTACGTGACCCGAGCCCCCCTGCCCCCCCAGACATTGCAACCGTCATAAATATGAGTCAGATGCCAAAGGTCTGAATTTTGATCACGAGACCATGAGAAGGCTGCAAGGTTATAAGTGTGAAAAACGGCCGTAAGTCATTTTTTGTGTGCCGTTGTAACTTTGAACGGTTGCTTAATGACTGTTAAGTTTTATTTGTTAAATTATATTCCATTTTTCTTCAAGCTGCAGATGGCTTAAATAGGAATCTCCTTTTAGTCTCTTGTTACTAATATTTATTTTGTATGTACACTGTGAAAGCAGGAGGATTTTTAAAAACTGTTTCTGTTCAGCGTGTTGTGTGAGCACTTTCCTCTTATTATCCAATGACTTAAACCTTCCTGTTTGCAGAGGGAAATAGCCCGGAAGCTTGCAAATCCTAAGCAACCAACCAATCCTTTCTTGGAGATGGTGAAATTTCTTTTAGAAAGAATTGCTCCTGTGCATATTGACTCAGAAGCTATCAGGTAAGCACAGTGCATGTTGCAATTTTCACAGCGCAACTTTAAAAACAAATAAATCTTTGGCTGCTTTGAATACGGGTAGTTTTCAAGTTATGAATGGGCATTTAATGACTGCTCAGAGTTACAGCCATCTCCCTTGTCACATCAGAGGTGATATTCAGCAGGTTCTGACCAGTTCTGGAGAACCGGTAAATACCGCCTCTGACTGGTCCCACCCCCATCTACTGTCTGCCTCCCAAGTCCCAGCTGATCGGGAGGGAATGGGGATTTTACAGTATCCTTCCCCTGCCACACCAACCACCAAGCCATGCCACACCCACCAAGCCATGCCCACAGAACCAATAGTAAAAAAAAAATTGAATCCCACCACTGGGTCACGTGACTGCATTTCGGGCACTTGGCTCAGCTGTTTGCCATAGGGGTGGTCCGTATTACGACCATCATGACTTACAGCAATAAGGCTCAGACTCAATGTCAGTTGCACCCCTTCCTGGATCGGGATGCTCTGTGCACAGTCACTCACGCCCTCGTCCTTTCTCGCCTGGACTACTGTAACGCTCTCTACGTGGGGCTACCCTTGAAGAGCACCCGGAAGCTTCAACTGGTCCAGAATGCGGCTGCGCGGGTTATCATGGGGGCACCTAGGTGCTCCCATGTTGTGCCCCTTTTAGGCGTCCTGCACTGTTTGCCGGTTGTCTTCCGGGTGCGATTCAATGTACTAATTATGACCTTTAAAGCGTTCCACGGCTTAGGCCCAGGATACCTGCGAGACCACCTACTGCCACAGGTAGCCTCCCACTGTCCAGTGCGATCCCACAGAGTTGGCCTCCTCAGGGTGCCGTCGGCCAGACAGTGTCCCTCTGGAATGAGCTGCCCCCGGAGCTTCGTATAATCCCCGACCTCCGGTCCTTCCGATGCGCCCTAAAAAGTTGGCTTTTCCAGCAAACCGGCCTGGCCTGAATAAAATAAAATAAATGATTGATTATTGTTAATTTTAATTGAATTTTTTAAAATATTATTGTTAATCTTAATTGAGTTTGTTTTTTGGATATTCTATCTTTTTTAAAAAATACTTTTGTAATATGTGTTTTTTTTAATGTTTAAGCCGCCCTGAGTCCTTGGGAGAAGGGCGGCATATAAATCCAATAAACCAAACCAAACCAACCAAACCAATGAGGGTCATAAGTTGAACACTATCCCTGATCTGGAGAATTGTGAAAATAAGCTCGTTAGGCACGAATGAGAACATCGGGATTGCTACATAAATGGATTAGTTGGGAGGAAAAAAAAGGAATAGATTGAATGCATGAAATATAAGAAGCAGTGATTCTTCGTGTAACTGAGCCTGTATATATTTTGAAATGTCTTGTTTTAGTGCATTAGTAAAGCTGATGAATAAATCAATAGAAGGGACAGCCGACGATGAAGAGGAGGGTGTAAGTCCTGACACAGCAATCCGTTCGGGACTTGAACTTCTCAAGGTACTTTATGTTCTAGTATCCCATATGAAATGACCACGGTCCAAACCATCCCGGAACATTTTCGGCCCAAAATCAGTGTTTTTCTTGCCAGTATTTGAAAACCCTTCTTTTTTCCCAGCAAGATTTGGGTTACATTAGAAATCAAAAGCATTTCAGCAAATGATGCAGCTGTTTATATTTAGTGAGACTAAAATTGGCATGGGCTAAGATAAAATCACATTTAGAATAAAAACTTCAAGATTTCAGACTCTAGAAAGAGAGTGCAGAGAAGAGCAACCAAGATGATTAGGGGACTGGAGGCTAAAATATATGAAGCATGGTTGAAGGAACTGGGTATGTCTAGTTTAATGAAAAGAAAGACTAGGGGAGACATGATAGCAGTCTTCCAATATCTCAGGGGCTGCCCCAAAGAAGAGGGAGTCAAGCTCTTCTCCAAAGCACCAGAAGGCAAGGCAAGAAGCAATGGGTGGAAACTCATCAAGGAGAGAAGCAACTTAGAACTACGGAGAAATTTCCTGACTGTTAGAACAGTGGAACTACCTGCCTCCAGAAGTTGTGAATGCCCCAACACTGGAGGTTTTTAAGAAGATGTTGGATAACCACTTGTCTGAAGTGGTGTAGGGTTTCCCGCCTGAGCAGGGAGTCAGACTAGAAGACCTCCAAGGTCCCTTCAACTCTTATTTATTTTACTCTATTCTACTTTTCTATTTTTTAGAAGACAGTTTCACTGACTTACACTGTTTTTTTCCTTACACTTAAAATAAGCTGCTCTGAGAAGAAATCGTAGCTTCTCTAGATCAGACCTGGGCATTTTACAGCCTCTGGCCCACCTGTGGTCCTTCGTCTGTCCCTGTCTGGCCTGTGTGAATTTTTCTTCTTCTTCAATTTACATACAGGTAGTCCTAAACTTAGAACAGTACATCTAGTAACCATTCAGAGTTACAACAGCACTTTAAAAAGTGACTTTTGAGCATTTTTTCACACTTATGAGCATTGCAGCATCCCCATGGTTACGTGATTTACAGTCAGATGCTTGCCAGCCGACTCACATTTATGACAGTTGCAGTGTCCCGGGGTCACACCGTTCCCCCCTTTGCGACCTTCTGACAGAAGTCCATGGGGAAGCCAGCTTCACTTAACAACCGTGTTCCTAATTGAGTGGTTCACTTCACAGATGTGGCGAGAAAAGTTGTAAAACGGGCCAAACTCGCTTAACACATTTCTCATTGAACAACGTAAATTTTGGGGCTCACTTGTGGTCGTAAGCCGTGTTTGCGTGGGTGTGTGCCTACACACCTTCACAGCCCCGTTGGTTTGGCCCCCCTGCACAACAGTCTCTTCAAATGGGCCCCCTTGGGAAAATGAATTGCCCCCTGGTCTAGACGCATGTAATCGTGTGCCACTCTTTCAGATGACCGGCTTGCCTTTATTAAAATGTTTCTTGGTTTGATATGTATCCATAGGTTTTGTCTTTCACACATCCTACCTCGTTCCACTCCGCAGAGACATACGAATCTCTCCTACAGTGCCTCAGAATGGAAGACGACAAGGTGGCAGAGGCAGCCATTCAAATATTCAGGAATACCGGCCACAAAATAGAGACCGACCTGCCTCAGATACGATCGTGAGTGCTTTCTGCCTTGCTTTCCCTCAGCATAAGCATGTGGATAAGGAAACCTTCCCCACTTTCTTACAGTGCCATGTGCTGTGTGTACAATCTCTTACTGATGCAAATGATTACGGGGAGTCCTCGGCCTACAACAGTTTGTTTAATGACCATTCAAAGTTACAGCGGCACTGGAAGAAGTCACTTAGGGGTGTTTTTTTTCACACTTAACGACCGTTGCAGTATCCGCATGGGGATGAGATCAAAATTTGGATGCTTGGCAACTGACATAGTTATGACAGCTGCAGTGCCCCAGGGTCAAGTGTTCCTCTTTTGAGGCCTTCTGATAAAATCAAGAGTGAAGCCAAATTAATCAATGTAATTAATATATTATTTATTAAGTGTGTGTATGAGTGTCCTTCTCCAAAAATAAGACCTCCCCTGAAAATAAACCCACCCCGAAAATATTCAATCAGACCCCTCCATTTCCTCTGGTTGCTTACGCGCAAAAAACATGAGGTCAGGAGGTGAGGCTGGAAGGGGGGAGAAGGGAGGGGGGAACATGCCCCATGCCCCCCCCTTTACCTAATGGCTGCTCCCACAGCCCTAGCCACTGCACCCCTTCTGTCACACTTAATGGCTGTCGCAAAAAGAGTGGCAGACCCAAAGATGCGCAACACAGCAGCAGCCATGAGGTGACCATGCTCGCTGCCTCCAAAAATAAGCCCAAACTCTTATTTTGGGGGGGGGGGAGAAAATAAGACCCTGTCTTATTTTCAGGGGAAAACGTGTGTGTGTGTGCATGTGCAATTGCGTATTAATAATGAAGTAGAAGATGTGAAACAATTGAATAGTTTTATTTAATTAAAACTAATAAATATGGCATATTTTGTAGAAGAGGTATAGTCTTCTCTTAAAGAAGATTCCTGAATATGCTGGTAAAGAATTTTTCCATTTTTGCTCTATATTAACTTCATCATTTACAGGCAGTTAATAACCCCCCCCCCCCCAATATTTATTTTATTTCATGTAGGTATGAGTATTTATAAATTTAGTTCTTTTAATTGTGGTCTTTTTGTCAAAATTGTAAGCCAATTCAGAGTCATTGACTGGGATGGGCAGCTGTAGAAATTCAGTGAACGAGTGAATGAAACTTACGTCTCTTTACAGAACGCTTATTCCAATCTTGCATCAGAAAGCAAAGAGAGGAACCCCTCACCAAGCCAAGCAAGCTGTCCATTGCATACACGCCATATTTTCCAATAAAGAAGTGCAGCTTGCTCAGATCTTCGAGGTAAGATTCTGCTACTGCTTTCAAAAGTGCTGCCAAAAATTGGAGCCCGCTTATAGTTACACCATGGAATTTAACTTCATTTAATTGGGGGGGGGGGGGGAAATGTACTATTTTTACTCCCACAAAAATAGCACTTATATACCGCTTCTTAGTGCTTTACAGCCCTCTGTAATCGGTTTACAGAGTCAGCCTATGCCCCCCCCCCCAAACAATCTGGGTCCTCATTTTACTGACCTGGAAAGGAGGGAAGGCTGAGTCAACCTTGAGCCGGTCAGGATTGAAGTGGTGGCAGTTGGCAGAATTAGCTTGCAGTACTGCATTCCAACTACTGCGCCATCATGGAAGGAAATAAGGAAGGAAGCACTAGCAATAGGACTTAGACTTATATACTGCTTTTCAGGACTTGATAGCCCTCTCTAAGTGGTTTTACAGAGTCAACAATCTGGGTCCTCATTTTACCCACCTCAGAAGGATGGAAGTCTGAGTCAACCTTCAGCTGGTCAAGATCGAATTCCTAGCAGTGGGCAGAATTAGCCTGCAGTACTGCATTCTAACCACTGCACCACCACAGAAGGAAGGGAGGGAAGGGCCATAGCAATAGCACTTAGACTTATATGCGGCTTCACAATACTTTATGGACCTCCCTGAGCAGTCAGCCTCTTACCCCCAACAATCTGGGTCCTCATTTTACCCACCTTGGAAGGATGCAAAGCTGAGTCACCTTGAGCTGGTCAGGATCAAACTGCTGGCAGTCGATAGAATTAGCCTGCAATACTGCATTCTTCAAACAGCAAGATAAATAAAGCTGTATTTGAGTAGCTGGAAAATTAAAGGCAAAATGTTAGAGGTTTTTGGAATATACTCTTCTAACAGTATATTAAGAAACTGAGCTTGCATTACATTGCGTTTTTGGAGATTTATATATGTAATAAACTTAATCAAGACAGTACAATAATTTATTTTTAAAGACTGTCCTAACGTGCAGCTCTTAATCCTTTGTTTTCTCTCCCTTCAGCCTTTAAGTCGGAGTTTGAATGCTGATGTTCCGGAGCAGCTGATAACTCCCCTAGTTTCCTTGGGCCACATTTCCATGCTGGCCCCAGACCAATTTGCATCCCCCATGAAATCCGTAGTTGCAAATTTCATTGTGAAAGATCTTCTTATGAACGATAGGGTACGTTGAGTATAATTTTGCCAAATGCAATGGGAAGGGGGAAAAAGGACAGAGGATTAGCGTCAATACTGAAATGTCTGTCTTGGGTAGATTTTTAATCGTTTAAAATCTTGCAGTCTACAGGTGAAAAAAATGGGAAATTGTGGTCTCCGGACGAAGAGGTGTCCCCGGAAGTCCTAGCAAAGGTATGAAGTTCCTTTAACTATGAAGCACGGACAACCCATGAGGGTTGATATATGTTCTGTTAGTTACAGGAAAGTGTTGTGGCCCGGCAACGGAGCTGGCGGCAGATTCGGACAGTGAGGAGGTTGGGGAGGAAGATGGGCCAGTCTTGGAATCTGGGGAAGGCTCTGATGAGGGCTCTGTGTCGGAGGCAGAGAGGGGGCCAGAGCCGTCCGACAGTTATCAGCTGCCTTCGGAGTCAGACATCTGTGAGGCAGAAGAACAGCTGGAGCCTGTTCCCAGTGTGCGCATGCACAGAGTTGCCAGACAAAGGGAGCAGCTAAAGAACAAGGCTGGACTTGGGACTAAGGCCACAGGTGGAGGATGAATGGCCCGTCCCAGAGGAAATAAAAGAGGAGCGAAAGGGGAGTGGAGTTTGCAGGAGACCATTAGTTTGTTTAGTTGGTTCGTGACTCTCTGAGACACTTTGCCAAGTTTTGCAGATGTCGGCCTGGCAGCTCTCCAAGCCAGATAAGGTCTGTGACTGTAAATCCTCCTTTGAAAGACTTTGCTGGATGAGCAGCATTCACAGTAAAGTAATAAAGGGTTTTTGTTGGGACAAGGAGTTTGCTTCATGGTCTTGGGAAGCCTCGGTCAGAACAGGGAGGGTTAGACTAGAAGATCTCCAAGGTCCCCTTCAGCCCTAGGATTGTAGGCCAGAAGGTGTTGCAGCTTTGCACAGTCTCCCCATAGGAAACCGGGTGGGGCCTTTCTTGATTTGGAAAGATGCCGGAGAGGCTTTGAACCCCATTGGGCCATCTCTGCTTTTGCATTGCTTATTTTTAGTTTTCTGGCATTGGCAACCGAAAGACCCTGTCCCTTTTTCTTTAGAACTGATTTTCGTGGACTGGAAGTGAAACAGACTTCCTCACAGCGGTATTCCATGTTTTTATAACAGGTTCAAGCCATTAAACTCCTGGTGCGTTGGCTCTTGGGGATGAAGAACAACCAGTCCAAATCTGCAAATTCAACGCTTCGGTTACTGTCAGCCATGCTGGTCAGCGAAGGAGACTTGACAGAACAGAAGAGAATTAGGCAAGGCTTTTGACATAGGTCACCGCTCTGATCTCTTCATGTGTATCGATATGCCTCACGCAAGGCAGCAAGGGACATCTGTTCACCCAAGGGAAAAAAGGTTCTTTACTTTGCCTTGCTGAATTTGGAATACTGAAGATGCACAGACGTTCAGCGTGGGTGGAGCTGTTCAAATTTCCCTTCAGTACGAATGAGAAATGCAGCGTTTTTGTAATATTCTATGCTATATACATTTTAGTCTGTGTAGAATACAGATTAAGTAAACTTTATGGCTTCTTTAATGGGACGCGGTGGCTCAGTGGCTTGTCGATCAGAAAGGTCGGCAATTCGGTGGTTTGAATCCCTAGCGCCGCGTAACGGAGTGAGCTCCTGTTACTTGTCCCAGCTTCTGCCAATGTAGCAGTTCGAAAGCACGTAAAATTGTAAGTAGAAAAATAGGAGCCACTTTTGGTGGGAAGGGAACAGCGTCTCGTGCGCCTTTGGTGTTTAGCCATGCAGGCCACATGACCACAGAGATATCTTCGGACAGCGCTGGCTCTTCGGCTTTGAAACGGAGATGAGCACCGCCCCCTAGAGTCGGGAACGACCAGCACATATGTGCGAGGGGAACCTTTACCGTTATGGCTTCTTTAAAGGGCGAAAAAATAAGATACTTGATAGAGTCCACAGTGGAGGGAAAAATAGAAGGTTAATACTGAAGTTATAGTTTCTAGCTTGTATGCAACTTGATTTTGGAAATATCAATCTGTTTGCAACTGAATTTGTTACCCTAAGGGTGCTGATTCAGATCTAGCAGAAATACAAGACTTGCCCATGGGTATAAATTAGGGGTCAGCAATCCGCGGCTCTGGAGCCACATGTGGCTCTTTCATCCCTCTGCTGTGGCTCCCTGTCGTTGGCACTACACTTTTGAGAGGAACTTCTGGTTTGGGGTGGGAGGGGTGGGGAAGCACAACGCGCCTGGAGGAGACTATGGCATGGGGTGGGTTTTCTGGTCAGCTCCACAATTGATAGGGCTTTGGGTCAGGACAGGTAGAGGAAAAAGGACGCCGTGCTAGGAGGAGACTCTATGGTGAGGGAACTGGACTTCCTGTTGGCTCCAGAATTGAACGGGGGGCTTCCGGTTAGGACCTTTGTGGCCATTTGAGTGTTTAAGGTTGCCGACATCTGGTATAAATTGTCACTTGTGGACTGTAAGTCAACATAGAATCTTAGCACAAACATGCAGTCTTACAAAGATGAACAGCTGGAAACAAAATAACCAAAGTTGGTCATGAAAATCTGGGTTTGTTAATTGATGTGAGACTTTAAGAGAGGGTGACAACCGTCATCTCTCCCAGAACTCATTGTATCAACGTGATACATTTTGTTAAGTGTTATCAGCCGAATTGTGTGTCTTTAGATTTAAGCGCATTTGTCTTATAAATTATACTTCTCCCCCCTCTCATTTACAGCAAGTCAGACATGTCGCGACTACGGCTGGCCGCTGGCGGTGCCATAATGAAGCTTGCCCAGGAGCCCTGTTACCACGAAATTATAACACCTGAACAATTCCAGCTCTGTGCACTGGTCATTAATGTAAGGAGCTCTTGTTTCAAGCGGTGTCTGAAGTGGGTAGCAATTTGAGTTAAAACAGGATAAAACTTGTGTTTGGGCTGTCTTGAAGTTTGAAGTTTGAAGTTTATTGGTATTTGTATGCTGCCCACTCCCAGGGGACTCTGGGCGGCTTACAGACAACAGGAATAAAAATTAAAAATAGAAATATAATCATTTTAAAATTACACAACATACATACATACATTTAAAATGGGGCTGGATGCTGATCAACAGCCCCAGGCCTGCCGGAACAGCCAGGTCTTAGTGGCTTTATGGAAGGCCGGAAGAGTAGTGGGTAGTGAGTCTTGCCTTCTCTTTCCGCATAGTGTTTTTGCGAGGAAGCATGAAATGGAAACAAAAATAAAATTACCGTATTTTTGGGAGTATAAGACACACTCCTCCCACCTCTAAAATTTGAGTGCACTTATACACTGAATGTAGTCCCGCCCACCCACCGCCTCCCAACCCTTGGCCTCTGTCTCCCAGCAATTTGCCTCCTTGCAGCAAACAGCAAACAGCCTGTTTCAGCTTCAGCACAGCCTGATTAGCACAAGCAGCTGATTGTTGGTTGGACCGACCTCCCGACGATCAGCTGTTTCAGGCTGCAGGGATTGTCATTGCTTATTGCCGCCTCCGTGCACTCCATTTTCAGCCTCTGCATCCTATTTTTAGCCTTTGTGCGCCCCGTTTTTGGCCTCTACACGCCCCCTTTTCCGCCCAATCTGATCCCCGCTGCCCGGAATGGGAAGAAAATGGGGTGCGCGGAGGCCGAAAACAGGGTGCACAGAGGCCAAAAATGGGGCATGTGGAGGTGGCAATGGGCTGCAATCCCTGCAGCCTGAAGCAGCTGATGTAGGGAGACCGGACAATCAGCTGCTTGTGCTAATCAGGTTGTGCTGAAACTGAAATAGGCTGTTTGCTGCAAGGAGGCAAATTGCTGGGAGGCAGAATCAGAGGCAGATTTTTTTGTTTCAGGCTGTACTGAAACTGAAACAGGCTATTTGCTGTTTGTTGCAAGGAGGCAAATTTCTGGAAGGCAGAGGCATATATTTTTTTTTTCCCCTCCCCAAAAGCTAGGTGTGTCTTGTACTTCGGAGCTTCTTGTACTCCGAAAAATACAGTAAATAGATTGTATCAATGATTTACCAATAATGCCATAGATCAGTAGCCCCCAATCTTTTGGGCAGCAGGGACGGGTTCCGGGGAGAAAGGTTTTTCCGTGGACCGGAGTGGGATGTGGTTTTGCGTGCTGCCT
Source organism: Thamnophis elegans (assembly GCF_009769535.1). Lineage (NCBI taxonomy): Eukaryota > Metazoa > Chordata > Lepidosauria > Squamata > Natricidae > Thamnophis > Thamnophis elegans. The sequence goes on along the minus strand of NC_045549.1, from coordinate 73,410,746 downwards.
GCATCTCACGGATGGGGCTTCGCTTGTTTGCGTGGCCCATTTGCTGGCATGCCATGGACTGGGGGATTGGGGTGCCATAGATTTTTCACATCTCATATCACTGTTCTGAAAGTTTGCTTGCCCCTTTTCGCTTCATCGTTGACTTGTCCTTGTCTTCTGCTCCTGTAGGATGAATGTTACCAGGTGAGGCAGATATTTGCTCAGAAGCTGCACAAGGCACTAGTAAAATTACTGCTCCCATTGGAGTACATGGCAATATTTGCACTGTGTGCCAAAGACCCTGTCAAAGAAAGAAGAGCTCATGCTCGGCAATGTTTGCTTAAAAATATAAGCATACGGCGAGAGTACATCAAGCAGAACCCTATGGCAAACGGTGAGTAGCGTTTGCTTAAAAGGTTATTTTTCCTCGTGACCCGTCAAAACCGCCCTCGACTAAGCTGCGCCCGATTAAACCGTGTTGTTGACGTCATCAACAGGGCGACAACAGCCAGCGCGGAGAAAGAAGGGCGCTTTAAATAGCGCTTTGAAAGCAAGCCGATTCAACTTAAGGTAAGGGTTAGGTTTAGGGTTAGGTTAAGGGTTAGGTTTAGGGTTAGGTTAAGGGTTAGGTTTAGGGTTAGGTTAAGGGTTAGGTTTAGGATTAGGTTTAGGATTAGGTTTAGGGGGGTTAGGTTTAGGTTTAGGGGTTAATTTTAGGTTTAGGGTTTACAGCGTGCTTCTGTCTCCGCACTGTTGTCGCCCTGTTGATGACGTCAGCGACGCGGTTTAGTTGAGCGCGGTTTTGTGGTGGAACCATTTTTCCTCTCATAATAGTTCTATTTCTGTGTATGGCTTTGTAAAATATATCACGTGCATATTCCCTGCTTGCTTTGCAGCAGAATTAAGTAAATTCTTGGATACTTACTCTGTTTCCTGAAAAATAAGACCTTCCCGGATAATAAGCCCAATCGGGCTTTTGAGCGCATGCGCTAAAATAAGCCTCCCCCCCAAAAAAATAAGACCTCCCCAAAAATATTGCAAAACGGCAGCAGCCATGAGGTGATCACGCTCGCCGCCTCCTGCGCCTCAAAAATAATAAGACCTCCCTGAAAATAAGGCCAAGTGCTTTTTTCGTGGGGGGGGGGTCAAACGAAAAGTCTTATTTTGGGGGGAGACTCAGTATTAATTGAAAGTTGGTATTCCCAGTTACTCATATATAACCTTTAGATTATGTCTTGTCTTTCTTTTCTTCTTCCAGAAAAACTTGTATCTCTGTTGCCCGAGTACGTGGTGCCATATATGATTCATTTGCTGGCTCACGATCCAGATTTTACGAAACAGCAAGATATCGACCAGCTTCGCGATATCAAGGAGTATGTGTCACCCTTTATTTAAACGTCTTTAAAATGTTGGATTTCAATTGCTAAATTTCTCAACTTTTTAAAATACAAATTTGATGTCCCGATTTGTTAAGAGAAGAATAATTGTCACCTCTGGTGCACTTGCAATTCTCCAAAGTATTTGCCTTCTTTTGCTTTTTTCCCCCATTTTTTGGTACATCTTTGTCACCTGAATATTTGTCATTTGAATTTCATGTGGCAACTGGTGATACATAAAGGGAATTAGTCTGAGAGAACAAATACTATCATAGTTCTTTCATTTTTTTTTATTTCCTACGCATAGTAATTAAGGGATGTGGTGGCTCAGTGGCTAAGATGCTGAGCTTGTCGATCAGAAAGGTCGGCAGTTTGGCGGTTCGAATGCCTAGTGCCACGCAACCGGGTGAGCTCCCGTTACTTGTCCCAGCTTCTGCCAACCTGGCAGTTCGAAAGCACATAAGAAATGCAAGTAGACAAATAGAGACCACCTTTGGTGGGAAGGGAACAGCGTTCTGTGCGCCTTCGGCGTTTAGTCATGCCGGCCACATGACCACGGAGACGTCTTCGGACATCGCTGGCCCTATCAGGTTAAAGTGTGCCTTTTATCTTGAGAAAAGTGTTTTCATATCTTTCTGGCCGTTGGCTGTTTAGGTGCCTCTGGTTCATGCTGGAAGTTTTAATGACCAAGAATGAAAACAACAGTCACGCCTTCATGAAAAAGATGACAGAAAGCATCAAGCTTACCCAGGATGCCCAATCCCCAGACGAGCCAAAGGCCAGCGAAGTAAGGAATGGGAAGAAAGAGAGAAAGAGGGTTCAGAGTCAGTTTTTGAACGAGTGGGCAAGATGCTTCAGGCGGTCCCTCATTTCTCTCCAGAGGGAAAAAAAATGAGGTGTACGCATTTTGTGTTAGCAATCTCAAATAACAGAGGGAAAGAGGAAAAAAATAGTTAGTTTAACTGTTAGCCAAGCTAAGTGAAAACAGCGTTCTGTAAGGGGGGAAATATTACAGCTGAGATTTCAAAGCGTATTTGCCAAAAGTACAGTGAGTGGTACATTAATAGAATAGCAAATTATGTTAGCAAAAATAGCACCTAATTTTGGTGGGAACTTGAAGATACATCATGTTTACTGTGAATTGTGATTTTTGTGAGCCAGAATTCTCTGGATCAGACCTCATTTAAAATATGTTTGCTATCTTGGAACAAAAAGCTGTCTTTAGTTTGTTCCCGGGTATAATCCAGTGAAAACAAAAAGCATAACACTCTTACGATAGATGACTTATTGATGGGGATTAGCAGATGTTTCAATTAAAAGTGCAAAATAACGTGCAGATTTCTCTTGTGTTGGTTTCCTTTGTGCTTCAGAAACTCTACACTGTATGTGACGTAGCCCTCTGCGTAATCAACAGCAAAAGTGCTTTATGTAATGCAGAATGTCCAAAGGATCCGGTATTACCAACTAAATTTTTTACGCAACCTGAAAAGGTAAGTTGGCAAGCCATCAAGTCAAATATTTGAGTTCATTCTTTTTCTTAAGTGTTTCTTCAAATATGACAAGAAAACACTGTAGATTTGTGCCATGATTTCTAAATTATCTTTTTTGTTTAAGATGGGTGATCTGAATTAAAAAAACTGTATTCCAAAATGCTTTTCGCTCCATTGGAAGCACAATGCTGAAAATGCTTTACTTTTAGTGTTTGTTCAGACATATGGTGCTTAGTCTCTAACACTAAGCAAAAAATAAAATAAAGAAATCCCGTGTGTATATAATATGTGGATGTAGAGCTGTCTTTATATTCAATGTATTATATAAGCAAATTATATAAAGGCCAGGTCATAAAAGAAAGAAGGTAAACAATAAAAAGGATGTGGCTCAGTGGCTAAGGCGCTGAGCTTGTCGATCAGAAAGGTTGGCAGTTCAGCGGTTTGAATCCCTAGTGCTGTGTAATGGAGTGAGCTCCCATTACTTGTCCCAGCTTCTGCAAACCTAGCAGTTCGAAAGCAGGTAAAAAATGCAAGTAGAAAAATAGGAAGCACCTTTGGTGGGAAGGGAACAGCACTCCATGCACCTTCAGCATTTAGTCATGCTGGCCACATGACCACGAAGACGTCTTCGGACAGCGCTGGCTCTTCGGTTTTGAAACGGAGATGAGCACCGCCCCCTAGAGTCGGGAAGGACTAGCACATATGTGCGAGGGGAACCTTTATCTTTACCTAGACAATAAAGTCTATTTTAGCTTAAGCACACATAAAATGCCTATGGTCCTTGATGTCTTTATCAATGTAGACTCTTGGACTGCAGGGTCCAATTTTTAATTTATCCAGTTGAAAATATTCTAAAAACAAACAGTTCCTGAACGGTTCCCTTTTTAAAAAGTCGTTTGCATCACGATATGATCTATAGCTTGAAGATACCCCGCAGAAACAGACAGTAAGTCCAATCATTGGATTTAAGGCATTTATTTCACCATTTGTGGGATTGGGATTGGGATTCCCCCATGCTGGCTGGGGAATTCTGGGAGTTGAAGTCCACAAGTCAGTCACTCCTGCTTTCCATGAGCTTTTATTTACTTAAGGAGCATCTAGAAGCAACAGGGTGGGATTACTGTCAAATTGAATAATCAGAACCTGAAAATATTGGATTTTTCAACTTACAATGAAATGCTTTCCCTCCCTCCTTTTCTTTGAAGGATTTTTGTAACGATAGGAATTATATCTCCGAAGAGTTGCGAGTTCTTCTTTTAACGGGAAAGGTATTGTTTTTATGGATCTAATTCTTGATTTTATTTTATTTATTTATTTACTTTGTCAAACATGTACAAGGTGGCAGGTATAAATATAAACATGGATAAAAATGAAATAAATGAATACAAATAAATGGGGACAGTAGGACAGGGATGGAAGGCATGCTGGTGCGCTTATGCAGGCCCCCTTACGGATCTCTTAGGAATGGGGCGAAGTCCAGAGTAGACAGTTTAAGGTTGAAGCTGTGGGAGTTTGAGAATGTAACAACAGAGCCAGGTAGAGCATTCTAGGCATTGACCACTCTGGAGTTTGGAGTGGTTGACCTTGAAGTTTGTATCTATTGTTTGCCCTCGTATTATTGAGATTGAAACTGAAGTAGTCATTGACAGGTAGGACGTTGTAGCGGATAATTTTGTGTACTATGCTTAGGTCAGACCGTAGGTGGTGTAGCTCTAGAATTTAAAACTCATTCTTGATTTGTAATAATATAACACAGTATAAATCCCCTGTCTTTCCATTTGGTGGAAAGTTAAAAATAGATTGCAATCCGGATCGTTAACAGAGAGGAAATCATGAGCATTGTCAGGATTGAATTTTAGGATTGTATTCTTCAAAGCACCTAGAATTCTACTTGCAGCCAGCATTGCATCACAATTTTGTGCTGGCAGAATAATAATTTTCAATTGTACATAGAGCATGTACTACGGTAACTTAAACTTCAGAAGGTGGCAGACTCAATTACGGTTATAAATCGAGGATTATATACCCCTCTACCTCTGTTTAAAAGCCTATTTGCATTTTTACCTTGGGTGCTTTGGATGGTTGCCAACAACAGACAAGAAAAGACTTGCAATTTTTAGTGGTAGAAAAAAGAAAATAAAATGATTCATATTCTCTCTCTGTCTCTCTCTCTCTGTCTCTCTCTCTCTCTCACACACACACACTCACTCACTCACTCACTCTCTCACACACACACACACCAAAAACCTCCCTGCCTTCCCTGTGGTGTCTTTTATTTCTGCAATACTCAGTAGCTTCCAGCACGGAAGAGTAATCCTGAATTACGCTCACAGCCTCACTCAGCAAAACAATTGTGTTTATGTAGAAAGTGCAAAAGAGACTGAAGAACTGCAGCAGGCAGGACAAACGAACGTTCAAATGTTTCCTTGAGGCAGAACAATTACTTTTCTTTCTTTCTATTTTTTTTTTTTTTTTGTAAACTACTTTTCTATTTTACAGCCGAAGCCAACCGGCGTCTTAGGGGCAGTAAATAAACCCCTATCTGCAACGGGAAGAAGGCCATATATTCGAAACACAGGATCAGAAACTGGAAATAATAATAGCGTAAATTCCGAGTTGAATTCTCCAATAGAAAACAGAACAAGGTTCGTGGCATTTTCAGTATTAAAAGAGGCTCTTGTGTTAACATAGTTTTCCTTCTCAGCATGAAACTGTACTGAAGTCGCCCTAATGTGGAAGAGGGATGTCTTTTCTGTTGATGCCCTTTTTCAATCTGATTGCAGAAATTTAGGTAATAATTTAACTTTCCTATTTACCGTCTAAACATTGCATTTTGGGATTGAATTTACTATACAACAGAGCCCGTAAATAGCAAAACTTGTGTATCTCCTGCATAAATAATATTTCTTTAATCAGTGAATCCTTCATCTTCATTCTCCATTCTCCAAACCTTTGTTATATTTTGGGGAACAATGAGACTTGCTGATTAGTTATTTTGTATTATATACCTGCCTTTCAGAAGTGTTTTAACTGACATTCCTATTCCTGTTATACTTCTACATTCCTTCAGGGAAACTTCCTTTAAATTGGGGGCCTCGGAACTTGGCAACTTGAAGACTTCAACTCTCAGAATTACTCAGGCCAGTCAGGAATTCTGAGAGTTGAAGTCCATAAGCCTCAAAACTGCCGACCTTGGAGACCTGTGCTTTCATATAGTAGCAGTATTTGACAGGGCCGTTCAGTCGTACCGAGTTGGAGGCAAAATCGTACTTTGGAGGCCGGTGAGCACCTCCTTAAACCAGATGCACCTTTTCCTGGTCTCATGCTAGAGTTGCAGCCCCAGGAAAGACACGGCTGCTTTAAGGGAAGGCTGACCATTCGTACAACTCTTAATATAAATAACATTCTCTACGGAAAGCGTGACGGTTGCCTAAGAGGAAATCTTCCCTTTTCACCCACCCTCAAAGATGAGTAGGGCTAAAAGCACAGAACGTTTTGTGCTTTTTGAGTATTTTTGAGTATTTTCTAAATGCACTGAATTTGACAATGAACTTCCAATTCAGCCGGCCACCGTTTCCTTATTGATCATTTGATTTCGTAGCTCCAAGGGGGAGCGGGAAAAAGCCCAAGCTTATGTTAATCTTTTAAAACATTTTCCAGCAGAGAGCCGAGCTCAGATCTATCGGAGACGGGGGTCAGTGAAAACGATGAAAATCCCGTGAGAATTATTTCAGTCACTCCAACCAAAATGGAACCTGTGAAGAACAAGGTATGGTCAGGCTTCTTAAAAAAAAAAATGTTATTTAGGTCATCGTAATAAAGAAGCCATTAAAATTATTGTTGGAATAATTAAGCAGTATATGTTGAGTGTCTATGTTTCCAGTTCGGTGAATTACAAGGTCATCCCCGCAATTGAGGCCAACATTTCTGTTAGGAGAGACCTTTGTTCAGTGAGTTTTGCCTCATTCTATGGCCTTTCTTGCAGTTGTTAAATGAATCACGCCAGTTGATAAGTTAGCAATGCAGTTGTTAAGTGAATCTGGCCATCCTTCTGACTGCTTGTCAGAAGGTTGCAAAAGGGGATCACGTGATCTTGGGAACACAGCAATGGTCATAAAAATGAACCCATTGTCCAACGTCTGAATTTTGATTACGTGACCACGGGGATGCTGCAATGGTCGTAAGTGTGAAAAGGCTGTAAGTCACATTTTTCAGTGCCGTTGTAACTTTCAACAGTCACCAAATGAACTTTCGTAAGTCAAGGACTACTTGTAATTCCTTTTAAGTATAAAATGTGTACCAGAGGCTAATTAAAAATAACTTGGGCTTTTTATTTATTTATTTATATCCTGCTTTTGCTATTTTAAAAAATAATGACCTAATATTCCTCCTTCTTCCTGTTTCCTTTGTGATAACCCTGTGAGGTGGATTGGGCTGAGAGAGAGTGATTGGCCCAAAGTCCCCTAGCTGGCTTTCATGCCTAAGGAGGGACTAGAACTCACTGTCTTCTGGTGATTGGCCCAAAGTCACCCAGCTGACTTTCATGTCTAAAGTAGGACTAGAACTCACCGTCTCCTGGTGATTGGCACAAAGTCACCCGGCTGGCTATCTTGCCTCACTCCCGCAACTAGAACTCTCTGTCTCCCAGTTTTTGCCTGGTGCCTTAATCACTAGAGCAAAGTGGCTCTCCCATTTCCCAATCAAACTGGACCAGGAGTTTGCCTCAGTCATGATAAAACTACTGCCTTTTCATTGTGATATGGCCAAGTGATGACTTGCGCATCCTGTGAATAGAGTGTGAGAATGGCCTGGTGTAGAGACGAGAAATCCCTTTGGCAGCAGTAAATCCCCATGGATTAATTACACTTTCAAGGTGGCTGCTGGTGTTGCCAATAGTCCTGGAAATGTATTTCAGCAAGCAAGACAAGCTGATTCAAACAGATGCAGTCTCCACCTGCTACTCGCTTGACAAAAAAAACCAAGTTGTTTTCTTTCCCAGGAGATTAATTCTGACCAGGCGCCCCAAGAAAATGTCAGTGCCGATCGGGGCAAAAAAAGAATCACGACAGCAGCCGGAACGGAGAATTTCCATCAAAAAGCAGAAGAGAAGAAAACGGACGAAACGGGTCAGCCAGCTCCTCCCAAACCCCGGCGAGGACGTCCCCCCAAGTCCGAATCTCAGGGCGCCACCACGAAAAGTGCCGAAATGAGTAAATCCTCTGGACGAGGACGGAAAAGGGCGGCCCCGGCACAAGAAGGTCCGGGCGGACTGGAGGCAAGCAACGCCAAGGCACCAAAGCAGCAAGAGGCCACAAAGAAAACAGCACCAGCACAGAGGCAGATTGACCTGCAAAGGTAAACACAGGCTGGCTTGGTCGGGGAGGGGGAGGGGGGGTTAGCCAATCGCATCCGAAGACTCCTTAAGAGTTGAAAGGAACTTTAGAGGACTTCTAGTCCAACTCTCTGCTCAAGCAGGAGACCCTATAACAGGGGTTGGTAACCTGCAGCTCTGGAGCCACATGTGGCTCTTTCATCCCTGTACTGCAGCTCCCTGTTGCTGGTCGGCTCCATAATTGATAGGGCTTTCAGTTAGGACAGGTAGAAGAAAAAGGATGCTGCGCTAGGAGGAGACTCCATGGTGGTGGTGGTGGTGGGGGGGGGGGAACCAGACTTCTAGTCAATTCCAGAATTGAACGGGGGTTTCCAATTAGGACTTTTGTGGCTCTTTAAAGTTGCCGCCCCTGCCCGGTCTCTTCATAAAAACCTCCAATGTTGGAGCAGCCACAAGTCCTGGAGGCAAATTGTTCTGCTGATTAATTCTTCTCATTATCAGGAGATTGGTGATAAGGTTGTTTGTTTATTCTCTGGGACAAATCTTAACCTGTTCTCACTATGTGCTCTTTGCCTCCCTACCCGTCTCTCTTTGCTGAATTTCCCCTAGAGACAATTCTGCAATTTTTCTTCGTCCGTTGAGTACATATCTTCCCTTCTGCAGCCACTTAGAATCCTCCAAGCTTTTGTGACGATTCAAAAGGGAAAGGAACCACATACTTAAATCCTTTGAATAATAGCAACCTTCATAGTTCTTTTTAACATGCCTAAGATCAGAGTCAAGGCTGCATCTGATTTAACCTCAGCAGGGGGATTTGTAATATTCCAGTAGCAGATCCAGTTGTGTTGATAACCCATGTTGTGCCTCTGAAACCGCAAATTGCGTGGCAACCACAAATCTATGTGTATCTGCTTATCGTATTTTTCGGAGTATAAGACACATCCCCCCCCTAAAAGAGAGTGAAAATTTGGGTGCATCTTATACTCCGAATGCAGCCCCGCCCACCCGCCGGCCCCTACCCTTTGGCCTCTTCCTCCTAGCAATTTGCCTCCTTGCAGCAAACAGCCTGTTTCAGCGTCAGCACAGCCTGATTAGCACAAAGCAGCTGATTGTTGGCCTCCCAACCATCAGCTGTTTCAGACTGCAGGGATTGCCTAGTGCCCCATTTTCGGCCTCCGTATCCCATTTTTTGGCCTCCGAGTGCCCCATTTTCCGCCCATTGTGATCCCTGCTGCCCGGAACTGGGCAGAAAATGGAGTGCACGGGGGCGGCAATACGCTATGGCAATCTCTGCGGGCAGATCCAACCGACAATCAGCTGCTTGTGCTAATCAGGCTGTATTGAAACTGAAACTAAAACCGGCTGTTGGCTGCAAGGAAGCAAATTGCTGGGAGGCAGAGGCAGATTTTTTTTCCCTTGTGCTAATCAGGCTTTACTGAAACTGAAACTGGCTGTTTGCTGTTGGCTGCAAGGAGGCAAATTGCTTTGAGGCAGAGGCAGGTTTCTCCCCCCTCCCCCTTGTTTTCCTCCTCAAAAGCTTCTTATACTCCGAAAAATACGGTAATTGCTATCCAATTAGGGGAGCAGGATTCATACCAGAGCCATGATGTTAGGACATCCAGTGCATGAAAGCAGAATTTCTGCTGAGAAGCAGTGGCAGCTGTTAGGAATTACTATTAATTGCAAAACAATAAGGAGCTTTGAGATTTGAAATTATCAGGCTGAAGGAAGACTATTTGTCCTTGTGTTTCTTGACTGTTATCTTCCCCATCAGCACTGCTGTTGAAAATAGTAAGGATTTGGTAGTCTTTTGTTCATGGAAGGTGTTGTCTTCTATGCGTAAGGGAAGTGACAAACCACCCAAAGAATCTCAAATCTCTTTTGCCATTAGCAATAATCATTTGCCTGGCTACCAATTCCTTGGGGAATTAAATGCACAAAGCAGCCTTTATTGTTTCACTATTATCCCCATTCTCTTCCACATTCTGACTCACCTGTGGCTGTCCTCACAATTCTTCTCTCACAATTCTTCTCTTTGCACACTTGGATATGTTATTCATATACGTGTGTGACTGCATACGCGTGTGACTGCAAATTGTTCAAGAAAATGACTGCTAGCAGCAGTGACTTCTTTAGACCTGGTTTTTCCAGGAGTCGGGAGTGTGATCAAACTATCTCCTATTCTACTATGACGGTTAGGTCTCTTGAATTTTTAAGATTTCTGATTTCACAAAGGACTTGAGTCTTCAGGGAGGACAGAACACGGAAATAAAAACTGCTGCCTATTCTTATTTACACTTTGCCTAAGAGGAAGCATTTTGCTTTGTTCTGGTTTTAAAGAAGCCTCCACTCTTTTTTAAAAAAATATTTTTTATTTTTAAACAAACAAACAACATGAAACACACACAACCTTCTTCCATTTCATATAGCGTGTCATTTGGTTACAAGATTTTGTGCGTCCTTTCCATGGTCACCACTTACAATTATATATCAAATCACAAATTGTTCATTAGATAAACATAAGTACATTATTGTTATATGTTCAATTTTTCAATTGTAATTATTATTCCTTAATTTTAAACAAAATATTCTAAATATTGAATCCATGCATACAACATCATTTTGCATCAAAAGTTCAACCCCAATTATTATTCCTACGTTTTAAACAAAATATTCTATATATTGAAATCTTAGCCCCCTCAGAGAGGGCCCGCAATCTGGGAGTCCTCCTGGATACGCGGCTTAGTTTAGAAGCACACCTGACGGCCATGACCAGGGGGGCCTTTTACCAGGTTCGCCTGGTACGTCAGTTGCGCCCCTACCTGGATCGGGATGCCCTGTGCACAGTCACTCATGCCCTCATCCTTTCTCGCCTGGACTACTGTAACACTCTCTACATGGGGCTGCCCTTGAAGAGCACCTGGAGGCTTCAGCTGGTCCAGAATGCGGCCACGCAGGTTGTCATGGGGGTACCTAGGTGCTCCCATGTTACACCCCTTTTAGGCGGCCTGCACTGGTTGACGGTTGTTTTCCGGATGCGATTCAAGGTGTTAATTATGATCTTTAAAGCACTCCATGGCTTAGGCCCAGGGTACTTACGAGACCACCTACTGCCACTGGTAGCCTCCCACCGTCCAGTACGATCCCACAGAGTTGGCCTCCTCATGGTGCGGTCGGTCAGGCAGTGTAGACTGGCAACCCCCAGGGGGGTTCTCCCAGAGCCTTCTCTGTAAGAGCGCCTTCCGTTTGGAATGAGCTGCCCCCGGAGCTTCGCATAATTCCCGACCACCAGTTCTTCCAGCGGGCCCTAAAAAGTTGGCTTTTCCAGTAAGCCGGCCTGGCCTGAATAAAATTATTAATTTTAATTGTTATTTTTAATCTAATTTCTAAATCTCGTTGTAAATGTCTATAGGGTTTTTGGGATATTCTATTTAATCTTTCTTTTAACTTTTGTAATATGTGTTTTTATGTTGTACGCTGCCCTGGGTCCTTTGGGAGAAGGGCGGCATATAAGTCCAATAAACCTAAAACTAAACCATACATACACCACCATTCCATTACATCGTTCTAATCTGTTTAACAGTGCTAAACCCTTATAGCATTGCATATATCATTCTATTATTCTTAAAATATAAAAAGTCCCAAATCCCAAACCTTGTAAAATTGTTCATCTTCTTGTTCTCTAATTTCAAGTGTCAATTTACTCATTTCCGCATATTCCATAATTTTTTGAATAATTTCCTCCTGCGTTGGTATTTTCTCATTTTTCCAATTTTTTGCAAATACAATTCTAGCTGCTGTTAAAATGTTTACAATCAAATATTTCAAGTCTCTATTATATATTTCTGGTATAATTCCCAATAAAAAAGTCTCTGGTTTAAAGTCTATATGTTTTTGTGTCATTTTCTCCAACCACGTGTGGATCTTAGTCCAATATCTTTCAGCTTCTGCTCAAGTCCACCACATATGGTAATATGAACCCCGTGTCTGATGACATTTCCAACACTTTTCTGATTTATTCTTGAACATTCTTGCTATTCTCGTCGGGGGTAGATTCCACCTGTAAAACATCCTATACAAATTTTCTTTATATGCTGTTGACATTGTAATTTTGTAATTTTGAGACCACGATTTCTACCAGTTCTCTAATTCAATCCCATGCCCAAAATTTCCCCTCCAAGCTATCATCGTTCCTTTAACTTGTTCTTCTTCTAACTTAACCTCTAGTATGTGTCCATAAAGTTTTTTACTTACTTTTTCATCAGTACCCATCACAATTTTATCTAACTCAGTCATTTTATCATAACAAACCTTCCTCTTTACGGTCCTTGTCATATCTAGATTGTATTTGCATGTATGAAAACCAGTTCATCCTCTGCATTCAATATTTCACCATATCTGTTTGTTCCTTTTTGTATATCATTGCATATGAAAAGGCTTCAATAGTTGATAGCCAGACTGGAATTTTTAAATAATATTGTCTTTTAATCTTCTCTCAATTTAGTAGCAAAGCCTCCTGTAGGTAATGTCTTCTAAAATACTCCTGTGTTTTAAGTTCCCTTGTACCATCAAAAGGCATGCCATCCCAACAATAGATCATGTCCTTCAAGGGTCAATAATCTGGTATTCCTTAGTGTTATCCATTCTTTAATCCACATCAAACTTGCTGCCTGATGATATAGTTCCCAATTGGGCAGGCCCAATCCGCCTCTTGTTCTTGCATCTTGTAACAATTTTAGCTTTCTTCTTGCTTTTTCCCCCTGCCATATGTACTTCAACACTATTTTATTTAAGTCATCAAAATATTCCTTCCCTAGTCTAATTGGAATCGTCTGGAACAGATGTAAAATTCTAGGTAGAATGTTCATTTTAATTGTAGATATTCTATGCTTGTAGCTTGTATTCTTCCTTTTTGATTTTCATTCCTTTTATTTCTTTTCCTTCTCTGACATTTCTGTTTAAAACCTCTAACGTTGACAAAAAGTAATGGTGATAATGGGCAGCATAAAGTGCCAATTCACGTTGTCAGATGCCTTCTGAGCATCCAAAAACATCAATGTCAATTGTTTTTCAGGATGTGCCGCATAATATTCCAAAGTATCTAAGATTATCCTCATATTATCTTCAATTTGTCTCTTTGGCAGAAACCCATTTTGCTCAGAGTGAATGAAACTACTTAAGTATTTTTTAAGTCGTTCAGCCAATATTGAAACAAACAACTTATAATCTGAATTTAACAGTGAGATTGATCTGTAATTCTTAATTTGTAGTGAATCAGCCTTTGGTAAAAGTGTAATATATGCTTCTGACCATGATTTGGGTATTCTCCTCTCTGACATCACCTCATTCATAACTTCTAATAATAGAAGAGAACGATTCCTGCAGGGTCTTATAAAATTCCGCTGGTACCCATCCGGGCCCGGGGCCTTCCCGTTCTTTTGTTTTTTAAGTGCTTCGGTTAGCTCCATTATAGTTATTTTGCCTTCTAGCATTGTTACGGTTTCTTTGGGTATCTGGGGTAAGTTGGCTTCCTGTAAGTATTGTTTCACTCCTGCCTCTTCTGTATTCTCATGATCATATAGTTTACAGTAGTAATCTTGTATAATTTTTTTTCTTCTCTTCATTCCTATAGAAGGTTTGCCCTTGATCATCCATTAACTGCAGTATCTTCTTTGAGTCTCTCTCTTTTCTCAGTTTGTATGCCAACCATCTGCCTGGTTTATTAGCATTTTCAAAGTAATTCTGTTTACCACCCCTAATTTTTTGGGCTAATTCCTCTTTTTCCATTAACCCAATTTTGTGTTTAATCGTATCCATTCTTACTTTAATGTCCTTATTTTGTGGGGAGTTCTGTAGTTCTTTTTCAAGACCCTTATATTCATTGTCAAGTCCTTTAAGTGTTTATCTTTTCTTTATATTTCTCTTCTTTGTATAGTCAATTATCAGGCCTCTGGTATAGGCCTTTATTGTGTCCCAGGGGTTCTGCATTGATGTCTCCTCTTTTCTATTTTCTTTAAAGAAAAAGGCCAATTCCTTTTCAATTTTCTGTACAAAGTCTTTCTTTTTTAATATAGTGTTGTTTAATGTCCACCTAGATCTTTTTCTTTGTCCTTTCCATTTAATTATCATTGGGTTGTGGTCTGCCCAGGTACTTGTTTCAATCTGAATTTCCTGTATGTTGTAAGCCGATTCAGTCGCTACCCATATCATATTGATTCTAGAATAAGATAAATGTCTGTTTGAATATAAACTATATTGTTTTTAGTAGGATTTCTCTCTCTCCAAACATCCTTTAAACCTGTCTCATCGATCATTTTAAAAAAGGATGTAGGGAGTATCTTTCTATTTGACTTTATTGCTTTTTGTGAGTTATAGTCCATATTCTTATCTACATTAAAATCTCCCATCATACAAATATTTAAGTAATCCCAATCCATTATTTTCTTGTGTAGTTTTTGTAAAATTCGTGAGCGCTTTCCCCCCTGGCTCCCATGGCTTGGTGCCTTCCGGATACCGCTAGGTCAGTGAGCGGTGCTCTGCCTGGCCGGAGGGGGGGGGTGTCCAGGGAGCTTATTTTCGGGGGTGGGCTTATATTTTTGCCCACGCGAAAAATGTGGCAAGGCGTTAGTTTCAGGAAAGGTTGTATTTTTGGGGAAACATGGTACTTGGCAAAGAGCTTATCAACATCTCTTTATATCTGAAGTTGGCTGGGTATCATTGTTGGAGTATCTCAACGCAAGTAAGCCATACCCTCTGATTCCTTAAACGCAGCTTAAAGTATATTTACACACAGTTATACTTATCTCTAAATCTCACCTGTGGTTTTTAAAATCACGGAAATGTCTCCTGTCAGCCTATTCCAGTTTTGAAAAAGAAAAAAAAAAACCCAACCAGAAATGAACCGAGTTCCACTTTGGAAGGAACAGACACAGATGTTAAGTCTTATGATTTCCGTCAGAATTTTGCTCCCCGTATGATTTTGCCATTCTGACCTTTTTTCAGAAGCCAGGTGCTGGGCAGTGATGGAGATTCAGTCTTGGAGATAGAGTCCAGTCCAGGATATTCCGCGAGTGAAATGGATCTTTTTAAGCTTTGTGAGAGCAGCCAGGACGACCTTGAGGAGAGAGAACTAACAGAGGCAGGCTTGCTGAAGGTGCATCAGGCAGCAGAATCAGGGCTCCGTCGGTGGTTCATTAAATTCCCAATACTGGAGGGAAACGGTGAAAATAGGAGCCATGGCTTCTCTGTCCCTCTTGTTACTACCCTGTTTCCCCAAAAATAAGACCTCCCCTGATAATAAGCCCAATCGGGCTTTTGAGCATTAAAACAAGCCCTCCCCCCAAAATAAGCCCTCCCCGAAAATATTGCAACGCAGCAGCAGTTGTGAGGTGACCACGCCCGCCACCTCCCGCACCTCAAAAATAATAAGTCCTCCCCGAAAATAAGGGCAAGCGCTTATTTCGGGGGTCAAAAGAAAATAAGTCTTATTTTGGGGGAAACACGTTAAGAATTATATATTCAGTTAACTCAGATAACAAAAGTTAATTTATTTAATGCTTTAGAGACAGTGACAAAAAAAGGGAAAGAAACAAAGATAATTATGGTAAAGATACATAGAAAGTATGTTTTTAAAAAGTGGAAAAAATACAACAGAAGAAAAAAAGTGGGGGAAACCAATCATTTTAAAGAGTAAATAGTTACAATTCTACATACAGGAAATCCTTGACTTGCAATCGTTCATTTAGAGACTGAAGTTATATGGCACTGAACAAAGTGACTTACAACCAGTCCTCACACACATACACACAACTGTTGTAGCATCCCTATGGTCATGTGATCAAAATTTGAGCACCTGGCAACAATCTGCATATATTTATGACAGGGTTGATGAGTTCCCCTCCCCTCTCGACTGGTATGGCTGTGTGATTTTCGTGTATTTTAATTATGTGTACTGTTGTTTATGTTCCCTTTCCCCTTTGAGTTGTTCGCCGCCCTGAGTCCCTCCTGGAGAAGGGCGGCATACAAATAAACCAAATACAATACAAATACAATACAATACAATCTTTTCCCTGGAGTGGGGAGGGAATAGAGATTTTGCAGTATCCTCCCCCCTGCCACACCCACCAAGCCATGCCCACTTAACTGGTAGTAAAAATTTGTATTTCACCACTAGGTCACATGAGCCTGGGATGCTGCAACCGTCATAAATATGAGTCAGTTGCTGAGCGTCAGAATGTTGATCATGTGACCACAGAGATGCTGCAACAGTGGGAAGTGTGCAAAACGGTCATAGGTTCATCCCAAGGAATGGCATTGTGTTGATTCCAAAGCTGTCAAAAGGACAGCAAGGCAAATGATGTAAACAAGGCCCCTTACACATATTTAAAATCAATATCTCTACTCCGCTCAGGTGATCCATACAGTTGAAGATTTACGGTTGGTCCTTTAAGATGGTAAAAATTGATTTTTGAACTGAATGTTCTCCTGACTTTAACCTCTATTTTCCCTCCTCCTCCACCACAAGGTAAAAAGAAAAGTTTCTCGCAAAAGGAAGAAAGGAGAGCCAAAGGAAGGCATGCTCCCTGCTTCTGCAAAACCCAAGAAACGTCCTGTATAGGAACTGAAAATAACTTCCGATCATACGGCTTTCAGCTCGGAACACCGAAGGAAAAGTCTGCTTCCTTTTTCAGATAAAACGAATCTGCAGAAACTCTTTGAGAGAGGCTAAAAGCATCTGTACTTATTTCCCCAGAGACTTTTTTATGAAAAGTCAATAATTAAGCAAATTGCTTAACACTTAATTCCAGTTTCCGCACATCTGGAGTTTAAAAGTGTTTTACTCCATTAATTTTCATGCTGCATTTTTTAAAAAAGAAAGTCAGAGAGAAAGAGAGAGAGAGAGAGAGGTCCTTATAGCATTGTTTTAAAATTCATATACCTTTTAATTAGGTATTGCCCATCCTCTATTTTATTTCTTTCAAGAAAAAGAAGAAGGCTACCGAATGGTTTTTAATCTGAGGCATAACCGCAAAACCGAATTCTCATCTGCTTTCATTTTAAAGACATGTATAATTTTTTCCCCCCAGCAAAAATAAGATGTACAGATTTTGGTTCCTGCTTTGAGAAGTCACCTAGTGGCAATTTTTATACATGTTGCTTTCTGACTTTTATCAAGAGTAGGAGACTAATCATTTGATGATTGATTTTCAAGTAGACATTTCATCTTTTTTTAATTTCCTCCTCCATCCTAGTTTAATATAAGTTGCAATAATTGTACATATTGTTCGTTTTATAAAAAAAAAACATATATCACTTCTGAGTGGGTTTACTCCTGTGGTTTTGTTGGAATATTCTAAATCTAAATGGAGTAAAATCATCCCAGGATTTGATTTTATAATGTTTGTCACCAGATTTTTATTATTGATGTAAAAAATCAATTTTTTAAAATAGTTGGATTTTTGGCAGCTTTGTAAGGAACATTGAAAATGTTTAGGATTTCAAGCCTTGTCTTGATTGAAACTGAGTCTGTTTTACGTTTTCCTTCCCCTACTCATTTTTTTAACATTTAATTTAGAAAACTTGCATCAATGTTGATTTTTTTCCCCCACCAGGCACTGTTCAGCATATAGTGTACACTTTTAAGTACACACCATCATATTTAAGTTGGTTGCATAAAATAAATGCTTCTAGGTGTCATTTGGTATCTTTCTGCTTTCCCCCACAATTGTACACAACCATTTTTCCGATATGCAGCCATTCCTGCCAAATGTTGACCGAGCACCAAAGAAATAGATGGTTTTTGTGGAGCATAATTTGTCAGTAAAACAAATGGTAGCATAGTTGATAAATGCTTAACATTCTGGGTCAGGTAATCAAGCTGGGGGTGTACAACTTTGGCAACTTTAAAAGTTGTGGACTTCAACTCTCTGAATTCCCCAGGCAACTATTGTGGCCCACCAGTGGCCTGGGTATCCAGCAGCAGATTCAGACAGGAGGTTGGGGAGGAACATGGGCCAGTCCTGGAGTCTGGGGAAGCTTCTGATGAGGTCTCTGTATCGAGGCAGAGAGGGGGCCAGAGCTGTCTGACAGTTATCAGCTGCCTTCAGAGTCAGACATCAGTGAGGCAGATGAACAGCTGGAACCTGTTCGCAGTATGTGCATGAGTAGAGTTGCCAGACGAAGGGAAGAGCTAAAGAACAGGGGTTGACTTGGGAGTAAGGCCACAGGTGGACGATGAATGGCCCCTCCCAGAGGAAATAAAAGAGGAGCAAAAGGGGAGTGGAGTTTGCAGGAGACCATTAGTTCGCTTAATTGGCTCGTGACTCCGAGGCTCCTGGCCAAGTTTTGCAGATCTCAGCCTCGCAGCTCTCCAAGCCAGATGAGGTGTGTGATTGTAAATCCTCCATCGAAAGACTTTGCTGGATGTGAATGAGCAGAACTCGCAGCAAATTAATCAAAGGGCTTTTTGTCGGGACAAGGAGTTTGCTTCATGTTCTTGGTAAGCCTCGGTCAGAACACTTATTGCTATAAAAGTGAGAGGATGTGATAGAAAATGAAATCAAAATACTTTTGGTAGGCACCGGCCCAGCCTATCCGATGCCCCTGAGCAAGAGAGGCTGACTACATTCAGGGTTTCCAGGGAAGATGCTGCTTTTCTTTTTACTTCTAAACCAGTGGTTCTCAACCTTCCCAATGCCGCGACCCTTTAATACAATCCCTCATGTTGTGGTGACCCCCAACCATAAAATTGGTGTCTCGGTTCTGACCATCAAAAATGTGTGTTTTCCAATGGTCTTAGGCGACCCCTGTGAAAGGATGGTTCAACCCCCAAAGGGGTCCCGACCCACAGGTTGATAACCACTCTTCTAAACTCTTCTTTGATGCCTTTGGGGCTCGAGAGCCGCCTCTCAACGGAAGTGGGGGGGGAATCTCTTCCTGGGGTTGGTAGCTCCCCTCTTGAGGTGTGGGAGCTGCCAAGACAAGAAAAAAGGAAAGTTGGGAAGGAAACAGAAAGTGGAAGGAAGGATCGTTTCCTTTGCAACCTGTTCCAAAGCTTTCCGCATTGTCTTTAAAGTAAAAGAATTTGGATTTATATTTAGTTGGGGAAACGATGTTTGTTGGTTAAATATTTCAAACAAAAGACAGGCATCCTGAAATCTCATCCTCCTCATATTTTCCAGAAAGCAAATGTCTACATTTTCAGGATGGACCAAGTGACTTTTTTTAAATATATAAAAAGTTTTTATTTTTTAAATACGAACGTTCTACCTTCCTTTAAATAACGTCATCTGGGTACAACCACCACAATTTACAACATTCACATTAGTATGAACTCTCTAATCTTAAAATGATAATTAAACAGTTGAACATAGTTTTTGTTTTTTGCTCTTAATGTATCTTCTAATAAAAATGCAATAATATTTAATATGATAATCCTTATCATAATACAATTATTTATATATCTATCTTGACATATTTTCTGTTCTTGTTTAATCTCCTTTTGTTTCCAACTTGTTATTTCTCCTTAATTGCCAGCGTTAATCTGTTCATTTCTGCACATTCTAATATTTTCCTAAAACCAAGTGACTATTTTAATGTGCCATTAGACAGACCAATGGCTGTCCTCACTATCAGGAAAGTAACAGAGCAGAGTTGGTGGCTATCTTTTTTCCATCCTTTTGGGAGACCAAGTCATGGAAAGATTGTCACAGATAAAAGCTACACCTCAAGTTATTTATAAAAATAATAAAAGTTAGATGATAAATAAATCTGAAAAATCCAAAAGTGAACGTGGACTTGACAACCCACAATAAAAGTCCTGCTTTTTTTCCAAAAAAATATATGACAATATTTAAAAATATTTTCAGTGATTAAAGTGATTCCTAGAAATCCCTAAGAGAAATACAGATAGATTGATAGATTGTGTGTGTGGGTGTGTCTGTCTGTCTGTCTGTCCCCAGCATAAATCACCCATGCCATTCCAGAAATAAATTGGAGCTGTGGGACTGGAATCCATTGATAGAAAACTTTGAAATTACTCCTTTGATGAAAAATCACTGGAGTAAAAGGGGGCGGGAAATCTAAAACGATCCTATTGGAGTCATCGTTATAAGCCCCGCCCCTTCAACACCCCCCAGTATTCTTCGGGCTCCGATTGGAGCCAGCTCTCAGCCATCCCCCTTTCCCACGCCCCTCTACTCTCCGGGCTCCGATTGGAGCCAGCTCTCAGCCACGCCCTTTTCCCCACGCCCCTCTACTCTCCGGGCTCCGATTGGAGCCAGCTCTCAGCCACGCCCCTTTCCCACACCCCTCTACTCTCCGGGCTCCGATTGGAGCCAGCTCTCAGCCACGCCCCTTTCCCCACGCCCCTCTACTCTCCGGGCTCCGATTGGAGCCAGCTCGGCAGCCTTCCCAATGCTAAGGCTCCCGCCGAGTCCCTAGAGCCAAGAAAGATGAGAGGTGTCTTGACACTAGTCCAGGCACTAATAACGAACATTATTAATGACGATTAATTTAGTTCCAGGCACCAGCTATATACGTAGACATTAATTGAGAGGTCTCAATATTTAAAATAATAGTCACCTTGCGGGCTAAAAGATAAAGATCAAAAGAAAGTGTCCAAGTCTGAGACAGTTTGACTGATAAATAAAACGAGGTTTTTGTCAAACCGGTTGGGATGCCTGCCTCCCTGAGGGTGGGTGAAATTTTCCACAGATCTTCCTTCCTTCCTTCCCCTCTGAGCCATTAACCAATCATAAGCTTATTCCCACTCCGAATAATGGTCACCTCTTCCCTTTAGTCCTTTGACTATCTCTAGGGAATGTCATCTCGAGAGTGACGCTGACGCGCTTGCTGGCCGGGCGGTCGAGTGCGCGTGCGCGTCTCCTTTTCCCGCTCTTTTTAACCGCCGCTTCGTCTCTGAGGCGAAAAGAAGCAGGTGGAAGGTGAGGCGTCGTCGATACGGAGCGGAGCGAGGGGCTTCCCCGGGCTTTGAGGGGGTTCCTCCGTCCGCCGTCACTCGGTTTCCGCTGCTAGGAACGGGCTCTGCGCTTTCCCTTTCCTCTCAGGCGCTCGCAGCTTTCCCGGTTGGCTAGGATAGGCGGCTGTTCAACAGGTGGGCTTTTCTTCCCCCGTGAGGAACGGGGGGCGGAGGGGGAGAAAGCTGTGGAATGCCTGCCTGCCTGCTCAATTGGGGGAGGAAGAAGGAGCCTCCGCCGCTGAAGAGCCTGGACGGCCATTTGTCTGAATCTGTGTAGTAAGGTCACCTGCTCGGCCAAAGGGGGGGTGGACTAGATGACCTCGCAGGCCTCTTTGTTTTTTTTTTAAAAAAAATACAAATAATAAATACAAATAATGCAGACATAGTAAATAAAATTTATTTTTATTTATGTATTTGTATTTAAAATGCAAATAATAAATACAAATAATGCAAACATGGTAAATAAAATTTATTTTTATTTATGTATTTGTATTTAAAATGCAAATAATAAATACAAATAATGCAAACATGGTAAATAAAATTTATTTTTATTTATGTATTTGTATTTAAAATGCAAATAATAAATACAAATAATGCAAACATGGTAAATAAAATTTATTTTTATTTATGTATTTGTATTTAAAATGCAAATAATAAATACAAATAATGCAAACATGGTAAATAAAATTTATTTTTATTTATGTATTTGTATTTAAAATGCAAATAATAAATACAAACAATGCAAACATGGTAAATAAAATTTATTTTTATTTATGTATTTGTATTTAAAATGCAAATAATAAATACAAATAATGCAAACATGGTAAATAAAATTTATTTTTATTTATGTATTTGTATTTAAAATGCAAATAATAAATACAAATAATGCAAACATGGTAAATAAAATTTATTTTTATTTATGTATTTGTATTTAAAATGCAAATAATAAATACAAATAATGCAAACATGGTAAATAAAATTTATTTTTATTTATGTATTTGTATTTAAAATGCAAATAATAAATACAAACAATGCAAACATGGTAAATAAAATTTATTTTTATTTATGTATTTGTATTTAAAATGCAAATAATAAATACAAACAATGCAAACATGGTAAATAAAATTTATTTTTATTTATGTATTTGTATTTAAAATGCAAATAATAAATACAAATAATGCAAACATGGTAAATAAAATTTATTTTTATTTATGTATTTGTATTTAAAATGCAAATAATAAATACAAATAATGCAGACATGGTAAATAAAATTTATTTTTATTTATGTATTTGTATTTAAAATGCAAATAATAAATACAAATAATGCAAACATGGTAAATAAAATTTATTTTTATTTATGTATTTGTATTTAAAATGCAAATAATAAATACAAATAATGCAAACATGGTAAATAACAAAAAGAAAGAAAAGGGGAAAAAAACTCCAAATATTATAGTGCACACACACACACACACCGACCCTTAAAAAAAAAACCCTTATATTTCTTCGTCTATAACAACTAAAGGAGGGGAAAGCCAAGGGAAATCATCAAAGCCATTAAAAAGTGAGAGAGAATATTTTGACCATGCAACAATTTGAGAAATACGGCATCCTTCGCTTAATCTTCCAGGGAAAGAGGACAAAGGAGGTCCAGGCAGAAGAAGAACATCGTGGCTTTAAAATGTAAGGGACGGGTTTGGAGTAAACTCAGCAGCACTTTTTCATGCGGCTGTTGACAAAAATAAGATTTGCCAGCATGATCACCAACATCCAATGACGGATATGGCACAAGAAGAAGGTAACAACTAAAATATATACAATATATTCCAATTGTGCCCTTATCCCCTCCAAAACAACATACATTCTTGAGGAGGTTTATCCTCTTGGCCTTCCACCAACACAGATGTTATAAAATCCCCCAATATTTCATTATAGTTATTTGCTTTTTGGTCACCCCCTTTTTAAAATTTAATTTCCGTTGTTAATTTATCATTTGTTGCCATGCTCCAAATTTCATTATGCCACTCATTTCTTTGAATATCCCAATTTTGTCCCCAATGTTTAGCCATCACTAATCTAGCTGCCATTATCAAATGTACAATTCCTTTTCTGTTTCATTTATATCCCGTTTTTCCACCAGCGCTCCCAGGAGCCTTTCAACTCAATCTGAAACTTGTCAGGAGAGGCATTTTATAGAGGGGGATGTGAGGGTTCCCTGGGTCCTCATTTTACCCACCTCGGAAGGATGGAAGGCTGAGACAACCTTGAGCCTGTGAGATTTGAACTGCCAAACTGCAGCTAGTAGTCAGCTGAAGTAGCCTGCAGTTTGGCACTCTAACCACTGCGCCACCTTCTTCTAAAGATATGCAAAAAATTTGTTATTGATTTTAGATGTGTGTAAAAAACATTGTAATTCTTATAAACTTCATTTGTTTAAAGGTACATACTGTCAAAGTCTTTGATCGCCATGGTTAAATGAAAAATGAAATTATTTTACCAGGGTAAGTTTTAAATCTCAGGTTATGGTCTTAAATGTCTAAATTTAAAACCTCGCTTGTGGATGACTTAAAACAGACACTGGAGGTTTTGAAAATAAGGTATCTACCCAAATAGATTTTCTCCATCTAGTATGCCAGTATCATCATGTGCAGTTTTAAAATATGAGTAGGACAGACAATAAAACTGACGTTTATTAAAGAGCATTTAATTTTTTTTGTCTTTCAATAGGAACTGCATCATTATGAATTGGAATCAAGATGGAGATACTCTAGCAATTATTGTTGATAAATCCAGTGCTGTTTATCTGTGGGATGCCAATACAAACAAAACCAGTTTGATGGATACTAGCATGAGGTAATTTATTTATCAAATTAATGTAATGTAATGCCATGTATTTCAAGGGTGGCCTTTCATTTGGTGTGTGTGTCAATCTCACTGCCATCTTGGGAATTTGACTATTCTCCATATGGAGTAGATTACACATCTGTGTGTCACTATGTTATGTAATTTGCATGAGAAATTATAAAGCATCCAACAAAGATGCCTTCATTGAATTCTAAAGATTTGCTGTTTTGTCCATGTTGCTAATGAAGAAGTGTTCCAAAAGAATTTCTCCTGCAAATAACCATAATTCAACAATATTCATGCAAGTCTACCTGCCTAGACTTCCTCTTGTAAATCAAGGAGTCGTAGTTCAGTCTGTTTTTAAAATACTTTCCCTTCACTCTGGTCTCAAAACAAAACGGCTCCTTTTGTTTTCTTAATGGTTTATGCATAATTTCTCTAAAGTTGTCTCCATGGATTATTATTGTTTCCTCCATCTTATTTCACTTCTTCCTTCTTAGAAAAATAATTAATTTTAGGCAAGGGCAATATCTGCATTTTTAAATAATTTATCTAAATGCAAATGTTAATTTTGAATTTGGAAGTTGGTAATTTTAAGGTATGGGGTTTGATATCAGAATATATTATTGTTTTCTTTCCTTTTAATTTTATGTTCACATCAAGAACTATTGATAAATGGGCACATACTTTATGCTCAATTTTCTATTATTTTAATTATAATTGAATCATGCTAGTTACCATTGGCCTGGTGTTTTATGCATTCATTTTGGAATCGTTCCCTCATTCCTTTGTGTAAATTTAACTAGTTAATTCATTTGAAAGCCATTCCAAACTTTTGGATTAAAAGAACAAATATCTTGATAAACTAATCATTTTAAGGCTGATTCAGATTTTTGTTTTTGTAATCAATTTGGCATTTATAATATTTCTTGTGCTTTTACAAGTCAAGGACATACTTATTCCATGTTTGGAGATAAGGCAGATTTCCCCTCCTGTTTTTCATACAATGACCACCTTTTGAGGTGGATTGGACTGAGAGATCGTGATGCATCCTAAATCCCCTAGCTGGCTTTCAGTGGGAAAGTGGGACTAAAATTTGGTATCTTCTGGTGATTGGCACAAAGTCGTCCAGCTAGTTGTTATGACTAAAGCGGAATTAGAACTAATAGTCTCCTAATGATTGGCCCATAGTCACCCAGCTGGCTATCTTGCCTCACTCCCGCAACTAGAACTCTCTGTCTCCCAGTTTTTGCCTGGTGCCTTAATCACTGGAGCAAAGTGGCTCTCCCATTTCCCAATCAAACTGGACCAGGAGTTTGCCTCAGTCATGATAAAACTACTGCCTTTTCATTGTGATATGGCCAAGTGATGACGCGCATCCTGTGAATAGAGTGTGAGAATGGCCTGGTGTAGAGACGAGAAATCCCTTTGGCAGCAGTAAATCCCCATGGATTAATTACACTTTCAAGGTGGCTGCTGGTGTTGCCAATAGTCCTGGAAATGTATTTCAGCAAGCAAGACAAGCTGATTCAAACAGATGCAGTCTCCACCTGCTACTCGCTTGACAAAAAAACCAAGTTGTTTTCTTTCCCAGGAGATTAATTT
Source organism: Thamnophis elegans (assembly GCF_009769535.1). Classification (NCBI taxonomy): domain Eukaryota; kingdom Metazoa; phylum Chordata; class Lepidosauria; order Squamata; family Natricidae; genus Thamnophis; species Thamnophis elegans. Next base: position 73,385,141 of record NC_045549.1, on the reverse strand, counting down.
TGACCAGGCGCCCCAAGAAAATGTCAGTGCCGATCGAGGCCACAAAGAAAACAGCACCAGCACAGAAGCAGATTGACCTGCAAAGGTAAACACAGGCTGGCTTGGTCTCCTGGGGAGGAGGGTGGTTAGCATTCTCCCTTTCTGGTTTTATTAACGGTTTCATTGGACCCTCTCTGTTGCAGCATGTGCTCTTCTCCTTTGCATGGAAGATGGCAGCTGGAATGGCCCCACTTCCCTTCTCTTGGGACACCCATACTTTTTAATAAAAAGTCCTCCTGAGTGGGGAGTTACACTTGCAAAGTGATAGGTTGGAGGGAGGTGCCTGAAATGATTCAAATCGAGCACTCCTCCCAAGCGTAAGGCTTGAATACTGACCGCAAGGTAAAGATAGAGGAGGTGCCTACCTCGCCTAGAGGGATGTCCTTAGGTTTATGTGTACACCCAAAACTGACAGGAACACGTATCTCCCATCGGGAAGGTTGCTGGAAGCCTGGATTTAGGCATGTGAACGCCTGCTTTAGCCGGGAATGAAAAAGCAAAATGCACAGGATTTATGTAAAAGAAAATGGACTAAAATATGGGAGGATACTATAGTAATTTAATTCAATTTGAGAAAACAAAGGTACTTTCAACTGTAATTAAAGATAAAATAAAGAAGCCTTAAAAGAGCTTGAAAAGTTCTTTTGGGAAAAAAAACGCTTTTCTTAAAAAGTTGTTATTGGGGCTATGAATGTTTCTCGTTTAAATTGAGATTATTTTACCATCATTATATATGTTGGATATTGTAATGTTTTGTTTAAAGGAAGAAAAGTTAAAAAGGTGATTTAATGATGCTGTTTTGATGAGCTATAAGAATCATTTACCTATGTTTACCAGCCAGAGGCTGAGAGGGAGACTCTTTAATCCCTCTCCTTTCTGCTGCCCTTCTGACCTTTTTGCAACTACTAAACATTTCTTCCCTCTAAACCTCTTTATGAAAACTTACTGTTTTTCTAATCACAGATGCTAATTAAGGGGAAGAAATTGCAAACCCACAATCCAGGAAAAGCCCGTTTCCTAACTCCATCATATTGATGGAATTTTTGTGTTTGTCTTTGTGTTTGTAAATTGCATTATATGAGATGAGGGAAATGTATGGATAAACATAGCTACCACCTTTACAGCTGTGATTTTCATAAATTTATATGGTTGTAAGAAAGTGAATGATTTATAGCTCTTTCGTGGAAAAGGGAGTTTAAGAAACAGCTGAGATGAAAAAGGAAGGGAAAGCTTATACTGCATGTGAACAGAAAGAATAGTTTTAAGAAATGTGATTCAGAAGATCTGAAGCCCGCATATGGTGTGTAGCAAAATTTAAGTGATTTTGGCATTTTAATCTGGATATACCCATAATAAAGCCTTTGGAACTACAAAGTGAAGACTAGGTGTTGCTAAATGTGTACTAAGCTTGTTTTCTTTTAATCAAATTAGCAGATAACTAACCAAGTGCCACCCCCTAGAAAAATCTGCTGGAGTACCCATTTCTCTGCAGCCTGCTCCTAAATGCACCTTCTTTGGATTTGGGGAATAAATATTTCTTCTTTCCTCACAGCTTGTCTGGATCTCATTTTTATTTATTCTTCTGCAACCCCTGGCTGAAATTGGAGCTGCCAATTAGTCTTCTGCCCCATTAACTGCTTTCCTTGTCACAGTTGTTAAGTGAATCATGGCAGGTGCTAAGTTGGTCAAACGGTTGTTAAGTGAAGCTGGTTTCCCTGTTGACTTTGTCAGAAGGTCGCAAAAGGTGATCCCATGACCCTGGGACACTGCAACCCCCATAAAGAATCAACCAGTTGCCAAGCCACCTGAATTTTGATCAAGTGGCTTCAGGAATGAATGCTGCCAATGACGCAAGTATGAAAAATGGTCATACGTCCCCCTTTTTCAGTGCTGTTATAACTTTGAGTGGTCACTAAATAAACACGTGTAAGCAGAGAACTACCTCTATCTGCAGCGACGCGCGTTTGGGGTGCCATCTGGACACATGGCCAACCAGTGTTGGGGAGGGAGTCAGGGCTCCCACCCCCCACCGCTCGCGCAAGCAGGGCTGCGGAAAGCTGGGTGTGGCAGTCCTGCTAAGACTGGGCGGGGTCTCCGGGGGCTGGGACTTCAAATCCCATCAAGCCATCGTGTTGGCTGGGGATAATGGGGCTGTAGTTCCAGCCTTAACCCTGGCATAAGAAGCTTTGCGCTGAGCCAGAATGAAGCCGAGGAGTTCCGGCAGCGCCTCTTGAACGTCATCAAATCCGGACGGAGGCGTGTTTTGCAGTCAGCGACATCCGGGCTCCGTTGCCACCGCGGCCGCCTTCTGGAAACGCACGTGATCGCCGCGGCTTCGCTTTCCCTCCGTCTATGCAGAAAAGCGCATGCGCAGATCAAGGACCCTAGGTTTCGGCAAGGGAAGTGCACCTTAACAGCGGCAGGAAGCCGGAAGTGAGCGTTTCCGGAACATAACATAAACATAATAAGAGAATATCACAAGATCTGGGCCAAATTTGAAGCACAATAGGAGTTGAATGTAGAAATGCTGCTTCTTTCATACCCTAGCAGGATACTCTACAAGGAAGGAGATCCTGGAGCTTCTATTAGAATGTAGATAGCAGTAGCAGTAGCCGCACAGCAGGCAAAGATGGCGTCCTTAGTTGGAGTACCCCTAACATGTTTGGCATCCGTAAAATTTGTTGTGGCCTGCCAGTGGAGCAGGTGGCAGACTCGTACAGTGAGGAGGTTGGGGAGGAACCTGGGCCAGTACTGTATTCTGGGGAAGGCTCTGAGGAGGGCTCTGTTTCGGAGGCAGAGGGGGGGCCAGAGCCGTATGCCAGTTATCAGCTGCCTTCAGAGTCAGACCTCAGTGAGGCAGACGAACAGCTGGAGCCTGTTCCCAGTGTGCGCAAAGTTGCCAGATGAAGGGAACAGCTAAGGAACAAGGGTTGACTTGGGACTCAGGCCTCAGGTGGATGATGGATAGTCCCTCCACAAGGAAATAAGAGAGGGGTGAAAGAGTTAAATTTGCAGGAGACAATTAGTTCGCTTAATTGGTTCGTGACTTTCCGAGACTCCTTGCCAAGTTTTGCAGATATCAGCCTGGCAGCTCTCCAAACCAGATAAGGTCTATGACTGTAAATCCTCCCTTGAAAGATTTTACTGGATGTGAAGGAGCAGAATTCACAGGAAATAAAACGTTTTTTTTGTCGGAACAAGGAATTTGTTCTTGGGAAGCCTCGGTCAGAAGAAAAATGATGGGTTCCAAGACACTCAGTGAGCTTCCATGGCTGGAGGTGAACCAGGATCCTAGTTCTTCACGATTCTGGTCTTAACGGTTTAACCATTACAACTCACTTCTGTCTAGATTCCTCGAGTCAAAATGGTTCTCTTGGCTAAGATTTCCTCCAAAGACGAGCTGTTTAAACAGAACAACAGCGAAAGGAGCACGAGGGGAAAGCCAGAAAGATACCGAGGAGCAGTTTTGGTGCTTGGCCATCTGTAGAGCTGAGGTTCTTCCATCAACCACTTGAGAGGTCTCACCTGCTCTACTTCCTGCGGGACCCTTAAGGGTTGGCCGACGGCATCCTTCACTTTCATTTACTGTCCATATCCTATTTGGCAACTGAGCCTGGGCATTTGGAGACATTATACCCTCTGTGAGGGACCCCACGAGCTAAAAAAAAACCCCAATCCTACCAGGGAAATCGCAAGAAATGAAGAGCAGGGATTCACGTCTCCTGTCCCTACCCCTGCGCACTCTTTTCTCATGCCAGGGTTGATCTCTATGGTGCTGTAACACCTCCAGGGGCCTCTCTGCACACACCTGCTCCTTAACCAAGAGTGAGAATTTTAAAGGCTCAGAGCATCTCCTCAGCCAAGGTCATCACAGTAGGAACAAAGTTTCTGCAGCTCTCTAAAGTATAGGTCCCGTTACATTTGTCCTCTTGCTGGCCAGGCTTTCAAGTCTACCTTCATCCCCCTGCAGCTCCTGCCGATACCTGGCCACCCCATCATAGTCTTCTCCGATGCCTGCTACCTTTGCTCTAGCAACAGACTTTATGTAGGGGTCTGCATGGGGTGAGGAGTACGAGAGGTTGGCCACTTTCTGTAGCCTCACTTACACACACGCACACTCCTCCTGTGTCATTCCTGCCCTATATACCATTCTTGCTCTGCTACACCTGTGCTACGTAGCTGCAATTGCAGAAGTTGACGTTTCGTTGCAAGGTCATTGAGCCCCTTCTCAAACAACCTGTGGCTGCTAAGTCAGGCGGGTCGTAAGAACCGCGGCTGGGCCAAAGCAGCCTTATCTATCTGCATTTAAAATGATAAAAGTAGGAGCCAAAGCGCCTTTTCCAAAAACAAGGATGCTGCATCCTGCGTCCCGTTTGCGTAAGTTTACTCGCGCTGCAGCCTATTCCTTTCATTTACTCTCCGCCGTTCCCCAAACAAAAGGAGGAAAATGCTGCATTCATAGAAATCCGACCGCCGACAACAAAATTAACACTAAATGCTGCTGAAAAAACACGAGCCTCCGATTACGATCAGCTGGTATGGGGAATCTTTTGTCACACTCGGTCGTGTACGGTACTTCACCCCTTAAATGGGACCTTGTAATAGGGAAAGAGCGTGCCTCCAGTAGGAACTTTTGGAAAGTGCTTCCATGCAATGTGTGTTTTTGCACTTTGCTTGAGGTCTCTGGGAAATGACTAACTGATCCCAGCCCTCTTCTGAAAAACACCCCAAACCAAAGCTGGACTAGCTCAGGGTTCGGGTTCTGTGCAGGAGAAATTACGCCAATGTTGTTGGGAGGGAGTGCATTATGCAGCAGCTCCTTTAACCGCACACGTACATCAAAAAGGTTGCTCGATTGATGCTTCATAGTATTTATTTTCCAAAAAGAAAACGAAAACCCTGAAAACTTAGCCAATGTTAATCATTTCCAAGTCATTGCTATCTGATTAGATAATCCCGACAGAATTTTAACCTGTTCAGCTCAATTGCCTTCCAAAGCCAATCTAAGTATCTAGTCCCTCGCACTGCCAGTTATGATCAGTCTTGATTAAACATGAATATAGGCCAATATGGTTCTTCCTTTCTCCATAAATCTCTTCCTTTAATCGGGGTTGAAGCACTAGCCAAGAGTAGTACTTCTAGGGATTCCATATACATTGGCTCCCCATCGGCCGAGGTTCACTCTCTTTTGTAGAAATTTATTAAAGTTCAGGCGAAATTATCACTCTGAGCAAGGAACCCCTGAACAGGGATGTACAGCTAGCCCTCGACTTAGTTCTTGGTTCTCGACTAAGGACCGCAATTGAGCCCAACACTTCTGTTTTTAGGTAAGACCTTTGTTAAGTGAGGTTTGCCCCATTTTACGACCTTTCTTGCCACAGTTAAGTGCATCACCACGTGATTGATAAGTTAGTAACACGATTGTTAAAAAGAATTGACTTGGCTTGTCACAAGGTTGCAAAAGAGGGCCACATGGGGATGCTATAAAGGTCGTAAATCTGAAAAATTGTAATAAGTCCCATTTTCCAGTGCCGTTGTAATTTGAACAGCCGCTAAGACCTGGCTGTTCCGGCAGGCCTGGGGCTGACGAGTTCCTGGCCCCACTTAAACTGTTGTGACTTGTTTTGTTTTTAATTTTGTTTGTCTTTTGTTCTGTTTGTATTCCCCTTCCCTTTGGTTTGTTAGCCGCCCTGAGTCCCTCGGGAATAGGGCGGCATACAAGTTGAATAAACCTGAACCACTAAATGAACTGTTAAAAAGTCAAGGACTAGATGTATATATCACGAGCCCCTTTCTAATTTCATTTGACACCACCACAGAATTTTCTTTAGAAAGGTTATCGAAATATAAAAAGCAGAAGACATTTTATCCCAACTAACTACTCCCAAGTTCTTTCTTTTAATAATTCGCCAAGAACAAGGAAATATGAAATCTATGTTTACACAATTACCACCAGGGTAAATAATATTGTGATGACCTCATCAAAATATAGACTGTTAAAGAAAAATACAAACACAAATGGCAAATTTCCAGGGCTGTATTTGCCCCAGCTAGTATTTTAACAAAAATGTTGAGCAGCAACAATTTTCTTTTTAAAAAAATAAAATAAATATCAAGGAAATACCAAGGAAAAAAAAAGGGTGGGGGGAGGTGTTTCGTCACATTTCCTTTGGCTTCTGCCAGTGATTTACGCGACTGAGATAAATCACACAATCACCGAAGGCAGAAATGGGATGTGAAAAAGCAGTGTTTTGTATTGCACAAATAATTTACTATTTTCTGTGTCATAATATCTGAAACTATAGATAACTTGAATATCTGGCAGGAGAGAATCCTGCATGCCCATCTCGACTTCTCATTATAATATTATTATTATTATTATTTTTTACAGTAAATGTAACACGACAATTTCGCAAAAACGTACGAGTAGCCCATTTTGCCTGTCCTTCAGTTAAAACACATATTATGTAATGTTTAACATTTCTATCTACAGTACATAAGAAACTGGATTGAGGAAAATAATTTCGATATGCTCCACGTGTGCCATTGCCTTTTGCTCAGAAAAATTGGCGGGGCAGCGCTGAAATTCTCCGACTTTTTTAGTTTTATAGAAAACTTAACAACCCGAAGAAGAGTTCAGATCTCTCCAGAGTGAATACAAAGACACAGTGTATGTACAGTTTCTTTAGCAAGATCATTCATCCTGGAGAAATTACTATCGGCATTTAACATATATGTACAGTTTAAAAAAACAAAACCAACAAGATTTCCAAATGTCAGCTGGGGAAAAACACACACAAGTGGCTCTTGCACAACCAACCTTGTATAAGCAACTGATTATTATGTCCAAAAAAGGCTGACAGCATCACAGAAAAAGGAATGGTATTCTCAAGTGTATTATTTTTGTTTTTAACAGAGACCCGGTTTTTTTCAGCAAATTCGTTCTAGCCAGAATTTATTGAAAGAGGTTTTGATTTCTGCAGAAGAAATAAAACAGCAGCTCCACTGGTTTGTGCTATGTCCAAAGATACCAAACCTTTTTTATACAATTGTGTAGAAATTACAATGGTGGAAACACTCGTATGGATTATTCCAAAGAGACCACGCGAAGTGGGAAAAACTAGGCTAGGATGGCACAGGTACCCACACATTCTGGAGAGGTTCCTAGTGTGATTATTGCAACTGTGCGTGCAGCTGAAGGGTTGGGTAGGTGGGAGGAGGCTGGGAAGGAAGAGGAGGAGGGGTGCTCAGGATCACCCCCACCCCAAGGTGGTGAAAGTATCAGAGTGAAGCCTCCCCCCCTCCCCAACATTGAGCTTCGAGGCCATCTGGAAAAAAAAATCTTTAGGCAAAAAAAGTTTACAAGAATGAATACTCCTTAAGTACTTCGAATGGCACTCTGGTTCAGTTCACCCTAACTTGCTTCAAAGCATCTAGGTAAAAGTACAGGCATGCAAATATTAAGGTCAGTCCACAGGCATGTTAAGATCCATATTTTTTTTTAAAAAAAAACAAACGGTAAGGGAGCCGGGATGGGTGAACATCAACGATTGATGATTACAGACACACAACCTGATGTGTTCTGGACAAAGTCAAAATCCTGATGCAAATTCCAGCTCGCACTGCTAACACTACAGCAGACAAGGTTGTCCCCACCAGTAATTTTTTTTTTTTTTTAGCCAAGCTCGAGGAATTTACAATATTTAGTGTTTTTTTTGTGTGTTTTGTTTTGTTTTTAAATTTACACAGATGTTTAATTCGCTTTATTTACAAAGCAGTTGGTTTTTGTTTTTTTTTTGTCAGTCTCCAACAGGGCCTAGATAGCATCAGGCAAGAATGCCAGTTTTAAAAGAGAATCTATATTGAAACCTAAAAAGAAGAGATGATGTGACGTTTCCTCAAGAAGAGGCAGGCTGGGCTACACTGAAGCAGTTTCTGCACAGGGCTCAGTTACTCAGGAGTAGTTCTGTTGCTCTTTCTACATCCCATGATTTCGATGACAAGGCCACTATTACTGCATTCTGAAAGAAAGAAAAAAGACAAGAAGCAACTAAGATCAGGAGCACCTCTATCAAAAAAATATACTGTATTTTTTGGAGTATAATACACACCTTCCCCGCCCCCTAAAAGAGGTTGAAAATTTGGGTGCCTCTTATTCACTGAATGTAGCCCTACCCACCGGCCCCCACCCTTTGGCCTCTGCCTCCCAGCAATCTGCCTCCTTGCAGCAAACAGGGAAAATTGGCTTGAAACAGCTGATCATCCCCTGCTTAAATTGAAAGTGAAAGCTGTTTATTAATTATTAATTAATTAGACATATACCGCTTCATAGGGCTTTCAGCCCTCTCTAAGCGGTTTACAGATTTTAGCAAATTGAGTCAGCAAATCGCCCCCACAGTCTGGGTCCTCATTTCACCCACCTCGGAAGGATGGAAGGATGAGTCAACCTTGAGCCGGTGAGATTTGAACCGCTGAACTGCAGATAACAGTCAGCTGAAGTGGCTTGCAGTACTGCACCCTAACCACTGCGCCACCTCGGCTCCTTCCTTGTTTGCTACAAGGAGGCAAATTGCTGGGAGGCAGAAGCAGAATTTTTTTTCTAATCAGGCTAAATTAAAACAGGCTGTTTGCTGCAAGGAGGTAAATCAATAACTATAAATGTCTATAGAATGTTCAAATTATGAGACTTATTTTTTTAAAGGCTGCTTTATTATTGTTCTAGGCAACTTAACAAAATGAAGAAGCTTTTTTAAAATAAATGCTTGATCTGAAGAGGCCCAGTGCTATCGTCTCTTCTTTTAAATAGCAGAGAACACCCCACTAATAATAGAGGAGCAAAAGGGGAGTGGAGTTTTCAGAAGACAATTAGTTAATTCCTGCATTCTTGCCAAGTTTTGCAGCATCTGAAAGATCTCGGCCTGGCCACTCTCCAAGCCCGATAAAAGTTGTCATTGTGAACTCTCTTGAAAGACTGTGGGAGAGGAAAGACTTTCCCGGAGGGGAATTCACTGTACATTAAATAAAAGGGGTTTATCGGGACGAGGACTGGGCTTCGTGCGGCTGGGGAAGCCTGGGTCAGAACAGTTAGGTAGCTCTAATTCTGGATCTTAGGAAAGCAGATTTGGTTTAAAAAACCCAACCCTTTACCATACTTGGTAACATTGAAGATAGCAGGCCTTATGCGAAGCGAGGCTTACCCTATCAAATCCCATAGCACAAAGATTTTCTATCTTCTTGGTATATTCCGGACTAGAAAGTGGTGCTCCAGCATACACGTGTGCCCAAAGTCGAGCTGTCTGTTTAAACATTTCTGAATTCTGTTTGTACTGTGTCAAAGGAGAGAAAGGGGGAAGACAAATTGAAACCTTGTGGAAATCTGTAGCTGTGGAGACATCTGATAAATACTCTTCAACGCAGAGTGAAAAAGCATCTTTCTTTTTTCATGCTGGTTTCCAGATTTTTTTTAAAAAAACCTTCCTGGAGAGTGGGTGGGTTTGGAGAAAACCTTGGAAACTCAAGGTGGATTTTCTAAAAGGAAAGGGAATAGCGGTGGTACCTGATTTGCCACAACTGCATCTTGTGGGTCGTCAGGTTCTGCAGCCGCCAAGAGGGCTTGTAAGGATAACAACACTGTTCTTAAAGTCATCGCTGCGGCCCTGGAAAGATAAGGTCGGAAAATGAGGACGTGACTGAGATAGGTAACATCAAGATGTATGTTAGCTAGTACAAGACCAGACCACTGTAATATCCCTTTGGCAGAAAAATCACCACCTGAGACGCGGTGGCTCAGGGGCTAAGATGCTGAGCTTGTCAATCAGAAAGGTCGGCAGTTCGGCGGTTCGAATCCCCAGCGCCGCATAACGGACTGAGCTCCCGTTATTTGTCCCAGCTTCTGCCAACCTAGCAGTTCGAAAGCATGTAAAAATGCAAGTAGAAAAATAGGGACCACATTTGGTGGGAAGGGAACAGTGTACCGTGTGCCTTCGGCATTGAGTCATGCCAGGCACATGACCACAGAGACGTCTTCGGACAGCGCTGGCTCTTTGGCTTTGAAACGGAGATGAGCACTGCCCCCTAGAGTCGGGAACGACTAGCACATATGTGCGAGGGGAACCTTTACCTTTATCTAAGTCAAAAATTATCAACTGCATAATATTCACTTGGCTAAACTCTTTCTATGCAACAACTTTTTGCTTGATCCCATTTTTCTTGGCTATTAACCCTGCTTATTTCTACATTTTTTCTTTTCTTTTTCTGCTCAAAATGAAGCTACAATGATATTCTAGCTTCTAGTAACTGGCTTACTAAAGGTGGTTACTATAGGAGGGCGATATCAGTGGTTAAAATATATGTATACATTATATATTGGACCTCTCTGGGCAGCTATACACATCAAATCAAAAAAGTGATAGCGTCCGATACAAAGCAGAGTTTCTTTACGTTCACTTTCTATACTTGAGAAATGAAATTACTGCTACATTTCTCCGTGTCTCAGGAGTTCAGCTATACGGCCAAATTAAGTTGCATGAATGAAAATACTCCCATTTTTTTCTTCTGCCTCGATGCTTCATCATTTTTGCTTAGGGTATAGTTTGCCATCAAACTTCGGAAACTGTGATCAAAACTGTTCAAAACTCACAATGTAAGAAGCACTTTGGCAAGTCATTTGGAGAGCAGCAATAGCCAGTTTGAGACTTCAAATATCATGGTAGACTAAGAAAGGATCACTATTTCCTCCCGTATCTACAAATATAATGCAATTATTTACAGGATTCCCCCTCCTCCCCCAAACTTCGTACGGAACCTTACCACTGATCTTTTAGGATATCCAAACAGATAGCTCCGGTGACTGAGCTAATATTAGGATGCCAAATTTTGGTGATAAACCGCACCTGAAATACAAGAGAAGCTGTTATGAAAATAGCAGCTACACAACGAATAAGCAAGATACAGCGGTGATTTCCAACTTTTCTGGCTCTGGACTGCCAGCGGCGGGGGTGGTGGTGTAGGCGAGTGGTTGTAGAAGGGATGGTTTCGTGTGCGCACGCATACCACTTACACAAATGCGGCTCTGTGCACCTGCCCGCCACTTGTGTGGTCTGGTTCCCAATGGGCCACAGTCTGGCACCGGGTTGCAGATCGGGGGGTTGGGGAACCCTGCCACACAGGACAATTTTACAGTGTTTTTATGGATAAGGTTGGCTGGTCCCCAAAAGTGATAATCTTAACATCTGGGCTCTGCGGAATTGGACTCAGCATCGTATTACTTTGGAACATGTGTTCATGTGTGCTCCTACGGTACCCAAGATTTCTGAAAAACCGTGCCCCGGTGTCAGGCCTGCAGCCCTCTTTTCTTTCGGGTCTTTGTCCTGCCACACTTTTCTATTATTTTACTATACCTTTTCTATTGTGGGAAAATGGGAAGGGGGATTGTGCGGAGTTAGATGATAGGTAGCCATAACAACATTCTTTCTAGAGAAGCCAAGGTCATCCTTTGTCTTTGCACCTCTGCACCTGACCGGATCTGGATGGGTGGAAGCTGCCAGCATGGCAGTGGGAGATTGGACCATGAGATGGACTTGTGGCTGTGGGGGCAAGATCCTGAACTTTCAACTAGGTGGGAAAACCGGGAAGCTTTCAGATTCGGGTTTTCCCCATATGTGCCGATATGGCTCTCTTAATAAATTGGAACTTTGAGGAATCCTTTGCCTCGGACTCTGATTTACTTTTGGATGCTATTTGGAACCCTGACACCCGGGATCTGGATTCTGCTGCTTAGTACTGTCAAAAGTTGTATTTTGTCCCTGTGACAAAAGAGAGTCCATCACTAGCTCCTACAGCCATGCTCACAGTTCTCTCATTCAGACCTTCTCACAAGTAACACAACTCCAGATTTAAAGTCTGTAGATATTCTCAAATCATCCAGGTCATGGTTGTCCCAAAGATGCTTTTTCAGAAGGCAACTGGGCTTTATGGTTTGTTCTTTGAAGAAGTTTCACTTCTCATCCCAGAAACTTTTTCAGCTCCAACTGGATGGTGAGGAATGGAAGGATTGATAATCCTTGCAGACAGCTAGTCATTTGCATCCTTTTTGAGAGCCAATGAGGCCACTTGGAGGTTTATCTGTGTCCTCAGGGTTCACAGCACCTGAGTAGTGCAAATGAGTCCTGTAGTCTGCAATTTCTCTCTGGAAAAAGTAGTAGGAGTTCTACTCAGGTGACCCTGAGGACACAGATAAGCCCCCAAGTGGCCTCAATGATTCTCTAAAAGGATGCAAATGACCAGCTGTATGGAAGGAGTATCAATCCTTCCACTCCCCACCATCCAGTCAGAGCTGAAGAAGATTCTTGGAAAACAATCGAAACGCCTTCAAAAGAAAAATACAAGAAATGTCCAGTAACTTCAAGTAAAAAGCATCCTTGGGACAACACCAGACTAATCTCACTTCCAATGGCTTGGGGAAAGGGAGCAACATTAATTTAGATTTTGGTGAGGAGATGAAACTTCAACTCATGATTATCAACAGTTCTAAACCACTTCAAATCTGGTTGTGTGTTTGTTTGTTTTTTAATCTTTCAAAATAAAGATTCCTGGGAGAAACTGAGAACTCAAACTTTATAAGAGCCGAGGTGGCGCAGTGGTTAAATGCAGCACTGCAGGCTACTGCTAGATCAGCAGTTCAGCGGTTCAAATCTCACCGGCTCAGGGTTGACTCAGCCTTCCATCCTTCCGAGGTGGGTAAAATGAGGACCCAGATTGTTGAGGGCAATATGCTGACTCTCTGTAAACCGCTTAGAGAGGGCTGAAAGCCCTATGAAGCGGTATATAAGTCTACTGCTATTATATTTCTTCCCCTCTAATTTAACCACATTTCATTCCTCGGTAATTAACATTGTTCTTCAGGTTCTTGAGGCCTTTGAGAGTGAAACTTTTCATTTGATGGCAGCTTCTGTGAATGAAGGCCTCTTGATCAGATGGATGAAGCATGGTAGCAACAGTGGGGCTTGGAACAGCTAGGAAATGTTTGGGACAATCTTTCAAGGTCAAAGGGGGGGGAGGTTAGGGATGTTCTTTTCACTAAGAGACCTTCCTGAGTTTAAGTCGTCTGCATTTGGGGTGCCAACAACTGGATTTGGGTGGATTGTGTATGAAATTGTGTGGTGAACCACGATATAGGGCTTAAATGCTCCTTTTAAAAATATGTTGCTATTTTGTACCCTGTTTCCTCAGAAATAAGACCTCCCCAGATAATAAGCCCAATCGGGCTTTTGAGCGCATGCATTAAAATAAGCCCTCCCCAAAAAATATTGCAACACAGCAACAGCCATGCGGTGACCACGCTCGCCTCCTCCTGTACCTCAAAAATACTAAGACCTCCCTGAAAATAAGGCCAAGCGCTTATTGGGGTCAAAAGAAAATAAGACCCTGTCTTATTTTCGGGGAAACTTGGGTAAGAATTGAGTGAAAGAAATACAGGTTCACTGGCTCATTTAGAGATGCCCACTTTAAATTAAAGTTGTATTAGGTTTCACCAATTCTCATACTGCCCACAGATGAGAATATAGAAATTCTGCAAGACGGTGTTTTTCTCTATTATTTTCCAACTGATATTATTGTTACAGGGGAAAACCTTACTTTGACGATTGCTATGGTTTTATCATTAATCTATTTGGCTTTTTTAAAAAATAGCCAAGAAAAGAAACACTTCTACCTATTAGTTCCACTGAAAACGCAAGCATATATACAATTTTCTACTGTTGCACTTGAGCCACTATAAGAAGCAATCTCATTAAATAAAAATCTTATTTAATTGAAGTGACATTAGTACATGTGATCACACTTAAAGCAAAGAGACAATGAAATTAATTTTTACACAAATTGAAGTTTTGATGTGCCATAAAGCATTTCATAAGCAGGGAGTTTCACAAAGCATCATAAAAGATAAATTGGAGTTTTTTGGGGGGTGGTAGGGGTGGGGGGTCCTGTATTCAATTAGAAAGACCTTGGAGGGGCAGCCAAGACAAATAAAGAGCACTGCACAAAAAGGATTCATAAAGAAAGAATCCAAAGAATTATTCACAATAATTATATTCACCATACCTTAGGGGGATTAAAAGGATACGTTTCTGGAATTTTTATTTCTAATTGATATCTTCCTCCTATAAAAACCAGAACATATAACCACTAAATACTTATCAGACATTAATTTATCACAGCAATGAACTTTCCTTTAAGTTAAATAATAGACAATAAGATTTTAAAAGTTTGCTTTGGTTCTAAGGCAGGATGGACACCTTTTCTAATGTAGCTGGAAATTGTATTGCTAGCCTTCCAGCATGTTTACCTCTACCATTGTAAGTATTACATAGAGATTACTCAGTTTGCAAACCCCTTGAGGTCGAAATCCTTCAGTGCATCATCTATAATACCACAGTAATTGTTCTTATTTCTTCCTGTTGCCTTTTTTCTCCCCCGAGAAAAGCTCTTGGCATATGGGCACAATTTACTAAAAGCTGTAATAAAATCCTCCATTTGAATTAAATGAAGGTGAGCTATTCCAATATTCCAGTGACAATTTTAACAAGGAGCAAACAAAAATGTAGATGTAAACTTATGATGCCAAAACACTAGTTCAGTGTTTCTCAACCTTGGCAACTTGAAGATGTCATTCTGGGAGTTGAAGTCCGGACATCTTCAAGTTGCCAAGGTTGAGAAACACTGCACTAGTTCCACTCTCCCGCCCCCCCAAAAAAAAACAAGTGTCAAGGACAATCAATTAAGAGTAGCAAATCTCCAAGGATAGATGGAAAAGATTGAAGACTGTCGGGATAAGATCTTGAGAACAGGAAATGTCCAACCTTGGCAACTTTTTTAAGATCGGTGGATTTCCGCTCCCAAAATTCTCCAATCAACCGTGCTTAAAATTGCCAAGGTCAGTGAAGGAGAAGACTTGAAGGAGAAGGACGTTGAAGAACGTTCTTTCCCAACAAAAACAAAGCATTTAATTTGACGTGTCTTCCTAAGACGAAGACAGTTTTATTCGGTAAACCGGCTACTTAAAAACGAGGCAGAGAGGACCACGATGGTGGCCATCCATCCAAACATGATTCATTTCGCTTCAGCCAAAATAGTACTCCTGAGAAGGAGGCTGTGTCTGAGTCATCGTTCCTCAGGCTATCCATAAAACAAACTAAAAGCTATGCAGACTGACAGTCTGACAAAGGCCAGGAGAGAAAGAACACATAAAGGGGGGGGGGGAACAACCACAGATCATGAGTGACTTCTCTGAAAAGAAAGCCCTGCCAGCAAAAGGAACCCAAGAGGAACATTGTGGCGGTGTTTCTTGAATGATGTCTACTTTCTTGAGTAGACATTCAACCTCTCACTATTTAGTCTAAGTTCAGAGGTTTTCTAGCTGGAGCCATGATCAAGCACGCAGCCCTCTACAGAAACCACCAAAAAGATGCGGGGGGAAAGAATCTTTTTTTTTTTTTTAGGAAACTAATCAAGGAGCGAAGCAACCTAGAACTAAGGAGAAATTTCCTGACAGTGAGAACAATTAATCAGTGGAACAGAAGATGTAAATACTCCAACATTGGAGGTATTTTAAGATGTTGGATAACCATTTGTCTGAAGTGGTGCAGGGTTTCCTGCCTAAGCAGGGGGGGTTGGACTAGAAGACCTCCAAGGTCCCTTCCAACTCTGTTATTCTAATTGAATGGGGATTTCATTATTTTTAAAGAAGAAGAAAAAAACTACTTTAGGATCCTCCCAAGGAACACCATGAAACAACTATATATCAAAAGGAGCGACACCAATGAAAAGAGCTCTCCACAGGTATTTGCTAACTATTTTAAATGAACCTCCAACTCCTTTAAATCAGGGGTGGTGAATGTTGGTGACTCCTTGATGACTTGTGGACTTCAACTCCCAGAATCCCTGAGCCAGCCATTCTGGGAGTTGGAAGCCCACAAGTCATAAAAGGGCCATTGGTTCCCCACCTTTGCCTTATAACGAAGAAAGAAGCATTGTCATGTTTCTGTTTCCATTTCAAAAAAAGTGTTTTTATCCCTCTCAAGGTACGTATTGCATTGACTCCAGTTCCAAGCATTCGTCTTTTATATTTTGTTTTAGGGACAACTTTTCATTAAGGAAACTATTTGCTTCATACGAGCGGAAAGAGACAGATCTGAAGGCACTTAAAACTATTCACATGTCAAAAGAATACCCACCAGCTGCTTGGAATTTTGTTGCTAAGCTGAGTCAGGGAAGAGAAGGTGAGAAGAGAAAAAAAAATGAATTGAAAAACCTGTCCAACAGTTACATTTCCAGTGCAAAATCTCAACCTCTAGAGAGTGGATTCCCCCAAATGGCAGCTCCTAGTGCAAACCATTTGTGGGTGCTACCTGGCATGGAAATTTGGGACGGGGGGTGGGGTTGTACAAATTGGGAGTTCTCTAGAAGCAGGGACTAATATTCAGAATTCTATCAGTATTCAGGGAATTGCTAAGAATTCTCATGATTGAAATATACGTAACTTGAGGAAGCCCAGGTAACTGGTTTACGGAAACAGAATACCAAATTTATATTTTTGCCTGTTTTATTAATGTAAAATGTAATCTTTCAGCAATTATTTCATTGTGCAAATATTGGCCAGGAATAACGACTGAAAGCTGTTTTAAATATTTAAGATGTTTTGACTGGTAAATTAAGCCAAACTTCCACACACACACACAGAGAAACACAAAACCCAGACCATAAGAACGGCGAGAGTTACAGAATAGCTTGAGTACTATAAACCACAATGCAACTTTTAGTTATCTTGCACGAATCATTAGATTTAGGGGTAAATTACAATATTTATATTTGCAACATATTTACGGTGTTTTGCAAAGGACTTCCAAAACGAGACAGATTGCACTTACGAGCAAGATTAGAAAATCTTAGACTGGCAGAAAAAAATTACTTACCTTCATATGGTGTGTCTGGAGGCCCTGCTATTTCTCCTCTTAGTTCTGTAAAATTTTCATCTACAAGATCTACTTTAATTTGATTTTTGTTCGTCTGAAAAATAAAACAGAAAAAACAAAACAAAAAACCAGTTTAGAGGTTTACTATTCATTGTATTCTTTTTTGCTTGGTTTACTTAAATTTAGAGAGATGAATTTGTCATTTACATTTGTTTCAATAATTGTGTCTTAATTTCAAAAATTAGCCCAATCCTTTCAGTTCTCTTCACACTGATTAAATACTCAATTCCAGTTGACACACTAGAACAAATTCAACAGAAATCCTTCTAGGAAATACTAGAAAACAGCATGGGAAACCCAAAGCTGTATAAACCACATGGGTTGCTGCTGCTAGCAATTTCCAGCCTCAGCTTTTGATACGGGGAGCATCCACCTGCTTCTCATTTTCACAGTAGTCAAGCCATGATTTCCTTGACCCCTGATCAATCAATAATAGATATCTCTAATTCTATAATTGCACTAACAGTCTATACCAGGGGTGTCACACTAAATGTCATTCAGGGCCGCATCAAGGTTGTGTTTGACTTGGGGGGGGGGGTGAAGGGGGCATGGCCAGCTCGATGTCACTCATGTTGGGGGCACCTTTGGTGGCCTGCGCACTCTGCCAGCGAAAATGGGCTCCCGAGCTCCATTTTCACTGGCAGAAGCCCCCCTTACCAGTCCTTTACTATTCCCAGGGTGGCCCCATGGGCCAGATCCGGCCCCCCGGGATTTGACTTTGACACCCCTGGTCTATGACATTGTGATTTCAGTATCAGACCAAAGCTGTAACCCTACCACTGTACACAATCACTGGAATTCAATAAGAATATTTAAAATAATATACAGGTAATACTTGACTTACGACAGTTCCTTTAGAGAATGTTTGAACTTACAATACCACTGAAAAAGGCGACCTATGACTGTTCTTCACACTGAGACTGTGGCAGCATCCCTGTCAAATCACAGCAATCACATGGCCAGTGTGTGACTGTTGAAAGTTTAAATCTGGGTTGGAAATCTCTCTTACTAGATCCCTCATAACTTCCAACTGTCACTAAGCATGCAGCCATAAGAGAAGGAATACCATGCACTCCATCAACTAGCCAGTGTCGACTGTCCACCCCCCGGGGGAGGGCCTTCTCTGTGGCCGCTCCGGCCCTCTGGAACGATCTCCCCGTGGAGATTCGGACCCTCACCACCCTTCAGGCTTTCCGCAAAGCCGTTAAAACCTGGCTGTTCCAGCAGGCCTGGGGCTGATGAGTTCCCAGCCCCACTCGAATGGTTGTGGCTGTTGAGAAGTTTTTAATTTGTTTTTTTGTACTTGTTTTGCCTTCATTTTTTTTTGTGCTCCCCCTTTCCCTATTTGGTTTGTTAGCCGCCCTGAGTCCCCTCGGGGAATAGGGCGGCATAGAAGCTTAATCAAATCAAATCAAATCAAAATAAGCCCTCCCTGAAAATATTGCAACACAGCAGCAGCCATGAGGGGACCACGCCAGCCGCCTCCTGCACCTCAAAAATAATAAGACCTCCCCAAAAATAAGGCCAAGCGCTTATTTCGGGGGTCAAAAGAAAATAAGACCCTGTCTTATTTTTGGGGAAACACGGTATGTACTGCTTCACAGTGCTTTCCAGCCCTCGCTAAGCGGTTTACAGAGCCAGCATATTTGCCCCCAGCAATCTGGGTCCTCATTTTACCCACCTCGGAAGGATGGAAGGCTGAGTCAACCTTGAGCCTGGTGAGATTTGAACTGCCAAATTGCAGGAAACCAGCAATCAGCAGAAGTAGCCTGCAATACTGCACTCTAACCACTGCGCCACCACGGCTCTCATAGATAACAGTTATGAAAACATTCCAATCAAACTGGTATTTTGTAGAGATGCATATTCTGTAACATGTCTCAACATGTCTCAGGTAGAAGCATTGGACCAATATGATCTTGGCTTGGAAGCTCAACAGGTTTAGGATTCGTTAGAATTGATAAATCAAGAGGAAATTTCAAAGCGCTAAGTTATACTAGTAGGGAAGCAATTTACTAGAAAACACCACAGGAGGAAAGTATGGTAAACTAACTTTATGGGTATATCCATATAATTTCCAAGATTCAAGCTTTACTTGAGAGTATCTTCACATTTATCTTTTAAAATAACATCTTCTAGTTTTAAGTATTAGGAAATATTTTCAAACAGTGGCACCAGGTGACAGGATATCCCACTCTTCTCTGCTTTTCAATCACTTGAGCTATTTTGCTGCCTATGCAAACCAAAACCAACAGGTTAAAATCATCAACCATCAACCCCATAATCCCTTGCAGGGTGGAGTCTGGGCAACTGAATGGAGCTGAGTGTTTACTGGCCGGATACCCTTCCTGTTGCCAATGCGAAGTTATATTCAGGACATATATTCTCATTGTGCCCAGAGAGAGAAATATCTGCCTCTACCTAGGATCGAACACACAGACTCCTGATGGGGAGGCGAGAGCTCCGCCTTTAGGCCACCGGACCACTCAAGCAACAGGATGAAATGATTCATCAATATCTACTCTGCTAGGCGTCCGATACCTAAATTTTAGGGCATGTGAAATTTTTCCAACTTTCAATCACCAAACATTAGGGGATTGTAAAGGTATTTTGGTTACTTTAATATAACTTAGATGTGCTTCGGGATTGGGCGGCCTATACATTTATTAAACAGTTAAACAGCCTGGTAAGTTAACTACGTAAACATCATAACTTTTTAACAGTTTGCTTGTTTCATTTAACATACTTTAAGGCAAAACTAGGATGGTATTGCTGGGAAAATCAGAGAGGTTGTTCAGCCTGCTGAAAAAACACCTTTTGGGGCAACCATGACCTGGATGACGGAGAATCTCCATAGACAACTGGCTCTACAATGGAGCTTTATTTGTTTATAAAAGCTGTAAACTGAGGTATGCTTTGCTCTCATTTGTATATATCCTAAACCAGATAATGAATTCTACTTATGGTTGAAGGAATCGGATTAGTTAGGGGGGGGGATGCAAATTCTGTCCCGAAATCCATTTGCAGTTTCAAATTAAATAGCAACCCAAGTCTAATTGGTCACTTCATTGAAAATGGAAATCCTTCTGATTAGCTTACTTTCCTTTGGCATGTATTTATACCTCCCTATTGTTTTTAAGTCATGCATTACACGCTGTGGGCTGCCTGTTTACATCATGCCTAACTTCTGTGACTATCCCTAATTATATCTGACCCATTTACATGTATGATTAAGAAAATAATGATAGGTGTATTTCCAAATAATACGTGTTTTTTTTTTAGATTGTACTACTTTTCTTAAGAAGCATAAACGTATTTGTTTGGCTGTTGAGTTTCTCACAGCTCAATTACATATTTACAATAAATCAATTACCAATGTATCCCCTACTTAAGTCTAGGTGGTAGTTAAATTTTCCAGGTATGTTGGAAACACAAAAGGACTCAAGATATGGTATAAATCTTAAAACTGTTGTTTTTCCTGGAGTGAGAAAGATCCCATTATCCGCTGGTGCTTGGCAAAGTGGCTTCAGTTTATATCAATTTCTTTGTTCCTACTGGTTAAAACCATTTAAACAATGCTTCAACAACGTTACAATCATTTAAATCAACAATTTCATAAATAAAAGCCCTAAATTACTCATTTCATTTCAAATATTTCCAGCAAGATTTTATATAACCAGCCTATGCTCTCCACAATTTTTCCACCTGAGCACAAGGTCCAATATTGCTGCAAATGTTATTGTGTAAAATAATGTTGTTAAACAAGTCACTCTGGTTCACTACAACTAATTTGCCGCTCAGTAGTCTTATGGCCTTTAACAGACGTAGCTGTCTAACTTTATAAATACATATTTGGTGATGTGTGTCTGCAAACGCTAGAAAGAACTGGAGTAGAATGAATGCTTCAAGCACCTAGAAGCAAAATAGTGTACCCATTTTTCATTTTTTTTTAATGGCGATTCCTCCCCTCCAAAAATCAACTCACACACAATAGTATCCCACACGTTGTAGCTGCAAAGGAGATAACTAAACTCCTTTCAAAATTACATACTGTGAAAAATAAAAAATGAAACATTACCCTTTGCAATTGTTATTTATAGCCTCCATTAAAATTCACCTCGGAGTCCACATTCAATCATTTTTTCCTCTTCCACAACTCGAAGTCAGCTTGCCTTGTCTTAAGAAATTCTCCATCTATTGTTATTTTACATTATCTTATCTATCATGGTGCCTGTTGGTTGAGATGGGCAGCTGTGTACATTTGATTAATAACTGGAATAAATTTCATTGAACTGCTACAACAAACAGCCCGTGCCACTAATTTAGTGTTTCAGCTTATCATCTCGGGGCAAGCCCTCAAGTTCCTGGAGCAGACTTTCTGCTTTCAACTGTCAAACGATGGCCCTGAATTTATTTGAAATTGTCTTTGTTGAAATTTCCAAATCTTGGCCGAGTAGAAAAAAAAAATCCATTGCAATTGGCATCATTTGTATAATTCAGCAAAGTTGGTCGTTTGCACCCATTTACATCATTTAGTGGTGCATATTACACGATGAGGTACTCACCCCACTATGTAATTTGCGACATTTAGACAAAATCACTCTTTTATATGCAAGCCTGTATTTGCACAAAAGGAACCACACAACACCATCATTCTGGCCTTCTCTATTCCTCGAGACCTTCCTTCTAATATCGTTTACACTAGCAAACTCAGTGGACATCAGTGTGTGTGTGTGTGTGTGTTTCTCCACATTTATTTTAATTCAGAGTTAATTGGATTGTTTTAACTCTATAATTGTGCTGGTGTCGTGGGAATTATTGTCTGCCGCTTTAAACAGCAGATGGGTAAAAACGCTTATGGCTCATTTACAAATCCCATCGACCTCAATCCCGTCAGCGTTACACATCCAGAGGCTGCAAACAAGTTGCCCAACGGTCAGTCAACATTTCTACCTGTTAATTTAATTATTTTGACGCTGCTGTAAGCTGCCCTGCTTTTACAGTAAACACCAAGACCACAACGAAGAAACCAGCCTGAGAAATGTTTGGTTGAAATGAACAGTTGTGCACAAAGTAATGTGAAAGTACATTAAGAGGATATGGACCTGCCAATCAAACAGCCAGGGCTTCATGCTAACAGGTGGGTTTTGCTGAAAATAAGGCACATTGGATTTTCCCATGATCAATTCTAAAGAAAAAGACCAGATTTCACTG
Source organism: Thamnophis elegans (assembly GCF_009769535.1). Lineage (NCBI taxonomy): Eukaryota > Metazoa > Chordata > Lepidosauria > Squamata > Natricidae > Thamnophis > Thamnophis elegans. The sequence goes on along the minus strand of NC_045549.1, from coordinate 73,362,858 downwards.
CCTTTCTCAGAGAATTATGAGAATTAATTAGCCAAAATTATGGATGTTTGTGTATAGGTAGTCATTCATTCAGTGGTTGTCTCGAGTTACGATGGCACTGAAAAAAGTGATTGATCAATTTTCACACTTACAACCGTTGTCGCATCCCCATGGTCCCCTGATCAAAATTCAGATCCTACTTATGACGCTTGCAGCGTCCCGGGGTCATGTGATCCCCTTTTGTGACCTTCTGACAAGCAAAGTCAGTGGGGAAGTCAGATTCACTTAACAACCATGTGACTAACTTGACAGCTGAAGTGATTTGCTTAACAACTGTGACAAGGAAGTCGTAAAACGGGGCAAAATTCACTTAAGAGCTGTCTTGCTTGCTTAGCAACGGAAAATTGGGGCTGAATTGTGATGGTACATGGAGGGCCTAACCTTAACCCTAACATGCTATTTTTTCGCAGAGCTCTCTCTCTTATTACCTGAACGGCTTTTCTTAGTTCTCGTCTCATCTCATTTATGATCCAAGGGCCTTTTGCTTCCCAACGCCTTAGAGAAGGCAATCACATGCCACAAAAGTTGCCATCCCATTCTAATTTCTAAAATGTCAGATAGAAAACCGATCCAATACATGGAAAGGAATTGTTATTGTTGCTGAATTTTAAAATAAAATATGAAAGAAATGAAATCAATCTTCTTTCCTGGTTATATTTGGGAAATGCTCTATGGACGCTGCATTTCCGATCTGTTCAATTGGGATGTTTATTTGGTAATCATAAAGCATAAAACATCTGTTTCTTTAGTGGTATACAACAGAAACATTGTCATATTTGCATTTGGTTTACAAAATAAGGGTACTTTCCATAAGCAATTATGTTAAAATTCAAACAGGCAATCTGCAAACTCATCTTAAAATAGAGAAAACCATCAAAGGTGAAGGTTATTGGTGGTTAGTTGGTCATTTTTGAGAAAGCAATCATTAAAATGCTATCAGAGTTCTTTTTCCTAGTATTGGTGTTACCAGAATGCTAATATAAAATTGCATTCTTCATCTTGCTGATATCAAATGCAAAATTTTGGAAAAGCAAGCCTCCAACTTTGGAAGAAGGAAATGACAAAAAATTCTTGCAATACAGAAGCTGGTTTAAAGTTGAAAACTAAGTAGAAAAATCAATAGAAATGAGAGCTTTTTACCTTTCTTTGGATTATATTTTTGGCTCCTGTCCGATACCACTTGTCCTAAGAATAAGGGTCTCTGAATTCCCAGGCAGCTATTTTGGAATTGACCTGTAGCTCAACAATCTACTGCAAAATGATGTACCATTAACTTGCCTTGTTCCAAAAATTCTGCAGGATCTTCCTTGACTGTGTGCTTCAAGGTGCATAAAGAAACAGTATACTGGGAATGATGGCAAACCTATGGCACACGTGCCAGAGATGGCAGGCAGAGTGCAGTGTGCTGGCAATCTGGTCTTCATGGGCGCCGGAGTGCTTGAAAACGGCCCGAAAAATGGCCAAAACCAGACCATTTTTCCGGGCTGTTTTCCGGGCCAAAAATGGCCTGGAAAACCACCCTCAAAACAGCTGGAAAAACAGCCAGAAAACAGGCATGTGTGCACCGATTAGCAGGCTTTGGGGTATTCGGTGATCCAGCATGCACTCTCTGGTTTGGCCACGGTGCCGAAAAGGTTCACCATCATGGGTATACTGGGAGTGATTGGAAAACTTGTAATTGCTTGCGTACCCTTCAAATGACTGGATATTTTGCAAGCACAAGATTTGCTAAGATTAACCCATTCTACGGTACAGCTGGGCATGTTTCATCTTTATCCCATTTAGCATAAATTTCTAATTGGCTTGAACTGGAATCTTCAATATTCCTGAAAAGCTGTATATTAAATAGCTGCCTACATAGGCTGCAGAACATACTTCTGCCTTCCTTTGGTCGACTATGCTGCCCGCATTTTTTTCTTCTACAGTTGTATTTGTGATACTCTGCAACACTACATTAAAAAAAAAATTCATCGAAAGGCACATTACTGTGAAAATACATAAACAAGGCATATTGTAATGTCAGTCGTGTAACAATCTGAATATGTCATGCTGTTCACAGAATGGTAACAGCAAAGTGCAATAATTCATTAATTTTACATAATGCTAAATTACTGAAGCTTCCGTGTAGTAATTGTATTTAGTAAATGCAGAAGGAAGGAAGTAATGGTGTATTCCCCTTGTGCACAGATGTTACAAATTATAGTTTGATAACATCACTACGCTTGGAAATGCCAACAACTTGTGGAATTGTTGTGGCCCGCCAGCAACCAGCGGAGTTGGCAGCAGATTCGGACAGTGAGGAGGTTGGGGAGGAGGATGGGCCAGTCCTGGAGTCTGGGGAAGGCTCTGATGAGGGCTCTGTGTCGGAAGCAGAGTGGGGGCCAGAGCCCTATGCCGGTTATCAGCTGCCTTCAGAGTCAGACATCAATGAGGCAGAGGAACAGCTGGAGCCTGTTCCCAGTGTGCGCATGCACAGAGTTGCCAGGCGAAGGGAACAGCTTAAGAACAGGGGTCAACTTGGGAGTAAAACTACAGGTGGATGATGAATGGCCCCTCCCAGAGGAAATAAAAGAGGAGCGAAAGGGGAGTGGAGTTTGCAGGAGAAAATTAGTTTGCTTAATTGGTTTGTGACTCTCCGAGACTCCTTGCCAAGTTTTGCAGTAAATATTCCCTCAAAAGACTTTGCTGAATGTGAATGAGCAGAATTCACAGTAAATTAATAAAAGGGGTTTTTGTCGGAAGTTTGCTTCACGCTCTCGGAAGCCTTGTCAGAACAGGAATAGATAAAAAAGAAAGAAATTTCTTGCAGAAAAATTGTCATATAGATTTTTTCATTAAAACCCTCAGATTTTTAGAAATAAATATAATCAAATTTAAAGCTGTAAATATCCCCTTTCAGACCATCATTCTTAGGAAGCCTATCTGTAAATCAGGTTAGATGTGCTGAACTCAATATATTAATCATTTTCACTATCTTCTCTTATTCAATTTTTTGGAGAAAACCCACACTGCAGAATTTTTAAAAAAATGGATTAAAAATTAATCCAGCTTTAGAACATTACATTTTCTAGAAAATCTTTCAATGTATATTGTGTGTTTAAAAGACTGCAGGAAATGAGGGGAGGGGGTTTGGTGAAATTTATTCCGGGTAAATGGAAATAAAGATCATAGCTATGTACTTTTTTTTAAAAAAAAAAACTGAATCAATGTATAAAGAAGTATTGCGATGTTAAGTAAAATTTATAGACATGTCAAAAAGCAAGCACATCCCATTGATCTGTTTTAACTTTTTCATCATATTTCAACATTTCATCACATGATCTACAGCTATCGCTCCTACTGATATCAAAGTGCATAAATCTACCACTAGAAAGAACTGCATAAATTACACATACAGAGATCCCAAAAGTGCTTCCCCCCCCCCCCAAACCAACCGAGGAGGCAAGTGGACTTCTTTTTTCTTCTCATCCAAGAAACTTCTTCAGCTCAAGGCCTTCAGACTGGGAGGTCTGGGAATCTCTCCAGAGTTTTAGCTGTACAATTTGGGATGAACACCAAAGGGTGTGGAGGGGGGTAGGGTTTCCACAGGAAAAAGAATTGCGGACTAAAGGAACCATTTGCACCACTCGGGTGACCCCGAGGACAGATAAACTTCCAAGGGCTTCAAGGACTGTCTAAAAGGATGCAGATTTCCAGCTGTCTGCAAGGAATATAAATCCTTCCATCCCCCACTATCCTGTCCGAGCTGAAGAAGCTTCCTGGATGGGAAGCGAAGCGTCTTCAAAAGACAAACCAACGAAGTCCAGTTGCCTCCTTTGGGACAACCGTGACCTGGATGACTGAGAATCTCTACTGACAACCAGGGAGAGGTGACACAAGGAAACCTTTGCTGTCCAGAAAGACCATCAAGACTAAAGTTTGCTTATGAGTGGCTAGATAAAGACCAGGGCCTTCTGGAACAATTGAGCCTGCAGAATTATTTGGCCCTTTGGAGAGATCCAAAGACAGAATTTGATCAGAAGAACCCCCATAAAGCAGGGGTGTCAAACTCAATTTCATTGAGGGCCACGTCAGGACTGTGGTTGACCTGGGAGGGGGGGGAGGCATGACTAAGTGGGCGTGGCCAGTTTGATGCCACTCCCCAAACTGCTGGCATGTTTCCCCTTCGCATTGAGTAGACCAGGACGGCCCCGCGGACCACATCATGGGCCGGATCCAGCCTGTGGGCCTTGAGTTTGACACCCCTGCATAAAGCATGGTGATGGTGGAAATGATAAGATTTGTGGCTGGTTCAATGCATCGTGGACCAGGTGGCCTCCATCCAAAAGGATCCTAGTGGGGTTTTTTTTAGCACAGTTGAGTAAGAAACAGTAAGCCTGCTGTTTAAAAATACGAATCTAGCTTTTATCTTTCCAAATTATCAGCTTTTTAGAGACAGGATGCTTAACTGGATGATGGATAACCAACTCCATCCATTCCTAGATAGCACAGATTATATCTACTGTATGTACATTTTGATCTTGATTTTAAAACTGAAAACTGCTTTACAGAGGGTAATGCAGAAACAGACACCAGCACTGATGTTACCTAGTTTGGGTAATGAAACATCTGCAAGAAAACAACCAAACTACCTCAGCTATCTTATTTTCATTTGTTCAGCTGACATTAGCAAGGCGATATCAAAGGAAAAAGTAGAACTACTTAAATCAAATAAATACTATCTCAAGAGTTTAAAACTACTGTAAAAATAGATAACACCCAGCTAATAATTATTGTATTTTCTATTAAAACAGATACAGACATCACACTCTTACATAAATTATGAATTTTAATATCCTTTAGCAGCCCAAACATTCCTAACTAACATTTCTAAGGTGTGATTTTCCATCAAGCTATACAAAATAGATTTTGTAAGTACATGTATATGAGTAGTCCTTGACTTAAGACCACAAATTGTCTTTGTTGCTAAGTGAGACATTTGTTAAGAGAATTTTGCCCAATTATACACTCTTTCTTCACACAGTTAAGTGAATGACTGCGGTTGTTAAATCAGTACATGGCTGTTAAGTGAACCCTGGCTTCTCCAACGACTTTGCTTGTCAGAGGGGATCACATGACATAGCAACGGTCATAAATATGAACCAGTTGCCAAGCATCTGGATTTCAATCACCTGACCACAGGGATGCTGCAATGGCTGTGTGAACAACGTTCATCAGTCAGATTTTCAGTGCCATTACAACTTCGGTCACTAAACAAACGGTTGTAAGTTGAGGACAAACTTTATACTCCGCACTTGAAGTTAACATGAAAGAAAGCTAAAGATATTTGGATTAACATGTGATACATCTTTGTTGGAATTAATTTTATGGCTGTTATATAAATACATTTAGAATTGGGTCAACTGGATCTTTTTATACAATAAAGTTGAAAAACATTACTTTCCAGCTGTTCAATGCTAGTTCCTCAAATTATTTTACTTTACTAAATCAGATTGTTAAAAGAATCACACACATTCCAAAGAATATTTCTTTGTTTTAACATATATTAAACAGTGTCTCAGAGATCAATGCCTGTATTTCAGGAAAATACATTCCATCTGAAGAAAAGACAGGATTATGTGGCCATCTATTTCTATCCGGTTGGCATTTTACTGATGTTGAAAAAAAAAGCAGGATTATTACAACTATGACAGGGATGGAACAAGAATTTCTTAGTTGTAAACTAAACTAGTATTGAATATTGAGTAGCATCAGGTTCAAAATACTTCACATTTTGTGAAAATAAGTGAAAATAGTAGTGAACTAGTGGAAAATAGGGCTAAGACTATACATACCACTCTGAATAAATTGGAGTAAGATCAGGATACAAATATAATGCATTATAATGCTCACTTTTTCACTATTATCAGTTGTGCCAACTGATATTATAATATGTTCTTAATCCACTGAGATATACAGATCTGAGTGTAGAGTTAAAGGGCCTCTGGAAAGAATATCATGCTAATTGATAATACACAGCATAAACAGAATATATATTTTAAATGAAAGAACTGTTTTTTAATGTGGGCCCCTTCATCAATTTTTACAATCAAGTATATATGTATTGAGAGAAATCCTTTTTTAAAATAAAAATAATAAAAACATCCTCTCGATGAATTGTCATCCAAAAAGCAGTGTTATTGATGAACATTTAAAATATGTAAGAATGAAATAAGAGTTCTTTTAATCAATGGTTATATAGGTTATAGTTACATCTGATTCTTTCCATATCTGTATCATAGGGAAATATCTTAAATATATTTGGTTTCAATATTTTTTTTCAAATAGTTTCTCCAGTCTAATATAGCTTCCCACAGTCCATGCATTTTAACACAATATCCCATGCACTGCATTAAACTATGTTGTTGACTTCTTTTCACCTTAGCATGTTGTACACCAAAGGCCAACAAACAGGCCATAGCTTAAAGCTTACTCACTACAATTAAATAAGACTACATCAACACACAGGTTGTTGCAATTTCCTTCCTTCCTTAGTGCTAATTCATATTTCTGGCTTGCTCAAGCTCTTAAACAATATTTAAAGATTCAAGACTTGTTAGAAGAACTAAGGATTGGCTAAAAAAGCCACAATCACTTGCTTACCTGGATTCTGGCTTATTCCACAAACTATAGTTTTTCTATATAATGAAGCCTTGCCTATTTTACATACTCTGATGTTTTTCTGTGTTCACACATGAATTACAGAAAACTGTGCCCATTAAACCAGTGTCAGGGAAAGACCCCAGATTCTGCTGCCAGGATAAACCCCTCAGAACAAGGGCACACAACACTATTTTTCACTTAAATCCCACTAGAAAAACTTTCCTCTGACTCGGTCAGGTTCCCTGGTCAACGGGATGGAGTAGCAGACCTGTAAGGATATATCCCAACCTAAAGGAAAGACTGCTGGGCCTATAAATGGAAAGAGAAGGCCTGGCTTTTTGTTAGATTTTGTCCTGCCTTTATAGGTTATAGGTAACTCAAGGTGGAAAACCTAACTCTCCTTCCTCCTCCTCCTGTTTTCCCTGAAACAACCACCTGTGAGGTGGGTCAGACTGAGAAAGAGGGACCGGCCTAACCAAAGTCACGCAGCTACCTTTCTTACTTAAGGCAGGCCTAAAATTTACAATCTCTTAAGGACTGGCCCAAAGTCACCAGCCAGCTTTTTATGCCATAGCAGGACTAGAACTCCCAGTCTCCTGGCCCAAAAGGCATCCAAGCTACCTTTCTTAGGCCAAAAACTCACCATCTCCCACAGGTTGGCTTAAGGGCACCCAGCTGGCTTTTGTGGCTTATGGAAGAACTAGAATTCCTGTCACCCAGTACCTAGCTGTTGGATTAGACCTCCCACTCTCCTGGTGAATGGCCACCTTTCTCGAGCCTAAACTCACCATTTCCCAAGGACTGGCCCCAAGTGACCCAGCTAGCTTTTATGCTATTCACAGGACTAGAATTCCCAGTCTCCTGGTGACTGGCCCAAAGGCACCCAGCTATCTTTCTCAGGCCTAAAACTCACCATCTCCTGAGGACTGGCCCAAAGGCACCCAGCCGACTTTTGTGGCTTATGGAGGAACTAGAACTCCCATCACCCAGTACCTAATTGCTGGACTAGACCTCCCACTCTCCTGGTGAGTGGACACCTTTCTCGAGCCTAAAACTCACCATCTCCCAAGGACTGGCCCCAAGTGACCCAGCTAGCTTTTATGCTATTCACAGGACTAGAACTCCCAGTCTCCTGGTGACTGGCCCAAAGGCACCCAAGCTACCTTTCTCGGGCCTAAAACTCACCATCTCCCGAGAACTAGCACCCCCAAAGACACCCAGACGGCTTTTTTTTGGTGGCTTTAAGGAGGAAACTAGAACTCCCCTCGCCTGGTTACCTTCTTTTTTCTTCAAGCAGCAAATGATACCCCACCCCCACCTCTAAAATCAGGCCTGACACTTCAATTTGGGGGGGGGGGAGGAGAGATCAGCCCCTTGAAAAGGGAAAGGATTTAAACCTCCCCTCACAGGGTTGGAGGATCTTGGCGATGGGGGGGAGGGGAAGCCCTTCTTGGCCTGGCCTCCCCACTTCCCCTCAGGCGTTGCTTTTGGGGGGCGCCCCTCCCCCTTCAGCGGACTCCCCTCGGGGCAGCCCCTCCCCCGTCATCCCCTGTAGGAAAAGGAGGAGCGGCACCAGGCCGCCTCAGCCCCGGACAGGCCAGGAGTCACGAGCCGGGATGAGCCCCCTCACCGCCGCCCGGTGAGGGGTAGAAAACGGGGGGGGGGGGGGGGTAAAGGCTGACCTCCTCGCTCTTCAGCACTTCTTTGAACTCCCGCTTGATCCGCTGCACCGCGATATTGGCCATCTCGGCAGCGGGGCCCGCCGAAACCCAGGTCGCTCCCGCCGCCGCCGCTGAGCCGGGCCGAGCTCCGCCGCCAACCGTCACCACCGCCGCCACCGCGGGAGAAGCTCCGGCGGCCCGTCCAAAATGGCGCCCGCGCCGAGCATGCGCGCTGCGCCTCCCGGAGCCGGCCTCTTCCTCTCCGTCATAGTGGAAGGGGGGGGGGAGAGAAGCGGGCGCGCGACGAGGCGCGACGCGACGCAGCGCCGGCGGAGGGGGCGGGGCCTCCGAAGTGTCGTCACTCGCCGCGCGACGGCGTCGCCTTGGCAACCGGCGCGAGGCCCGTTTTGAAAGAGGAGGCGCCTCCTCCCCTGAGGGGAAAACCGACGAGGGGCGCTTTTTCTCCCCCCTCACTCCCCGTGAGACTGAGAGTCGTCGAGCGAGGGCTTCCCTCATGGCGGGCGGGAAGGCTCCGGTGAGGAAATCTGCCGCTCCCGGCTCTTTCGTTTACGTTTCGGCCTCCGGCTTGGTCTCCCGGGGGACACATCAACGCCGGGGAAGGCTTGAGGCCTAGTGAGGTGGGTGCAACCGCCCTCTGAAAGGCTGGAGAGGTGTGTGGGGGGTGGGAGGTGGACAGCTGGCAAAAGTACGGCCGTGTGGGATGAATAGAGGTGAGGCCCTTCAGTGTATTCAGCGTCCTAAATATGAACCTGTTGCTAAGCGTCTCATTCAGCAACGGAGGTTTTAGGCTCAATTGTGGTCGTAGGTTGAGCTCGACCTGTACTAGTCAACTAGCTGCTCCCAAAACTGGACGCCCTCATTGGGGTAGCAAGCCAATTGGCAAAGGTTTTCCAGGCTCTTTTCGGAAGGCAATATCTTATTTTTTCAAGTTTGAGGTTGTTCAAGGGCAAAGTGATAGTCTTTACAGGAGCTTATGGCATCTCTTTAATCCAGTGTTTTTCAACCTTGGTGACTTTAAGTCTTGTGGACTTCAACTCCCAGAATTCCCCAGCCAGCTGTGCTGGCTGGGGGATTCTGGGAGTTGAAGTCCACAGGACTTAAAGTCGCCAAGGTTGAAAAACACTGCTTTAATCTACAGGGGCTTCTCTGCCACCCAAAATAGATTCCTGTCCCGTCCCATCTTTTTTTTAAAAACAAAAAATTGTTTTTTTCAAACGATGACATTTGAATTCTCCAAGACCCTCTTGTTTGCTTATTCCTTTATGGGTGATGGGTGATCCTAAAATGCATATTCTGTCTACCGCTGTGATACCTTCATTGTCAGTTTTAAGATGGTTGTACCTATTTCGTTAGTTGATGTTCTTTCTAGTTAATTTTATTTTTTCCCCCACTGTGCCTCTTGACTTTTATTACTAGAGGTTGTAGATCCTGCATTTTTGGTCATCACATTAGTGTCAACAGCAAAGTGTTGGTCATTGGTGTTTCTTCTCCCAATTTGAAAACCATGCTTTTTTTCCCCCAGTCAGGTTTCCCTTCACATATATTCCTATAAATATAGGTGTGGGGTGGGGGGGGGAGAGATAAGGAGAAAGCATACAGTTTGTCTCTTTTGCCAACATGGGGCCTATCTGTTTCTCCATGTTCTCTACTCATACTTAAAGGTTTCACATGAAGGTAATAAGATTTTGGGATTCTCATTTTTCTAAACAAATATCACAACTTGACATGATTGACATAATTTAAGGCCTTTCTACAATCAGTAATCGGGATATGGTGGCTCAGTGGCTAAGACGCTGAGGTTGTCGATCAGAAAAGTCAGCAGTTCGGTGGATCAAACCCCTAGCGCTGCATAACGGAGCGAACTCCCGTTATTTCTCCCAGCTTCTGCCAGCCTAGCAGTTCGAAAGCACGTAAAAATGCAAGTAGAAAAATAGGAACCACCTTATGTGGGAAGGGAACAGCATTCCGTGCGCCTTCGGCATTGAGTCATGCCAGCCACATGACCACGGAGATGTCTTCGGATAGCGCTGGCTCTTCGGCTTTGAAACGTAGATGAGCATCGCCCCCTAGAGTCGGGAACGACTAGCACAGATGTGCGAGGGGAACCTTTGCCTATACTCAGTGAAGCACACACTGGCTTCTTCTTCTTCTTTTTTTTTTTTTTGTAATCTTTAGCTTTCTTGATTATACAGTGTACATCAGCATAGAGCCACACTTTAAAAAGTAGGTGGAATCCCAGGATCTGAAAATTCATCAATTGTTTCATATTTCTAGTTCATCTAACTCAGCTCTGTAAAATGAGTTTGGCAGTTTCACAAAATTAAAAAAGAAGAAAATATTACCTATGAAAAGAACAATACTATCACTGGAGAACAGAAAAGTGTTCTCCCACATCACCCACAACCTTAAAGAGGAGCATCAAGTACCCTAACCCAAAACATGGGAAAGAGTTGAGTTTTACTTATTCTCCTGATTAAACAAACCCACACAGTATAGTGTGTCATATCTGTAACAGTAATGAATTCTCTTAGGTGGTAAATTGAGTCTGAGGTTTCATTCAATTAGATGACAACCTGATGTTGATTTCAGGGGCCTCAGATGTAAAAGAATAGCATCCTTTTAGATTGGCAAGGTGATTGTCTGTTCTTCGTGCCATGGGTTTATGGAAATGTACCATGCTCGGATCAAAACAGATTTTTGTAAAACTCAGAAATAATGAGACTGGAAAGTCCTCTGTTACTCTGCAATCAGACAAACAAGTGTAAACAGAGGAAATGAGAACAATTGTCATCCTTTATAGGAGCGATCATCCAGTAACAGTTACTTGCCAAAATAAGGTAAAATTATAACGAATCTGCAGGCTATTCTTGTATGGCCTGATGTCATTGTTCCATAGGCTCACCACAAGGAAAATATGGGAAGATACGAAAGCAGAAACTGCCTCCCAAAAGTGTATATAGCCACTTATCTCAAAGACCATCTAAAATGAATCCAGCAGAGTATTAAAACAGGAGATAGAAAAGTGGAACTTTCTGGCACTAGTGAGAGAAGTGCTTGAATGAACAAAATATTAAATTTCAATAAAAGAACTTCCTCTCCTGCAAACCATGTGAATAAAAATGCCCTGCAAGCTTCAGGGCACAAATTGCTTACAATCGTGGCAGGAACAATGCATTCTAGATTGTACCAGGGAATTCTACAGAAGAATGTTGATTTCTACCCATGAACTGAAAGCGTGAGTGTTAGTCATATAGTATAACAATGACCTAAAGACACAAATCCACCAGAATAGCTGAAGCAGCAGAAATTTCACGATTCAGAAGCCTTAACTATAATAACCAAACTGAAATTTTGTGGCATTACCTTGAATGGGCACTTCATGCAAGCACTGAAACAGTTTTTTTTAAAAGAGAAGTAGACCAAAATGCCTCCAGGATAATATGCAACATTAATCAACGGATACCTCAAACGTTTAGTTGTAATCATTGACAGTAATAGAAATGCCACCAGTTATGAAATCTAAAACTTCAAGGATTATTTTTTCTAACGCAGGCAGAGAATATTGGCTGAGTGAAGGCAAGGGATACTTTTTGGGGTGTTTTGATAACCAGAATGTTTGTTTGAGTTGGACTTAAAGCTTAGTTAAATCACAGCTGCAGGATTATACATACATTTCCCATTGCTATTTATGCTGGGTATCAGCATATGTACTTCAATGCTCTCATTTGAAACCTCACCAAGTCATATCCTCTCAAAAATAATTAAATACAGTATCAAAGTTATACAAAATATATACCAAAAGATGTACCCACCAAATTCAAACCTTCAGCTGTTACATGCCACCCTCCGGCGCTTGGTGAAATAACCGAATCTTAACTCGTCTCCTGAAATCCAGAAAAGGAAGGAATAGATTGGCTGTTAGTAATGAAATGAAAAAAAATTGAAGGAATATGTTGGGCTTCTTGATAGGTGATACTTTATGTTAAAAAGTAAAGTGCTATATTATATGGACTAAAATGTATCTGCTATAGTGCTTTGGCAGGATACTGTATGTTAGTTCAATTGATCATTGAAGGAACAGCTTTTGTAAATGAGTTTAAAATGTTTCAGTGGAATAAAGCTGTATTTTTGAGATTTCTTAGGCAAAACCAAGGAAGCCTTCAGTCAGATTTTTTTAATTAAAACTTTATTTTTATTAATATTACAATCCTGCAATTCAGGAAGGCTCACAGTAATGTAAATTTCTAGCCATCAGCAGATTCCGGTTTATGAATTGACAGGTCCAAAACTCATCACAAAGCTCATAAACATTGGCTATATTTGAGAAGTCCTTGTGAGCTTCATTGTTTTCTCTGCAAAGGTTTCATTACCCAAGAACTACCAAGAACACTCCCACCAACACAGAAGAGGCAAGCCTTTGTATATAAAAAGAGAGCAAATTCCATTTCCCTCTAGCACTGATGATGCTATCTACTTGGGTAATAAAACATCTGCAAGAAAACAGCCAAGCTCAGAGAGGACCAAAGTAAAGTGCCCAGGATTCAGTCAGCTAACACCGTTGCCCAAATGCTCACTTGTTTGTGGATCTTCCCATCAGTGCAAGTTTGGATGGGGATGTCTCCACTAAAACATCAGAAGTCCAAAACAAATCTTGTTATGTCTTTTACTGCAGGGTTTTCTCAACTGCCATTCTTGGAGGCCTTTGGATTATGTAAGAATTTGATGGAATTCCTTGAGAGCTGAAGGGCAAAAAGATCCAGCATTCATTTGGATACAGTGAGTTTTGTTCATCTGGGAATTTTTTATTTATTTTGTTTTAGATAACAGGTTCCATAGCCTGGAGGGGAAAAAAGAAATTTGAAAATCCCTGTCTTGATGCACTGTGTAAAGCAGCTTTCACTCAGTTGTAGTGGCTGATTATCTGATCTCTTATTGCATTCCATTACCAAGAAGTGAATGAGTTGCCTTTAAATATGATGCTGATGATTTGATCAGTGTTATTGTGTTACTCTCCCATCCTGAGTGTGAACCCTTCCAGATAAGCTAAAGAATAGCATAGCATTATGGAAAGATGGCGTTGATTGGCTTGCCAACTAAGCTGGCTTAGTTTATACCCCTGACTTGTTGTGTAAGCAAAAATATTGGGTTATTTTGGTAAAAAAACTAATTCAGTTTCACAAGTTGTGAGAACATAGCCAAACTATAAGAAAACAATTTTCAGCTTGGAGTTCTGGAGTGAGCATGTTTATTTTAAATACTGGAATTTTAAAAAATCGGAAGCATCATTGCCCGATAAAAGGGTTTTGGAATTAGAATGCATTTTAGGTTTTTTTTAAAAGGAGTGAGGCAATCAATATTTATCTGAATAACAACAGGTGCTGCGTTATATCATCACAAGAATTGGGTTTTTATGAGAATTAGCAGAAGGCTGGTGAAACAGAATATTGGAATAATGTATTTCTCTCTTTTAAATTGTAGTTATATATTTATAAATATACATTGTTTTAATAATTGGCATATTGTACTGTACATTCTGGATACTAAACCAGTCCTATGGTAATAAAAATCTTTAAGCAAGACTTGTTCTATTTTTTTACTGGGTTATCTAATGTCCTGTTTGAATTGGCTTGCGTTATGAGGCGGTTAGACTGTTCTGTTCTTTACTGTTTATGCTATGCTTAATGACCAATATAAACAACATTGCACAGTAAGGGCTTTAATGTCTATCATTATGTAATATAAAGTTTATTTTATTATGTACAAATTAACTCTATGAATGTCAATCCAGATGTAAGTCTCAAATGAGATTATTCCCAAGACAGCACCCTACAATAATTCGATTTGGATGTGTCTATTTAGAAGTACCGCTACATTCATTGATTTACAACAAGAACATTTCACAGGATTGTGTCAAAATACCATCAGAGAACCAAGAGATCTACTTCAGTAAATATATCAGTGAGGTTGTGCCTGTGTGTGCCTGTGTGTCTTCAGTAAATATATCAGTGAGGGTGTGTGTGTGTGTGTGTTTGTGTGTGATGGCACCTTTGTAGAATTGCAGGGTTATGATAGAGCAGGAGGAAAACTTGATTTCTTTCCTTTCTTTATATATTTCATTTTTTCTCCCTGCCTATGTTTCTTTACTACATGGAACCATAAAGTTGTGAACTACATTTTAGCCTAAGTACCATGTGAAAAAGCAGCCCATGTAATTAATTTAAGTCAGCATGTTGACTAGACATAGGGACGCGGTGGCTCAGTGGCTAAGATGCTGAGCTTATCTATCAGAAAGTTCGGCAGTTCGAATCCCAGGCGCTGTGTAACGGAGTGAGCTCCCGTGACTTGTCCCAGATTCTGCCAACCTAGCAGTTCTAAAGCACGGAAAAAATGCAAGTAGAAAAATAGGGACCACCTTTGGTGGGAAGGTAAAAGTGTTCCATGCGCCTTTGGCATTTAGTCATGCCGGCCACATGACCACGGAGACGTCTTCGGACAGCGCTGGCTCTTTGCCTTTGGAACGGAGATGAGCACCGCCCCAGAGTCAGGAACGACTGGCACATATGTGCGAGGGGAACCTTTACCTATACCTTTTATTGACTAGACAATTGGATTGAGTAAAGTATGGCTGTTAACACCTAGATAAGCTTGTCTTATAGACGCTATATATTTATATGTAAATATCTTTGAGTATGAGTTTAACTTCTTAAAAATTACACCAGAAAATACTATTTGTAATGGGAATACCTACAGAACAGTAGGATCACAGACACTGACCTACTGGGGAAGCACCCCCCCACCCCATGATGCTTTGCAAATAAAGATCATAGTAAAACCCAATAGTTATAATATCGGAGCAGTCAAAAGCTTATTTTACAAATAGTAAAAAAATGTTAGCTGTATTGGAAGAAATAGAAACTCGTGATCATTTAGCAATTGTCAATAAGATGGATCCAGGTGACAAGTGGTTACATTTCCACACATATATTTAATAATTGATCCAAGTGACATGAAAGTTTAAAGATATCACTACATTGTTTGATGGTATATCAAAGAAAAGTACTACATAATTAGGTTTCCCAAGCTATAGCAGTAGACTTATATACCGCTTCATAGGCCTTTCAGGCCTCTCTAAGCGGTTTACAGAGAGTCAGCATATTGCCCCCAACAATCTGGGTCCTCATTTTACCCACCTCGGAAGGATGGAAGGCTGAGTCAACCCTGAGCCGGTGAGATTTAACCGCTGACCTGCTGATCTAGCAGTAGCCTGCAGTGCTGCATTTAACCACTGCGCCACCTTGGCTATGATAAAAACTAGGTTAATTAAACTGATAAGAGAACTCCAGAGGACTAAAAAGTCCTAATTTATAAAGTCCACATTTCAAGTAGCATTTTAAATATGAATTTATCCAGAATAATCCCCCGAGCTTTTTATCTCTAATATGGCAATGAAAATACCCACATGCTTTTTTCTTTCCAAGTACAAAAATGGGACATTGTAGGATAAAACTACATGGGAGGAGATTTAGGACAAATAAAATCAATTTTTCTAAAACATGTAACAGTTGACCTACATATTATCCTACAAAGAGTAGTAATTGGACAATTTTAAATGGGGCTTGGACAGATATATGCAGATTATTAAGGCTCAATGGTCACAATCACTGCATTTTTTTCTACTCAAGCTTTGTTGTGTTTGGTGTTGTATCTAGACATCCCACTGGCTAATCATTTTGTTGTTAGATGGACCTGATCCAGAACTGCATTTATGTTTTTTTGTCATGAAGGAGATCTATGCGGCAGCCCAACTAACAGAGTGGCATATAAATAAATGACTATAACTACTAACATCTGGTTTTAAAATTAAGATTTTAAATATATACATACACAGACACACACACACATGATTTATACCCAAAATATATTGTTCCCCTCCCTATAGTGGATGCTAGTGATAGTCCTTTAGTGACTTCAAAGTTACAATGGCCCTGAACAAGTGACTTACGGCTGCATTTTGTACTTTTCACCCATTGTAGCATCCCCATGGTTGTGTGATCAGGTTTATATTCTGCTAAACAAAGGTGATTTCCTAGCCTTGGTGATTATTATAGTTTTATCATATTCCGCTGTTTAAATTTTTTAAAATTGGGATGTGGAAAAAAATGCTGTCAGTGGCAAATTTATAATGATTACATTATGGAGATCCTGGGAATAGAGGAAAAAATGTTTCAACAAGCATTAAGGAATGTATCCATATAGGGCAGGGGCATCCAAATTTGGGGACTTCCAACTCCCAGAATTCCCAGCCAGCATGATATAACAGGGGTGTCCAAATTTGGGAACTTTAAGACTTGTGGATTTCAACTCCCAGAATTTCCCCAGCCAGCAATGGAGTTGAAGTCCACAAGTTTTAAAGTTCCCAGGTTTGGACATCTCTGATATAGGGAATATGCCAAGAATATAGCGCCACCCGGACCAGATGGTCTACTCCGGGGAGGGGAACGGTAACCAGGTGGAGATAAAAAGGGCAACCAGGGATGGATCTGGCCCACTTGATAAGAACATGAGGGGGAATGTACCAATATAACGGGTGCGATCAAAGGCCTCTTAAAAAGCATGTAGGGGGGGATGGTTCTGGGCCGTGGAGATGATCTTGAAAGTGTAACCAGTGGCCTCTTGAAAGGCAGGTTGGGAGGAGTTACAATCTATGGAGTTACAACCCCGGGGGACGTAAGAGCGAAACCTCCCAGCGCTTTCTCTTCCTAAGGCGGGACCCAAAAACAAAAGCCGAGCTAGATCGCTTTGAAGTGTAGCAAAACATCCCGAGCGTTCCAAACGAAACGGGCCAATCAGCGCCTCGCCTTTAGCGGCCAATTTGCATGCGAATGCCAACTCAGCGCGAGCAAAAGCGCCTTTCCGCTGCAAGGGGCGTCCCCGGGAAAGGGCGGAAGGGAATCAGTTGCAACGGGGAGGGAGGGAGGGAGGCGGGGCTTGCGGCCATGCACCGCCCCGGGGAATGGAGGGAGGGGGGGCCTGACTCCTCCCCTTTGGTGGGAGCCGGCAGATCCGGGTCTCCTTGCAAAGGGCCGGAATCTGACGTGGTCAGTGCAATCAAAACAAGACTCTAGAGGGTGGATTTCTTCCTCTGCGAGCCTCGCCAAATTGCACCAGCCGCCTCCGCTAATTTGGTGAGTTCGGTTGGGCTCCGGCTTCTTGGCACCGAGTCTTGGGCTCTCTGCGGTTCAAAAGGGATGCAATCCATCGCCCGGGGGCTGTGGGGGAGGGTGTTGGCTGCGAGGGGAAAGGAAGGCAGGGCGTGATGGGATCCTAAAAAGTTTCTCCGGCTTGGGGCGAAATCAGATCCTCCAGCTTTCGCATTCCGGGGGCGATCGCTTGCTCGGTTGCACCCCAGCTGCTCCCGAGAGAGAGAGAGAGAGAGAGAGATCCTTAGGAGGAGGGATGCGCTCTTATGGGCAGCCTCCCTTGCGCGAATGGCTCGGGAGAAAGTTGCGCGTGGAATAGCGATCTGGCGTTGCGTACCTATGGATCCATTTTGCCCCGGCGGCTTCGTGTTCGTGTGAGTGGCTCGATCTAAAAGAGGAAGCCGGCCTTATACGCTTTGCTGGCTAAGGTCTGTTTGTCCTGTGCATTCCGATTTATTTTGCAACTTAATCGAGCGATACAGTTGATAAGTAGGATCTAAAAAAAATAAATCTGGAATTCTTTGGAAGTGATGCAGTTATGTGGGCTCAATGAGGTCATCAGCTATCCTTGCTCCCTAGAGAATGCTTGAAACTAATGAGACAGACCTGACTGCAGGAAAAAAAGAGTAAATTATTGCTAATATTTAATACCTTTAGTATTACACCATTTAATATGCTGAACAATCTGGTTGAAGCCCTCTGTAATCTCCATGTTGAGTTGAAAGTTTATTACGCTGATAAAATCTTCTTGCTTTTCAGAAGGAACTTACCTTGGCTCATAACTTCTCATCCATTCTGGGGTCAAACCCTTTAAACTGACCGTATAATTTTATTAGTTATTCCAGAATGATCAGGCGTAGCATCTTAAAAATAATATGACTGTGAAATGCTTGTGCCTGAATAACTTTGAAACTGGTCTTTTGTCTCAGGCCATCATGGGACACACACGTCTCATCAAAAATGGCTTTAGGTATGCACTGCTCAGTTGTGTGTGTGTGTAGATAATGTTTGTCACCTTCAGTTATTTATAAAAAATAAATATAATTATAGAAGAACTGAGCTCCGCTTAAGGAAGATAACTTTAAAAAAAAAATAATCTCAGTATGTTTTAGTTGCTTCTTTTTTTCTTTCTGTTTCCTCTTCCTTCCCAGTCCTTTATTGCTCCTGACTGTCCTCCTGTTTATTCTTGCTTACAAAAACACACACACACCCAAACTCAAGTCTAAAGTTGCAGCGGATAAACAGAGCCAATTGTGAAGTTTCTGGGCTGTAGCCAACGACAATTCTCTTGACTCTCAAAGATGACCAGAGACTACATATTTCCCTGCCTGCATTCTTTTAATAATTCGCCACTTGCTTTGAAATATGCTGAAAGGTTTTCAAGAATGGACAGAAGCCGTTGCAGAAAATTAAAATCTCTCTGGTCAGTAATGGACATCTTTGTTTGTTTGTTTGTTTATTCTCTTCCCTTGAATTGTATCCTGTTCTTCTACCTTTCTCGTTCTGATTTGGCTATTTTTGCTCTTAATTCCCATTGCATTTTATTCCTGTAATGGGCCCTTCATGGATTACTGCCTTGTCAGAGCTCTCTACTATGACCTGTCCGTCTTGCGTGGCCCGGCATGGCATGGCTCACAGCTTCATTAAGTCATTCAGTCCTTAAGAAAGCTAAGATCATGGCATCCGGCCCTCTCAATTCCTGGCAAATAGATGGGGAAGAAATGGAGATAGTGACAGGTTTTATTTTCCTGGACTCCAAGATCACCGCAGATGGGGGCTGCAACCAATAAATTAAAAGATGCTTGCTCCTGGGGAGGAAAGTGATGGCAAATCTAGACACCATATTAAAAAGCAGAGACATCACCCTGCCAACAAAAGTGTGTCTAGTCAAGGCTGTGGTATTCCCAGTTGCAATGGATGGCTGTGAAGTTTGGATCATAAGGAAGGCTGAGCGCCAAAGAATGGAGGCCTTTGAACTCAGATGCTGGAGAAGACTCCTGCGAGTCCCTTGGACTGCAAGGCCATCCAACCGGTCAGTCCTAGAGGAGATCAACCCTGACTGCTCTTTAGAAGGCCAGATCCCGAAGAGGAAACTCAAAGACTTTGGCCACCTAATGAGAAGGAAGGACTCACTGGAGAAGAGCCTCATGCTGGGAAAGATTTGAGGGCAAAAGAAGAAGGGGACGACAAAGAAGGAGGTGGCTAGATGGAGTCACCGAAGCAGTCAGCGTGAGTTTCAATGGACTCAGGAGGATGGCAGAGGACAGGAAGGCCTGGAGGAATGTTGTCCATGGGGTCGTGATGGGTCAGACACAACTTTGCAACTAACAACAACAAATCAGTAATGGCATTCTGGAAGACTGAATTTAACACATGATAAAAGGTCCCTTTGTGACTGGTTTAAGGAAATGCTAGCAGTTATAGATTGTTTTTTTAAAAAAACACAACAACCAGTATAACCAGTTGGAAAGGATGAGAAAGAATGATTAGCGCATAATATGCACTTGAGGAAGAAAGGCAAAAAGAAAAAAGAAATTTGGTGCATAGTATTAGGAATTGTCCATCTGTAAATACCCGTGACATTAAAAAGTTATTTCTTTCCAGATTTTTTGAACTACAAAATAATTTCCTTCTATGTTGACCACGACCTGCAGGAATTGTCTTATGGGGACACATCTGGATGTGTGTGTGCACATGTGGCAGAGAAATAGACAAAGAGACACCTTAAAGATTGACCAATATTTTGACCTTGCTGTTGATGACTCTGATTTTGGAGGGTTAGATCGAAGTGGAAGAATTTATTATAACGACCAGAAATTTCAGCTCTGTAACGCATAGGATTGCTGCATGTCCTCAAATGCAAATTGCATCTGAGTGAATGAGTGAGAGTGTTATTGGCCCAAAGTCACCCAGCTATCTTTCATGCCTAAGGTGGGACTAGAATTCACAGTTTCCTGGTTTCTAGGCCAGCACCTTAATCTCTAGACCAAATTGATTCCCTGTATGTTGTTAGGGTTCTTTTTCAGGTTTGATCTTAGACAGGTGTGTTTCCTTTATCATCGGCTGTTAGAATTTCAAGCGATCTGGGCTAATCCAAATTCTGTCTTAAGATTTTATTTTGGCAAGGAGGTCGGGACAAACATTGAATGATTTCAGTGCTGCAGTCATATTGGTGGGATGAAAACTATCTCGGTCTTTAGTTGCAACCACAATATACACTTCACTGCACAAGCTATTAAAACGTCAGCAACACGGTGAGGTGTTGTAACCAAGTAGTTTGCATTGTCTTAACATAAGAGATGCTGTTTTTAATGAAAGTTTGTTCTGCCTCATGAGAAATTTCTCATTTCCTACTTTCATCAATATATTTAGCAGAGGCGGTATATAATATTTGCAAAACAAACACCTATTCCCAGACAAAGCTGCTGATAATGTTTCATTATTTTAAGGGCAGTTCGTGGCTGCAAGTAGTCCTCGACTTACGGCCACAATTGAGCCCAGAATTTCTGTTGCTAAGCCAGACAGTTTGTTGTGAATGTTGCCCCGTTTAATGACCTTTCTTGCCACCGTTAAGTGAATCACTGCAGTTCTTAAGTTAGTCAGACACTGGTTTCCTCCATTGGTTTGCTTGTCAGGTCACAAAAGTGGATCACATGACCCCGGGGACACCGCAACCGTCATAAGTATGAGTCAGTTGCCAAGCGTCTGGATTTTGATCACACGACCATGGGGACGCTGCAACAGTCGTCACTGTGAAAAATGGTCGTAAGTCACTTTTTCACTTCTGTTGTAACTTCGGCCGTGCAATGGACAGTCGAAAGTCAAGGACTGCCTGTAATCGTGTTCAGCACAAAATGACTTTTGCAACAAAGAATTGCTTTGTTGGTATAAGCTTGAAGGTATAACCTGGGCGATTAATTATTGCACAATAAAAATTGCCACGTTCCGCTCTAATTTTTGTATTTACCTTAATATAAGCCTTTGTTTTAGGCTAGTTAAACAGGTGTGGCAGGAAATAGCCAGTGGAGAAAGAGAATGTTGTTGTTTGTCACACTCTGAAGGAGGATTTCTACTCCTTAAATACATAGATACAGTCGGAAGGTAACTTGTTCTTGTTCTTTTATAATTTTAATAAAGATTGTTGACGTGTACTTTTTTCAATATCTTTTTGGAGCATCTGATACAGGCATAGAATTATGACATTGGCTATGCTTTAGCAAACCACCCATGGAAAAACTACAGATTACAGGATTAGCCTGTATTTTTCTTTTTAATTTATATTTCATTTATTTGTATCTTGGCCTCCTCTGCAGTGGCTCCTTCCCTTGGGAACGTCGCTCCTTTGGAAATCAGATTGATGCCCTCCTTCCTGTTCTGAAAGGCCTGGAAGAGATGATTCTGTCAGTGGGTTTGGGGACTTCAAATTGATTCAGACATGGTCAAAGGGCTTGGATTATTGTATTTGTCACTGCCATGGGGGGAGGGGGGAGTTTCTTGTTGATTTTTAGTGCTTTATGCCAGGGGTCCCCAACCTTTCGGATCTCAGGGACCACTAAATTCATAATTTTAAATCCTGTGGACCACTTATATGGCTGGGTGGGCGTGGCTAGGCGGTTAGGTGACTCGGTGGGTGATGTCACTCACCTCGAGGGGCGCCTCCCCAGCCTCTATTCGCCCCTCCCCTCCCAGCCGCTCCTCCTTAGGGCCCCAACAGGAAGCAGTTGTTGGAGCTAAGCGGCTCCTATGAGAAAGAGGTGGCAAAACAGCTCAGTTCAAATTGGATCTGACCGAGAAGGAGGCTCAGCAGAAGCACCTCACTGAGGACTACGAGCATAGGCTTTCCAAGCAGAGGGAAGACCTGCGGGAGTGCAAGGCCAGGTACCGGCGCCTGGAGGCTCAGTGGGCTGAGATGGTCAGCCAGTTCCAGGCCATGATAACAGTCCCACTGGAACGAG
Source organism: Thamnophis elegans (assembly GCF_009769535.1). Taxonomy (NCBI): domain Eukaryota; kingdom Metazoa; phylum Chordata; class Lepidosauria; order Squamata; family Natricidae; genus Thamnophis; species Thamnophis elegans. The sequence continues at coordinate 73,340,340 of NC_045549.1, read as the reverse complement.
GCCCTCCGGCTCTTAACAACCAGCATCGCTTCCCTCCAGCCTTCGCCCAAAGCCCCCACCAGGAGGCTGAAGCAGACCCCAAGTCAGAATTTCTGCCCCCCTCCAACCCACACAAGAAGACCCTGAAGGGGGAGACTGCAGCAACACAAGATTTCATTGCGCTTATCCAGCCCAGGGGTCATAGTTTGAGCAGCAGAGACCACTGCTTTACACCCTCCAGATGCACCATGTATGAGAGTTGGACAGCCCGAGAGCCATTTTGGACTAGTGGCTAAGGTACTGGGCTACAAAGCAAGGGACCGTGAATTCTAGTCCCACCCTAGGCATAAAAGTTGGCTGGGTGACTTTAGGCTAATCACCAGGTGATAATGGGTTCTAGTCCCTTCTTGAGCATGAAAACCAGCTGGGTGACTTTGGGTTAATCACCAGGAGATGGTGAGTTCTACTCCGCCTTAGCTATAAAAGTCCGCTGGGTAACTTTGGACCAATCACCAGAAGGTGGGAGTTATAGTCTGGCCTAGGCATGAAAGATGGCTGGGTGACTTTAGGCTAATCACCAGGTGATGGTGGGTTATAGCCCCGTCTTAACCATGAAAACCAGCTGAGTGGGCCAATTACCAGGAAATTGTGAGTTCTAGTCCTGCCTTAGACATGAAAACCAGCTGGGTAACTTTGGCCTAATGACCCGGAGATGGTGAGTTCTAATCCTGCCATAGCCATGAAAGCCAGCTGGGTGATCTTGGGCAGTCATACTATCTCAGCACCCCAACCCATCTCACGAAGATGTTGTTATGGGGAAAATAAGAAGCGGAAAGTGCGTTGGGTATATTTGCCGCCATGAGTTATTTCTGAAAACAACAAAGGCGGGATAATCAATGGATGAACCAATAAAAACAACTCTAAAACAAATGGAATAAATAACTCAACCCAGCCCCTTTTTGTTTCCTCCTAGGGTCCCTTAGCGCTCCAGGTCCATCCACAACATGGCAGAAGGCGGCTTTGACCCCTGCGAGTGTATTTGCGCGCAAGAGCACGCCATGAGGAGGTTGATCAACCTGGTAAGGATAATCTGGGGAACTAGAGTCTTATTCTGGGCAGTGGGCTGCTTTGAAGAGCCTTCAGTTCCGATCCGCATGGATGAGGGCAGCCAACCCCTCTTGGATTTTCCATCCAATGCAGTCAAATGCAAACAGCAATGTGCTTGGAAGAGTCCTCCCTCCTTCCTGCGTGGATGGAGGAAGGGAAGGCTAGACGGACAGAGAGACGTCCACCTGCTCTAGTTCTGTATAGACACCTGTATGTCCTACCCCTCCCCCCCCCACAGCTATCGAAGGAGGCTTTCAGCTACAGGGAGTCCCCTGACTTGTGACCAGAATTGTGCCCAACATTTCTGTTGCTCAGCAAGAGGGTTAAGCGAATTTTATCACCTCTCTTGCCACAGTTGTTAAAAGTGAACCCCTGCAGAGGTTAAGGGCAGATACAGACCTGCCGGCCTTTTGCAGCTGAGCCGTTCTGCTACGATGGTCTTGCTAGTTCCTGTAATTTTCTATGAGACTTTTGAAAAGAGAAATGAAGCAGTGAGAGTTTTCGCATAAGCTGTAGTAGTTACGCTTCGGGGATTAAGAGGACTTCCCCTTTTCTTGTTTCAACTGTCTCATTCCTGCACCTGGAACAATTGTCCGTAAACTTCTTCAACCATTTTTAGGAGGCCTGGTATCATAACAGAGTTGGGTTGTTTTTGGCTCGGATATGATTTACAGGGCAACGTGATGGCTCAGTGACTAAGACGCTGAGCTTGTCAATCAGAAAGGTCGGCGGTTCGAATCCTTCGCGCTGCGTAACGGAGTGAAATCCCGTGACTCGTCCCAGCTTCTGCCAACCTAGCAGTTCGAAAGCACTGCTAGGTAAAATGCAAGTAGAAAAATAAGAACCACCTTTGGTGGGAAGGTAACAGTGTTCCGTGCGCCTTCAGCATTGAGTCATGCCAGCCACATGACCACGGAGACGTCTTGGGACAGCGCTGGCTCTTCAGTTTTGAAACAGAGATGAGCACTGCCCCCTAGACTTGGGAACGACTAGCGCATATGTGCGAGGGGAACCTTTACCTTATGATTTAAAGAAAATCCAGGGGCTGCAATCTCTGTATTTGGTGTTTGCAAAAGTGAGAAGACTATTTTCCTTTTGGGGTAACTTGTTTATTTGTGGAGGGTCCTTTTCAATTTTTATGCCCTCTTTCCACATACAGGAAAAAAAAAAAAAAAATAGGCTTCCATAAGTCACACAAAATAAAGAGGAAAAAAATGTCTTCGATCGTATTAGCATTTCTGGGATAGCAAAATAAAAGTCGACACAGTAGAAATTGGTGCAAATGTGGGAATTCCGTGTTCTGAGAGCTGCTGCAGCCTTATGATTTAATTTTCAGCTAGCCCTGATGATGTTACCTAGTCAGGTAATGAAACGCCTGTAAGAAAACAACCAAGCTCAGGGAGCACCAAGGATCCCTCCTTTCAACCCTGAGCTACAAATATTCTCCTTTATTGATATTTATTCCACCCCACTCTCTCCCCCCAGCAATTCTCCTGCCTTGTCATCAACAGGCAGGCTTTTTTATCATTATGCTAATCCACAATTACTCAAGTGACATCGATAGAATGAAAAACCCTTGTATTTTTCTATGAAAATTGCTTGGAAGCTCACAACACAACAATGGCAGTCTCTTGGGTAACTGTTCCTGTACATTACTATACCGCTTTGAGCCCACGTTTCTGCTATTAAATGAGACATTTGTTAAGTGCTTTTTGCCCCCTTTTACGACCTTTATTGTCACCGTTGTTAAGTGGATCACCGCAGTGGTTAAATTAGTAACGCAATTGTTAAGTGAACCTGTCTTCCCTATGGGCTTCGCCCTTCCTACGGTCGCAAAAGGGGATTGTGTGATCCCAGGACAACTGCGAGGGTCGTAAATGTGAACCGGTTGCCAAGCGTCCGAATTTTGATCCCCTGAATTTTGCAAAGGTCGTAAGTGTGAAAAACGGCCATAAGTCATTTTTTATTGTGCCGTTGCAACATTGAATGGTTACTGACTGGAGCTGTTATAAGTTGAGGACCATCTGTATTTGTCTTGAGGACGACCATGTCCAGAAGTGGGAGCCCATGAGCTGAAATCCTGCTTGCCTATGTGTTATTTCAACTTTGCAATCTGTTTTTTTAAAAGCGATGCTTAATGGTGGAGTGATATGGTGGCCTAAAGGTGGCACTCTCTCCTCACAATCGGGAGGCTGTGAGTTCAATCCTAGTAGCAGCAGCTATTTCTCTCTCTCTAGATACAAAGAGTTGATTGTCTGCTGGGAAGGCCACCAGTAAATGCTCCATTCCTATCAGTCCTCATCCTGAAGCAAGGGATGGCACGGTCTTTAAAAGAAAAAATAAATTCCTTACCCTAATGATAAACTTAAATTTCCTAAACTTAAGAATTCTTGGGAAATCTTTGAATATACTCCAAACATAAGAATTATTACCAGCTCCTTTTAACGACAGCATAATTCCTTGCGGGGTGAAGTCTGGGCCTTAGACTGTCTACTGTTGACCTCACCCCATTCCTAAGAAGTCTGTAAAGGGCGTTCATAAAGCTCACCAACGTCCCTACCATCCCTGTCCTAACAACCCCATTTATTCGTATCCATTTCATGTGTTCCTAATCTTGTATATACTTATATCCATTACCTTATACATGCTTGACAAAACAAACAAATAAACAAATTAAAATAAACCGAATGGAGCTAGCAGAGTGTTTACTGGCCGGATGCCCTCCTGGTCACCAATGCGGAGTTTTGATCAGCAGATACATTCTCATTGTGCCCAGAGAGAGAGAGAGATACCTGCCTCTATCTAGGATCGAACTCACAACCTCCTGATCGTGAGGCGACAGCCCCACCTCTAGACCACTGCGCCACACTCTCCAAACAGAAGAATTCAAGCATATAAATGATTCTGAGCTATAAAATTCCAAATATTTCTCTGGACAGGATATCTTTTACACTAAAACACTATGAAAAAACCTGGTCTCTTCGCGAAGTTTACTAAGGTTTCTTTTCCAATGGATTCTTCTGCTCATTCAGAAGACGGGGCCTACCCTCTCCGATCTTAATACAGTTGCTGCAGAATGAAATTAAATGCTATGATTTAATTTCAGTTTCTTAATTCCCAAGAACACAATTGGATTCTGCCTGATGGTCATGATGTTGGTATTAAGCATCAGGATGGAATAAATGAAGGATCAGAATGGAATACATGAAGGGAGCTCTCCAGAGAGGTTGCTAATGCAGCCATATGGTTTTCCATCAGCTTAAATTTATGTTAATATTGCCATCTTTTGTTTAAACACACACAGACGCGCACGCTACACAGAGCAAGGTGCAATCTGTTTATGGACTCATTAGAAGCAATAAAAAGTCAGACTCCTTTCCTAGGGACTTCATAAACACCTCCATGCAAGAGTTTTCTTGTTTTTATTTTTATTTTCCTTCAACAATAGAGAATTGGCTTCTGTGCTCTGTGTTTTATTTTTTAAGGGTCCTCTTTGCTTAGCAAAATATTGTTCTTTTTAAACGCAGGATAGCACCCTCGCTCTCCTCTCTGTCTCTGCTGTGGCCACCAGCGGCCAGTAGCACTGGCAACAGATTCGGAGAGCGAGGAGGTTGGGGAGGAACCTGGGCCAGTCCTGGAGTCTGGGGAAGGCTCTGAGGAGGGTTCTGGGTCAGAGGCAGAGAGGGGGGCAGAGCCATATGCCAGTTATCAGCTGCCTTCAGAGTCAGACATCAGTGATGCAGAAGAACAGCTGGAGCCTCTTCCCAGTGTGCGCATGCGCAGAGTTGCCAGAGGAAGGGAACAGCTAAAGAACGGGTTGACGTGGGAGTAAGGCCACAGGTAGACAGTGAAGGGCCCCTCCCCGAGGAAATAAAAGAGGAGCGACAGGGGAGTGGAGTTTGCAGGAGACAATTACGGTACTTCGCTTAATTCGTTCATGACTCTGTGAGACTCCTGGCCAAGTTCTGCAGATATCAGGACTGGCAGCTCTCCAAGCCAGATAAGGTCTGTGACTCTAAATCCTCCCTTGAAAGACTTTGCTGGATGTGAATGAGCAGAATTCTCAGGAAATTAATCAAAGGGGCTTTTGTCGGGACCGGGAATTTGCTTCAGGCTCTTGGGAAGCCTCGGTCAGAACAATCTCACACCCTCTGCGTTTGCACAAATCACTTTGCAGTGCTTTAGAAATGGAATGAGCGATTAAAAAAATCAAAAGAAGGGCTTGCGTGTCTGTAACTTATGCATCCTATTGCGGTTGCAGAATCCCCTCTACCCAAAAAAGGTTAGGGTTTGTTAAACTTTTTTTTTAAGTGATAAGCTGTTAGTTCAAGACGGAAGAATGGAGAACAGGTGTTTCCCATGGCTTTTGCAAAATCAGTGCAATATCTGATTCAGTTTAAAACTCAGCTTTGCATATCTCATGATTCAGGAACCAGATACTGTAACTCAGATACAGCTGCAGTCAGTTTATTTAGAGCAGTGTTTCTCAACCTTGGCAGCTTGAAGATGTCTGGACTTCAACTCCCAGAATTCCCCAGCCAGCGAATGCTGGCTGGGGAATTCTGGGAGTTGAGGTCCAGACATCTTCAAGTTGCCAAGGTTGAGAAACACTGATTTAGAGAATTTTTGGACCACAGAGATATCATTATTGTTGGTTTTTTTTTAAAAAAAAAACACGTTTTACTTCTGAGGGCTACCGAGTGTTAGATGGACACAACATTCATAGCAATTTTCCCCCCCTGGAAGTTGGAATTTTTTAAAAGGCAAACCAGGTGTGTGTGAAGCGAGTCTTCATTGTGTAAGCATTCTTAGGCCGACCAATCCAGTTGAGCCCAAAACTTCCCTCGCAAAGCGAGGCAATTGTTCCAGTGAGTTGAACTCATTTTACGACCTTTCTTGCCACGGTGGTTAAGCAAATCACTGCAGTGGTTAAGTCAGTAACACGGTTGTAAAATGAGTCCGGCCTCCCCCACTGACTTTGCAAGGTCGCGAAAGGCGATCACATGACTGCCCTGCAACCCGTCATAAGTACAAGTCAGTTGCCAAGCACCCCAGTTTTGGTGACGTGATGCTGCTTTCCAGCAAGCCAGCCTTGCCTGAACAAAATAAATTATTGATCACTGTTAATTTTAATTCAATTTTTTTAAAAAAAAAATGTCATTGTCAATTTTAATTGGGTTTGGGATATTCTATTTAATTTTTTTAAACTTTTGTATTATGTGTTTCTTTTAATGTTGTACGCCGCCTTGAGTCCTTGGGAGAAGGGCAGCATATAAATCTAATAAACCTAAACCTAAACAGTGTGAAAAATGATCATAATTTATTTTTTTCCATTGGCCTTTGCAACTTCAGTCACTCAGCAAATGGTTGTAAGTTGAGGACCAGCTGTCGGGCTGAAAACTGAACAAAGCAGTGCTGGGTTAGGAAGCCAGGACACAAGAAATTGTTATTCTATGTGTAGGTCCTATTTTGCCCTGGAACGAAATCCATGTGAAGAGTTTTAGGAAATGCCTACAATGATATTATTATCAGTGTTCCTAAAGGTTCCAATGATATGTTGCAATAAACTTGCATATTTACACAGCACAATTTACGTCGGTTTTCAGCTTTATTGGCCAATGTCAGATTTCTCCCAAAATTGTCACCGGCTCTGCTATAAATCACGAGAAATTCTGATAGGATAGGATAGGATGGTATAGAATAGAATAGGAAATAAATGAATAGAATAGAAGAATAGAATAGAAATTAAATGAATAGAATAGAATATGTGAGTAGAATAGAATAGAATAATAAAAAAATAGAATAGGAATTAAATGAATAGAAGAGTTGAATTGAATTGAATTCTTTCTTGGCCAAGTGTGATTGGACACACAAGGAATTTGTCTTTGGTGCAGATGCTCTCAGTGTACTTAAGGAGAATAAAATATATTCATCAAGAATCATCAGATACAACACTTAATGATAGTCAGGGTTACTAATAAGCTATCAAATTGTACTAGGAGACAAATAAAACAATATAAATTGAAAGATACAAGCAACATGGTTATAGTCATAAGTGGGGGGAGAGAGATACTAGGAAGGAAAAGAAGAATAGTAATACAGTCTTGGTAAATTATTGACAGTGTTGTGGGAATTAGTTGTTTAGCAGAGTGATGGCATTCAAGGAAAAACTGTTCTTGTGTCTAATTGTTCTGGTGCGCAGTGCCCTATAGTATCATTTTGAGGGTAGGAGTTGAAACAATTGATGTCCAGGATGTGAGGGGTCTGTAGATATCTTTTTGACTCTTACAGTGTAGAGGTCCTCAATAGAATATTATGAATATATGACGATGAAAAAATAATGATGAATATTATCTACATTTCTGTGAGCGACCACAGTTCCTAGGAGCTTACGGAATCAGATGCACCAGTGCTGTTTTACAGACTAAATGGATTTTTTTTTTTTATCAATGCCATTTAACTCTCCGGTATATTTTTAATGTTTGGGAATTGTCCAACAAGCTGGTGAAATGTCATTGAACTTCTTGTATCCTTGTCTTTGTTTCAGTTACGGCAATCTCAGTCCTACTGCACGGAGACGGAATGTCTTCAGGAACGTAAGTAATTGGAAGGCAAGAATAGTTACTGTGACTAGGTGATTGCAATGCAAAGCATGATGATCGAGGAACACATGCATTACTCAAGCCAGTGTAGATAAGCCAAAATTTTATCTGCCCACCTTGCCTTTTGTCTTGTCCTTATTCTGATTAAGACAGGCATCCTGTTGGCTATGATTAATCTGGAAAAAAGTACATTGCTTTAATACAGTACGTTATATTAAGCAAAGATTTGAAACTGTTTCCTCAGTTTCTCTGGCTGAGGCAGGTCTTTCCTTCCTTCCTTCCTTCCTTCCTTCCTTCCTTCCCTCCCTCCCTCCCTCCCTCCCTCCCTGCCTCCCTTCCTCTTTCTTTCTCCCCTTCCTCTTTAAAACATCCTATTTCAATTTCTCTGGCTGAGATGGATCTTTCATCCGTTCATTCATTCATTCATTTATATTGCCGCCTATTCACCAAGGCAGCTTACAGAATATAAAACCACATTTACAACAGTAAAAACTAACAAAATGGATCAAATAAATTAATATAGTACAATATAACAAAATCAATCTCCACCTCCCACATACGCACCCTGCCCCAGTGACAGCTGTTCACAGGATTTAATGGGCTTCATCACACTCTGCGTTCCCCTGGCCCACTGGCAGAACCAGGTCTTCAGCGCCTTCTGGAAGAGTGTCAGAGTGGGGGCCATTCTAATCTCTGGGAGAATGATGTTATAGAGGGAGGGAGCCACCACCGAGAAGGCCCTTCTTCTGGGTCCCACCAGGTGTATCCCCTGCAGGGATGGGACCTGCAGCATTCCCTGCCTCCCTGCTCTGGTGGGCCAGGTAGATGTGACTGGCAAGAGGCGGTCCTTCAGATCACCTGGTCCCAAGCCATGGAGGGCTTTAAAGGTGGCAACTGCCCCCTTGAATTGCACCTGGAGGCAAATTGGAAGCCGATGCAGCTCCCGCGGAAGAGGTGATACATGTGCACACTGGGGTCTTCACAAAACCCTCCGGGCCACTGCATTTTGCACCAACTGGAGCTTCCGAATGCCCTTCAAGGGCAGCCCCATGTAGAGCACATTGGAATAGTCAAGTCAGGAAGTGACTAGGACATGAGTGACTGTGAGTTGGAACTGTCGGTCCAAGGCAGGGTGTCCCTGGCCCACAACCCGCATTTGCGCAAAGTCCCAGTTGCTATATAACCAGAATAATCCATTATAATTATTCTGTTAATAAATTATGGCCTGCTTGTTGTTTGCCTCTGACTCATTCTTCTGTCATCCCTTTGCTCCCTGATGGATATTTAACAATTTGTAGACAAAATCACTGGATTGTGGTTCAGCTGATGTCAGAATGATGTCTGTTCTGCTATTACAAATAAAGGAGTCAGATTTGAAAATCATCTTTGTCTGCCACAGAAGTTAAGACATGCAATTCTCTGTCTCTCTCTCTCTCTCTGTCTCTCTCTCTGTGTGTCTCTTTCTGTCTCTGTTTCTCTCCCTCTCTGTCTCTCATTCTCTCTGTCTCTGTTTCTCTCATTCTCTGTCTCATTTTTTCTCTCTTTCTCTGTGTGTGTGTGTGTCTGTCTGTCTATCTATCTCTCTCTCTTTCTGTCTTTCTTTCTCTCCCTCTCTCTGTCTCTCATTCTCTCTGTTTTTCTCTCTCTCTCATTCTCTCTCTCATTTTCTGTCTCTCTCTGTCTCATTTCTCCCTCTGTTTCATTTCTCTCTCTCTCTCTCTCATTAATTTTTGCTTTCAGACTGTCCCAAGAAGCAATTGTGAGAAAAACATACCATATGTTAGCAATTCCTGAATTGTTCATGTTCCAACCTTTCCCCCCAACTTCCCAAATAAATTTGGAAACTCTTTATCATCCCAAGAAGTAAAAAGAAGGCAAGAAGACATTCCAGAGTAGGACTGCTTTAGAAAACAGATATATTAGATGCATATGATACAACGTTTAGGCCTTTAAATAAAATTTGATAGTAGGGAAAGTTACTCCCAGATACCTGATTTTTTTAAGTTCCATAATCTAATGCACTCTCCTCCTATAAGTTCAGACACATCACAAATATGAACAATGTTGTACAGACATACGAACGGTAATGATGTTTTGTGGACACATACATGGATCCCTATTTCTGCATAAGATGTTTAGCATACTTAAGAGCTGGGAGGAAAAATACCCTGCTATTCAAATACTGTTATTTCCTGCTATAACTGACTGACTTTCTTTTTTTTCCCCTATGGAGCATGCCACAAACTAATACCTTTGCTCGGTAAAGCTGAAAGCCTCATTCATACTTTTGACAAATAGCCTTTTCATTAAAAGAGCTGTTATGCAGGATATGCCTGCTTTGGAATATGCAAACAGCTATGAGGTCTGCGCTTGACATTTTGTATTGAGAAAGAAACTTAATGAATGCTTAAAATTTTGGCACCCCATTTTTTTATATGTATATTTCATCTCTGGTATTCAATTTTTTTTGTTTTTGCTGCATTACTTCTCCAAATGTCCTGTTGGTTTCTAAGGAGGCAGTTTTCATCAGCCCATTTCTGTGGCTAATAACTGACAAAGCAGTCTTAGCATGTGCTTTTGTATTACTTTCTATATTTTGTTTAATAATGTAGAAGTATCAGCACATTCAAGTAGGGGCTGACATTTATGGGGTGTGGAAGAGAACATTGCTTTGCCCAGTCTCTTTTCAAAGGACACTGATAAATCCTCACTTCAGTTATAAATTAGTATTTCTTTTAGGGCTACATATGGCAATCTCTTCCAGCAGCAATTTTTTAATACCATCAATCTAAATAAATTAAAGGGGTTTTTTTGGAGGGGGGGAAGGTAGCATAGTTGCAATTTTAATCATTTTAATAGATTAGTTGATCAGGGCAGGAGTCAGCAATCTGTGGCTTTTGAGCTGCATGTGGCTCTTTCATCCTGCTGCGGCTCCTTGTTGCTCAAAATTTGCATTGCAATCGCCAATGTGTGATACCTGCTGCCATATGATTTATTGGGCCTATTTGAACCCCCAGTAGGCCAACCCTGGATAAATCCAAGAAAAGTTTCAGAAAGAAAACAGAACCTTTAATTCAACTACATATGTTAGTTTTGTGGCTCCCGGTGTTTTCTTTTCTGTGGGAAATGCGTCCAAATGGCTCTTTGAGTGTTTTGCTGATGCCTGAGCTAGGGGGAAGTTATTATGAAGATTTAAGACCAAGTTGCCTTGTTTTTAAGCTGTTTATGATACTATCTACGAGACCGTCTTCTGCCACATACCTCCCAGCGTCCGATAAGATCACACAGGATGGGCCTTCTCCAGGTGCTGTCGACTAGATAATGTCGTCTGGCAGCTCCTCGGGGGAGGGCCTTCTCTGTAGCTGCCCTGGCCCTATGGAACGATCTACCCCCAGAGATCCGGACCCTCCCCACTCTCTCGGCCTTCCGAATGTCTACTAAGACCTGGCTATTCCGGCAGGCCTGGGGCTGTTGACCTGATGAATGAGGTCTAGCCCCACTAAGATTGAGTGCATGATGTGTTTTTAACCGCTTTCCCTCTCTATTTTAATTTTTAGTATTCTTTTTAGAGTTGTTTTTATGTAAGCTGCCCGGAGTCCTTCGGGATTGGGCGGCATATAAATTCATTAAACTTTGAACTTTGAAACTTAAAGTAAGATCAATAATAAAAAACAATAATTATAACTTTACATAATTTCATTTGGACATCACATCCTATTAAGCATCTCATCCACAGGACAAAAATACAATTTGTGGCTGCCGATTTGAAATGACGTGACTGGTTGGCCATGATGCTGGACTTAAGACAAAGTCATCTTGCTTGCACATCGATATAAGACGACCCATTGACTAGCTAGCTCAGTTTTCTCCAAGCCAACCTGATCACTTCCAGATGCATTGGGGATCGCAACTGTAATTTACAACCATAGTTGGGGAAGATGGAGCTAGCAGGAGGAAGGCATGGAAGGAAGAGAAAACGGGGCCCTGCAGAGTTTGACAGATGGGATTGTAGGTTCCTCTAGACTGACAGTTGAAAGTCAACCAAGGTGAAGTGGGAAAGCAGCCGGCTGCTTGTGGTTCACACCCACATAGTGATTAATCTCAGTCTTGAGTGTGGATTGTGACTAAGATTTGTGTGATATTAATCCTGGGAGTAAAGCTAAAAGAATTATCAAGAGACAGGTTGGGGGAACGTAATCTGCTCCTTTCAGCATGAAGAATCAAGTCAGAGCTACTTCAGGGAAAAGATTCCAGGAATAAATAAATCAAGAGTTGGGGGGGTGGGGTGGGAACCCATAGGATATCATGTCAGATATTGTATTTGTATTGTATTGATTGTGCTGAGCTGTGGTGGCGCAGTGGTTAAAATGCAGAACTGCAGGCTTCTTCTGCTGATCGACGGCTGCCTGCAGTTTGGCAGATTGCATCTCACCAGATTCAAGGTTGACTCAGCCTTCCATCCTTCCGAGGTCGGTAAAATGAGGACCCAGATTGTTGGGGGCAAGAGGCTGACTCTGTAAACCGCTTAGAGAGGGCTGGAAAGCACTGTGAAGCGGTACATACCATGTTTCCCCGAAAATAAGACAGGGTCTTATTTTCTTTTGACCCCTGAAATAAGCGTTTCGCCTTATTTTCGGGGAGGTCTTATTATTTTTGAGGTGCAGGAGGCGGCTGGCATGGTCACCTCATGGCTGCTGCTGTGTTGCAATATTTTCAGGGAGGGCTTGTTTTAGCGCATGGGCTCAAAAGCTCGATTGGGCTTATTATCCGGGGAGGTCTTATTTTCAGGGAAGTGTTGTTACTATTATCATGTCAGATATTATATTTAAGTATTTATGTTACACTCCAGTCCTGTCCCTCAGGAATATCCATAGTTAAAGAGTATACTAGGAAGAATTTTTTGATGTGCAAAGGACCTATAGAATTTTTTGGGTAGTTGAACAAAAAAAGATTTATGGGGAGCTGGCGAGATTCATTTCTGCTCTCAGGTTTATCTCAGATTGAAGACAAAAACATGTTGGGATGAACTTCTTTCGGTGGTTCTTTCAATAAGAGAATAAATAATAGCAGAGAAAGACGGGTCAGGAGAAGTCATGAATGAAGGACAGACGGAAGTCTCAAAATGGTTGCGTCAGTTCCCTTTCCATTCTTTAAAGTTGTGTCTCTTGGCAAGTTTGTGATGGGTGGACTTCAACGCCCAACATTTCCCAACCAGGAAGCTGTCTAGAGCCAGGCTGTTATTAAGGCCAGCTGGGATGTTGGACGTAATGTCTGTCCTGACATTAAACACATTGCTAAGGTTACACACTGACTTTTGCAACTTCCTTGTTTCTTAGCATGAAAAATTAAATCTATCTCAGCAGTTTTTATAACTTCTAGTGAAATCTTTATCACGCTTTTTCTGAAGTAAATTCCTTTTTGTTTAGAATAGAATAGAATTTAGAATAGAATAGAATAGAATTTAGAATAGAATATCAGAATAAAGAATAGAATAGAATAGAATAGAATTTAGAAGAGAATATCAGACTATAGAATAGAATAGAATAGAAAAGAAAAGAATTTTTTATTGGCCAAGTGGGATTGGACACACAAGAATTTGTTTTTAGTGCCTATGCTCTCAGTGTACCTAAGGAGAATAAAATACATTCATCAAGAATAAAATGATGAAACTCATACTAGGAAACAATCAAACAATATGAATTGTAAAAATACAAGGAACATGCTTATAGCCATAAGTGGGAGGAGATAGGTACTAGGAAGGATGAGGAAAATAATAGTACTATAGTCTTAGTAATTAGTTTGACAGGGTTGTGGGGATTAGTTGTTTAGCAGAGTGATGGCATTCAGGAAAAAACTGTCCTTGTGTCTAGTTGTTGTGCAGTGTCCTATAGTGTCATTTTGAGAATAGGAGTTGAAACAATTTGTGCCCAGGATGTGAGGGGTCTGTAGATATTTTCACAGCCCCCTTTTTGACTCGTGCAGTATACAGGTCCTCAGTGGATTCTATTGGAGCTGATTAAGTGCATATATGAAAGAGCATTTGAGGAAATATTTCCTTTCTCTCGGGATTTATTTGTTCTCAGTTATGCTGGTTGGACCCTCAGCCTTTTGCCCCAGGGCAGGGGTCTCCAAACCTTGGCCACTTAAAGACTGGTGGACTTCAACTCCCAGAATCCCTCAGCCAGCAGGACTTCATGGTCATGCTTGGCAGGCACAGAATCCTGATGATTAGGCGGGGGGGGGCATGAATTATTTTAGGACGAGGAGTTACGTTGTCCAATTGCTGATGTTCAACTCCTGTCCACCTGTTTAGCACCGCAAGAAGTCTAGACAAAATCCTAGCACTCTGTCAGTACTCTGTCGGATTCACAATTCCACCCTACCCCAAACTACCCTCCTTTTCTGAGTATAAGATGCTCCGGAGTATAAGACGCACCCAGCTTTTGGGCAGGAAAACAAGGGGGATGGAAATCTGCTTCCCAGCAATTTGCCTCCTTGCAGCAAACAGCAAACAGTACAGAGGATATACACTGTTTGTGGTGTTACATTTCAGACTATACATGTATAGATGCTGTTAAAATTGATGTGCTTTCTGGAAGTATACTTATTCTCTGTTATTTAAATGAAGAGACAATAGCACTGGGCCTCTTCAGATCAACATTTATTTTAAAACTTCTTCATTTTGTTAAGTTGTCTAGAACAATAATAAAGCAGTCTTTAAAAAATAAGTCTCATAATTTGAACATTCTATAGGCATTTATAGTTATTTTTTTACCTCCTTGCAGCAAACAGCCTGATCAGCACAAGGGGAAAAAAAAATCTGCCTCTACCTTCCAGCAATTTGCCTCCTTGCAGCAAACAGCCCATTTCACTTTCAGTTTTAGCAGGGGTCGCTTGATGATCAGCTGTTTCAGACTGCAGGGATTGCCACAGCCCTGTGATGGCGAACCGATGGCACAAGTGCCGGAAGTGGCACACAGGCATCTCTCCGGGCATGTCAGCCATCAGTCATTGCTCTTCCGGGTTTTGGCGCACATGTTCTGGCCAGCTGGTCTTTGTGCATGCATGAGAAGACCAGGTGACTGGCACGCATGCGCACGCCGGAAACCAGAAGCTTAGCTTCCTGCGTGCATATGCGCATCAGGAAACTGCTCTTCCAGTTTCCGGCGTTCCCACGCATGCACACCGGGGAACTGCTCTTCTGGTTTCCAGTGCTTCCACACGTACGCACCCGTGCTCCCGTTTCGGCACTCGGTGCCGAAAAGGTTCTCCAACACTGCCATAGCCTATTGCTGCCTCAACCCCCATTTCCCCCGTTTGTTGCAAGGAGGCAAATTGCTGGGAGGCGGAGGCCAAAGGGTGTGGGACGGTGGGTGGTGGGCGAGGCTACAGTCAGTGTATCAGACATACCCAAATTTCCACCCTCTTTTAGGGGGGGGAAGTGCATCTTATACTCCAAAAAATACGGTAACCTTCCCGGCTGATCATCTCTTGATGTGTTTGAAGTTAATTCTGCCCTCCCTTTCCTTCTTGTTGTCGTCCTTCCTCTAGTGCCGGGACCAAACCCATCGGCTGAGAACGACATGAGTGTCACAATGATAATGGTGGGCTGGCTGGTCATTGCACTGGTCTTGTTCTTGATGAGACCCACCAGCTTACGGAGATCGATCACTTCCGAAAAGCCGTCGAGCCCACATAATGTGAGTCTGTTTCCTGGTCCCTTTATTTCCTTTGGTTGGGTAATAACAGAATGGGAAGGAAATGTACAAATACATGGAAAAAATAATCCACTCATCCCAAGGTAGCTCGTACGACACTGGTTCAGTATAGGTAGTCCTCAATTTACAACAGTTTCTATAGTGACCGTTCAGAGTTACAACAGCACTGAAAAAAGGAACTGACGGCTGTTTTTCACACTTAACGACCTTTGCAGCCTCCCCATGGCCACGTGATCCAAATTCAGAGGCTCAGCAATGGGTTCGTACTTATGACCGTTGCAGCATCCCAGAGTCACATGGTCCCCTTTTGCAACTTTCTGGAAGCCAAATTCACTTAACAACCAAGCTACTAACTTATCAGCTGCAGTGATTCGCTTATCAACAGTGGCAGGAAATGTCGTAAAATGGGGCAAAACTCTCTTGAACAAATGTGTCATTTGTCTCGAAATTTTGGGCTCAATTGTGGCCGTAAGTCAAGGACTACCTGCAAGACTTATTTTCCAGGATGTCGTAATACTGCATTGCTATTTAGTGAAATCATTCAAGTTAGATTATCTTGAAGAATTTTTGTGGGCTGATGAGATTTTCAAGAAAACAGAGAAGGGGGTTTGAATAATCCTGTCAGCTTATCGGTGATAACCTGGTTAACGTAACGGATTAGGCTAGGATTATTCTAAGTAGCGTTTCGTTCATTTTCTTGAAAGCTCCTTGCTAGCTACTTGGATTTTCCAGTGAGGTTTCCCCCCACCCCCAATCTAAATAGCTCTTAATTTTCCCTTCCTCCTTTACCTTTTAATGCTTCCTTGTTCTTTTAGACTGTATTCTTTGCTGCTTTTTCTCTGTCTGCACGCACCACACAATGGTGTCTCCTTTCCTTTTGGACGCAATCATTCTATATACATCGCACAACCGCCTTTGCGTCATTGTTTTAGCAAGCATCCTCTTTCATTACTTCCCATCAGTGTAAGTCCACGTACTTCTTTGGCACGAATAAGATGCTTTTCCTTTTGTTCCAGGTAGCTTCCACCTCCTATTTTGTTGACTTTCTAATCCAGAGGTCTCCAACCTTGGCAACTTTAAGACTTGTGGACTTCAACTCCCAGAATTCTCCAGGCCGCACGGTTGGCTGAGGAATTCTGTGGGTTGATGTTCGCAGATCTTAAAAGTTGTCAAGGTTAGACACCCCTGTTGATTGATTGATTTGATTGATTGGTTGATTTTATTATATTTATATGCTGCCCTTTTCCCCCGAAGGGGACTCAGGGCGGCTCACAATTCAAATCAGGGAAGGGGGGTACAGACAGAAAATAAAAGACAAAACATAACAATACATAATTTAAAAACACACAATAGTCATACCATTCGAGACGGGGGCAACAGCTCTTTAGCCCCAGGCCTGTTGGAACAGCCAGGTTTTAAGGGCTTTGCGGAAGGCCTGGAGGGTGGTGAGGGTTCGAATCTCCACAGGAAGTTCGTTCCAGAGGGTCGGAGCGGCCACAGAGAAGGCTCTCCTCCGGGTAGTCGCCAGTCGGCACTGGCCGGTGGATGGAATTCGGAGGAGGCCTAATCTGTGGGATCTAATCGGTCTAGTGGAGGTGATTGGCAGCAGGCGGTGTCTCAAGTACCCAGGTCCAATACCATGAAGGGCTTTATAAGTGACGACTAGCGCCTTGAAGCGCATCCGGAGACCAATAGGCAGCCAGTGCAGCTCGCGGAGGATAGGTGTTACGTGGGTGAACCGAGGTGCACCCACGATCGCTTGCGCGGCTGCATTCTGGACAAGCTGAAGTCTCCGAATGCTCTTCAAGGGCTGCCCCATGTAGAGCATGTTGCAGTAGTCACTCACTGGGAAATAATTCTATTTTTTTCATACAGTATTTTTTTTATTTTTTTCTATTTTCACTTGTTTCTTCTTTCCTGCTCTTTCTTGTGCATTTATTCCAGAGATCATCCATTGCTTGTTTTACGTTCACAATTTATCATCATCACCTATCTCCTTGTCTTTCCGTCGTCTTCTGCTTTTAGATTTGTATTCCTCCCTTTGCCACCCATATGTATGAATAGACATATTCTTAAACCGTGCATTCAAGACCCTGAGTTCTAATCCCGCCTTAGCCATGAAAGTCTGCTGGGTTGACTCAGCTGTGGTTGTAAATTGAAGACTACCTGTGATTTCTTTTATTCCCTGAAATAAAAATTTGTAAAGAGGTATGAGGCTCTTTTAAGTGGGCAGCCCCCTTCTCTTGTGCAATATTCAGAAATCTCTAAATCAATATATTCTCAACACACAGGGACAAGAACCACCAGCTCCACCAGTGGACTGAAGTTTCCTGGAAAAACTCAACAAGTTTAATCTTCAGTGACCAAAAAAAAGAGCATTCCTTATCATTGTATAGTAGGGACTTATTTTGTACATAGAATATCCATTTTCTTTTTCTATTTCTTAAGCGACATTTAAATAGATTAACTTAACGTGGTGGGAAGTAACAGCATTTCATTGATGGGTGTTGAACTTATGTCCACTACAATATTTAAAGGAAAAAAAAGTTAAACCTCTCTATTGATAATCAGTTGCTCTTGTTCAGACTAGTGGGTTTTCTCTTCCTATCTACTTAGAGATTAAAAATTGCAGTAAATTCCTCTGTGATCTTCACCCATTTTGTGGGGGAAATCCGCAAAAGTTCCTTCCAGTGTGTCCATTTTCAAAAAGTTCATATACTACAGCCTTCTCCAATTAGTGCCTTTTGCATATGTTGAATATTATGTCGTATTCCTAGCTGGCAGAGTCAACAATCCAGATGATTTCACATTAAGAAAGCTGATGTAAACTAGTTATAGTTTTATCAATGAAACAGTTTATTTAGAGGAGGGGAGAGAGGAGAGAGGAAGGAAGGAAGGAAGGAAGGAAAATAAGTTAACAAATAAAGCCTGAATAATTAAAATTTACATTGAAAACTAGTCCCACTCTTATACAACGATTTTCCTTCACTGCAATTGCTTAAAAGCTTCTGTAGTCAAAATCAACTTCTGGATTGCATTAGATTAACACATTTTTTTACATGTTATTCAAATGTCGATGGAATACTGTCACAGCCAAACACTTTGCCTCATGAGGCCACAGCACAGAATTTGCCAAAAACTGCAGATTTCGAGTGGTCTTCCCTTTAGAAATAAGAAGCAAAATTGGCGTGTTAAGCTTCTATGAAGCTCAACCTGTTGATGTTACACCCTTTCCTAAAAAAAAAAAAGATCAAAACCAGGGAAGTCCAATCTTGGCAATTTTAAAACTTGTGAACTTCAACTCTCAGAATTCTGGGAGTTGACGTCTACCAGTAGGTTGAAGCCCACAGAGATAACCTCATGTCTTCTTGTTATAAAAAAGACAGCCCACTTTTACAGCGTGGTAAATTACAGAGGGAAATAACTACTGCTACAACCTTAAGATCAGTTTTGAAAAACAAACATTGAATTATTCCATTACGGGAAAGTTCACTTGAAATTAAATGAGGACATTCCTGGAATTTGAGGGCAGATTGACTTTCCCAAATCTATGGATTAGTGTTAACCTAGGTTTGCAGGGAAAATTTCATACTGAAAGCACTGTTCTTTCTACGAATGGAAATCGACAAGAGTATCTGCCAGTTGCCAACAGTTCGCCCATAAAAAAACCCCAAACGTTTAGGTTTGCTTGAGTGATTGCCATTTTTAAAATTGAATGTTCTGTGCGTTGCCAATCATCTCAGCTACTTAAGAGTCTCCCCCAAAATACAGGGAGCAAACATTTATCCCCCCCCCCCCATTTGTGAGCGTAGTTGTGATTTTGGGAAGGGAATGTGTAGGTTTTTTTTTTACTTTGCAAATATCTTCTACAAATAGAAGGTTATTTCCAAGAATTAAAATTATTACCTGCATCATGAAGCAACAGAAGGACATAAATAACAGTCTGGGAATACAGAATCACCTACAGACTTGGTGTTTCTGGGTGCTGAGCAGTGGTGGGATTCAACCGGTGTAACAGCCGGCTTGCTGAGTGCGCGCATGAAGTGCATTTAAAAACAAGTGAAAAACTTACCTTCTACTGCAGCCCCCGTGAGTAAAACAGCCGAGGTGGGGCTATCCGCTCTACGGCACTGATCAGCTGGGCTTCAAACGAAGGAAATATAGGTCAGTATAGCGCAGGGGCGGGCGGATTGTCGGAGCTATCAGTTCACTCGAACCGGTCTGAACCTGCTGAATCCCACCATTTAAAATGCTTCATGTTTGGTTATCGAAGCTAACCAGGATGCCAACCGGTTACAAAAACCCCTCTCTCTCCATAGGATTCAAAATCACAGTTCTCTCTCTGTAGCCTTTCCTTGGTTTCAACTGTAATTCTGTTAGCGACAGAACGTGTGAGGTGCAAAGTGGCTTTGAAGGCTGACACCGTTGTTTGGCTTCTTCAAACTGGCCCTTCGGTGAGAGAACGTGCCCAAACAGCCAAGGAACCAAAAAGCCTTGTGAAAATTTGCATTCTTGTACATTTAAGGTAGCCTTCCTGCTGCATTTTTAAAATTCCTTGAATTACTATCAAGGACAATGCAAGGGGAATATAGTTCCAGTGTAAAGTTATGCAAAGGTTCTATGTTTTAAAAAGTTTCTGAACCGTCAGGGCAGCCAAATCCTGAGTTTAATCTGTTGATCTGCTCAGTGAGAGTAACTGTATTTTTCGGAGTAGAAGATGCACTTCTTTCCGCCCCTAAAAGAGGGTGAAAAATTGAGTGTGTCTTATACTCTGAATGTGGTGTGCTTTTGAAGCTGTTTATTATCCCCATCGAGGATGTGGGCTCACAACCAGAGAATTAATGTGCTGAAACTGACCAGGCTAAGGATGCTAGCCAGATGAACACTTTTTTTTCTTGTTTTTCTCCTCAAAAACTAAGGTGCATCTTATACTCTGGAGCGTCTTATACTCTGAAAAATACGGTAACTGCTAAGTAAGCATGCCTAACATTGCATTTTTAATGCCAAGAAGAATCCTCCCGTTTTTTCTTAACCGTTTTCAAAAAACACGCCAAGAGTTTTCTCCAACCTGCCAAATTCATTTTAACAAGCCTACAGTCCTTTTTTATTTATTTATTGGGCCTTAAGATTTTTTTAAAAATCAAGAGGAGTTATCCACATGCTCATTAGAAAAACCTTAACATTTCAATCTCTTTTGTTGGATCCAAATAGTTTAGGAGGGTTGGACTGGAACCTGAACATCATAGTTTCTCATTCATCCTTAGCCCCAGAAATTCACTGATGACTCAAACTATTTCAGCAAGGTGTGACTGTGAAACAAACTGGAATAGGTAAACCTCTATACATTTCCTTTAATCCTTAGAGAAGACCAGTCTAACAAATATAATAAGGTTGTTGGACATCACTTTTCCATTCCATTTCATTCCACCACCACTCCGGCAAAAATATTGTAGGGAAACTTGGTGAAGGCAGTGAGTTGTCGAGAGACCTAATGCTTGCAAACTGGAAGATGTAAGTTACAGGCAAGTAGGATTTTACTATCCGAGTTACTTCTGAACCTCCCCGAGTCTTAAAATCCAGTTCTTGCTGGATTTGAAGGATGGGAAACGTATTTCAACTAATCCTAGTAACTCAACCTAATTCATCTGCTGTTTATTTGTACGAGGATTAAGGATGTATGCTTTAAAAGTTTCTCAGTTTTTACACCTTTCAGCAAGCTTGGGTAACAGATCCATCCACTGATAACTACATTTGGTCAATTTATTTCAAGGAAGGGATCTACCGTTTGTATTAATGCCAATGTGGGAGCAGTCTGTCCCAACCTGTGTTCATAAAATGCTATTTTTTAGATTTTGGAGATTCACTCTTTTAGCCAGGGAATAACATTAAAGAATTCTTCGGAATTGTTTTAAGAATTACAGCACTGTGTTTGGGGCATTTCATGATTCCTCTTAAAATAGCGTTTGAGAACCTTTCTGTGTTTCATTTTTTAAAAAATGTTGGTTACTTTTCATGCAAGTTTGTTCATCTTTACCAACCTTTCTAAGGTTGGCAGAACAGCTCAAAAATGTGACACAGTTACGAGTCCTAGGGCTGAATAGATTTATTTTGTTCTCAAGAATAATTTGTTGATATAAACATTTGGACAGAGAGAAACTGAAGAAGCAAAATGTGAATTAATGTACAGCTTGTTCCAGGGCCATTTTATGAAACCACAACATTGCAACAGAGCCACAAATATAATCTGTTAACAGATACAATAACCATTGTGTTAAAGGTTCACTACAGGACAAACCAAATTTACAGCCCATACATTGGTTTTATTGACTTTTTTTTTCTACTTTAAGTGAATAAACTAGATTTATTCTAAGCTAGAATAAGATGGACGATTATGATGACTTGTTTAAAAAGCTGGTTTATGGGATGATGGTAAGATTAGCAGAATTTAGAAACCCCAGCAAAGTGTGGGGGAGGGATTTTGATTGTGAAAATATGGTCCAGAAAAGTTTTGGAAATTCTTTTTCTGACATTGCAGCTTTTATATAACCCCAGCCACTGATTAAACTCAGAAAAAAAAATGAACATAGTTTTTTCTACTTACTGAATTTCTACAGCATTTAATGTTTAAACTTTAGGTGTCAGAATTGACGTTTCACATTCACCTATGAACTGCGACAGCTCTTTCTGCCTTAGTTTAGAATATGTCTCGCGGACAAAAAGATTGAATATACTGTGATGGGTTTTATTGATTTAAATTGTCTGAATTATGCCAAACGGAAAAGATCTGTGCCATGTTATAATCCTTTTACTACAAGATTTGCTGTGAAATAAAGGGCTTGTTCTATGCACTTTTTTAAAAAAAAAACATTCTCTCGACAAATAGAACCACTAATAAAACTTCTCAAAAGTCTGGATTTTGTATTTCTCTGTTATTTTGCTTTGCTTTGATGTGGGAGTGGGGGGGGGGGGGAGGCTGGTCTCCTTTGCTAATGCTTCACTCCAAAATAACATGGGCCATCTTGACATGTCACATTTCCTGAGTCCTTTTGGATTTGTTTACGGTGATTTCAAAGTTTATGTTTTTTTTTTAATTGAGAGTTAACCGTTGCGCAGATGCGTTGTGTTCAGTGCAGTTCACAAGACTGTGCATTTTAAATTGGTACATTTCCCTCTTATTCTGAAGTTCTGATTAAAAGTGTCCTGCACTTTTCTACAGGGAGAAATGTCAGCCTTATTTACATGTCTATGGGGGGGGGGAGGGAAAACTGGATAAAATACAGAAATAAAAAAATCTTAAGGGAGACAGAAATTCGGAGCCCCAGTCCTCTGCCCCCAAGCAAAAACTAAGATGGGGCATTTTATAAATGCAGATTTGGTAATCCCTATAGCAAAGTCTGATTAAAAAGGTAAAGGGTTAGGGTCACTTGAGTAACTGTGGATTAGGATAATGATAAAAAGCCTGCCCGTTGATGACAAGGCTGGGGGGTGGGAGTGGGGTGGAATAAACATCAATAAAGGAGAATATTTGTAGCTCAGGGTTGAAAGGAGGGATCCTTGGTTGTTTTCTTACAGGCGTTTCATTACCTGACTAGGTAACATCATCAGGGCTAGTTGAAAATTAAATCATAAGGCTGCAGCAGCTCTCAGAACACGGAATTCCCACATTTGCACCAATTTCTGCTGTGTCGACTTTTATTTTGCTATCCCAGAAATGCTAATACGATCGAAGACATTTTTTTTCTCTTTATTTTGTGTGACTTATGGAAGCCTATTTTTTTTTTCCTGCATGTGGAAAGAGGGCATAAAAATTGAAAAGGACCCTCCACAAATAAACAAGTTACCCCAAAAGGAAAATAGACTTCTCACTTTTGCAAACATCAAATATAGAGATTGCAGCCCCTGGATTTTCTTTAAATCATAAGGTAAAGGTTCCCCTCGCACATATGTGCTAGTCATTCCCAAGTCTAGGGGGCAGTGCTCATCTCTGTTTCAAAACCGAAGAGCCAGCGCTGCCTGAAGACATCTCCGTGGTCATGTGGCTGGCATGACTCAATGCCAAAGGCGAACAGAACACTCTTACCTTCCCACCAAAGGTGGTTCTTATTTTTCCTACTTGCGTTTTTACATGCTTTTGAACTGCTAGGTTGGCAGAAGCTGGGACAGGTAACGGGAGCTCACTCCGTTACGTGGTGTTAGGGATTCGAACCGCCGAACTGCCGACCTTTCTGATCTGCAAGCTCAGCATCTTAGCCACTCTCCCTTTTCCCCTCCCTTCTTCCTTCTCCCCTCCTGCCCTGTGCTTTCTTTCTCCCTTGTCCATTCTCCTTTCCTTTTTTCCTTTCTATATCCTTCTCTATCCTTTCCTCCCTCCTTCCTTCCCTTTCATTTTTTCCTAACATCTTTCCCTATCTCTCCCTCCCTTGTTGTCTTCCTTCTTTCCATCCTTCCTTCTCTCCATCCTTCATTCCTTCTTCCTTCTTTCTATCCTTTCCATCCTTCCTTCTTTCCATTTTTCCTTCTCTCCTTCCATCATTTGTTCCTTTTCCATCCTTCCTTCTTTATATCCCTCCTTCTTTCCTCCTCTCTATCCTTCCTTTCTTCTTTCCATCCTTCCTTCTCCCCTTCCTTCTTTCTATCCTTTCCATCCCTCCTTCCTTCTTTCCATTTTTCCTTCTCTCCTTCCATCCTTTGTTTCTTCTCTCCTTCCTTCCTTCTTTACATCCGTCCTTCTTTCCATTTCTCCTTCTCTCCATCCTTCCTTCCTTCCTTCTCTCCATCCTTCTTTCCTTCTCGCCTTTCTATCCTTTCCATCCCTCCTTCCTTCTTTCCATTTTTCCTTCTCTCCTTCCATCCTTTGTTTCTTCTCTCCATCCTTCCTTCTTTACATCCGTCCTTCTTTCCATTTTTCCTTCTCTCCTTCCTTCTCTCCATCCTTCCTTCCTTCTCTCCTTTCTATCCTTTCCATCCCTCCTTCCTTCTTTCCATTTTTCCTTCTCTCCTTCCATCCTTTGTTTCTTCTCTCCATACTTCCTTCTTTACATCCGTCATTCTTTCCATTTTTCCTTCTTTCCATCCTTCCTTCCATCCTTCCCTGGGGCCAAGCGGGAAGACCCGGCCGGCGGCGGCGTTAGGCATCCTCCGGCGGAAGAGGAGCGATGGGTTCCCTCCCTCCGCGGCCTTCCCCGCCCACTCCGAGGCCCAGGCCGCCTCCGGCGGTGCAATTGGGTCTGGGCTTCCTCCGTGCCCGAAGGGGGCCTGGCCGGGCTGGGCGCCGCCTCCGCCGCCTCCTGCCCGAGCAGGAGGAGGAAGGCGCCCCTTTAAAGCGGGAGGCGCTGCGGGGCGGCCCCACTCGGCCTCTGCCGCCCGCCCGGCTCCTGCCTCGCCTCCGCCCGCCCCGCGCCCGCCTCGCCGCCCCTCAGGTAGTCCAGGCCTCCCGGGTGGGAGATGGGTGGAGGGGGAGACCGTCTGGCTCTGGTGGGGAGAGGGTTGAAGGGAAGGTGGAGGCCCTTCTCTTCCTCCTTTTCTCTCTCTCTTTCCTTCTCTCCATCTTTCCTTCCCTCCTCCCTTCCTCTTGAAAAAAGGTCCCTTTCCCTCAGTTTCTTTTCTTTCTTTCTTCCTTCCGTCTCTTTTTCCCTCCCTCTTTTTCTTTCTCTCTCTTCTTTCCTTCCATCTCTTTTTCCCTCCTCCCCTTTCTTTTTCTTTCTTTCCTTCCCTCCCTCCTTCCTTCCTCTTTAAAAAAGGTCCCGTTTCCTCAGTTTCTCTGGCTGAGGTGGGTCTTTTCCTTCTTTCTTTTCTTCCATCTCTTTTTCCCTCCCCCTTTTTCTTTCTCTCTCTCCTGTCCTTCCATCTCTTCCCCCCCTTTCTTTCTCTTTCTTTCTTTTCTTCCCTCCCACCTTCCTTTCTCTTTAAAAAGATCCTGTTTCCTCAGTTTCTCTGGCTGAGGTGGGTCTTGTCTTTTCTTTCTTTCTTCTTTCTTCTTTCTTCTTTCTTTCTTTCTTTCTTTTCTTCCATCTCTTTTTCCCTTCCCCTTTTTCTTTCTTTCTCTCCTTTCCTTCCGTCTCTTTTTCCCTCCCCCCTTTCTTTTTTCTTTTTGTTTCCTTCCCTCCTCTCCCTCTCTTTCTTTCTCTCCCCCCACCTTTCTTCCTCTTTAAAAGTCCTATTTCTGATCACTATAACATTAGCCAAATATATATATGGCGAAGTCCTATTTCTTCAGTTTCTCTGGCTGAGGTTGGTCCTTCCTTCTCTTTCTTTCTCCTCCTTCCTTCCTTTCTTCCACTTTAAAATATCCTATTTTCTCCATTTCTCTGGCTGAGGTGGGTCCTTTCTTTTCTTTCTTTCTTTCTTTCTTTCTTTCTTTCTTTCTTTCTTTCTTTCTTTCTTTCTTTCTCCCACCTTCCTTCCACTTTAAAATGTCCCATTTCCTCTATTTTTCTAGCTGGGGTGGGTCTTTCTTTCTTTATTTCCTTTCTCCCTCTCTTTCTTTCTTCTCCCTTCCTTCCACTTTAAAATGTCATATTCCCTCCATTTTTCTGGCTAAGGTGGGTCCTTCCTTCCTTCCTCTCCTCTCCTCTCCTCTCCTCTCCCTCTCTTCCCCCCCCCTTCCTTCCACTTTAAAATGTCTCATTTCCTCAATTTCTCTGGCTGAAGTGGGCCTCCCCCCACTTCTTCTCCTGTGATGTGGGGCAAGAGGCTTCAAGAAACTCTGGGGTAGAGGTGGGGGATGCTTCCCCCCCCCACGCTTCCCTTCCTCCAACTTCATTCATTCTGGGAATTTCCCAGCATAAATGAAAGGACTGATTTGAGACTCAAGATGGACTGGAGTGGGGTTCCCAAAGCCAATTTTATTTTGGAGCGGCTTTGGTCTCCCAGCCAGTGGTGGAAATGTGGAGGGGGAAACCATGCTTGCTTTGGGGGGTTTATAAAATGGGGTTCCCCTCTATAAGACCTAATGGGTGAGCCAATTTATTCTGCACCCTTCGCGGATTCACTCCACCAACATCCCATCCCCCCAATCCATTTAATCTGGAATAATTACCATATTATGCCCGGCTCTGCAATTGTAGAGTTCAGGAAGAAATATTTCGCACACAGCTCTTCCTTTCCAGAGGCTGTTTTAAAGTAATCTATCATTTCCAAAAGATTCTTTTAAAGTCATTAATTAACATATTGTCTTCATTAATTTTCAGCACTGCATTCCTTTTACCGTATTGTCTATTATTGTATCATGACATCAGTACTACAGCCTTGCTATCGATAGTTTCTATCCTATATTTCTATTCTATAAATTGTGTGTGTGTGTGTGTGTGTGTGTGTGTGTGTATTTTCGTAGATTTTCACGGGTGTAGGTATGCTGGTCTTGTTTTATCCAGGTCTTTTCCCGTGTAAGACCCGGATACAACAAGACCAGCATACCTACACCCGTGAAAATCTACGAATATATATATGCTCCCTCCCATATTTGGGCATACCAGGTGCTTTGACATAACACACACACACACACACACACACACACACACACGGCTATGTGTGTGTTTGTGTGTGTTCCATAAGTCTGGAACACCTTGAGTGGAATTACAACCAAACTTGGTACACAGATGACTTACTCTCTGGAGAAAAACACTGTGGGGGTAAGACACCCCTCACACCGTGTATACTGTTAAGATACAGCCTGTTGTGCCGTAAAATGGCTTCTACTGTACAGCGCAGTGGAGTTTTGCTACTGATAGTTTCTATCCTTTTCAGGACGGCTCATTTTTTATTCCCTTGTGAGATTGGAGGAGTGGATCTTAAGGGTTAGGGGAAAATGAAGATTTTTTTCTTTCTTTCCCCCAGTTCTGTAGTAATGTATTTAGGATGGTACTTCAAGGTATCCCTTAAGCAAATTCTGTAGGTCTGGAAATCCATTGCACAATTGGGATTTAAGCTGGTGTGTAGTTTGTCACTAACATTCTATAGGTTGCATGAAAAAAAAACATTCTTGGGGCTATAAATGTAATCTACGTAAAAATGGCTATGTGTATGTGTGTGTATGTATGTTCCAGCATAACTCTGGAAAGTTTCGAGCAATTTCAATAAAACTTGGTACACAGATGACTTTCTGGAGAAAAATATTGTGGGGATAAGACACCCCTAACACCCCTCGGGGTGTGTGTTCTGTTAAGATGTAGCCGGTGGTGCCTTTCAATGACTTCTACTGTACTGCCGTAAAACGGCTTCTACTGTACAGGGCAGTGGAGTTGCCACGGTAATGGCTTCACCGTACTCTTACCCTCTTGGTAAGGGGGAAAATCCAACTTTAGAAATGACGTTTGGTCCGGATGTTTTCCCCTTCTAAATAAAATTCCCTGGCAATGCCAGGCTATCGGCTAGTTATATTATAAGAAGGAATTATAAGAAACCATCCTAACTGTGTGTTTCTGATCACTATAACATTAGCCAATGATAGATAGATAGATAGATAGATAGATAGATAGATAGATAGATAGATAGATAGATAGATAGATAGATGATAGATAGATGATTGATATATATATATATATATATATATATATATATATATATATATATATATATATATATATATATATATATATTTCATGCAGTTGAAATAGATGGAAAGTTAAGATTGCTCTCCTTTATACGGTACTTTGCTTATGTTGAAATAAAGCTTGCTTTTATGAATTCCGACCTGTGGCTGGACCTCAATCAAAGACATAATTGAGTGCCAAATAAGTTTTTTCCTTCTTCTACAGCCAGTGTGTCTACTTCTAGGGCAATGAATATCTATGTCTGTTGACCAAAGACTTATTGAGATCTCAGCGTTAAATTCAAGATTTAGCATTTGATCGGCGACCTGTTCTATTTTGCTTTACTTCAAAAAGTTATAAAAGGAAGACATCGATATTCCTGCTTTAATAGGAGAGTTTGCTTCATTTCTTACCATATTTGGTAAGTTTTTGCATCCTATTGGTGATCAACCAATAAGACTGCCTATAACAGTGTTTTTCAACCACTGTGCCGCGGCACACTAGTGTGCCGTGACATAGTATAAGGTGTGCCGTGGGAAAAACACCCACCTATATTGAATATAGGCACAGAGTTAAATTTTTTAAACATTTTCTAATGGTGGTGTGCCTCGTGATTTTTTTCATGAAAAAAGTGTGCCTTTGCACAAAAAAGGTTGAAAAACACTGGCCTATAAGGCAAGCCATGCACTAGGCTGCCTTCCTTCCTATCCAAAAAAAACCCCAAGGAGTCATCCTGTTTTTCCTGAAAGTGCTGTCTTCCCAAATGATGTTAAAATCTCTGTTGGTCTTTGCTATGGTCAGGATGGGCAGAAGTTGCAAGCCAATAACATCTGGAAAGCATTTCTCTCCTCTGACTTATGAGGCAGCTATGGGATGATTTGAACATTTTTGACTCATGCTGAGCAGCATTATTAGACCTGCTGGTTGCCGTAAAGAAATAAATAATTCAGGATTTCTGGTTTCTGATTGACAAATATACAAATAAATACAATAGCAGAGTTGGAAGGGACCTTGGAGGTCTTCTAGTCCAACCCCCTGCCTGCTTAGGCAGGTAACCCTATACCGTTTCAGACAAATGGCTATCCAACATCATCTTAAAGACTTCCAGTGTTGGGGCATTCACAATTACTGGCGGCAACTTCTGTTCCACTGATTAATTGTTCTCACTGTCAGGAAATTTCTCCTCAGTTCTAAGTTGCTTCTCTCTTTGATTAGTTTCCACCCATTGCTTCATGTTCTACCCTCAGGTGCTTTGGAGAATAGTTTGAGTTCCTCTTCTTTGTGGCAACCCCTGAGATATTGGAAGGCTGCTATCCTGTCTCCCCTAGTCCTTCTTTTCATTAAACTAGACATACCAAGTTCCTGCAACTGTTCTTCATATGTTTTAGCCTCCACTCCCCTAATTATCTTTGTTGCTCTTCTCCGCACTCTTTCTAGAGTCTCAACATCTTTTCTACATCGTGGCAACCAAAACTGGATGCAAATATTCCAAGTGTGGCCTTACCAAGGCATTATAAAGTGGCATTAACACTTCACATGATCTTAATTATATCCCTCTGTTTATGTAGCCTAGAACTGTGTTGGCTTTTTTGGCATCTGTTGCACAAATGCTGATTGACAAATGCTGATTGACAAATGCTGATTGACAAATGCCGATTTCAATCACAAATCCAGAACTATTTGATTGGGAAGTAGGTACCGGTATATAGAATATAAAAATGCTGGATTAGGTCAGCCTTGGCAATTCTGGTATCCTAAGAAGAGACTGAACAACAGATAATAACAGCAGTGTGACTTAATTTGGTCAAAGGGAAGTTATGTGATCTTCAGATCAGTTAATGATCTGATGTGATTACTGGGGGGGGGGGGGAATTGGGGAGCTATTTGAAATCCAGTCTGATCCACAGAGTGAAACCCTTATTGAGTAGAGTTGAGACTCTAGAAACTATAGAGTGAAGAGATTCACTAAGGGGCAGAGCCCCCCAAAATACAAAGAACGGTTGCAGGAATTGGATATTTTTAGTCTAGCGAAAAGAAGGATTAGGGGGGGGTGACACGATAACAGTTTTCCAATATTTGAGGGGCTGCCAGAAAGAGGAGGGGGTCAACCTCTTCTCCAAAGCACCTGAAAATCGGAGACGAAGCAGAGGATGGAAACTAATCAAGGAGAGAAGCAACTTAGGAGAAATTTCCTGGTCCAGACGAACACCCGTGTGAAGAGCTCACCTTTTTGACCTTTGGTGACGAAAAGATTCACCGTCATTGCTATAAGGTCTCCTGCTTGAGCAGGGGTTGGACTAGAGGACTTCCGAGATCCCTTCCAACTCTGCTCGGTTCTGCCATAGTAAACGAACCCAGCTTAATCTTTCGTCTCTGTGTATGTGTGTGTAATATCTAATCCAGGCAGCCCTCCGTTCCAACCCCTTGGAAGAAAACGGAAAGACGTTTGCCATTTGGAAGGGATTAATCAGCTTCAAGAATGTCTAATCCACCAGGCCAACCCGTGTTGAAATCCACCCAGATTCCGTTGAACGAGTGTGCGTCAATTGGGCAATTCCCCCACTCCACCCTTCTCTTTAACAGTTTCTTCCTTGTATTTTGCAAGAAAAAGGAGGAAAAAAAGAGGTTGGCTTGGGGGAAGGGAAGTGACTCCTTGCAAACTGCTTCTTAAAAGAGAAGGAGTTGTAAAGAAGATGTTTTACTCTGGGGTGTGTTTGCAAGCACTCTTTCCTCTAAATGCTGCTTCTTACCAAGTCAACTTCATTTCTTTCTTTCTCCCCCCCCCCCCCTCCATGGTTTATAATTCAGTACAGGCAGTCCTCGACTTACAACAGTTCGTTTAGTGACCGAAGTTACGACAGCACTGAAAAAAATGACGACCATTTATAACACACCTGCAGCCTCTCTGCGGTCTTATGATTTTACATTCGGATGCTTTGACAGCCGATGCACATTTATGACGGTTGCAGGAATGTCCCAGGTTACTGGGATCCATTTTTGTGGCCTTCTGACAGTGCAGCTTACCAATTTAAGAACTGCAGCGATTCGCTAGCAAATGTGGCAAGGAAAATTCGTAAAATGTAGAAAACTCGCTCAACGGCATAAATTTTGTGGTCGTAAGTTGAGGACTATCTGTATTGCAGGGTTTAGTTTTTTCTCAGGCCGGGATGAGCCTCTGTGAACACAAAGTAAGATGGGGTTGAGTGACTCTTGCAAAGAGAACATGCTGGGATTGCCATAAAATGCTTCCCAAACAGCTCCTTCCTTCCCAAATTGGCTTAGGCAGGACTTGTAGGTGCTTCCAAACAGAAATCTTGAACGCAAATTTAGGGGCCCATATGAGCATGCCTTTCGAAAGTGGTTTTCACTTTGTGCAATGTTGAAACTCTGCTGAAACTATGGGAGCAACCGTGCCTCAGATAGAAAGTCCATACAGAAAGTGGTGAGGACAGCGGAGAAGATTATAGGATGCTCACTTCCCATTATTCGGGATAGTGCTTATAAGCGCTGTTCGCTTAGAACTCGAAGCACTGTTAGAGACCCCACACACCCTCTCCATGGTCTGCTTCTGTTGTTCCCCTCTGGGGGGAGGTGTCAGAAGTATTTCTAGCACGACTAACAGATTCTATAATTGTATACATATACATGGCGAGAAAAAGGAATCTTGTGAGTTTACCAGATTGATGGCATAAGGACCAAAGCTGTTACAGAATCTAGTGGTCCTTCTAGAAACGCTTTGAAACCTCCTCCCAGAGGAGAGCAACAGAAACAGACCGTAAAGTGTATGTGTAGGGACTCTGACAATGCTTTGAGCTCTAAGCACATAGCACTTATAGGCAGTATCCTGAATAACGGGAAGTGAGCTTTCTATAATCATTTCCACTGTCCTCAACACTCTCTGTATGGACTTTCTGTCTGAGGGGCTGCTATGTGTATGTATACATTTGAACTAAACTGTGATGTTTCTTTGTGTCATATAAATGTGTGTGTGTGTGTGTGTGTGTGTATGCACAATGATTATTTTTTGAGAGCTGAACGCAATGATATTTTATTTTAAGATCTGCTGATTCGTGTACCTTTAAACTGACGATACAGTTTTTATTCCATTCTAAAATTTGGCTCCAATTGACCCCCGTCCCAATTTATTTCCTCACCAGATCAGTCATGTTTGAAATCAAGAAAATCTGTTGCATCGGTGCTGGTTACGTTGGTGGGCCAA
Source organism: Thamnophis elegans (assembly GCF_009769535.1). Lineage (NCBI taxonomy): Eukaryota > Metazoa > Chordata > Lepidosauria > Squamata > Natricidae > Thamnophis > Thamnophis elegans. The sequence continues at coordinate 73,308,185 of NC_045549.1, read as the reverse complement.
CATGCAGCGTTATTGCTCACATGTGCCCCAAAATTAAAGTCACCGTAGTTGATGTTAACGAAGCTCGAATCGGGGCGTGGAATTCTGACATCCTTCCGATTTATGAGGTATAGTGGCTCAGTAATATTACTTTTTTGTTCTGGCTGATTTTATGCTGCCTTTCATGCGCCTGGATTTCTGCAACGCTGCTGTTACTATCTTTATGAAATCCATCCTTATTGTTAATCATTTTTTATGTGCTGTTCCGGAGTGGCTAACGGAAGAATCTTCTGTCACATCTTCATAACTGCCCATGGGGCAGAATAGAATAAGGACAAGGACTTGCTCCCTCAATAATTACTGGGTTTCCCCAAAAATAAGACAGGGTCTTATTTTCTTTTGACCCCCAAAATAAGCGCCTGGCCTTATTTTCATCACTACTAGAAGGGGGTGGGATTTGCAGAAAAGGAGAAAGCTCTCTGAGCTTAGTGGTTTTCTTTCAGACGTTTCATTACCCAAACTAGGTAACAACATCAGTGCTAGAAAGAAGGGGGACTTGCAAGGAGGAGGAGGAGGACTGTGGGGTCCTTGATGCTCTCTCAGCTTGGTGGTTTTCTGGCAGACATTTCATTACCCAACTAAGTAACATCATCAGTGCTAGAAGGGATTGTGGCTTGCAGAGTGAAGGAGGAGAACTAAAGTTCCATAGCGCTCTCTAGAGCCTTGCGGTTTCCTTGCGGTTCACCCGCTGTTTGCTCAACAGGTGGCTTGCCCTGTATCCCACTCCTCACTAGCACTGATGATGTTACCTATTTGGGTAATGAAAGGTCTGCAACAAAACAGCCAAGTTCAGAGACCACCAAAGACCCCACAAGCCTCGGTTGACCTACAGCGAAGGAATGAAGTTGCTTTTTAATTTTTAGTCATGAATTTATTCATTCAATTTTTTTTTACAGCCGCCCATCTTCACAAATGACTTTTTGGGTGGCTCACAATTCTGCTATAACTCGATCAGGCTTCGTCCCTTTCAAAAATTCAAATTCAAATTTAATGAATTTATATGCCGCCCAATCCCGAAGGACTCCGGGCGGCTTACAGAAATACAACTCTAAAAAGGATAAAAATTAAAAATAGGGAAGAGAAGCAGATTAAAAGAGAAACACATGATGCACTCAATCTAGGCGGGGCTGGACCTCATTCATGAGGTCAACAGCCCCAGGCCTGCCGGAATAGCCAGGTTTTAGTGGCCTTTCGGAAGGCCGAGAGAGTGGGAAGGGTCCGGATCTCAGGGGGTAGGTCGTTCCATAGGGTCGGAGCAGCTACAGAGAAGGCCCTCCCCCGAGGAGTCGCCAGCCAACATTGTCTGGTCGATGGCACCCGGAGAAGGCCTATCCTGTGAGATCTTGTCGGCCATTGGGAGGTATGTGGCAGAAGACGGTCTCGCAGATAGCAATATCAATAGCAGTTAGACTTATATAGCGCTTCATAGGGCTTTCAGCCCTCTCTAAGCGGTTTACAGAGTCAGCATATTGCCCCCACAGTCTGGGTCCTCATTTCACCCACTTCGGAAGGATGGAAGGCTGAGTCAACCTTGAGCCGGTGAGATTAGAACCGCCGAACTGCAGAACTAGCAGTCAGCTGAAGTGGCCTGCAATACTGCACCCTAACCACTGCGCCACCTGCACCATCCGGGTCCTAGGCCATGTAGGGCTTTAAAGGTGATAACCAGCACCTTGAAGCGCGTTCGGAGACCGATAGGGAGCCAGTGCAGCTCGCGGAGGATAGGTGTAACATGGGTGTATCTCGGTACACCCAGTAACGCTTGCGCAGCTGCATTCTCGACCAGTTGTAGTCTCCGAGCACTTTTCAGGGGCAGCCCCATGTAGGGCGCGTTTGAGCCATGTTCCTCTTGAATAAAACCCATCCAAAAATGCTTTCTTTGTTGATTTTTTCCCCCCCCCAGCCGGGACTTAAAGAGGTAGTCGAATCTTGCAGAGGGAAAAATCTCTTTTTCTCCACCAACATCGATGATGCTATCAGAGAAGCTGATCTTGTATTTATTTCTGTAAGTAATTCCTTTTACTTCTTAAAAATTTAAACCCGAGGGAAATGGGAGGAAACCCGAAGGAGGAACTCAGTTAGTCATATTGCTGGCAATATTGCTGGCATCACAAATGCCAGCAATATTTTCGCTCGGCTTCCAAATTCATTGGTGTTCTGACCCAGCTCCCCTAACACCACCAACCAGGGGGGTGAAATGCTACCAATTCGGGCCGGTAGCAAAAATGTGCTTTAAAAAAAGTTCCGAGGATCAGCTGTGCAACGCCCAGGAATTTAAAGGAAATAACCTCTTTTATTAGGAGTGCCAGCAGTTCTGGGGAAAAGCTTATCTTGCAGGCTAACAAGTTCCTCGGAAGATGAATAATTGTCTGCCACACCTATTCATCTCACCCACCAAGAGTTCTGACCTGGCTCCCACCCACGACAAACCCTCGGTAGTTAAATAAATGTTTCCTTTATTAGGAGTGCCATTAGCCCTGGCAAAATGTCTCTCTCTCTCTCTCTCTCTCTCTCTCCCTCCCTCCCTCCCTCCCTCCCTCCCTCACACACGCACACACACACACACACACACACAGCAGGCTATCAGTGGCTGACCGGCAGGGAGATGAATAGCTTTCTGCCACATCTATTCATCTCCGCCTCCTAGTGGGGCTTCGCTAGCAGTGGTGTCTCTTCCGTCCCAAGGACCAGCCCACAGACTTCCACTGCTCTCCTCTCCTATCTGCACATCAGACACTGGACCCAGCTGTTCCTCCTCTTCCTCATCAGCCACCTCCAGATCTGGGGGCTGTTGACTCTCCATCTGAGGGCTGACAGACAGCTCATGCTCATTCTCTCTCTCTCTCTCTCTCTCTCTCTCTCTCTCAACATCTGACTATCTATATCCATCCATCCCTCCTCTCTGTCTCTCATCTAATCTCCTTTCTCTCTCTCCAATGCCTATCTATATCATCCATCCTCTCTCTCTCTCTTATCATCTCAATTTTCTCTCTTTCCAATATCTGACTATCTATATCCATCCATCCCTCCTCTCTCTCTCTCATCTAATCTCCATTTTCTCTCTCTCCAATGCCTATCTATATCATCCATCTTCTCTCTCTCTCTCTCTCTCGTTTACTATTCAATTATTCTCATAATTCTTAATTCTAATAATAATGTAATAATTATAATATAATAGCATAGTGCATATAATCAAACTTGACATCTATACATTTTTCTCAGTATAATCCATAGTTTTTTTAAACGTTTATTTCTAGTTTTGGCTCCTATTCTCTAGCCACTTGTACAGTCTACTCCAACTTTTATAATTTAATATTATAAATACTATTATTATTAGCAAAGCAAATTTTAATTTGCTTACATATCAATAAATTAACCCAGAGGAGCAAACAAACCTTGGCGGTGGAGACTGGATTCTGACAACTGATGATGCTTAAGCATGAAGGATTTCAGATGCGCATCAAATGTTTCTCCAGCTCTTCTCAAAAATAAGATCGCGGTTTTCTTAATGATCTAAATTTGAACCAGGACATTACAGGGCGGGGCATAACCTTTTCCTAGGGGGTCACAGCAAGATCGACAGCAGTTTACAACTTCCGCGACACCTCATTTTAAAGCCCATAAAAAACTGAATTGAATGAGCTATTAAATGTTAAATTTGCTTTAAGAATGGCTGGAAAATTCGATTCGGAAGAACAAAGATCATTGACAGAATAAAATGCATTGCCTTTCGAGAGGCTCGCGATGCTGGAGCCAGATCTCAATTCGCCAGATCTCAATCCGGCAGAGAACATTGGGGCCATAATTAAGGATGAAGTGGAAGCTCTGATGATTCAGGAGCAAGGTCAAAATCGATATTCGGTTGAAACTTTGAGAATGAATTTGGAAACTGTGTTGAAAAATCTGGAAAATCGAACGGAACTGTTTGAAGATTTGTTGTGTTCTTATCCACCTCGTTTGAATGCTGTTCGAAGGGCTAATGGTGGTCATACTGACTATTAAATCGTGTCAATAAACTCAGTTTTTGATGGGCTTTCGAATGATGTATGAATTATTTGTGTTGTTATTACAAGTGTTGCTGTGACCCCCTAGGAAAAGGTTATGCCCCGCCCTGTACATGATGGGACACAGCCCAGGAAGCAACAGGTTTTCCCGATAATCTCTCCTCTTTCAAACCCTCTTTTAACCTAGGTTAATACGCCAACGAAGACCTATGGTATGGGGAAAGGCCGGGCTGCCGACCTGAAGTATATCGAGGCTTGCGCAAGAAGGATCGTGCAAAACTCCAACGGTTATAAGATTGTGACCGAGAAAAGCACTGTTCCCGTGCGGGCCGCCGAGAGCATCCGCCGGATATTTGACGCCAACACAAAACCGAATTTAAATCTGCAGGTAAAATAATCAAGAATTGTAAAAGGAAGCGATGCGATGCGCATCTCGTCTGCGCGATGGGAAAACAGTCTTTGTTCTTGGCTGCAGGTCTTATCCAACCCGGAGTTCTTAGCGGAGGGCACGGCCGTCAACGACCTCAAGAATCCAGACCGCGTATTGATAGGGGGGGACGAGACCCCCGAGGGACAGAAAGCTGTCCGTGCGTTGAGTGCTGTCTATGAGCAGTGGGTGCCCCGAGAGAAGATTCTGACCACGAATACATGGTCTTCGGAGCTCTCGAAACTGGTTGGTATCGTAGGAAAAGGTAGAATGGCACACAGGGAGTCCTCGGTTTGCAATCTTTCATTTAGGCTCCATTCCAAGTTATTACAGAATAGCGGAGTGTTCTGACCCCCCCCTTCTCCATCCAGGAACGAAAGCTAAAAAGGTTTCTTTTAATCAGGCAAGACTCTCGTTGGCTGCAAGCCAAAATAAACAAATAGATAAGTTATCTGGCAGCAATTACTATGAACCTAGGCAATGCAAATAAGCTTCTCACAGCAAACCACTTATCCAAGTTGGTTTCTCTGAAACATGAACGTGAACAAGAACGTTGACTCCTGCAACCAGGGCGTGGCACAAACAGTCCCTTTTATAATCAGGAGAGGATCTTAATCAGCATCAGCTGCTCGTAATCACCTCCTGTAGTTACTCCGTTGTTCTTTCCTTTGAGTAGCCCTTCACCTGCATGCATCCTGAAACAACTCCCAAATGTTTTCCTGAACATTCCCGTTGATCCAATGCTCTGCCGCCACCTGGTGGCCAACCAGTCTCTCCTCGCCCTGCTCGGAGTCGACACCCTGTCCAGGGTCTTCCACCTCTTCCAAGGCCGACTAATAAGAACCCCTCGCGTCGGAGTCTGGTGGCAGCTCCAACGGCTCCTGCCGGGCCACAACACAGAATTTGAAGGGACCTTGAAGGTCTTCTAGCCCAGCCCCAACATGCTCAAGCAGGAGACCCTTCCGGTATTAGGGGAAGAACAGTGAAGGTCCGAATGCAAATCGGGCCATGGGATGGCTGCCACAGTCGTAAGTGTGATAAATGGTCATAGGTGCCACTGTAAATTTCACATTGTTACTAAATGAACTGTTGTAAGTCCAAGACTACCTGTACAGAAATGGGTTATCATATTAAAAGGGACACTCTTTCACGTAACGATGGAGATTTTTGGGGTCATAAGTTGAGGACCATCTGTAAACAGTGGAAGAATATCTGTAGCAAAATGTTCAATGCAAAATAGAGGATTCATCGTTTCACCGATCAGCGGTTACCCAGAATTGTTCAAAATGAAACGTATCTAGTCTTTACCTTTTTGGTTTAGTTGGGCCACCATAGACTGAATTGTGTGTATTTATTAAGCCATTAAAGGGACGCAGGGGCTCAGTGGTTAAGATGCTGAGCCTGTCGATCAGAAAGGTCGGCCGTTTGGTGGTTCAAATCCCTAGCGCTGCGTAACAGAGTGAGCTCCCGTTACTTCTCCCAGCTTCGAAAGCGTGTAGAAATACAAGCAAAAAAATAGGAACCACCTTTGGTGGGAAGGGAACAGCATTCCGTGCACCTTTGGGGTTTAGTCATGCCGGCCACATGACCACGGAGACGTCTTCGGACAGTGCTGGCTCTTCGGCTTTGACACAGAGATGAGCACCGCCCCCTAGAGTGGGGAACGACTAAGACATAGGTGCATGGAGAACCCTTACCTTTTATTAAGCCATTTGATGCTGGAATCCAGAGCTGTTTGCACGCGAAATCTCTGAATCGCTTTGAAGGCAGGCAGAGTCCCAACATCAATAATAGTTGGACATTCTCACACCTGGTCAGAAGGCAGCAGAGTGATGTTACCTGCTTGTCAGATTGCACGGAGATTGGGCCACGTGGCTGATTGTTTTGAGAGAGTAGAAAATATTTTACTTTTAATAAGGTGAAAACCACGGGAGTTTTCAGACTCGGTTTTTGCCAGATAGGTGCCAATATGATATTTCCAATAAAAGTATTCTTTCAGGAGCTCAATGGCCTTGGAGTCTTGCCTGCCATAGATTTATTACTTGGAGCCCTGACAAATAGTAAACAAGGCTAGTGATCTAACGTCAGTTTCTGTCCTGACCGAGACTTCCCAAGAGCATGAAGCAAACTCCTGGTCCCGACAAAAACCCCTTTTTATTCATTGACTGTGAATTCTGCTCATTCACATCCAGTCTTTCAAGGGAGGATTTACAGTCACAGACCTTATCTGGCTTGGAGAGCTGCCAGGCCGATATCTGCAAAAGTTGGCAAGGAGTCTTGGAGAGTCACGAACCAATTAAGCGAACTAATTGTCTCCTGCAAACTCCACTCCCCTTTTGCTCCTCTTTTATTTCCTCTATGAGGGGCCATTCATTGTCCACCGGTGGCCTTACTCCCAAGTCGATCCTTGTTCTTTAGCTGTTCCCTTTGTCTGGCAGCTCTGCGCATGCGAACAGGCTCCAGCTGTTCTTCTGCCTCACTGATGTCTGACTCTGAAGGCAGCTGATAACTGGCATACGGCCCTGGCCCTCTTTCTGCCTCTGACCCAGAACCCTCCTCAGAGCCTTCCCCAGACTCCAGGACTGGCCCAGGTTCCTCCCCAACCCTCCTCACTGTCCGAGTCTGCTGCCAGCTCTGCTGGTGGGCCACAACACTTTCATCGTTTTCTTGCGCTTCGTTGCCTGGTTCCTGCGTCTCAACCAAAATAACTTTGTGCTTCGCTTTCTCTTGGCTTCAACCCCAGGCAGCCAATGCGTTCCTCGCACAGCGGATATCCAGCATCAACTCGATCAGTGCCCTGTGTGAAGCCACGGGCGCCGATGTTGAAGAGGTGGCCAGAGCCATCGGAATGGACCAAAGAATTGGGAATAAGTTCTTGAAGGCCAGCATTGGTAAGTTCTCAAGCCCGGCGGCGTTCTACTTGCGAGAGATCCGAGGATGAAGAAGTTTAGTTAAAACTGTTTCTAGGCCTCCCTGAAAGGCAAAAAAAATAAATAAAATCTATATCAACCTGGCTTCTGCAATACAGATATTCCTGACCACCACAATTGAGCTAAGCAAGACGGTGGTTAAATGAGTTTTGCCCCTCTTTACGACTTGTTTGTTAAGTGAATCACTGCCGTTGTTAGTCAAACGGTTGTGAAGCAAATCTGGCTTCCCCCATCGACTTCGCTTGTTGGTAGGTCGTAACAAGGGGAATCATGTGATCCCAGGACACTGCGGCCGTCGTAACTACGAGTCAGTTGTGCCAAGTGTCCAAATTTGGGGATTTGGACACTTGCAAGGGTCGTTAAGTGTGAAAAAAACCAATCCCGTCACTTTTTACAGTGCCGTTCTAACTTCAAACCGTCACTAACCAGACTTCGCTTTAATTATGATGATTTATAAATCTTATCGAAGGAATACCAGTAGTAAATAAATATTACGCTAAGGAGATACTATATATATATTAGTTCAGTTCATTCGGGTTCCTGACTCCTTGCCAAGTAATTGCTGATACAGCATGGCGTTTAGAAGATATCGGCCTGGCAGCTCTCCAAGCCCGATAAAGGTCTGTAGCTGTGAAATCTCTTGAAAGACTGTTGGCCGGGACTTTGCTGGAGAGGAATTCCCTTTATAAACTAAATAAAAGGGGTTTTATCGGGACGAGGAGTTGGCTTCGTGCTTTTGGGAAGCCTAGGTCAGAACACACAACTGTGGAGCAAACAGAAAAGTCACCCCACCATGTTTCCGAAATCTGTCGACCTCAGGTAGACTAAGGCAAAAGGCCGTCATAGGAAGAAGAAGGTACTTGAAAATCAAAAAGAAAAACATTGTCCTTCAATCGGGGACTCGATTCCTGTTTTTTTTTCCTCCCCAGGATTTGGTGGGAGCTGCTTCCAAAAAGATGTCCTGAATTTGGTTTACCTTTGCGAGGCCCTGAACTTATCAGAAGTGGCTCGCTATTGGCAACAGGTAAGGGCGGAGGTGGGCTTTGGGAGGGACACCTCAATCCTAAGGGTATGCGGTTCCTCTAGTTTGATTCCCACCTGGACCTCTTGCTGGGTGGAGAAACACAGTGAACGGTTCTAGACCAGCGGTCACCAATCGTGACCCGTCAAAACCGCGGCCCACTAAAGCGCGCCCGATCAAAGCGCGTACGTGACATCATCAGCAGCGCGACAAATAAAATTAAAAATAAATTAAATTAAAATTAAAATGACATTAAAGCAAACCGATTCACATAAAGGTAAGGGTTAGGGTTAGGGTTAGGTTAAGGGTTAGGGTTAGGGTTAGGGTTAGGGTTAGGGTTAGGGTTACGTTAAGCGTTAGGGTTAGGTTTAGGGTTAGGTTAAGGGTTAGCATTAGGTTTAGCGTTAGGTTAAGGGTTAGGTTTAGGGTTAGGTTAAGGGTTAGGTTTAGGGTTAGGGTTAGGTTTAGGGTTAGGTTTAGGGTTAGGTTTAGGGTTAGGTTTGGGGGGGTTAGGGTAAGTTTTTTGCGTTAATTTTAAATTTACCGCTCACAGCGTGCCGTTTTTGTCGCGCTGTGATGACATCACGTACGTGCTTTCGTCGAGCGCGCTTTAGTCTACCGCGGATTTGTGGTGGAACCATCACCAATTGGTGGTCCGTGAGAAAGTTTTGGTGGTCTGCAGAAAAATTATTTGCATTTTTTTTGCACTAAATCGGGCGTCCTCAAACTACAGCCCCTGGGAGATGGATAAGTGCAATGAATGTTTGTGTTGCTGCAGAGAGTCTCCCCCTTCGGGGTCTTTTTATGTGGGTCGGACGGGGAAGAAATTCCGACTTGGGGTCTGCTTCAGCCTCCTGGTGGGGGGCTTTGGGCGAAGGCTGGAGGGAAGGATGCTGGTGGCGAAGAGCCGGAGGGCCTCGTTCCAGTGGGACTGTTATCATGGCCTGGAACTGGCTGACCAGCTCAGCCCCTTTAATATAGGAGGTGGTGGGTTCTAGAGCCAAGGTGGCGCAGTGGTTAGGGTGCAGTACTGCAGGCCACTTCAGCTGACTGTTATCTGCAATTCAGCGGTTCTAATCTCACCGGCTCAAGGTTGACTCAGCCTTCCATCCTTCCGAGGTGGGTGAAATGAGGACCCAGACTGTGGGGGCGATATGCTGACTCTCTAAACCGCTTAGAGAGGGCTGAAAGCCCTATGAAGCGGTATATAAGTCTAACTGCTACTACTACTACTACTATTGGAAGACTGTTTTCCTGTCTCCCCTGGTCCTTCTCTTCCCTAGACCAGCCAGGCCCAGTTCCTGCAACCGTTCATCGTATGTTTTAGCCTCCAGTCCCCCCCATCATCCTGGTTGCTCTTCTCTGCACTCTTTCTAGAGCCTCCACATCTTTTTTATAGTGTGGTGAATAAAACTGGTTGCCTGACTTTGGGAAGCAATACAACAACACAAAATGATTCTAAATAAAAGCAATTTTAAATCGTAACATTGAAGTTGCCTTGCTCTTCTCCTTGTTCAAGTTTCCATCCACGATTCCTTGTCTGGCCCTTCAGGTGCTTTGTATGTTTATATTATCTGAGCAGCGTAAATTTCCCCCCAGCCTTTGGGTGTTTATAAACTCGGACATTGGGGGGGGGGGGGGGGAGAATGGAAATTTATTTGATGTTGACAAAGGAGGAGCCTTTACTCTCCCCGCCCCCTTTCGTTTTTTTTTCAACCCATAATGGCAGGTGATTGACATGAACGATTATCAACGAAGAAGATTTGCTTCCCGCATCATCGATAGCCTCTTCAACACAGTCACTGATAAGAAGATCGCTATTTTGGGATTTGCATTTAAAAAGGACACAGGAGATACCAGGTAAAATGAGGGAAACTGAGGCCTGGCCAACAGATTCTCCTTCCCCCTCCATCTGACTCTCACTGAGAGCTGGGTGTGCGAAACAGCGACAGATCAGGGTTGGCGTAAGTCGCAAGTGAGATGGAATCACAGTTAGTCTCCGATTTCATGGCCACCATACAGCCCCAGATTTACATCACTAAGTGAAGCATTTGCTAAGTGAGTTTTGCTCCGTATTACGGCCTTTCTTGCCACTGTCGTTAAGGGAGTCCCTGCCCTTGTTAACTTGGTCACCCGGTTGTTAAGTGAATCTGGCTTCCCCATGGACTTTGCTTGTCAGACGGTCGCAAAAGGGATTCGCGTGATTCCCGCCCCCCCCCCTCTCCCCGGCACGCTGCAATCGTCATAATGTGAATAAGTTCCCAAACGTCTTAATTTTGATTGCGGGGAAGCTGAACTAGTCATTAAGGGTGAAAAATGTTCGTAAGGCCCTTTTCTTTCGGTGACGTTGTAACTTTGAACGGTCACTAAATGAACTGCCCATATTCAAAGGCTTATGTTTGATGTCATCTCTTTCTTTCCTCTTCGTTTAGGAGAGCATGACTAATTGGTAGATAAATTCAGTATACGCCCTTAATGATAGGCACGCCCAACCAGGAAGAGTTTATCATGATGAATTCTTTATGGCCCTGGGGTTAACCGAGCATTCAGCTCTATGATTAAACAGTAATCCCTTGTTTTATACTTCAAAGCAGCGGTCATGGTGGTCCGTGGACCCCTGGTGGCCCGCGAGAAAATTTTGGTGGTCCGCAGAAAAATTATTTGCATTTTTTATATGGCACTAAATCCGGGGTCCTCAAACTACGGCCCCTGGGACGGATACATGCAATGAATTGTTTTGCTACAGAGAGTCTCCCCCTTTGGGGTCTTTTTGTGTGGGTTGGAGGGGGGCAGAAATTCCGACTTGGGGTCTGCTTCAGCCTCCTGGTGGGGGGGGCTTTGGGCGAAGGCTGGAGGGAAGCGCCACTGGTGGTGAAGAGCCGGAGGGCCTCGTTCCAGTGGGACTGTTATCATGGCCTGGAACTGGCCGACCATTTCACCCCGCTGAGCCTCCAGGTGCCGGCACCTGGCCTTGCACTCCCCCAGGTCTTCCCTCTGCTTGGAAAGCCTATGCTCCTAGTCCTCAGTGAGGCGCTTCTGCTGAGCCTCCTTCTCGGTTAGATCCAATTTGAACTGAGCTGTTTTGCCAGCTCTTTCTCCTGGTGGCTGCTTAGCTCCAGCAGCTGCTTCCTGTTGGGGCCCTAAGGAGGCCAGACGAGGAGGGGCTGGGAGGGAGGGGCGAGTGGAGGTCGGCAAGGCACCCCTCGAAGTGAGTGATACTGAGTTGGCCACGCCCACCCAGTCACATGACCACCTAGCCATGCCCACCCAGCCGGTTATTAGGCAGATCATATTAGTGGTCCGCGGGGTTTAAAATTATGAATTTAATGGTCCCTGAAGTCCGAAAGGTTGGACGGATGGAGGATAAATAAAATGGATAGAGTTTAAATTGGAAACTCAACACTTACTTTTTCTTTCTTTCTTTCTTTCTTTCTTTCTTTCTTTCTTTCTTTCTTTTCTTTCTTTCTATCATTTCTCCTTCCTTCTTTCCTTCTTCCACCCTTCCCCTTTAAAAAATCTATTTCTCTTGCTGATGTGGGCGTCCCTCCCTCCTCTCTCCCCCTCTCTCTTTCTTTTTCTTTCTCCTCCTTCCTTCTTTAACGTGTCTTATTTCCTCAATTTCTCCCTCCCTTTTCCTTCCTCCCCTCCCCTTCCCTTTCCTTCCTTCCCTTCCTATTTTTCCTTCCCTTCCGTTTCTCACAAGGAATGTATTTCAGGTAAAGACGCTCTCAGTGCTTTGCCCAGAAGTAAATCTCATCACATTCAGTGGCGCTAATTCTAATACCCACCTGTTTGATAAATTGGTAATCTTCGCCTGCCTTTTCAACACAGGTGTGCTGGGTTAAACTCTAGAGGATGGTTAATAGAGGTAAGGATTTCAGGACGTTGTACGTTCTATTTTTAGAGAATCATCCAGTATCTACATCAGCAAATATTTAATGGACGAAGGTGCCAGACTCCATATCTACGATCCCAAAGTACTGAAAGAACAAATCATTCTGGATCTTTCTCACCCAGGGGTGTCTGAGGATGACCAAGGTGAGAGGCATGAGCTTTCTAAAGATGTCTCAGAAAGGAGACAAAAAAACCCGAAACAAAATCAGGATATTGAGCCACGTTGGCGCAGTGGTTAGAGTGCCAGGCTACTTCTGCTGACTGCCGGCTGCCTGCAATTTGGCAGTTCGAATGTCACCAGGCTTCAGGTTGACTCAACCTTCCCTCTTCCCGAGGTGGGTAAAATGAGGACCCAAATTATTGGGGGCAAGAGGCCGACTCTGTAAACATCTTAGGGAGGACTTTAAAGCAGTATATAAGTCCAAGTGCTATTGCAGTATTGAAAAGCTTTTTGTATAATGCACGTCAACATTTGGAAAGGGAAAAGAACTGTAGTGATTACTGAGACCAAAGAATAAACTGTAAATGCTGTAATTTAATTTAAAAAACAAATACAGGCAGCCCTCGACCTATGACCACAATTGAGGGTCTCCTGACTGAGCAGGGGGCTGGACTAGAAGACCTCCATGGTCCCTTCCAGCTCGATTCTGATTCAGCCGTTTCTTTCTTATTTTATACATTTTGGTATGGATCACTTACCCAAACACAACTGTTGTGGCATGCTGGCAGCCAGCAGAGATGGCAGCAGAGTCGGAGAGTGAGGAGGTTGGGGAGGAACCTAGGCCAGTCCTGGGGATTGAGGAAAGCTCAGACGAGGGCTCTGCGTCGGAGGCAGAGAGGGAATTAGACAGCAGTGAGGCAGAGGAACAGCTGGAGCCTGTTCCCAGTGTGCACATGCCCAGAGCAGCTAGAAGAAAAGAACAACTCAGAAATCAGGGTCGACTTGGGAGTAAAGCCACACTTTGGAGATGATTGGAAACAAAAGAGGAGTAAATGGGGAGTGGGCTTTTGCAGGAAATAATTTGTTCTTTCAATTGTTTCAAGAGTGGAAAGTTCTGTTTGCGACTATAAGAGGCTCTGTGCCAAGTTTTGTCTTCGCCTGTGTTGGGAAACTAGTTATTTGGTAGCTCGCCAAACGAGATAAGGTTCGTGTTGATAAACATTCCTTGGAAAGACTGTTTGCTAAGCCTTGCTGACTGTGAATGAAAGGAATTCGCAGTCATGTAAATAAAAGGGGTTTTGCTGGGTCTGACTCCCAACTTCCCTCTTGTTCTTCCCATTTTAGTCTCGCGACTGGTCACCATTAGTAAGGACCCGTACGAAGCCTGCGAGGAGGCCCACGCTCTCGTCATTTGCACAGAGTGGGACATGTTTAAGGTAAACACGGTGGAAACGCTCCACGTAAGGGAACCCGGTGCGAATCGTTTGACACTTATCTTGGGCGTCCTTTGCAGGAGCTGGATTACGAGCGCATTCACAAGAAAATGCTGAAGCCCGCTTTCATCTTTGATGGCAGGAGAGTCCTGGATGATCTCCATCATCGGCTGCAAGCGATCGGGTTCCAGGTATGATCTCCTTCCGCTATTCTGCTCGCTAACCATGTGCTCTGACCTGGCTCCCCCAAACACCCCAAGCCCCCTGAATTGAACTCAAAGGTTCCTTCATTAGGAGCGCCAGCAGTCCCGGGAAAAAGTTTCTCTCTCACCGCAGGCTAACAAGTCCGTCCGGCAGGAAGATGAATAGTTGTATGCCACATCTATTCATCTCCGCCCCCTGCCTTTCATCCCCACAGTTAAGGTGGGGCTTCGCTAGCAGTGGTGGCTCTTCCATCCCAAGGACCGGCCTATAGATTTCCACTGCTCTCCTCTCCTCTGCCACATCTATTCATCTCCACCCCCTGCCTTTGATCCCCAGAGCTAGAGTGGGGCTTCGCTAGCAGTGGTGGCTCTTCCGTCCCAAGGACCGGCCCATAGATTTCCACTGCTCTCCTCTCCTCTGCCACATTTATTCATCTCCGCCCCCTGCCTTTTATCCCCAGAGCAAGGGTGGAGCTTCGCTAGCAGTGGTGGCTCTTCCATCCCAAGGACCGGCCCATAGATTTCCACTGCTCTCCTCTCCTCTGTCTTCTCTGCATCCGTGTGTCAGACCCTGGACCCAGCTGTTCCTCCTCTTCCTCATCATTCCCCTCCAGACTTGGGGATTGTTGGGGGCAATATGCTGACTTTGTAAACCACTTAGAGAGGGCTGTAAAGCACTACGAAGCGGTATATAAGTCTAAGTGTTATTGCTATCTAGCTTCAAGTGACCTGTGGTTTCTTGGAGTCAGACAGTGTTTAAAAACCCTACAGTAAGCTCACAAAGTTGGGTTCTCACAACCGATTGAAAATAAAATGCATGGAGATGAATAATAGATGAATAAATGTACAATACCAACAGGTGGTTCTTCGAAGTAAACACAAGGCAGGAGAGTTACAGGCAAACACAAGCAGTTTCATATCAGCAGACAAGCCCAGACAGAATGCTTAAGTTTACTTCACAGAGCAGGAGACTGCTTAAGTTTCTGTTTCAGTTCTTTGCACAGACTCAGATCTGTTTAAGCTCCCATTGGCTGTCTTAGTTAGCCTATTCATTGGCTGACCTTGTTCCCATGTCTCTCCCAGTCATGAATATTTTAACAAGCCCCTCAAATACTGATTTCATCCTCTGTCAGCTGATTTTGTGCATTTTTTTTCCCTTTTTCTTCAGATTGAGACAATCGGGAAGAAAATCTCAGCCAAAAGAATTCCCTTTGCGTCATCCGGTGACATTCCAAAATTCAGTCTGCAGGACCCACCTCTAAAGAAACCAAGGATGTAGGCTTTTTTTTGGTACAGAAAAGTTGGAAGGAGGAGGAAAATAGAAGAAAACAAGAAGGGACCCTTTGAGCCTCAATAAAGCATTACAAATTATTTGATTTCAATGGGAGATTTAAATATCTCCCGCGGAAACCCCACTTAACACTCCGCTCTGGCTAAATGAAGTTTTAGTATTTTTTTTGCATAGTGAAAAAGATTTCATACGAACTATTGAGGGTACAGCGCCGTCGTTACGTGGGACATTTCAACCAGATCTCTTTTATTATAAGGTCTATTTTTCTAGTATTGTAACTTCTACCAATGACGTGTTAACTATACAACCATCACGTTTTTAAAATATTTTTTTTAACGGGACAACGCATCGGATTTGAACTTCCAAGATTTTAGGGGTATTTTTGCAAGATTTCACAGACTTAAAACTTTAGCTTTGACAGATTGAAAGTAGAAGCAAGAAAGAAATTTCCTATCCTATTGAATAGATAGTAACCTATTAACACCATGTAACATTATTCACGTTGGAAGTTTAAATTAAGACTTATCAGGTATGGAAATCTTCAGCAAAGGGATACTTTTTTCCATGAATGAAATCAAGGCATTAATGAAATGACGGTTGAAGTACTTTGCATAAAACTAATGCTTACTCCAGAGAAGACCCAAAATAAGGAATTATTAATTCTGCTTTCTCTTCAATTGCTGATATGCTGACCATCACTTTCTCACCTTAGAAGCTAAGCAAAGCACGATTCTTATTGTGGTTAAAAGCAGACTCGGGACTTAAAAGTTCTATCCATATATGGAATTGATCTGACTTTAGTACGCTACATTAAGCTGACTTATTGTAACCACGGTTTACCGAATAAATCCAAGTTGGTCGGGTTCGTACCGTAAGCCAAGACCAAGCAAAGTATGCTTTTAAGCACCCTGCTTGAACTGGGACACACAACATCCTTAAAATATCTGGGGAAATGTGTTTTGCCGAATCTTGGGCATTACCAATATCTTTTCACATCCTTATTATAAGACAGAAATCAGATTTTAATTTTTTTGGCAGTTTATCCCAGTAAACTACCACACCCAAAATAACAACCAAAGAATGCTTCCGTTTTTTGGTACCCACGGGAATAAATATAAAACTGGAATACCCATCACTGCAGTGGGATTGTTGCTTAATTCTCAAACACACTTGTACTCAACACAACAGAAGTCCACTTTTTTCCTTGGATCAGCTGCAAACAAATCTTCGAGGTACCGCTTTGTCTAACGGCCTCAAAAATTAGCACGTCGATCCATTTTTGTCTTAAGACCCTCATTCGTACCTTTTTTATAAAGCGGTCAGGGAAAAAATAATATTGTAGCCGAGCTCCAATCCAACAGTTTAATCGCGAATATCATTTCCAATCCAACAGTTTTAATTAAGAATATCATTTACGGTAGAGATGCTTCTAATCCTATTTTAAGGCCAACGAGAAAAGTGATTTAATTGTGCTTTATGCAAACAAGGATGATGACTGAGAATCACTCGTGTCCCAGGAGCGTCATTGAAAAGACGTTTAGCGATGCGATGTGGGCTAATAATGGAACAAACCATGATTATAGATGAGAGAGGGGGGAAAATGCATCTTTTGATTCCTTAATGTATGTGTCTCATTCTACCTCTGTTTTTCTTGATGTATCTGGATGCTAGTTATTGGATAATGAGTGATATCTTTGTTTTGTACAATATCAGAGCGTGTCAGGGTCCAGGAACAAAATAAAATATTTTGTATTCTTTTTTTTTTTTATAAAGCAACGAAAGCTTTCCGAGTTGTTTTTATTGGATTTATCCGTGATGCTGCCATCTAGAACACAAGAGTGGGATTCTTCTTCTCGGTCTTAAGACGCATCAGATGTCCTTCTTCTTTCTCTTGTGGATTAAGTTTTTCAAGAAAAATTCACCTGTGCAGTATCCGAAACAAAAGAAGTTTTAACCAAGCGGTAAAAATCTTCCGCTGTCCATTTTTTTTGTCATTATTGCAGGAAAATACAAGGGAGCCATCAATTGCGGCAAAGAATCTAAATATGAAATGGACCTTTTTGTGGGGGAAAAAAAAATCAAAATTTCAAGAGCACCTAAGGGCTAATAGCTTCTGTGCTATTTGGTGCTCCTATAAGTTTCAGCATAGTCAAAAAAGCAAGAGAGATTTCGAAAAGTTATCATCCTTTGGTTTTTAAAGCTAAATACTATCCAAAATCTTCCCAGTGGCTCAGAAATTAGTTATCGTACCTAACAGGACGCTTCAAACATGTTAACAGCTCTGAAATAACATTTTTTAAGCTTCTCAAATAGTGCTGTTGTTCAAGGAGAGTGTATTCTGATTTTAAAGAGCATTTGTAATGAGACCTTCCAGGTTACAACAAATAATGCAAATTACATAGCAATTTACATCTAAATTAATCCTGGCTGTGATCTGCTGCACACTGGACTTCTAAAGTCTCCATGAGGATCTAATTAACATGGATTCATAACTGAAGTGTCGGGCCCGTTCAACCAGTTGGTGGAAATTTATATATATATATAAAAATGGCTGTGTGTCTGTGTGTATGTACCAGCATAACTCTGGAATGCATTTGAACAATTTCAACCAAACTTGGTACGCAGATAACTTACTCTCTGGAAACAAATAATGTGGGGGTAAGACACCCCTAACACCCCTCGGAGTGTGTGTTCTGTTAAGATACATCCTGTTGTGCCTTAAAATGGCTTCTACTGTACTGTAAAATGGCTTCTACTGTGCAGCGCAGTTGCCATAGTAATGGCTTCACGGTACTCCACAAGGGTAAGGAGGAAAATCCAGCATTAAAAATTACGTTTGGTCCAGACATTTCCCCCCTATAAATAAATACCCCGTCAATGCTGGGTTAAAGGCTAGTAAAATATAAACCCTGTACATTTGGGCTACGTTGCTGTAGTAGTAGACGATCTGTGTTCTAGTCCTGCCTCAGACACGGAAGCCAGCTAAGCTTCAGCCAGTCAGTCTCTCTTAAACCCTGAGGAGGAGGCTATGGCAAATTGCCCAATTGAAGTGCAAATGCAATTTGCCAGTAATAATTTAATTAGTAACCCTTGAGCAACCTGTTGAGCTCTGGATACTGTGGCTGGGCTGAGTGACTCGCTTGTGGTCCTGCTAATCGGACAAGTCGTTGTACCTGCTTTGTAAGAAGAACGCACAAGAGGCCCACTGGCTGTGTAATGAAATCCGAGGCTGTTTCCAACTTTCTCCCAGTGTTTAAATTTCTCCGGAGCAACATATTCTTCCACCTAGGAAAAAAAAAAATGATATTATAAAGGCAGTTGAGTTCTGAGTCATCTGAAAGTTGGATAGTTTTCTAATTGCTTTCGCAAAAGCCCGTTTATACCGGGAGTCCTCGACTTACAACAGTTCATTTAATGAATGTTTGGAGTTGTGATACTGAAAAAAGGGACTTATGACCGTTTTTCACACTTAACGACCGTTGCCGCATTCCCCCTGGTCATGTGAACTGGCTGACATGACACAGATTCACTTAGCAAAGGGTTACTAGTTTGAACAACTGAAGGGATTCACTTAACAACCGTGTCAAGGTCGTAAAACGGAAAAACTCACTTAGCCACAGAAATCTGGGGTTCAATTGTGGTCGTAAGCCAAGGACTATCTGTACTTAATTTAGAGCTATTTTAAGGGCAGACTCCTTCCTTTTCCTTGTGCAAAAGGGGAAGAACAAAAATGATCCTTTTGGAATCCTCTATTAAATCTCACAACTGGGCAAATGGACAGGTTTAGAAACACTTTTTAATTTTGGCCCCATTTTATTTTTTGTAAGGAACTGCACGGCTTGCTGCTACTGTCATGGTATGCAGAATGTTTAAATGTGAACTATTCTGAAACAGAACCATCTTGTTACATGTCCTCCCTTAAATGTAAAAAAAAAAAAAAGGACTTCAAAGGTTGAAAAAAGGGAGGTTTTGAGCATTTTTCAAACCTTCAAAAAGGTCTTTTTGGGACACTCCGAGTGTATTTTGATCATGGAATACTTTCCAAAGTGCTCCAATCCCGTTTTGGGCTTCGGATGGGATATTACAAACCGAACATCTGGATCTCCATTCAAAATGCTTATTGCCAGCAGTAAAATGCAATTTAATATTAGTCCAGATATTATTCAACAGGGTTTAGAGTATCGGAAGCAATGAACAGCCTTAAGACTTCCAATCTCTCTATAAAAATGGCTCTGTGCGTGTGTGTGTGTGTGTGTTCCATTATAACTCTGGAGCAATTTCAACCAAACTTGGTACACAGATGACTTCCTCTCTGGAAAAAAAATACTGTGGGGTAAGGTACCCCTAAAACCCCTCAGGTGGTGGTGGTGTTCTGTTAAGATACAGCCTGTTGTGCCTTAAAATGGCTTCTACTGTACTGCAGTAAATGGCTTCTACTGTACAGCACAGTGGATTTGCCATGGTAACAGCTTCACAGTACTCCACAAGGGGGCTCCCTCTGGTAAGGGAGGGAAATCCAACGTTAGAAATTACGTTTGATCCAGACATTTCCCCCCTATAAATAAATACCCAGGCAACGCCAGATTATCAGCTAGTTAGTTCTAAAATAAAATACCTTCAGATGCCGTTTTGTTGGCTGCATATACTGTCCCAAGGTCAAACAATCCACATCGGCTTCACGTAATCCTATTTTTTGTTTAAAAAAAAAAAAAAGATACTCTTAGTAAACGACAGAACCAGGATTCGGCATTTTTCTCCTATCTTTTTTAACAATAATTTTATCCAAATTTGCAAGTGTGGGTAGTTATCGATGTACCTTCATAAATGAGCCCAAAATTTATATTGCCGAGACCTTTGCAAACTGAATTTCCCCTCCCCCCCATTTTACAATCATTCTTGCCAGAGTTGTTAAGTGAGTAACATGGTTGTTAAGTGAATCTGGCTTCTCCATTGACTCTGCTTGTCAGAAGGTCTCAAAACATGACCCCAGGATGTTGAAACCGTCATAAATATGAGTCAGTTCCCAGGCACCTGAATTTTCATCATGTGACCACATGGATGCTACAACAGTCGTAAGTGTGAAAAACGGTCATAAGTCACTTTTTCAATGCCATTGTAACTTTGAGTGGCCACTAAATAAACTTGTTTGTCAGGTTTCCGAAAGATGCCCTCATTAATTCATGAACCTGGAGCCAAGTTTCAAAAGAAAACCAGCCATTTGTTAGGAACACCATTTCGGCAATCCCTCATTGCAGTCAGTTCTGATCTCATTTGCATTATGGCTGAACTTTACCCTCTTCCTCCCCTCCTCTTAGTCTGTGTCATAAATCACATCCGCCAACAAGGTGCACAGTAATCTGAGACCCCACTCTAGTCGAAGGTATATGTAGAATGCGCTCCCCACTCCCGCTTCACTCACCGTGGGAACTTAAACATGCCAATGGCTTCTGTGTTGACACTGTTGTAAGTCAAGGACTCCCTATACCAAGGTATAAGAAGGCTTCATACAAACTAAGGAAAATATAAAAAGTAAGGAAAAAGAAAAATGCAAAGAAGTGGTGTAGGGTTTCCTGCCTAGGCAGGGGGTTGGACTAGAAGACCTCCAAGGCCCCTTCCAACTCTCTTATTCTGTTCTTTTCTGTTCAAAAAGATAGAAAAATGAAAACGAAGTGAGATGTTAAAAAAAAACCTAAGCCTTTTGTTCATGTGAATCCTCTGCAGGCAGTCCTCAACTTACAACAGTTCATTTAGCGACTGTTCAAAGTTACCACGGCACTGAAAAAGCAACTTATGACCGTTTTTCACACTTAACGACCATTGCAGCCTCCCTGTGGTCACATGATCAAACCATTCAGATGCTTGGCACCTGGCTCGCACTTCTGACGGTTGCAGCGTCCTGAGGTCGCATTTGGCGGCCTGACAAGCAAAGTCAACAGGGGAAGCTGAATTCACTTAACGACCCGTGTTACCAACTTAACAAACGGCAGTGATTCACTTAACTGCTGTGGCAAGGAAAGTTGTAAAATGAGGCAAAACCACTTAAGAGATGTCTCATTTAGTAACAGAATTTTTGGGCTCAATTGTAGGTCATTAAATTGAGGATTAGCTGTCTACATCATCCTCTTTTAACGAACCCTAATCCAGAGGTGGGTTCCTACCAGTTCGGTCGAGTAAATAGTAACTTGGCTGGACACATGCCCGAACCAGTTCTATTGGTGCCGCCATCTTGTTTTTGCTTCTGCGCATGCGGGCACCCAAAGCACGTCCCTGAGCAAACCAGTAGTAGAAGAAGCCGTAACCCACCCCTGCCCTAATCCCTTGCGGGGTGAAGTCTGGGCAACTGAATAGGAGCTAGCAGAGTGTTTACTGGCCGGATGACTTTCCTGTTGCCATTGCGGAGTTTTCTTCAGCAGATATATTCTCATTGTGCCCAGAGAGAGAAATACCTGCCTCTACCTAGGATTGAATTTACAGCCTGCTGATTGTGAGGTGAGAGCTCACAATCACTGCACCACTCGGGGATTAGCTGTCTACGACGCAGATAAATAGGGGCGGAGCATGGAGGAGTGGCCAACTTCACTTATTTATTTTTGAACCCCTACGCTACTTATTCCTTCTCCTCTTTGCTTACTTTCCAGGGTGGCATGCAACTGTTCGTCCGTCTCCCCCAGGCCAAGCATGATCGACGTTTTAGAAATCACGTTGGGCTGAACCTCCTTGGCGTGCTTCAACACGCGAACGGATTGCTCAAAATTTGCCCGTGGATCGCGAACTTTGCTGCAAGAAAAAAAGGTATGCAAAATGGTTTTAGCCCAACGCTGAGTGGATCTTAGGTTCGTTGCAGCTCTGGCTGAGTTTGATCCCTGCACGGAGACCCCAGAACATTAAGAACAGTGGTTCTTCAGCTTGCTACTTTCAGATGGGTGGACTTCAACTCCCAGAATTCCCCCAGACCACATTGGGATTTGCTGACAGGAGAGGTGCAAAAGAAGGAAAAAAAAATCACCGTATTTTTTAGAGTATATGACGCGCCTCCCCCTCCCCGAAAAAAATAGCAATAGCAGTTAGACTTATATACCGCTTCATAGGGCTTTCAGCCCTCTCTAAGCGGTTTACAGAGTCAGCATATCGCCCCCACAGTCTGGGTCCTCATTTCACCCACCTCGGAAGGATGGAAGGCTGAGTCAACCTTGAGCCGGTGAGATTTGAACCGCCGAACTGCAGCTAACAGTCAGCTGAAGTGGCCTGCAGTACTGCACCCTAACCACTGCGCCACCTCGGCTCAGGTGGGCGAAAATTTGGGTGCGTCCTATACACCGAATGTAGCCCCACCCACCAGAGGCCAAAAACGCAAGGCGTGGAGTCAGCAATGGTCTGCGGCAATCCCTGCAGCCTGGAACAGCTGATTGGAGCACTCCGATCCACCCGCCAATCAGCTGTGCTGAATCAGGCTGCAATAAGTGCTGAAGCTGACCTGGCTGGTCAGAGTTTACAGCAGCAATCGCATTCAGAAAGCACAGTAACTGATTCAGCAGGATTCAAAATAATAATAATATACAATACATTACCAAAAGCAGGTTTTCCAAGGTAGCAGTAAATACAAGCAAAACACAAGCAGTTTCACTTTCAGTTCTGGGCTAAGCCAGGCTCCTCCGTCTCCTTGTTGCTCACACTGCAAATACTGTTTCAGACTCCAAATAGCCCCCATTGGCTGACTTAGTTGCTCTGCCTATTCATTGGCTGACCTTATTACTCTGTGTCAGCTGAATACCATGGATGCTAGTAGGCAGAGCAGAATTTTTCTTATTATTTTCCTCCCAAAAAACTAAGATGCATCCTATATTTTGGAGCCAGGGGTGGGTTGCTGCTGGTATTACTGGCGGTTCGGTGGGTGCAAAAAATAAAATAAAATGCTCCACACGCAAACACATTTGCTAATGCACAGGTTTGCGCATGTGCAAAACTTTAAAAAATGGGGGGGGGGATAAATGTTTGCAATGAAAATTGTTCTGCGCAGACGCAGAACCAAAAAACAAGATGGTGCTGCTGGAAGAGGAGGAGGAGGAAGAGGAGGAGGAGGAGGAGGAGGAGGAAGAGGAGGAGGAAGAAGAGGAGGAGGAGGAGGAGGAGGAAGAGGAGGAGGAAGAGGAGGAGGAAGAGGAGGAGGAGGAAGAGGAGGAGGAGGAGGAGGAGGAAGAGGAGGAGGAGGAAGAGGAGGAGGTGGTGGTGGTTATCATGCATATTAAGGACTGAAATAAAATCAATACTATTCTATGTGCCAAAATTCTGACCTTTAAGTATGTCAAAATTGTGGTCTGCAGCACTGGCAGTTGCTTTGCTGGCAAGATGTCATGGGGAAAGAGGAAGCGTGCGCTTAAAGTGGATGTAAATATAACTCTGTTGTAACGTTGAGGTTAAAGGAATGGGAAACTGCCGCTGTTGCTATGACAAGTTGGCAGAATCTTTAAAGTAATAAAATGCTGGATGGTGAATTGGGGTCAATTGGCCTCAAGCTGTCCTCTTTTGATTGCTTGTCCAATGGACCCTCATTGCAATGTGATTATGTTGTAAGACTTTCGATGGGTCCTCATTGTAAGTGCTGTTGTGGTCTGTTGACCGCCCGTCCCTCCAACAGCCAAAGTTGGGGTTGGGAGTTGGGGTCAGAATCAAGGCAATCTGAGAGCTCCGAGGGGGAAGAGAGAGGGAGAGAGAGAGGGAGAGAGAGAGAGAGAGAGAGGGAGAGAGAGAGAGAGGAGGGGGGAGGCAGAGCCTCTTGGCTTCTAGGTGCTCGCTAAGAAAGGATTTTTCGAAATGACAATCAGATCATTAGTATTTCTTATAATTAACATGCTCTGATGCTAAGGAGTTCTACTCCCCCTCCCCACCTGAAAATAACTCTGATCCAACTGCCAGTTGCCTCACATTCCGTTACCTCAGTTCAAACTGGTGGACGTTCCACTCCTTCACTCAGGAGCGGCCTGGAGCTCCTTACAGTACTAAACATCGGTACCTCACCAAAATGTCTAAGCCTTCCACTTATGGAACTGCTTCCGGACTCTAGGCGGCGGGAGTGATATTCCCTTATGCATTTCTATCGCAGTGGTGAAAAATCCGGATTGAACCGGATTTTTCTTGCATTGCCCAATCCCATAGTTTCGTCGCGAAGCATGGATATCCCGCTTATAAGGTAAAGGTGTAAAGGTTCCCCTTGCACATATATGCTAGTCGTTCCTGACTCTAGGGGGCGGTGCTCATATCTGTTTCAAAGCCGAAGAGCCAGCGCTGTCCGAAGACGTCTCCGTGGTCATGTGGCCGGCATGACTCAACACCGAAGGTGCACGGAACGCTGTTCCCTTCCCACCAAAGGTGGTTCCTATTTTTCTACTTGCATTTTTTACGTGCTTTCGAACTGCTAGGTTGGCGGAAGCTGGGACAAGCCAAGGGAGCTCACTCCGTTACGCGGCGCTGGGGATTCGAACCGCCGAACTTTCTGATCGACAAGCTCAGCATCTTAGCCACTGAGCCACCGCTTCCCTTCTACCCAGCTAGTACTCATATATAAATTAAAAATATATTAAGAAAAAACAAAACCAATGTCCCTTGGAACGAGGGCATTCTCAGGCTGAAAGATCACCTCTGCAATTCGGGAACGGTCTCCACATTGTGGGCATAGACATCTAATCCAGACGAAGCCACTTTCTCCACCGCGCCGAGATCCCCTCGGAAGTCCGGCGTCAAGCATTCAACCAGAATGTTGGGATTCCTGCAACACACAAGGAAGGTGTGTAAACTTGCACAAGAGTCAACAAAACCTCTTCAGGGAATCTCTTTTCAAAAACAGGGAAAAGTTTTTGCCTTCGGCGTATCCGTGTTTCCCCCCCTACCTTTCTTTTAAGTGGGAGACGGTCTTGGCAAAATGTTCTGCGCCTCCATCGGAAAGATCTGTAAAGTTTGTTTTAGAAAGTTTATTTTTATTTTTATGCCCTTATATATAGTCACATAGTTATTATTCCTATTTATCTTTATCGCTTTTACATATTTGCTTTTCCATATAAAAGGTTAAAATATACATTCTGGATTGCTTTCCCTACCATCCCATACATCTATTTTGCATTATCACCACCCATTTTTTTTTTCTTTTCAACCTCCCTCCCTTCTCCCTTCCTTCCTCCTCTCCTTTCCCTTCCCTTGCCTCTCCCCTACTCCTCTCTTCCCCTTCCTCCTCCTGCCCTCTCTCCTTCTCTTTCTACCTCTTCCCTCCTTCCTCTCCTTTCCTCTTTCTTACTTCTCTCCTTTTTCCTCTTCTCTCCTCCTCTCCTCCTCTTCCTATTCTCTCCTCCTCTTCCTATCCTCTCTCCTTCTCTTTTTATCCCTTCCCTCCTTCCTTTCCTTTCCTCTCTCCTTCTCTTTCTATCCCTTCCCTCCTTCCTCTCCTTTCCTCTTACTTCTCTTTTTCCTCTTCTCTCCTCCTCTCCTCCTCTTCCTATCCTCTCCTCCTCTTCCTATCCTCTCTCCTCTTTTTATCCCTTCCTTCCTTTCCTTTCCTCTCTCCTTCTCTTTTTATCCCTTCCCTCCTTCCTCTCCTTTTTCCTCTCTTCTCCTCTCCTCCCCTTTTCCTTTCCTTTCCTGTTATTATGGTTATCACCACCCTATTTTTTTCTTTTCAACCTCCCTCCCTTCTCCCTTCCTTCCTCCTCTCCTTTCCTTTCCCTTCCCTCTCCCCTACTCCTCTCTTCCTCCTCCTGTCCTCTCTACTTCTCTTTCTACCTCTTCCCTCCTTCCTCTCCTTTCTTCTTTCTTACTTTTCTCCTTTTTCCTCTTCTCTCCTCCTCTCCTCCTCTTCCTCCCCCTCTCCTTCTCTTTCTATCCCTCCCCTCCTTCCTCTCCTTTCCTCTTACTTACTTCTCTTTTTCTTCTTCTCTCCTCCTCTTCCTCCCCCTCTCCTTCTCTTTCTATCCCTTCCCTCCTTCCTCTCCTTTCTTCTTTCTTACTTCTCTCCTTTTTCCTCTCCTCCTCTCCTCCTCTTCCTACCCTCTCTCCTTCTCTTTCTATCCCTCCCCTCCTTCCCCTCCTTTCCTCTTTCTTCCTTCTTTCCCCTTTCCTCTCTTCTCCTCCCCTCCCCTCCCCTCTTCCTTTCCTTTCCTGTTATTATGGTTATCCCTTTTCAACTCTGAACTGTCAAGACGGATGGATGGATAATCAGGAAAAGGTCAACAGAAGAAAGGCATAATAATAAGGTAAATATTAGTAAATATATATAAGAAGGCAGATCAGGGGATGGGAATGTGAAAGGAGACAGTTCAATAATATTATTAATTGCGAATGTAATCTAATGTTGGGAATTTAAAATGTTAATCATTGGGGAAGGGGAATTTGTGAGATATTTTTTGGGAACAAGAAATAGGGCAGTGATGATGAACCTTTTTGGTCATTTTTTGAGTAAAAAAACTGTCTGAAACCATGCCAAAAATGGCCTAAAAACAGCCTTGAAATGGCCTGGAAAATATTCCGAAAAATGGCCCCAAAACAGCCTAAAAACAGCCCAAAAATGCCACAACAGATGTTCTCTAACAAAAGACTCCCTTTTCTTTTTTGCATGTGTTTATGGACTTATGGAGCCGAGGTGGCGCAGTGGTTAGGGTGCAGTACTGAAGGCCACTTCAGCTGACTGTTATCTGCAGTTCAGCGGTTCTAATCTCACTGGCTCAGGGTTGACTCAGCCTTCCATCCTTCCGAGGTGGGTGAAATGAGGACCCAGATTGTTGTTGGGGGCAATATGCTGACTCTGTAAACCGCTTAGAGAGGGCTGAAAGCCCTATGAAGCGGTATATAAGTCTAACTGCTATTGCTATTGCTTATTTCTAGAAATAGGGAAAATTAAAACAGCAAAGGAATAAATGGAAAATTGGAGAAATCCACTGAAGATATCCCAAAATTACTCATGTTGCCTAAAAGACACAGAAATACCTGTAACTTGAGGGAAAACATTAATTACCTGCATTTTTTTCACCTTTTGAGGTTTTTGTATACAGGTGGTCCTTGATTTAACACCATTCATTTTTTGAAGTGACAACGGCACTAAAAAGTGAGCTGTGACCGTTTTTCACACTCACGAAGTTTCTAGCATCCCCGTGGACATGTGATCAAAAATTCAGACAACCTGGCGACTGACTTGTATTTATGACGGTCGTAATGACCCGGGGGGTGTCATGCGATCCTCTTTTGCCACCTTCCAACAAGCAAAGTCAATGGGGAAGCCAGATTCACTTAACAACCGTGTGGCTGACGTAACCGCAGCAATGATTCACTTAACAACGGTGGCAAGGAAGATGTTTAAGTTTACCTCTGTCGTAAACCGGGGAAAATTCTCTTAACAAATGTCTCGCTTAGCCAGAGCAATCCTGGGCTCAATTATGGTTGTAAATTGGTATATTATTATTTGGTTTTCTCGCCGGCCAAGTAACACAACATACCATCCCTGTCCACAGAGGTCAACACTACATAATCCAGTCCCCATTCTGCAATTGCTTTTGCCGTGTTATACGGTTCCTCGGGGTCCAACGGGGGAGGGTTTCGTGATGTCTTCACCGAGCAGAAGCGACAGCCCCTCGTACACGTGTCCCCCATTAGCTAAAATAAAAAAGAGACGAGGGTGTTTTTTTTCCCATCTAAAAACCCCCGCATTTTTTTTCCAAATTATTTGAACTGCCTGCGTGTCTGACTGCGAACGATGAAATACCTCCATGCCGGATGGCATGGAGACCAGAGGTATCAGTCTCTGGATTCAAGAATGGGAAAGCGGCAAATTTGGTAGTGGGGGCCATCAAAACTGGCAAGATGGGGCTTGGTGCTCCCTGAACTTGGTTACTGTCTTGTAGACGTTTTGTTACCCAACTAGGTAACATAATCAGTGCTAGAAGGATTTGGAGTTGGAGGAGGAAGAGAACAACCCTGGGGTCCTTGGTGCTCTCTGAGCTAGGTGGCTTTCTTGCAGATTTCATGACCCAACTAGATAACTTCATCAGTGTTGAGAGGGAGTGGGGTTTGTGGAGAGGAGGAGGACGAGGACGAGGAGGAGGAGGACAACTCTGGGGTACTTGGTGCTCTCTGAGCTTGGTGGCTTTCTTGCAGATATTTCATTACCCAACTAGGTAATATCATCAGTGCTAGAAGAGAGTGTGGTTTGTGGAGAGGAGGAGGACTGTGGGGTCATTGGTGCTCTCTGATTGCTGTGGCTTTCTTGCAGACATTTCACAGCCCAACTAGATAACCTCATCAGTGCTAAGAGGGAGTGGGGTTTGTGGAGAGGAGGAGGAGGAAGACTATGGGGTCCTTAGTTCTCTCTGAGCTTGGTGCTTTTCTTGCAGGCGTTTCATTACCCAACTAGGTAACATCATCAGTGCTAGAAGGGAATGGGGTTTGTGGAGAGGAGGAGGAGGACTGTGGGGTCATTGCTGCTCCCTGATCGCTGTGGCTTTCTTGCAGACATTCCATGACCCAACTAGGTAACATCATCAATACAGAGGATGTCATCTTGTTTGGATCAGGAAACATCTGCAAGGAAACAGCCCACCTCAGAGAGCATCAAGGATCCCACAGCTCAACAAAGGGCCCCTTCTGGGGCGGCCGAGGGCACATCCCAAGGAGGACTCCCCCATCTGAACTGTCAAGTTGACCCATATACTAAAGTGCTTGGGTTGCTTTGCAAGGTTCCTGCCATTTTGCTAATTTTGACACTCCCTGCATTTATGCAATAATATGGAAAGGGCGACTCTATGGTTTAAATCTGGGTCTTTCTGGATCTATTCCTTAATGTTGGGGCCCACCAGATGAACTTACCATGATAGTGGCTGTAGCGGTAGCATATTCTCCTCCCCCCCAGCATTCCCCAATGTTTGGACACCTGGCCTCCTCACACACCTATGTATAAATAGAATTAGAAGATATGTGTTGTTTATAGCAGTGATTCCCAAACTTGGCCACTTTAAGACTTGTGGACTTCAACTCCCAGAATTCTCCAGCCAGCTCAAGAGTTGAAGTCCACAAGTCTTAAAGTTGCCAAGTTTGGGAACCACTGGTTTATAGCAACATAACCAAAGGAGAAAATAAGAAATGCAAATCTGAAGAAGCTAAGATCAATGTAGAGATGTCATTAATTTCTTTATTTCTTTTTTCTCAATAGATTTTAGACTGTGTTTGTTAAAAATCCATACTGTGTACGGGTTCTGGGAAGTCGGGGAGGGAGGAGGGAGGGAGGGGTATACATTAGGCTAGACAAGAATTTGGTGGTAAACTAGAACTATTTTGACACACACAAAAAATTGTACTCCGATGTCTCACTGATTGAGGAATGATGAAATGTTTGTTTTAAAACTTTTGAAAAAAAAAAAAAGAAATGAAAATCTGTTGTAACTTTGAAGGTTAAAACTGAAGATATTGCTTAGGTATTAAGAAAAAAAATAACTATAAAGATGGAAAATAATGGAAGAGAATAATTTGGCTGAAAGGGAAAACAAAACGATGGTGTAAAATGGACTACGTAAATGAAAGGACGTAAAAGACCCAGAAATGCTTCGTTTCTATAATATGTACAATTTATATTAAAAAATAGAAAACCTTGAATTAAAAAAAAAAAGTTAAACCTAAACTGGAAATTTAAGGGAAACTTTTCAGGAAGGATTTAAAATGGATTTTTCACTTAAGTGTCCGAAAAAGCTACTGCGGTTGTGTTATCTCCTTCACATTCAGCCCAATCACATCTCCTTTATATAGGAAGAAAAAGAGGAGAAAAATAAAAAAATTCCGGAACAAGTGTTGGTACTGACACGATACTTACCGTATGTAGATTTAAATGGCGCAACGTGTTCTTCAGTTTATTATAGTTTTTCCCAACGGGGATCTCGGTTTTCAACCAGGGAGGGAGCCATAACCTAAAAAATAAAAAGCTTATTTTAGTTCACCAATTATCTCTGTTTTTAGAATTTATTTATTTTTTTGTCTTTCTGAATCAATCCTGTTTTGTAAGTCCACTGTTCACATTCTCAAATTCTTCTTTAATTACACTTCAAACAAATCCATCCAGGAATGATGTGGAATTTTATGCAGGGGGGGGGGGGTGTTGGCTGATTTATTTTTATATAGGTAGTCCTCAATTGAGACAAAATTTCTGTCAAGCCCCACTCCATTTCATAATTAGGAAAGAAGACTAAGAGACTCCATGGGTTGGAAATCAAAAGTACTTTTACTAATTATAAATGGTAAGTGAGCAGTAGCAAAGCAAAGTCTGATTAATATGGCGCGAAAGCAATTGATATATAGAATAGCCCGTTCCCCCCCCCTTAGGATCAAAGCTCCAGTCCAATCATAAGTCCTTCAAATGTCAGGTGTGAGATAACTTCAAAAAGACAGGCCGGACGATGGAATGTCGAGGCCGTTGATGCAGGCGGGAAACACATACGCATGCGCAATCCCAACGACTGGTACATCCTAGAACATTCCTCCAGCACATCAATTAACCCCTCCCAAATACAAGCCCCCCCCCTTCCCGTTTCATGGCAGCTGAAGCAACAGCAAGGCAGAAGCTGACAATTTCTATTGTTAAGCGAGGCAGTTGGTAAGGTTTTTTTGTCCCATTTTACAACCTTTCCTGCCACGGTTAAGTGAATCACTGCAGTTGTTAAGTTTGGCTTCTCTTGTTAGGAGGTCACAAAAAGATTGTTATATGAACCTGGGACGCTAAAACCGTCGTAAGTATGAGTCAACTATCTGAATTTTGCTCACCCACGTGGCCCTTGGGCAGCTGCAATACTTGTAAGGGTGAAAAACGCTTGTGCAGAGGTGGGTTCCTACCAGTTCGCACCAGTTCGGTAGAACCGGTTAGAAGAGGTTCCACCAGAAAGCAGGCCACACCTACAGAAGAGGTTCCAAAAAATTTTGAAACCCACCACTGACACACACACACACACACAGACTCACACAGAGAGAGAAAGAAAGGAAAAAAGAAAGAAAAAAAGAAAAAAGAAAGAAAAAGTGAGAGATGAAAAAAAAGGAAAAAGGGACAGAGAGACAAAAGGAAGGAAAGAGAGAGAGAGAGAGAGAGAGAAAACACATGGCCGGCAAGCCACTCCTACCAGGTCACATGGCCGGCAAGCCACTCCCACAAAGGAGGCCACACCCACAGAGTAGGTTCGAAAAAAATTTGAAACCCACCACTGTCCTTGTGTCACTTTTTTTCCTATTTCATTGTAACTTCAAATGTTCACGAAATAAATTGTTGTAAGACGAAGACAACAAAACAACAGAGAAGAATGCAAAATACGTGATAGATTTCTTAAGGCTTCTACAGGTTTATGACACCCATCCAATGGCACCATTTTATTATTTACTAGCTGATAACTCGGCGTTGCCCAGGTATTCTTACACGTTGAAGCATTTGTCTGACAGGGAGCCATTGGGGGGGGGGGGGCTTTCTTCTTCCTATTCCCATGCCCATCATCCCTGCCCTCTCCCTTCCCCCTCACATGCGCTCCTCTTTCTTGCCCTGTTTACGATCCTGGCACCTTGCCCCAAATCCATCAGGCGCTTCCCCGTTGGTCCACTGGAAAGCGGACGTCACGGCTGGCTTTCCAGAGGAAGCTGCAAAGGAAGTGACGTCACAAACAATTGCCGCTCTAGGACGCTGCACTCGGTCTCCTTAATAGCGTAGGCTCTCCCTTCTTCCTCCCATAACATCACAAACGATTGCCACTCTAGGATGCCGCACTCTCTCTCCTTAACAGCCCAGGCATTCCAGAGTTATGCTGGAACACACAGACACAGACACCTGGGAGTGGGGGAGGATTGTAACCAAACTTGGTACACAGATGACTTACCCTCTGGAAACAAATACTGGGGAGAGCGGTGGGAGGGGGGCGCACTATTTGTTTCCAGAGAGTAAGTCATCTGCGTACCAAGTTTGGTGGAAATTGCTCGAGGAACTCCAGAGTTATGCTGAAACATACATACATACATACACAAAAAAGAAGAAAGAAAAAGAAAGAAGAAAAAGAAAGGAAGAAAGGAGAGGAGGAGGAAGGTTTTATTTCATTCTGCTAAAAGAGAATCGGGGAATGACAGCCCCTCTTATGACTTGTGGACTTCAACTCCCAGAAGCCCACAAGTCATAAAAGGACCATCATTTCCCCCATCTCTGAGCCAAAAGATGAAACGCCAACAGGCTAAGGTGCGTTTGAATGGATTACAAGAAACGAGGCTGAATATTTCTTTGTACCTTTCTCCTTTTTGACGCTTTAAATTGCCTTTGTATTCCGCCCACTTGGCTTTGTCCGAAAGTTCCCCAGATATGAAATCTTTCAAATCGGGTCCCTCTTGAAAATGTCCCATCTGGGCTTCTGGCAGCGAATTCGAGCTTGAAGTCCTCAGCTGGTTTCCAAACACCTGGGGGAGAGGAATAGATGTATGTATGTATGTGTATGTATGTATGTATGTATTACATAATATATATAATTGCTTTGCAAATGTAATATACAGGTAATCCTCGACTTATGACCACAATTGATCCCGAAAGATATGTTGCTGAGTGAAACAGTTGTTGTCATGCCCCCGTCAGAGCCTGAATCCGAGGAGGAAGACGAGCTGGAACTGGAGCCTATGCAGAACAAACATGAACATGAGAGACGGAGCTCAGACGATGAGCAAGAACCACCTCCTCCTGATCCAAGAGCACCGAGAGTGTAGAGAAGGCGAGAACAGCGCAGACTGACTCAACTACTCAGGAGGAGGGCACTCCTCCCCTCTTCACAAGGCACACCTGGGGACTGAGACTTAGGGAGATGTTGGGAACAAAAGCTGAATTATTCATGGAGGTTTTTGTGCCGTTGCCAACACTGAACATTTCCTGGACTTCTTGCTTTATTTCTTGCTTCCTGGATTAACCGTCTTGTTCCTGTGCTTCCTGGACTCATTGGCTTATTTCCTTACCCCATTGGATGTTGTGCTCACAGCGCTGTGCTGGATTACTTCCAGCCAGAGGCTGCTGGAGTGGTGAGTTCGTGTGTGCGTGTGATTACTTTGCTCTGGCACTTGCCAGAAACGTGGGAGTGGTTGGGGGAAAGTTGGAGCAATAAAGGGTTAAGTGATCTCTGCCCCACCTTACAATTTTTCTTGCCACTTTAGTTAAGCGAATCACTATACTTGAAGTAGTAACACCGTTGTGAAGCGGACCCAGCTTCCACCTTGACTCGGCTTGTCAGAAGGCCGCAAAAGGGGATCACACAACCCAGGGACACTGCAACCGTCATAAATATGAACCAGTTGTCTGGCAACTGAGTATAAAATCGCATGATCATGGGGATGCTGCAATGGTTATAAGTGATGTGGCCCGCTAGTTGGCCACAACATGGCTGATAGCAGACCATGTTGGCTGGCAGCAGACCCGCACGATGAGGAGGTTGGGGAGGAACTTGAGCCAGTTCTGGATCCTGGGGAAGCTTCGTTCCCCGAAGGCGCATAGAACGCTGTTACCTTCCTACCAAAATGATCGCTGTTTTTCCACTTGCCTTTTTATATGCTTTCAAACTGCTAGGTTGGCAGAAGTAATGGGAGCTCCCTCTGCTACACAGCGCGAGGGATTCAAACCACCAAACTGCTGACCTTTCTGATCGACAAGCTCAGCGTCTTAGCCACCGTGTCCCTCTGTGAATAACAGAGGACAAGGAGCCGACTCGGGAAGCAAAGCAAAGGTGGACGCTGAATGGCCCCTCCCTGGCTGGGGAATAAATAGAAGGAAAGAGGAGTGGTGGTTGTAGGAGACAACAGTTCGTATTTCTGGAGATTTTGCTCATTGTGTTTCGTGCATCAAAGACTGCTTGCCAGACTGAGGTTTATCTCTTTCTCTGTTTGAACTGGCTTAATTTGCAGCCTCCTGGCTGGGAGCTCACAACCTTGAATTATGATAACGAGCTGCTAAGGACTATTGATTCAGTTAACTTCTTGCCTGGACTTTCTGTGGGTGAATGCAGCTAATTCCCAAGTTTGTAAGTAAAGAGGGGTTTTTCTTTGCGGGGAGTCCGTTTCTGGCTTCTGCGAAGGCCGAGTCAGAACAATAACAACTTTTTTCAGTGACAACTTTGAGCGGTCACTAAACGAACTGTTGTTAAGTCGAGGACTACCTGTATAGCCTTTTTCAACACAGTAGCTTTAAGAAGAAAATTAGCTTGAAAAGCTTCCCTCAAATAATTAGAATTGATCCCACTGCTAGTTATACCAAAAATATTTCTTCTTTTCCTAGCAGAATATGTCACGGGGCAACAGATAGTCCTCGGCTTACGATAGTTCATTTTTAGTGACCATTCAGAGTTACAATGGTCCTGAAAAACTGTGGCTGGGTTTCACACTTACAACCTTTGCAACATCCTCCCGACCACGTGATCAACATTCAGAGGCTGGTTCATACTTATGATCGCTGTGGTGTCCCAAGGTCATGTGATCACCTTTTGCGACCTACTCACAAGCAAAGTCCATGGGTAGGTTCACTTAACAACTGGGTTGCTAACATCAACTGCAGTGATTCACTTAACAACCACGGCGAGGAAAAGTAGCAAAACGGCGTAAAACCCACTCGACAACGGAAACGTTGGGCTCAATTGCGATCATAGGTCAAAGGCTACCTGTACTTAGCTTGCCAATGTCTGCTTGGAGCGTTTTCCCCTGCCCTGGGATCTCCTGGTGGTGCCCCATCCACCTGTAATCCAGATTAGATGCGATTACGCTTTCCAGATCAACCCAGGTCGCCTCCTCGGTGCTGGATTTCCGCCAAGGGCGACCGGACGGCCCTTCCTACCTCGCAGGGACGTTGTGCGGCCAAGGATACCGGGGCAGCAGCCTCGAAACGGGGGAAACGGGGCAAACAGAGCGGCCTCTCACCGGTTTGCCTTCCGCTACAAGTCTCGTGAGGCTCCTCGGGGCGAGGGCAGCGCAGGGGAGCCCGCTACCGAGGAGCCACATGTCGGTTGTCCTCCCAGCCCGGCCGCCGCTCCACCGACACCGTCCCCGGGGCCGAAGTCCCTCGATGGCCAACCTCGGCGCTCGGCTAGTTTCCCCTTTCCGCTCGGCGATTGACGGATCGCGCCTGCGCACAGGCCTTTAACAACCCCCTCCGGGCGCCGTCGTCATCAGGACGCGACGCGCCGTTTAAAAGCGTGATGACGCAAGACGCATTTCCTTTCCTCTTTCCTGTCAACGCGAAAGGTGAGCCGCGCCGGTTTTTCTTTTCGTAGCTAAGGCAGGAGAATCCGGTTCCATCCGCCACGTCGGTCCCGCCGGGTTTCTCCTAACGCTCCGGGCCAGGCCCGAACGGCATCCCCGCTAGGAGTGAGGGTATTCCTCGGGTTGCGGTCCGCGCGGTTTCGGAGAGGGACCCCCAGAAATAATCCCCCCCCCCCAATAGTCGCTCCGGTGGCCTGGAGAAGGGAAGCGCGCGCCTGTTGTTCATCTGCGCTTGCGCGACCATCCTAAGTGACTTTAATGGGCACGTTCTCTGATTTAGAGGAAGGAGAGTCCCAAGTTGTTGTGTGAATTAGCCTGTTTTATAACTCCTTCGCTCTGGTGTTGGTTTAACGTAGGCTAAATACTAGGGAAGGCGTTGGTGTATCTCAGGAGTGTGGGCAATCATGGCAACTTTTAAGACTTCAATTCCCAGAATTCCCTAGCTTGGTGATTATACGTCTGCAGTAGAAATCCTCAAGACAGAGCAATGAATGGCCACATTGATACAGATTAACATAGTTGGAAGGGACCTTGTAGATCATCTAGTCCAACCCCCTGCCCAATCAGGAGACCCTACGCCATTTCTGACAGAGGGCAGTCCAGTCTCTTCTTGACAGGCTCCAGGGATGAAGCTCCCACAACTTCGAAAGGCAACTTCTGTTCCATGGGTTGATTGTTCTCCCTGTCAGGAAATTCCTCCTTATTCTCAGGAAAATAGCTCAACCCCCTCCTCTCTGTTGGAATGGTTATATGTGATTTTATTGAGCCATAAGATCCAAAAGTTTTTCACCACTCTCCTCTGCCTTTAATCACAATTGTTTCATCCGATCAAATAATTATATCATATTTACTGTCTAAAATTTAAAGAATTTCAATGTGTGTTCATTAGAACTTCAATGTGCGTATTGTATGTCTATTATTAGCACAGCTTCAACATTGTAATGTGCTTTACAGGGATATGTGACAGCCAGTTTTATTAAAATCATAAACCATGTGTTTTTCCTAGTAATTTCATATTACTATTTTTCCTTTTCCTAAGAGGGAAATGTAGGAAAACAAAGGATTTAAACAGTGGTGGAGCTTAGCATTTGGAAAAAATCACCTTTGGAAAAAATGTGTAGGTGGTAGGACAATTTTATAAAAACAGTACTGAAATAAAAGACATTAAGCCTCCTTGATGCAGCAGTGCAATTGGGCTTTCAAATTTGTTTTTCATAGAATAGAATTCCCTATGCTACTAGGCTCAAAATTCTCAGTTTGGATAACCTGGAACCACATCGCTTGCAGTCAGACTTCGGTATTGCATATAAAATTGTACGGAGTAATGTTTTAACTGGAAATGACTTTTTTCTGCTTTAATCTCAATAATACACACACAAACAACCTCTTTAAACTCAATGTCGATCGTTCTAAACTTGACTGGAAAAAAAAATACAGGTTTTGTAATAGAGTTGTCAAAATCTGGAATGCTCTTCTACCTGATCCAGTTGGCTCAGCTGAACATTTTCACAGTTTTAGTCACAAATTGACTTCCGTTGACCTCACTTCATACTTAAGAGGTCTGTGCATAAGTGCGCTAACATGCCTATTGTCCCTGTCATTGTATTTTTATATTATTCCTGTTTTCGTTTCTCTCTGACAAATTGCAATAAATAAATGCATGCTGTTGAAATTTTGTTTTTAAAAAGGAGATTCTCTTGCTTAACTTTCCATTTTGTCTTTTTTTTTTTTTTACTAGATTAAAAATGAAGACCATTCTCAGTAACCAAACAGTTGACATTCCTGAGAAAGGTAAGGATTAACTCTACTAAAACTCTTTTTCTTACAAAAATAATAATAAATAAGCATCTGACTTACTGTTTGGATATTTATGTTGTCTGAATATTTTACTGAAGCTATTTTTTTTTCTTTCTTTCCAGTCGACATTATCCTGAAGGGGCGGACGGTTACTGTCAAAGGCCCCAGAGGAACTTTGAAAAGGGACTTCAACCACATCAACGTGGAACTCTCCCTTTTGGGGAAAAAACGCAAGAAGGTGAGACTGCCTCGGTGTTATGTCAGGTTTCCAGATTTCCGATCACTTATAATTAATTCGCCATTTATTGCGGTTGTGTGGCTAGAATGAGATTTGGAGGTGTTGACTTGAAAGGTAGTGAGAAAATATGTCAGATTCAACACAACCTGCTAAAGGTTGCAATATTTACAAACCATGTGAATCATTGCGATGGTGTCATAAATTCTGAAGACCTGAGAGAGCTTTCATTGCATCAAATGCCAGCTGTTTCCATGCTTGCTCCTTATTATATGTGCATTTTGTTTTGTGCAATGCTTCTGGGCTTTTCATAGACCATGTTCCTGTCTTGAGTGCACATATATTTGTACAGGTAGTCCTCAACTTACAACCACAGTTAAGCCCAAAATTTCTGTGGCTAAAGGGAGGTGTTTGTTAAATGAGCTTTGTCCCATTTTACAACTTTCCTTCACTCAGTTGTTAAGCGAAGCACTGCGGTTGTTAGATTAGTAATATGGGGTCTTCCGGGGGGCGTGGCCTGTTGCCGAGGAGGGCTCCACCGAACTCCTCAGAGATCTGGTTTGTATATCTAAATAAGATCATAGATAGCACCCCTTTCTGGCTAAGAAAGGGGCAGGGAGAATAGCCCCGTAGGTTAGGATCTAATCGTAAACCACAGCCCTTTTTCTTTTTTTGGCTGTGGAAAGAGATTAGTTCCGGCCGAAGCGGAGCTCTTATCTCCAGCCATTTCTTCTCAGCTGCCTTTTTTTTTTTGGCAGCCCCAGACAGGCTAGCCCCCCCCCAGGACAAGACAAAGTTTTTTTTCAAGCTAGAATTGATACGGGCGGGTCCCACCCCTGTGAGATTTATGTTTTCAGTACTATCGTAAATACCAGCACCATTCGTCTTAGAGACTTCTTTGTCTAATTAGACCTCAAAATGGCGATTTCTCTCCGTGGATGATTGATATACTTAGCCGGTGTTATCTTCCTGCAGACTGCTCCTTAAGAAAATAAATTTTTCTTCTTTGGAAATAGAGGGGAGCGAAGCTCTGCTTACTTGCTTATTTATTATGCCATCCAAATCAAAGAAGCGTCTTGCTACAAAAGAATTTAAAGAATTTTCATTGGAAACACAGCCTTTGTCTCCTATGTCTTCTGCTGGGGAACTTTTAACACAGGAATATCTCCTTAAAATGCTTAACGCTTTTAAGAAAGAAATCAGGGAATTTGTATTGGAATTATTTGATGATTTACAATCTAAAGTTAATCAAATGAAGGCGAATACTTTTGCAGCTGTGTCTGCCCTGTCAGATTACTCTGCTGAAATAGAAAACAAATTGGAAAGTCTGGAGAAGGCTAATTTTAATTTGACTACCAATATTCAAATTTTACAAGAAAAAATTAGAAATAACGAAGAACAGCTTATGATACTAAATTTTAATAGGAAGGCATTTGCAATTAGAGTCAGAGGATTCCGTGAAAAGAAGCAAGAGAATTTAAAACAGACCTTTGCTGAAGCCTTCAGCCACGCGCTGGGAAGCCCGGGACTTAACTTTGATTGGCAGATTCGGAAAATCTATCGCCAGAACTCATTGATAGCGGAACAGCGACAGCTCCCGAGGGACATAATTATATATTTCTCTACAAAAGAATCTAGAAATGCGATTGTGCAAAATTTTCATAATAACAGGCTCCGAATTGATGACCAGGACCTGATTGTCTTCAAAGAGATTCCTTTCCAGATGTTGAGAGCAAGAAGGGACTACGCCTTTTTAACTAAAGAGCTTAGGAGTCAACAGATTCGATACAGATGGGAGGCCCCTGCCGGCATCACGGTTACATTTGAGAATCAAAGATTTCGTCTTAACTCTATTTCGGAGGCTCAAGATTTCTATTGTAGGATTCTGAAGGCGGGACTTCCTGACGCGCTTGGAAGAGAGGAGAGACAAGCGGAAGGAGAAAGCAAACGGCTGGCCATGCGGCTGCAAGATGGAGGGGGCAGCCCCTCCTCCCTCGGAGAAGCAGAAGAACACAGATCGAGAATTTAGATACTTCAAAAGACTTCCTAAAGTTGAGGACTGAATGGGGGTTTGAGACCTCTCTCCGGTAGAAAAAGTGGACTAATTTTTATCAGAAGGGAAAGCTGGACGAAACTACTTTGAGCTAGATTCTAAAGTAACGTTAGCATAAATTTGATAGTGGTTAAAAGAATGCGGAATGATTTATGTTGTTTAAACTTTGTTAGATGGGACTATTTTAAAATAGAAGGTTAACTGACTCTTGCTGAAAGTATTATTTGAAAATGATCCATGCTATTTAACTTTTATTTGAAGGGAAAGTTGGTTGTTATAGTTCTGAGTTACTTTTTAAATAAACGCTAGTATAAATTTGATAGTGGTAAATATTAGACAAGCAAGAGATGAGGGTAAAATGTATGTGGAATGAATTACGTTATTTGTGGTAAATACCAGACAAGCAAGGGAAGAGGGCAAAATTTACGTTGTTTAAAGCTTATTAGAACAGGAAGCCGCTTGGGATTATCTTAAGATAACTGTAAAAAGAATGCGGAATGATTTGTGTTGTTTAAACTTTGTTAGAAGGGACTACCTTAAAATAGAAGGTTAACTGACTCTTGTTGAAAGTATTACTGGAATATGTGGAATGATTCATGCTACAAATCGCTCTGAGCTATATTTTAAACAAATGTTAGTATAAATTTGGTAGTGGTAAATATCAGACAAGTGGGGGATGAGAGTAAAATGCATGTGGAATGAACTAAGTTATTTAAATTCTACTAGAAGGGGAAGTCGGTTGGAATTATCTTAAGATAGAAATTGATTCCTGTGTAAAGTAATATCTGATCTATGTTGCTTAACTTTACTAAGAAGGGGAAATCTGGTTAGATTATTTTGAATTACGGTTTGAAAAAGGGGTAAAGAAAGATCATTCACGTTGTTTAAATTTTACTAGAAGGGAAAGTTTGATTACTTGTCTGTAAAGTTATATTTGAATATATGGCAGGAACTATGCTGCTTAAATCTTATTGGAAGGGATCATGAGGTTTAGGAAGGGAACGGGAGAGTCTACAGAAGATCGGGGTAAATAGCAAAGAAGTAAGAGACGAGAATAAAATATAGATAGAATGATTTATACTATTTAAGCATAGATAAAGATGGGGGGCTGAGATCAACACAAAGAGTGGTTTCTTTTTTTTTCTTTTTTATATATTACTTTTATTTTTTAATCCATATGTATACAAGATATTTTAGATAGAAGGTAGTGCCAGGTGTGGGCCCTGGGAAGCCGGGAGGATTAGGGATGGGGATTGTGGGGGGTGGGGTGGGGGGGGTTAACATAATCTTAATAAGAACAAGAATGTATTTATATACGGTGGTTCCTTTTTTTTTTTTTATTATTATTATTATCTTTTTTTTTTCCTTGGTTCATTTTACATTTATTAGATCAAACAACACTCGAATAAAGGCATACACCAAGGAGGGAGGTAGAGGGAAGGAAGAGGGAGGAGTAAGGAAGGAGTAAGGGGAATGTAAGGAGTATGTAAGGAGGGTGTCTGGGGAGTAAGGGGAGAAGGAAGGTTTGAGGGGAAAGGGAAGTAGGAGGGGAGTGTTAGAGGGAGAAAGGAAAGTTGGAGGGGGTAGATGGGGTGTATGGAGGATGCAAGGGTTAGGTGGGGTTGTGAATGATGAGTTGTGTTTCCTTTTTATTTGTTCGTTTTATTCCTTTTTTCCTTTTTTTTTCTTCTTTTCTTATAGTAAATACCCTGTGTATAAATGATTGCAAATGGAATGTGAAAATTGAAAATTGAATAAAATATTTTACGAAAGTTAGATTAGTAATATGGTTGTTAAATGAATCTGACTTCGCTTGTCAGAAGGTCGCAAAAGGGGATAACATGTCCCTGGGACACACAGCTGTCATCCATATATGCTAGTTGCCGCGTGTACCAATTTTTATCACATAAAAACAGGGATACTAGTTGTAAGTGTGAAAAATGGTCGTAAGTCTCTTTTTTCAGTGCTGTTTGAGTGATCACTAAATAAACTGTTGTCACTTGAGAACTTCCTGTATTATACAC
The DNA here is from genome assembly GCF_009769535.1 of Thamnophis elegans. Lineage (NCBI taxonomy): Eukaryota > Metazoa > Chordata > Lepidosauria > Squamata > Natricidae > Thamnophis > Thamnophis elegans. The sequence goes on along the minus strand of NC_045549.1, from coordinate 73,266,628 downwards.
CTATTCTACCAAGGTTTCTGAAACGATTGGCTGCCATCCTTCGTGCTGTTTATTTAACCTCACCACCACCACCACCAATAGCTCAGATATAAATCAAGTTTAGAGTTACAGGATTGAACACGAAAACCTGAAGTAGAAAAAGTTCCAAATACAATTTAGTGAAACCTGACATGCTCAGGGACTTTCAGTGCATATGGAAATGGTGTATCAATTAATCCATTTTAGTGCATGATGGATGATTTCTGAACATTCCTTCCCCCGCGTCCCTGTCATATGGACAGGGCAGGACAGAATAATGGAATGAGCAATAGGATTGGATAGAGAATAGAATGGAATAGAATCTGTTGTTGTTAGTTGCAAAGTTGCGTCCGACCCATCGAGAGCTCATGGACAACTTTCCTCCAGGCCTTCCTGTCTTCTACCATCCTCTGGGGTCCAGTTAAGCTCAAGAATAGAATCTACACACACAAACACACACGCAAAGAGGGAGGGAGTGTTCCAGCATACTCTGGAACGCCTCGAGCAATTTAAAAAAAAACCTGGTACACAGATGTCTTACACTCTGCAAACAAATACTGTGGAAGTAAGACACCTGGGGGGGGCTGTTCTGTTATGATACAGCCTGTTGTGCCTTCAAATGGCTTCTACTGCACAGCGCAGTGGAGTGGCCATGATAGCAGTTTCACAATACTCCACAAGGGGGTTTCTGGTAAGGGAGAAAATCCAACATTAGAAATTACTTTTGGTCTGGACAGTTTCCCCCTTTAAATAAATACCCAGGCAACGCCAGGTTATCTCCTAGTAAAGAATAGAATTGAATGAAGAATAGAACAGAACAAAGAATACAAAAGGAAAGGAAAAATAAACAGTTGAAAGGGACCTTGGAGGTGTGTGAACTGAGTGTGTAAAGATAGCGTTGGCATATCGTTGGAAGCAATTGCTATGGTTGCAGTGGCTTGACAAGTCAGTGTGGTGTTGGAAATTGCTGCCGTGCGACAGTTGGTTGGATTGATCGACACATTGCACATCTGTTTGTGAGTTGCACTGCACTACTCTTGTTCTCGTGGGCAGTTTGGAGAAAGATGTGTCGTATTTTGTGAGGCGAAGCCTTCGGTTTACTGAAATGGTTGCGTTTTGCATGGTTGGGGTATGAGAGACGTGTTGTGGCCCGCCAGCGAAGTTGGCAGCAGATTCGGACAGTGAGGAGGTTGGGGAGGAACACGGGCAGTCTGGAGAGAGCTCTGTGTCGGAGGCAGAGAGGGGACCAGAGCCTTATGACAGTTATCAGCTGCCTTCAGAGTCAGACTTCAGTGAGGCAGAAGAACAGCTGGAGCCTGTTCCCAGTGTGCGCATGCACAGAGTTGCCAGGAGAAAGGAACAGCTAAAGAACAGGGATCGACTTGGGAGTAAGGCCACAGGTGGATGATGAATGCCCCCCCCCCCCCGAGGAAATAAAAGAGGAGCGAAAGGGGAATGGAGTTTGCAGGAGACAATTAGTTCACTTAATTGGTTCGTGAGACCGATTAGATCCCATAGATTAGGCCTCCTCCGAATTCCATCCACTGGCCAATGCCGATTGGCGACCACCCGGAGGAGGGCCTTCTCTGTGGCTGCTCCGGCCCTTTGGAATGAGCTCCCCGTGGAGATTCGGACCCTCACCACCCTCCAGGCCTTCCGCAAAGCCCTTAAAACCTGGCTGTTCTGACAGGCCTGGGGCTAACGAGTTTTTGTCCCCCCCTCGAATGGTATGGTTGTTGAGTGTTTAAATTGTGGTATTGTTTTGTTCGCGTTCTTTTTTCTTATTTGTACCCCCTCCCCCCTAACTTGGTTGTGAGCCGCCCTGAGTCCCTTCGGGGAATAGGGCGGCATAGAAATATAATAAACTCAAACTCAAACCCGTGACTCTCCGAGACTCCTTGCCAGATTTTGCAGAGATCGGCCTGTCAGCTCTCCAAGCCAGATAAGGTCTGTGACTGTAAATCCTCCCTTGAAAGACTTTGCTGGATGTGAATGAGCAGAATTCATAGTAAATTAATAAAAGGGTTTTTTGTTAGAACAGGGAGTTCTTTCATGCTCTTGGGAAGTCTCAGTCAGAACAAGATTGTCTCCAACTGTCCTTTAGTGAACAAGCATGGATTCAGGGGCCTGGATCAAACTGGCTCTCAATGCAGGAATGTACTGCTCTGTGGCTTGCTGAAAATATGGATTGTAAGGAACCACTCTGGCCTAGACCAGAGGTCTCCAGCCCCCCCCCCCTCCGCCCCCTTCTGGTCCATGGATGCCAGCAACGAGGCAGCGCAAACAAGCGAAGCCCCATCCATGGGGTGCAGGCAGCACACGAAACCACACCACAGGTCCGCAGAAAAACCTCTCTCCATGGAACCGGTCTCTGGTACCCAAAGGCTGGGGGCTGCTGGCCTAGACCACCAAATCAGAATTTGGTCAGTTGCAGCTTTGCTGAGTTTAGTCAACAACAAAAGTTTACATTTTAGGAGGTCTCTGTCAATTCCCTTTTGTTTCGGCACTATTTTATCTTTCTTCGTAAGTTGAGGGTAGAGTCTGCCCCTGATTTTTCTTTTAATTAGCGGAAAGAACCTTTGGAAACCATTTGGTTGAAATTGGAATAAAAATGCATTATACAATCCTAAGGGGGGATGTGGTGGCTCAGTGGCTAAGATGTTGAGCTTATCGATCAGAAAGGTCGTTGGTTCGAATCCCGAGAACCATGTAACGGAGTGAGCTCCCGTGACTTGTCCCAGCTGCTGCCAACCTAGCAGTTCGAAAACATGCAAAAAATGCAAGTAGAAAAATAGGAACCACTTTTGGTGGGAAGGGAACAGCGTTCCGTGTGCCTTAGGCGTTGAGTCATGCCGGCCACATGACCATGGAGATGTCTTTGGACAGCGCTGGGTGGAGAATTCTGGGAATTGAAGTCCACAAGTCTTAAAGTTGCCAAATTTGGGAACCCCTGCATTATACAATTAGGTACCATTGACTCAAGTTTGATTCTTTGTGTGTGCTGTCATCTACAAGCTAATTATAATTACAGCTTAGTGTTATGATGTCTTGGCTCGTTAGAAATATATCAATAATTGCAGGCACAGAAAATTGTCAATTTAACGAAATGTTCCAGAATTGTAAATGTTTTCAGGGGGGGGGAAATGTTGACTGTCCTTATGTATTGGAATTGCGGTTAATTGTACTTTTTCTTTAAACCTTTTAGCTGCGTGTTGACAAGTGGTGGGGTAACCGAAAGGAGTTGGCAACCGTTCGCACAATTTGCAGTCATGTGCAGAACATGATCAAGGGAGTGACATTGGTAAGTGTCATAAAACCGAGCTTAAAACGCAAAACGGGACAACGCAGGCTAAGTTCGCCTTGGCGGCTGCTCATTTTGGATAAGCTACTGCAGCTCTTCAGAATTACGTTTTCTTTGCTTTGATCGACTTGCCTAATTTTCAGGGCTTTCGTTATAAGATGAGGTCCGTGTACGCCCACTTCCCCATCAACGTCGTTATGCAAGAAAATGGCTCCCTGGTCGAGATCCGCAACTTCCTCGGGGAGAAATATATCCGACGAGTACGCATGAGGCAAGGTAAGGTGCTTGGCAGCCTCGACCTGAGTTGAAATGGGAAAAAGAGAAAGAATGCCAGTACTCTGTGCCCGAGATCAGTGGTTTTTTTTGAACTGGGTGGAATTCTGGGAGTTAAAGTCCACACATCTTAAGAGTTGCCACGATTGAAAATGACTGCTTGAGATGAATCTTGGAATAGAATCTTGAACTGATTTCATTAGTTTAGTTTATTTTTTTAAAAACTTTTTATTTTGTTTATGCAAACTTCATATCTTTGCAACACATTACACTTCTTTTACATATCTCTTGTGATTCTTTTATCTGTACATAAAGGCCTTGTATAGCTATAACTTTAAGTTATATTATTTATATATTATTTCATACATCTTTTTTCTTCATTCTATATATGACATTCTATATATTCTATGTATAACAACCTTTATTACATTTGAATCGCTTTGCATCCATTTCCTATTTGCTACAGTCTATTTTGTATTTCTATCTTTTAATCATTTTCCGGTTTTGTAGTTGTTGTTTTTTTTTAATTTGTTGATCTTTCTTTAGTTCACTTTATTGTCATTGTACCTTGTACAACGAAATTAAATGCGATCTTCAGTGTACGATGACAGTTCAGGTTGTGGTTGTTAAGGAATCCTGTGCAATCATTAAGCACAACATCAGGGGGCGGCTGGTTTCCTCATTGACTTGACTTCTTGGAAGTTGGCAGTGAAGATCACAAGGGGGGTGAGAATGTGACTGTGGGAAGCTGTGACCATTGTAACTGTGTGCCAGTTGCCAAGTGCCCCAATCGTGATCCTGTGACCGGGGGGGGGGGAACACTGCGAGAGCCACAACTTCAAAGAGCGGCCATAAGTCTTCTTGTTGAGCACTGTTGTAACTTCAAATGGTTGCTGAACAAGAAGTCACTAAGTGAGGACTACCTGTATAGTCCAAAGCCCTTTCCTGTCTTTCATGGTGGACAAAACATAATGATACCCCTAACGAAAACAATCGGACCAACCACTTGGTGGGTTTTACAAACAGATTTATTGTGTGCCAGACACACACACACCACCACAGAATTTTCAAGGTGGTACTTGTGTATTTTATATATAAAACCGAGAACTTCATTTTGAATTTTTGAATACAGAAAGACACAGCGACCTTGTTGTGCCCTTGCTGTGATGCCTACTTGTAGATATTTTTGTAATGCTTATTCTGGGCTTCCTAGGGAGTTTCCTTAAGGGAAACAAATTCTTACCTTTGAAAGGTAAAGGTGCAGCGAGTACATTAATAATCTATTTTTTCTTAAGTTACAAATCGGTTCCTTTGAATGCATTTTCATTTCTTTTTTAGTGATAGTCTTTTCTCAGGCATTCTTTTTTTCCTACTTTAGGCGTTAATTGTGCAGTGTCGCAAGCTCAGAAGGATGAACTGATCCTTGAAGGAAATGACATTGAATTGGTATCTAACTCGGGTAGGCCTTTATATTACCTTTTGCCCCATTGCTAAGTTTGTATTATGTCTTGCAAAGCATTAGGAAACAGTTTAAATAAACTGAAAATCAGGGAAATTCTTTCTTGTATTGTTGTTCTTAACAGGTTTTGCCCATTTTTTTTCCTACTGTTACCTTACTACAAATGGTTTCATTTGGCTTTGCCATCTAATTTGATTTTATTGTAGCCCTAGCTTTTGTTAAATCTGGAGGGTGTAATTATTTTGTCATTCCAAACTAAATAGAGCCATCTTTTTTTTTTTTTTTTATAGCTGCCTTGATCCAGCAAGCCACAACTGTCAAGAATAAAGATATCAGAAAATTCTTGGATGGTATCTATGTCTCTGAGAAGGGAACAGTGCAACAAGCCGATGAATAAAACCCAGTAAGAAGTTAGTGACATTCTTTTTTTCCCCGCATAAATCCATGTGCGCTACATGAAATACAAATAAATAAAATCTCCTGGATTAAGAGTTGTCCCAGCATAGTGGCATAATTCAGTGAATTTTTATTTTAACTTGGTCTCAGGCACTCACCTCTGAAATGCTAAATGTTACTGGACTAATTCCGAGGATATTTTTTAGCAAGTAGAGCTAGCTGTTTACCGAGTTGTAGTTTTCATTATAGTGGATGTTCGATGGATGACTGATTAATAATGTGGGATGGGAGAAAGTAGTAAGTTTTTCCGGTGTGGTGTATAATAGACACCTTGCTAGATAGAGCCAAGGTGGCGCAGTGGTTAAATGCAGCACTGCAGGCTACTGCTAGATCAGCAGGTCAGCGGTTCAAATCTCACCGGCTCAGGGTTGACTCAGCCTTCCATCCTTCCGAGGTGGGTAAAATGAGGAGCCAGATTGTTGTTGGGGGCAATATGCTGACTCTCTGTAAACCGCTTAGAGAGGCCTGAAAGGCCTATGAAGCGGTATACAAGTCTACTGCTATTGCTATTGCTAATCAAGTGATTTAGACGCCTTTCTGCAAGTTACCATTTGGGAAATAGTCATATACTGTACATCCTGTATCTGTTGCTCGTAAAATTGCACAGGTAGCTGGGAAGGCATTAGCATTTTCTTCTTCATCCCACTGAAACGTGAATAATTGAGAAAGATTATTTCTCACTTTAGCTTACTTGAGAGTTTAGACAACGAGGAGAGCATCATTAAGGCCATTTGAATTTGACTTGCTGGTTATGATTTGAGGAGGTATAGTCCCAATGCTAAGAATAGCTAATCCACTGCCTGGATATGGATAGGCTTTAGGTAGATATAATTTGATTCAGAATAACAGAGTTGGGACTTTGAAGGTCTTCTAGTCCAACCCTCTGCTCAAGCAAGAGACCCCATACCATTCCAGATAAATGGCTGTCCAGTCACTTCTTAAAGGTCTCCAGTGATGGGAGCCCCCACAACCTCTGGAGGCAATTGATTAATTATTCTCACTGCCTGGAAATTTATCTTTAGTTCTAGGCTGACTCTCTTCTTGATGAGTTTCCATCTATTGCTTCTTGTTCTGCCTTCAGGTGCTTTGGAAAATAGGTTGACCCCCTCTTCTTTGGGGCAGCCCCTGAGACATCGGAACACTCCTATTGTATCCCCCCATGTCCTTCTTTTCACTAGACTAGCCAAACCCAATTCTTGCAACAGTTCTTTGTTTCAAAGGTGAAGATGAAGCTTTATTGAATTGAATTCAACTCATGATGACCATAGAAACATACCTTAATCATTTTCTTGCCAATGTTTTTTTTGTGATTGCACTTCCAGGCTGTTTTTCAACTTTTCACTCTTGCCTATCGCTTCTTGATGATTTTTATTTTCCTATCCAACCACTGGCTACGTTCAGTTCTAATTAGCTTTTTGAGATTTGCCAAAGTTATAATGCCATTAATGTGTATCGTACTGTTTTAAGGTGAGGCTCCTGAGATTATTGTTCAGCATTTGTGGTGATGAAATGGATACGCTCTCCTGCCCTTTTTTGCTTTTAAAATACTTCCTAAAATATTTTAGAAACACAAGTATTTAAAGAAATCTAAAGTATCCAATAATCCCATCTGTCAGTTTGTCTGCTGATATGTATTCACTTCACAGACTGATACTATCAGGTGATCTTTTTTTCATTGATTTGCCTTTATTTAACAAAACGGAAAAAAATTTAACTTATTTAACAATGAGGAAAAAGAGCAAAAGGGAAAAATGCAATAAAACAAACATATACATAAGAGTTTTTCATATATGTAAATACATGTATAAAATATTACACCACAGTACTCTTTATCACATTAGCTTGAATATATGTGACAGAGAATGGAAGTAAATTTATTTTCTTAGTGTTGTATCTGCTTCAACAATAAAACATTTTTTTATGGTTTTAGGTCCTGAAATGGCAATCTGGGGACATGACACATCTTGCAGTTGGAAGTTTTCTATTTGAACTGAAGAGTCTCAGGTTGTTTTGAGAAAATAAAACCATAATCTTTCAATATCCTGTATTTTGTGATTGAGCAGGGAATAGCTATAACTCCCTGTTAATTTTGAAAATGGAGTGCTCAGTTGCCCATTACAACACAAACATGGTAAGATAAATATCTTTAGGTTGAATTGTGAGCCTTTTCAAGTTTTTCGTACACTTTAGGAGTTACATGCAAGAGTCTCGCACGATAAGACACTGGAGTAACGTCATTTATCTTTATTTAGTCCATTTGAAATCTGGAATTGGTTTAACTCAAATCATTAGCTATTTCAAGTCTTTTTCCAAAACTTCACTTGTTTCTTATTGTGGAAACCAAATTAAAAGCTACAATCTTATGGCTTGGAATTCAGAGGTAAAGAATCCAATTTTGGGTTTGGCTACTTCATCCATTTAACTCTATTACCTAAGTGATTTTTTAAATGAGTTTTAAAACTCATTGGTGATAGATATTATAAATGCTGGCATTTGACAAACTTGGAGTATTAATTGGATTGCAAAAAATGAAAGTATATCATTGAAGTTTCATCTCTAAACCACAGCATACACACACCCAGTAGAATTATACTTGAGAAATGCAAAGACATTTCTTTAAAAGTGCACAGGTATAAAATCTCGTCATTTCAAACTGAACTACCTTGTTATCCCAATATACCCAACAGAGACATTTGGTTGAATTCTAATTAAAACAATTAACCAACAGGCATATTTTTTTTAATAGTTTGCTTTCACATGGAGAAGGTGCAAGATATCCAATAGGTTAAATAGCTTCCATGGGACTGGGTTGTATAATCTGTAGAGCCTGAAGAAAGTGAATAAGGCTAGTTGACCGGAAACCCATTTTCTCCGTAGTAAAACAGCGAAGAAATGTTTTAAGGTGTGGAATAAGAATGTAGAATGAGCCCTTGTAAAAAAAAAAAATACCAAAGTGTGGCTCTTGTGTCAGAATCCTGAATTTGGCATTCCAGTCATAAGTATATTACTGAGACAATAATAAGAGTGTTTTCACTAATTTCCACTCATTTTTCTGATCCCCGTTGATAAGCGGACAAAGAAAATGATTCTATATTTGGCTGAGAACTTTCTTAGGTTTAGTTTTCACAGAAGGGCCGAAGTGCTGGAAGTATTTTGACCAATCTCGTCTCTTTTTCATTTGCTTCTGGAAAGCAGCCATGCTTAGGATCATTATTAGGGTAGCCAAACAGCAGCATCCCAGGAATGTCAGGGGCTTTTCCAGAACGCGGAGAAAGCAGAAGGGGCAGGAGGCCGATTCCGTTGGCTGTCCGCATTTGTTTGTAGGATCGATGGGGAAGCCGTTGTTGCAGATCAGCCGGTTGTAGAACTGGACGGATGCTTTGGCTTGGAATTCGGAAGTGAAGAACCCAATTTTGAGTTTGGCTACGTCCGTTAGCTTGAATCCAAAGTAGCCCTTGAGGTTGACTTTGTCGATGTGGTAAGCTGAAAAGGACAAACAACCTCACGTTAATTATTTGTGTGAACTGAAAAGCCATTCTATAGTATTTTGGGGAAAAAATATGGGTGTAAACTGGTTTAAGCTCATTTCCCCCCCTCCCCTCCAAAGGAACACCCTCCCTAGAATTTCTGCAGTTCTTTTAAAAAAGTATTTTGTTTGTATTACTAATAATACAATTAACATTTTTTTTTCTTAAAAGCTTTCAAGAATGAGATTATATCTTGTTCTTATGTGATCTTGTCACACTACATAGATTACTTTGGGACAGAAGCATTTATTTCTCAGACGATTACTGCTTTATTTGTAGTCTCTAAAAGTAATTCTTACCGTCTCCCACTTCATCATTTCCTTCCTCAAATAATAGTTGTCTACAGGTAGTCCTCGACTTACAACGGTTTGTTCAATGACCATTCAAAGTTACGGGGGCTCCGAAAAAAGTGACTTATGACCATTGCAGCATCCCCAGAGTCACATCATCAAAATTCAAAGCCTTGGCCACTAACTTGTTTATGACAGTTGCAGTGTCCTGGGGAGTCATGTGACTCCCGTTTTGTGACCTGATAAGCAAAGTCAATGGGGAAGCCTGGTCCATTTAACAACCGTTACTAATTTAACAACGGCAGCAATTCGTCGAACAACTGGGGCAAGGAAGGTGGTAAAATGGGGCTTATGAAATGTCTTACTTAGCCACAGATATTTTGGGTTCATTTGGGGTTGTAAGTTGAGCACTACCTGTATACCCTATATAATATTTTTGGCATCTGTTCAGCTGTAATCCTCACAAACACAAAAGGGTTGTTAAGCTTTGACAAAACAAGACTGACAGTAATTTGCTTATATAACAGTCCTTAATACAATCTTACTCTCTGTTCTGCTATCTCTTGTCCTTTTAATAACATTTGTTATCCCTCACAGTTGAATTTCACGAACTTCTCATAAATCAATCCTTCCTTCAAGTTGCTATGACTTTCGCAATAATTTTTTGTGAGAAATTAAACTGAAAAGGCACTTATCCCACTCCCATAGCCAGAGCGGAGTGAGGATACATAGCTAAGTTACATAAAAAACACTCAGATCTTGGGGGATTCTTCTGCTAATCAGATAATTATACCTTTCTTCAACCACTTGCACCAGATTCTTCTGTTTGCATTGTTAGTGAGAAACAATATTACCACCCTATCATTTTTATTTATTTTTATCTCGTCTTTATTCAAGCACACCAATTATTTCTTCTTTCTCCTGTTTTCTCCACAAACAGCAACCCTGTGAGATAAGTTTGGGCTGAAATGTCTTTCATTATTGGTCTTGATTTCTGATAGCTTATTTCAAAATCCAGGTAGGAAAAAAAAAAGATAGGATTGCTAAAAAGGTATTTGTCAGTATCGTATTTATTGCTCTGGCTATTGTTTGGTAGACTTTGTTGTATCTACCTAGATTATAATTTTGGATGAAATTGGTTGTTTTTTTTTAAAGAAAGTTATCAACCATATGACAAAAAATAATTTGACTATCACTTGGAAAGCATACAGTGTATCACAGAATTGAGTGCACCCCCTCACATTTTGTAAATATTTAAGGTCTTTTCATGAGACAACACTGAAGAAACGTCACTTGGCTACAGTGTAAAGTAGTGAGGATACAGCTTGTATAACAGTGTAAAGGTACTGTCCTCTCAAAATAACCCAACACACAGCCATTAATGTCTAAACTGCTGGCGAGATATACTTAAATATTTACAAAATATGAGGGGCTGTACTCCTGTGATGTGGTTGCGGATGTCAGCTTTGTGGCTGAAAGGGAAAAAATAGCTTTGGGCAGGATTGTGTAAATTCTACAGAAATGAACTACCTGTCGTAAAGGGGGGGCGGAGAGGTGTGATATTTGGCCTTGATTTGCTGAATGTAATGGGAACAATCATTTTCGATATAGCGCTTCCCACAATAATCCCCTGGCTCAGCCAGCACAACACAACATCCTTAATAGCAATAGCAATAGCAGTTAGACTTATATACCGCTTCATAGGGCTTTCAGCCCTCTCTAAGCGGTTTACAGAGTCAGCATATTGCCCCCAACGACAATCCGGGTCCTCATTTCACCCACCTCGGAAGGATGGAAGGCTGAGTCAACCCTGAGCCAGTGAGATTTGAACCGCTAAACTGCAGATAACAGTCAGCTGAAGTGGCTGCAGTACAGCACTCTAACCACTGCGCCACCTCGGCTCATAACACATCCAGAGAGCAGTAGGGATGGGAAACTTCCTTTAGGACCTGAGGTGTCAAGGGCAGCAGAACACACTACTGTTGTGCGATGCACACATGTGCGAACGAACCCTTTGCTCCCATTTTAGAGCTTGCGGGAGGGAAGCCAAAAATCGGGAGGCTGGGTATTTTTTCTAACCCATTAAAACTCTGTCATTGACGTGGTACCCATGATCTGCCTTGCGTGTGCACATCCTCTCCATCATCCAGATGTTTTCCTTACAAAAGGCTATGCTTTTTATTTTTTTATTTTTTAAAAAAAGCATTGGTCTGATCACGTTGCTAGCTGACCTTTGGAGTCCCCACTGTGATCTTTCTATGCTAGAAATGGCCACCCGGTAGTCTCACCTGCCACAGGAAAACCTAACAACATTGTTCCAGTCAATAAAAAAAACCTCGCGTTTCATCCCTTCTGTGCAAAGGAAAAACCATCCAGCCGACCCTCTTTAAAATTTGCTAAACAAACGCACAGGAGGCTTCTGAATTATTGGGAATAACGTCTATCAACTTCTAAAGGTAAAGGTTCCCATCACACATATGTGCTGGTTGTTCCCGACTCTAGGGGGCATTGCTCATCTTTGTTTCTAAGCTGAAAAGTCAGCGCTGTCCGAAGACGTCTCCGTGGTCATGTGACTGGCATGACTAAATGCCGAAGGTGCACGGAACATGTTACCTTCCCACCAAAACTTGGTTCCTATTTTTCTACTTGCATTTTTATGTGCTTTTGAACTGCTGGGTTGGCAGAAGCTGGGGCAGGTAACGGGAGCTCACTCTGTTATAAGGCGCTTGGGATTCGAACCGCCCAACTGCCTACCTTTCTGATCAACAAGCTCAACATCTTAGCCACCAAGTCCCATATCCCCTTCTACTCACCTTTAAAAGCTTCCTGCACATATTTTTCGATGTAGTATTTACGGAGCTCATCATTGTCTTTAGCCTGATCCTCGATCCCACTCGCGGTGACATAAATATCCATATCGCTGTAATGACGGTTGATCCAGTTCAGGGCTTTGCGTAACCCCCAAGGCACCACCGCGGAGCGAACGGGGGATATTACGTAGGTTTTATCTTGAATGAATTTAATGTCCTGATCCCAGTCATACCGGCTCCCGTTCTTCGACTCGTGGATCACAAATCGAGTGGTGAAATGATTCACGGCGATGAAATCGGCAGCCCCTTTGACGAGCTGCTTCTCCTCCTCTGTAAAAAATGGCAAAAACGAACTGGAAAGGCCTTTGCGCTTTTTGTAACCGAGGTATTTTCTCATGGCCACTGGGTAGTCGCCCGTCTTCAGCAGAGGATCTAAAAACCAGGCTATTTCAAACTGGAGGAACCGATTGGCCGGTTCCAAATGGTTAGCGAGGTAAGGGTTAGCAGGCTCTGCCCAATCACAGTGCAGGGACAGAGACACCTGACCCCACTGGAAAGACCGATAATGTTTCTCGTAGACCTGCCAAGCCGAGGCATGAGCGATCAGCAAATTGTGAGCTGCTCGGTAAGTGTCGTTGCTGCTGCTGTTGTAAATGTCACCGAAACGATTCGGCTCGTTGATGGTGATCCAGAATTTAACTAGGTCTCCAAATTCCTGGAAGCACACTTCGGCGTACGTTCTAAACGCCCGGACGGTGGATTGATTCAACCATCCGCCGTGTTGAAGTAAAGGACCTGGCAGGCTTAAGGACTGATGGGTCGGATAGTGCAAGGTGACCACGGGCTTCACGTTGAGTTTGAGCATCTCGCTAATCAGACATCGGTAATACCGCAGGTTGTGGCTGTTAAGGGATGACATGTCGCCACTGGGGAGGAGCAGTGACCAATTGAAGGCGAACCTGTAATGAGTGACCTTCATTTTTGATAGCAGTTGAAGGTGTGTTTTAATGCTGATGAAGTCCGTACACTGACCTGCCCGGTTTTTCAATTTCACGCCCTTCACCTGGTGGAATTTTCCGTCTCCAGAAACGTTCCAGAGATACAGGTTAGGGTCAGAGAACTGAGGAGAAGAAGCAACGGGTTCAGCCTGCGAACGAGAATGAAGATTGAGAAGGAATATTGATTTACATGGGTGGTTTCCCTCCTTCCCAATACATCTAGGAGTCGTTATGTTAGATTTAGGACACTGGCAAGATCACTTACAGCCTGATCTGAGGAGCATCCTAGTCTGTTCCTCTAATAGTTTTGTGGTCCACCAGTGTCCAGCGGAGCTGGAAGCAGATTTGGACAGTGAGGAGGTTGGGGGGGAACATGGGCCAGTCCTGGAGTCTGGGGAAAGCTCTGATGAGGGCTCTGCATTGGAGGCAGAGATGGGGCTGAGGCCGTCTGGCGGTGATCAGCTGCCTTCAGAGTCAGACATCAGTGGGGCAGATGAACAGCTGGAGCGTGTTTCCAGTGTGCGCATGCACAGAGTTGCCAGGTGAAGGGAACAGCTAAAGAACAGGGGTCGACTTGGGAGTAAGGCCATGGGGGGGGACGGGACGATGAATGGCCCCTCCCAGAGGAAATAAAAGAGGAGTGAAAGGGGAGTGGAGTTTGCAGGAGACAATTAGTTTGCTTAATTGGTTCATGACTCTCCGAGACTCTTTGCCAAGTTTCGCAGATATCGTCCTGGCAGCTCTCCAAGCCAGATAAGGTCTGTGACTGTAAATCCTCCCTTGAAAGACTTTGCTGGATGTGAATGAGCAGAATTCAAGTAAATTAATGAAAGGGGTTTTTGTCGGGACATGGAGTTTGCTGCATGCTCTTGGGAAGCCTTGGTCAGAACAGTCTGGGTGGCTTCTAAAAGCATGGTCAACGTGAAGCATTTCTGAAGCAACCTCTGAAGCCATTGCTCCATCTGCTGATTCAACCCTTGTGGGAAGTCATGGACGGAGGTGAAGAGATCAGTACATCTAGACAAGGCCATATAAAAAAAGAGGAGCTGCGATGTCCATCTGCGAATGACATCCAGTTTTTCCTCCTCTCCCCATCCATCATCTTTAAGAGATCTAATTTCAATAAACTTAGAGCTTGGGAAGGATTCCATGGATGAGAATCCTCAACAGGAAAACAACTCAAGAAGCTTGGGAAATTTTGAAAAGTGAGATTATAAAAGCCCAGTCTAGCACAATGCCGGTGAAGCTTGGGGGGTTGTTCTGAATTAATGTTTGGACACAACAACATACCGAAGCATGAAGGTCAAGAAATCAAGATATCTAGGCAACGTCAAAAAGATGAATGCTATTCAACCTGTTCTGAAAGAGAGGGCTTGATCTTAAAAGAGAGATGGGAAACCGTGTGTTGCTTCACCAGACTTACGTATTCTCAGCTTGCAAAGCTTGAGAGGAGTAGCAGGTTTTCTCAGTCGAAGCTGCTTCCATCTCTTGAACATATTTATGTCATAAGAATAATCTATAAAGTAAGGATGTTCTCTATAGTGGCATTCCTGTGTAGAGACCTTTCCTCTAGTGCTCTGTTTACCGCCCCAACCTAATACTGGTTTTATGGTTTGGGCATTTGAGAAATGTGTCAAATTATAAACTTCTGATTTATGTTCTACTCCTAATAGTACTTTTTGTTTTGAGCAAAGACCTTAAAAACCTATGGTTTGGAACATCTTCGTTAATAAACGATTTGGATTTTTTTTAAAAAAAAAAACTTCAAATTTATAAAGGATCATCATTGACGGATAAGAGGCATTCTGATTTTAATATTTGCAACATTTTGGGGAGACACTAAATTAATTTTATCCTCCCAAACTTCATAACAGTGAGGACAGTTAAGCAATGGAACAGAAATTGCTTTCAGAAGTTGTGGGTTCTCCATCACTGGAGGTCCTTAAGAAGTCATCCTCTGCGTGCCCCGTTTTTTCACAAAAAATGGGGCACACAGAGGTCTGAAATGGTATAGGCCAGGGTCTCCTCCTTGAGCAGGGGGTTGGTCTAGAAGACCTCCACGGTCCCTTCCAGCTCCATTCTGATTCAAAGAGTTGGGATGCTTGCTTTAGTCTGCTTACCTTGATAACGGATTCTGTGATGCCCCAGGAGAAATCCCAAGGAAACTGGCCTTGCAAAGTCTGGTTTGATTCTTCAGCAGGGAAGCCATTCTCCTGAATGATTCGCTTATAATAAAATGCAGATGACTTGGGGATCCGCTCCTTCTCTTCACTCTCGAAATCTACGTAAAACAAACCTCGCCGGGTGTTGAGGGCCTCTTGCCATTCAAATCCATCCAAGAGTGACCAAAGCGTGTAACCAAAGACATCGACCCGATCATATTTAATAGCTGCGTAAGGCAAATAAATAAAAAACAATTAACAATTGTCCAGTTAACGAACTCAGGATCTATGCCTTACATTCATCACAAATGTAAACCAGTAAGGAGGAGGGTTGGAAAGGATTTCTCTTAGCAGCTGCCTGGCTTGTTTATCGAGGTCCAATCTAAGGAATTATTTTTATTTTGGGTGGATAACTGTTTCTTTAAGACTAATCGGATGGAGCCAGCAACAGGGCAGGTGGGATCACATCAGTCTGATTCGTCTTATATCTTATCACTTTCTCCCCCTACTTTTGAAAAGCAACGAAGGCATGGATTACCGTATTTTCCAGAATATAAGATGCACCGGAGTATAAGACGCACCAAGATTTTGAAGAGGTAAACAAAGGGGGGGGGGAAGTGTTTGTCCTACTTGGCCCCCAGGATCACTCTGCAGGCCTCCCAAACCCACTGCGGGTCCCGTTTTTCACAAAAATGGGGCACACAGAGGGTTTGGGGGGCCTGTAGAGTGCTCCCGGGGGCTGGGGAGGGCAAAAATGGAACTCCTGGGGCAGCATTACTGCCGGTCCGGTGCATGAACAAAATGATTCTTGACAAATGTATCTTATCTTTTTATGTACACTGAGAACATACACACCAAAGAAAAAATTCCTTGTGTGGCCAATCACATTTGGCCAATAATTCTATTCTATTCCACTCTGTTCTGTTCTTTTTTCAGTGCGGTTGTAACTTTGAGCAGTCACTAAATGATTCCTTTTTGGTTTCCCTCATTTAAGCGACCCTCTTCCAACACGACTAGCCACTTTCAAATCCCAACCCCTCCCCAATCTCCATACGCACCTTGCAAAACCATATTAATAAAGGTCTTCATGATGTAAATAACCGTAGTATCTTCTGTTTTCACATCTTTGTCGGTGAACCACCCGTTTTCGGCGATCAAGATCTTGGGGTTGTCATATTCCACTTTAATCCAGTTCAGAGCGGCCCTCAAGTCGGGGGAGAAATTCTGTCCCATTTGGGGCAGCTTGCTTGAAGGTTTAAAATTATTTGGCCCAAAAGAAAAGGCGAAGAAATCAGCCGTCCCTTTAAAATGCTTTTTTTCGGTTGGAGTGGCCTTTGGGAGGAGGGAGGCAAGCTCCGTCTTCAGCTCTTCCGGGTAATCGCCATCTCCGTGTATTGGCTTTGCAAACCAGCCCAGGACTTTCTGCATGGACAGCTGACACTTTCCAATATCTGATTGGTTGTTGATTTTATTGGGTTCAATCCAGTGAGATCCCAACGTGATTGATAAAAACCCTTTCTGCTGGGGTCGAAAATGTTGGTCATAATTATGCCAGACTTTTGCATGAGCCTAAGGAAGAAGAAATACATTAGGAGTTTAATTATAGGTGTTAGTTGCAGGGATTTTTTTTTTTTTTAAGAGCTATGAACCCGAACCTAGAATCCTGCATCCAGTTTTGGTCACCACACTGTAAAAAAGATGTGGAGACTCTAGAAAGAGTGCAGAGAAGAGCAACCAGGATGATGAGGGGACTGGAGGCTAAAACATACGATGAACCATTGCAGGAAGTGGGCATGGCTAGTCTAGGGAAGAGAAGGACCAGGGGAGTCATGGTAGCATCTTCCAATATTTGAGGGGCTGCCACAGAGAGGAGGAAGGGGGTCAAGGCTATTTTCCAAAGCACCTGAAGGCCAGACAAGGAACAATGGATGGAAACTGAACAAGGAGAGTTTCAACCTAGAAATAAGGAGAATTTTTCTGACAGTGAGAACAATCAAGCGATGGAACAGAAGTTGTGGGAACTTCATCACTTGAGACTTTCAAGAAGAGACTAGACTGCCATTTGTCAGAAATAGTGCAGGGTCTCCTGCTTGGGCAAGGGGTTGGACTAGATGACCTACAAGGTCCCTTCCAACTGTTCATCTGTTAAATCTGAATATCTTAGATGCAAATGGTAAAATCCCGGTATTTATTAATTATTGTTAATGATACAGCTGAGCTAACTTAAAGACAAATAGGTTTATTGTGATATGAGCAGGTATTCAGTTTATCAAGTTAATTACCTGAAAGCTTCAAGCATAATAAATCTGTTAGCTCATTCGTGTGGAATTTTAGATTTTATTGATCAGCAAATTCCATGTGAGAGGTACATGAGTCCATGAAATAAGCTAAGTGTTCTTAGGAAAAATCAGAAATTGGGAACAACTGTAGTAAATCAAGAATATACGGGCATTACACACAGGATATCAATTGATAGGTCTCTGGAGGATTTGTGATAAAGACTTCTGATTTCTAAATGTAAACTAAAGTCTCCTTCAACTCAAGGTTGATCCTCAATGATTTCATGCGCTCGTCCGTGTTTGAGGGAGATGGGCAGCTTAGAAATGCGGAATATAAATAAATACTTTTCTTGGCAACAATACAGAAATTGTTTGCCACTATATTCTTTGGGGATGTTTAATTCAACTGCAATTTAGTCTAGGTAAAGGTAAATGTTCCCCTCGCACATGTGTGCTAGTCGTTCCTGACTCTAGGGGGCGGTGCTCATCTCCGTTTCAAAGCCGAAGAGCCAGCGCTGCCTGAAGATGTCTCTATGGTCATGTGGCCAGCATGACTAAATGGTGAAAGCGCACAGAACGCTCTTACAAGGTGGTTCCTATTTTTCTACTTGCATTTTTTACGTGCTTTTGAACTGCTAGATTGGCAGAAGCTGGGACAAGTCATGGGAGCTCACTCCGTTATGCGGCACTAGGGATTCGAACCACCAATCTGCCGACCTTTCGATTGACAAGCTCAGCGTCTTAGCCACTGAGCCACCGCAGCCCATTACAATTTAGCCAACCTCACTATTAATTCAGTGTGACCTTAACTTGTTGAGATCAACCAAACTGGCTATATGCAACACCCCCAAAATTGGGTTATAAAACCACTATAACCGTATGAAACAGTTAACAATTTCAAAATTACTCACACCTCCTCTGCATTCTGGTTAACCAGCATGTTACAGGCTTCATTTTGCAAAAGAAAGCATCTACAATCAAGAGAGGGATGTCTCTGGAGGTTGCTAACACCGTCACCATGTATCAACAGATGGTATTTGAGATCATAACCTTAATCCTGCCAAATGGCAGTGCCGGTTCTGCAAAATTGGAACTAAAAGACAGAATTTCTCCCCCGAAGCATATCCATGCCGGGAGAAGCTGCCATGCTTCATAATGATCTTGACCCTCCTTATAAATTGTTCAATGAGTACAGGCCTATGGAAATCATTGGTATATAGCAATTACATCAGGCCATTCATTCATTGAGTTTATTTTCCACCCATCTTGTTTTACGATCACAGAAAGACTAAGATTGTCCATCACAGAGAGACTGCTTCGGAACAATAAACCTATAATTATGCATAATGTGAACATAATACACATTTGTTGGCTGTGAAGAGGGTAGAAAAATTCAAAGGGGACATAGCAATAGCACTTAGACTTATATACCGCTTCATAATGCTTTTACAGCCCTCTCTAAGCAGTTTAAAAGGTCAGCCTCTTGCCCCCAACAATCTGGGTCCACATTTTACCGACCTTGTATGGATGGAAGGCTGAGTCAACCTTGAGCCTGGTGAGATTCGAACAGCTGAACTGCAGTTAGCCATCAGCTGAAGTAGCCTGCAGTGCTGCATTCTAACCACTGCGCCACCTCGACATCTTATCTAATCAAATGGGAAGGCTTACTGTGCCCTCCATCGATTTAGTACATAATACATGATTTAATTGTGAATTGGTCACAAGGAAAATGTCAATCCAACCTTTCCGTATTAGGGCTGCCCGACCTCTTGGGGCTAGTGGCTGTTTTTTACTTTTAAGAACTTCACTGTTCTCACAAAGTGGCATTTGATACAGTTGGAGTGCACTAGATCGGTGTTTTTCAAACTTGGCAACGTTAAGATGTTGGACTTCAGCTCCCAGGATGCCTGCTGGCAGGGGAATTCTGGGAGTTGAAGTCTACGCAAATTTGCCAAGTTTGAAAAAGCCCTGCAACTACTAATGGATGAATGCAAAATCCTCAAACTTGGTTTATAACTGTCTGATTTGGTTCAGTGCAACCCAACAAGACAGAGACAGACTTCAGAGGATCATTAGAACTGCAGAAAAAAAACAATTACTGCCAACTAGACTTCCATTGACGACCTGGATGCTGCACGGGTCAAAAAGAGGGCTGTGAAAATATCTACAGACCCCTCACATCCTGGACATAAATTATTTCAACTCCTACCCTCAAAACACCACTAAAAGGCACTGCACACCCGCTTAACTAGACACACGGACAGTTTTTTCCCAAATGCCATCACTGCTAAACAAATAATTCCCTCACCACGGTCAAATTATTCACTAAGGCTGCATTACTATTACTATTAATCTTCTCACTGTTCCTCCCATCTCCTCCCACTTATGACTGCAGGACTGTAACTTTGTTGCTTGTATCCTTATGATTTATATCAGTGTTTTTCAACCTTTTTTGTGCAAAGGCACACTTTTTTCATGAAAAAAATCACGAGGCACACCACCATTAGAAAATGTTAAAAAAATTTAACTCTGTGCCTATATTGACTATATATAAAGTAATTCTCTTGAATAGGAATCAAATAAACAAAAAGAAATTATTTTATAATTGTTCATATTTCTGTTTACCTATTCAGTGCGAAACCTGGGCCTGTTTTTCTGAACACAAAGCTGATATTCTGGCAGGAATTGAAGAAAGACACACACGTAGCTCTTCATCAACAGCTCTCAGTCTCTCTCTGTCTTTAGTTTTTATAGCAGTCAGGCTTGAAAAGCTCATCTCACACAGATATGTAGTGGAAAATGGGAGCAATGTCAAAATAGCTTTGTTTGCCAGAACGGGGAACTCCTTGGCAGTATCCAACCAAAAACTGTCCAAAGGTAGATCAGCAAATCTTAGCTTGAAACCACGATTTTGTCTCAGTTCAGTTAGTTCCTCCTGCTCCTGTAAAGTCATGTCCTTTCCACCAATTGATGCTGAGCTAAAAGGGTCCCTAACCCAGTCAAGGCATTCAGTGGAGACAAGAGAAATAAAATGACAACTTCTCCTCGAGAGTTTTTAAATGTTTAACTATTATCTCACACAGTGCAGCAGTGTGAACACCTTGCCATTGCTTGCTGAGTGTGAACATTTCAAGATTGCCACTTTCCACGTGTTGATGCCAGAGTTGCACCTTTGAACGGAATCCATTTATTTTATCTGTACTTGTAAGCAGGTTTTCCC
This sequence comes from Thamnophis elegans, assembly GCF_009769535.1. Classification (NCBI taxonomy): domain Eukaryota; kingdom Metazoa; phylum Chordata; class Lepidosauria; order Squamata; family Natricidae; genus Thamnophis; species Thamnophis elegans. The sequence continues at coordinate 73,245,835 of NC_045549.1, read as the reverse complement.
ATCTCCTCACACAAAGCTGCAAATATGCGACTTCGCACGGGTCGTGACTTTACAAAGTTTACCATGCGCACAACATCATCCAACACAGGAACTAGGTCTGCTGGTAAAGTCTTGGCTACGAGGGCCTCACGGTGTAAAAAACAATGTGTAACAATCACATCTGGATTTCTTTCCTTCACTCTGCTTACAAAGCCTTTGGTGTGCCCGACCATGGCTGCAGCTCCATCGGTGCAGACACTTGTGCAGTTTTCCCACTTAAGTCCTCCTTGTTCAAGGTATTCTGATGTGACCCGAAAAATTTCTTCTCCTGTTGTTTTTTCTGGCAATGTCTTGCAAAAAAAGAAGTTTTCTCTAATTGCATCACCATCCACGAAACGCACATTGGCCAAAAGTTGAGCATGTCCACTGATATCAGTAGACTCGTCAAGTTGCAATGCAAATTTCTCACTGATACGGATCTTTTCCAAAACCACACTTTCAATGTCTGCAGACATGTCATTAATACGTCTGGAAATTGTGTTGTCTGAGAGTGGGACTTTGGCTATTTCCTTAGCTGCTTCAGGTCCTAGCATCTCCTCTACAATAGCTTTGCAGGCGGGAAGTATTAATGTCTCTGCCACAGTGTGCGACTTTTTTGACTTGGCTATAAGTTCAGCAACTTGATAGCTAGCTTTAAGAGCTCTTTCATTTACCTTTGTGGTTTTTCTCATGAAAGTTGCCTGTTTCTCCATGTTTTCATGCAGGCGAACAAAATAGTCCGCATTCTTATTTTGAAGCGAAGGGTGTTTCGGTTGGAGATGGCGTTTAAGTTTACTTGGGACCATAGCACTGTTAGATAGCTTTTCACCACACACCACGCACAGTGGAGTTGGTTTCTTTGCATCTCCAGTGAAAGTAAATCCAAATGAAATATAGCTTTCGCTATATTGCCTTGTGCCAGAGAATTTGCTTGAGCTAACCATCTTTGCTTTCTTTTGATCCCCACTCATACTTGGGCTCTCATCTGGCTGCAAATTTTGTTCAGAGTCCAGTTCTTTCCTTTTCAAAAACTTGTCCATCACTGCAGTATCTGCTCCTGTCTCACTGTCACTCAGTACTTACTGCACTTGTCTCCTCTTTAAACAGGGGGTCCCTCCTTCACGGTCCCTCAGATCGTTGGAGGGCCGGACTATAGTTAAAAAAAAAACTATGAACAAATTCCTATGCACACTGCATATATCTTATCTTGCATATATCTTATTTTCCCCCACATTAGGTTGGCAGTATAGTTACCCCCACATTAGGTTGTAGTTCCCCAACATTAGGTTGTAATTCCCCCACATTAGGTGCAGTATAGTCCCCCCACATTAGGTGCAGTATAGTTCCCCCACAGACATACAGCCTTCAGCCATACAGTGTATTACTGAAGGCTGTATTACTGTAAGAGCCAAGGTGGCGCAGTGGTTAAATGCAGCACTGCAGGCTACTGCTAGATCAGCAGTTCAGCGGTTCAAATCTCACCGGCTCAGGGTTGACTCAGCCTTCCATCCTTCCGAGGTGGGTAAAATGAGGACCCGGATTGTTGGGGGCAATATGCTGACTCTCTGTAAACTGCTTAGAGAGGGCTGAAAGCCCTATGAAGCGGTATATAAGTCTACTGCTATTGCTATTGCATGCCTGTGTACTGCCCCACTTCGGTGCTCGGAACACCGAAGGAGACGCACCGCTGGTAACACTTACCAAGTTGACAGCGCGCGTTCTCCTCACTGCTCCGGTCCTCTGCGATTGTTGCTATGGGCGCACGCATGGGACGTCAGTGACGTCCCTGCGTGCGCTACCTCCCGGCGGTCCCCGCGTTTTTAAAGTAAACGCGGGGCCGCAGGGACTTAATAGAGGCATCCCTGTGTCCCGAAAGCAACTTTCGGGACACAGAGATGTCCCGAGGCAAAAACACCCGGCGGGTGTTTTTCCCACGGCACACCTTACACTATGTCACGGCACACTAGTGTGCCGCGGCACAGTGGTTGAAAAACACTGATTTATATTGATATTGATTGTCTCCTGATTGCTTATTTGTACCCTCTGACTATCATTAAGGGTTGTGCCTTATGATTCTTGACAAATGTATCTTGTCTTTTTATGTACACTGAGCCTATGCACCAAAGACAACTTCCTTGTGTCCAATCACACTTGGACAATAAAGAATTCTATTATTCTATCTATTATTCTATTATATTTCCCAGGACTCTTCCTTTCTCTTCAACTTCTCTTTTTAAAGGAGAAAGGAATATTTCCCAACAAAGTCCTGGGTTGCATTTTTTTCCCCCACTTGAAAGTTGTTCTCGGTTTTGCCAGGTTTCCCCATCCATTAATTTTTAATTAAAAGGAAATTAAAACAAATTAAAAATCAAACGTAACGAGGAACACGGCCACTTCATTTTCAGCACCTCAAGAATCCCATGATTATGAAAGTGGAAGATTACTGCAGAAACAGTGGCACAATAAAAAATGAAAAGTACTTCCGAACGGGCTGAAGGTTGGTTATAAATTTCCCGGTAAATTCGTTTGATTTATGGAAAGCAATTTGATGTCTTTTCCCCTCTGGGTCAGAGTCTTCAAACCTGGCAACTTTTAAGAGCTGTGAACTTCAACTCCCAGAATTCCTCAGCTGTAAGTGCTATGAACTTCAACTCCCAGAATTCCTCAGCTGTAAGTGCTATGAACTTCAACTCCCAGAATTCCTCAGCTGTAAGTGCTATGAACTTCAACTCCCAGAATTCCTCAGCCGTAAGAGCTGTCAACTTCAACTCCCAGATTTCCTCAGCCATAAGAACTGTCAACTTCAACTCCCAGAATTCCTCAGCCATAAGAGCTGTCAACTTCAACTCCCAGAATTCCTCAGCCATAAGAGCTGTCAACTTCAACTCCCAGAATTCCTCAGCCATAAGAGCTGTCAACTTCAACTCCCAGAATTCCTCAGCCGTAAGAGCTGTCAACTTCAACTCCCAGAATTCCTCAGCCATAAGAGCTGTCAACTTCAACTCCCAGAATTCCTCAGCCGTAAGAGCTGTCAACTTCAACTCCCAGAATTCCTCAGCCGTAAGAGCTGTCAACTTCAACTCCCAGAATTCCTCAGCCATAAGAGCTGTCAACTTCAACTCCCAGAATTCCTCAGCCATAAGAGCTGTCAACTTCAACTCCCAGATTTCCTCAGCCATAAGAGCTGTCAACTTCAACTCCCAGAATTCCTCAGCCGTAAGAGCTGTCAACTTCAACTCCCAGAATTCCTCAGCCGTAAGAGCTGTCAACTTCAACTCCCAGAATTCCTCAGCCGTCCATTGAAAGTTGCCATGTTTAAAGACCCCTGGCCTAGACAAACACATCAAAGTGATTATTTGTGTGTTTGTCATTTTGGCTTTGGATGAAGAAGGTGATTCCATGCATAGAAAACAAATATGACAGGTCCCCTCAACAACATCCGTGACTCAGCAAGGCAAGACTATGTAAACATTTGTTTTCAAAGTTTTATCAGCGTAATATATCTCCTCCAGAATGCTGCTCCGAGTGGCAGAACAGGAAGTGGAGCGAGGACAGCTGTCAGCCTTGAGAAAACATTTAAAAATGATCAAGGTGGAAAATATTACTATCAACCATTGTAGTTTCTAGTCTGATAAATCTAATTTTTCCCCAAGCTTTTATCTAAGGTCTGGATGTCCACATTAACTTTTGAGATGGAGAATAACCCTGCTTCTGCCACGGATGGATGAATCCCACCGCTCATTAAATGTAATAAGAGCTCTGTATCCGTGTTTTCTGAAAATAGCATGGAATACGTGTGCTTCTCTGAATGCTGGGGGCGTGGGGGAATTGACAAGAATAACAGAATAATTGGAAAGGATCTTGGAGGTCTTCTAGTCTGACCCCATGCTCAAGCAGGAGACCCTATACCATTATATTCATTTTGAGATACCCATGCATACAATTGTAGCCCCCAAACCTTTTTCGAATACTGCATGTAAGTGGAAGATGCCCTGAAACAGTTAATTGCTGTTGAGGGTTGATTTAAGGTCTTATCTTGCCTGTTGTGCAACAGAATCTGGGTTAGCTAATCAAGTCCTATATTTGAAACCAACTAAGCCAAGAATCTACCCAAGATAACACCTTACTCCGAGTTGCAACCATGGAGCCGAAGCAAATTTCAATGGTTATAAGGCAATGTTTATCTGCACGATATCGTAAGCCATTCAAAAGAAGCGCTCTTGAGAAAATGTCAATAGAATAGGAATAGAATAGAATAGCAGAGTTGGAAGGGACCTTGGAGGACTTCTAGTCCAACCCCCTTGCCTAGGCAGGAAACCCTACACCACTTCAGGCAAATGGTTATCCAACATCTTTAAAAATTCCAGTGTTGGAGCATTCACAACAAGTTGTTCCACTGATTAATTGTTCTCACTGTCAGGAAATTCCTCCTTAATTCCAGATTACTTCTCTCCTTGGTTAGTTTCTACCCATTGCTTCTTGTCCTGCCTTCGGGGTATTTTAAACTCCTTCTTTCAGCGGAGGGAGAGAATAATAGGTGGGACGATGAGAACGGAGTGGAGCCTCCTGAAGTTGGCTGAGAAACATCCAAAAACAGGAGCTTTTCACACGCTGTGTTTACCACCACACTTCAAAGGTCTTACTCGGCACCCAGTTGCTGTGCCCTGGGTTAATCTGATCACTTCTGGCACCGGAGGGCATCAGCGGAAGAACAATGGCAAGGATACCTTCTTGGGCCTGATGTAGAATCAAAGAATTCACAAAGGGGCAAAGTAGGTCTACTCATAAGACCCTTTTAGATTGTTTAGCTGGACACGGCTCCAGCCAGCAAGATAAATCTACTGGAGAAGAGGTGAGTTTTGCTTAATCCATCAATCAACTCCCAACTTTATTGCTTTGTGGGAAATGTTTAGCGAGCAAGAATCTCAGAAGTGGGTATTTGTCCTGCAATGTCTTCATAATCCTTGAGATTTCTGCGAAGAGTTCCTTCCCTATCTTGGGATAAGATAGAGGTAAATCATTCATTGGTCTGAAGACCTCTCTAGCAAGATGAAGTAATGCCTCAATGTTACTGCAAACACACCGCAAACACGGTGATTGTTTTCCTAATTCAGTTACCGGCAAAATCTAGTAGTCGAGAAAATGGGATGCTGACCAATGGACACAGGCGGCTCAGTGGCTAAGACGCTGAGCTTGTCGATATGAAAGGTCGGCGGTGTGGCAGTTCGAATCCTGAGCACCGCGTAATGGAATGAGCTCCCATTACTTGTCCCAGCTTCTGCCAACCTAGCAGTCCGAAAGCGTGTAAAAATGCCAGTAGAAAAATAGGGACCACTTTTGGTGGGAAGGTAGCAGTGTCCCCTATGTCTTCGGCATTGAGTCATGCCGGCCACATGACCACGGAGACGTCTTCGGACAGCAGCGCTGCCTCTTCGGCTTTGAAATGGAGATGAGCACCGCCCCCTAGAGTCCAGAACGACTAGCACAAATGTGCGAGGGAAACCTTTACCTTAACCAATGGACTCCATTCTATTTGCGTAAGTGACACCTCTCAATAGGTGACATCACACCAACTTTTGATTTGGTGTGATGGAGCAGAGGGAAGGGGAACGAAGGGAAGGGGAGGGCGGAAAGGGAGGGGGAAGGGGAGCGAAGGAGAGGGGAGGAAGGGGAGAGTGGAAGAGTGGTGGAGGGGAGGAGAGGAGTGGAGAGAAGGGAGCAGAGGGAAGGGGAGCAAAGGAGAGGGGAGAGGAAGGCAGGGCAGGGTGAAGTGGGGAGAAGGGAGCAGAGGGAAGGGAAGAGAGGATTTCCTATGCTTCCTGCTACTAGGAACCTCAATGGGGAAACTCAAGAAAATGGACGTGGTCCCCACTGCCTTCTTTTAGTGAGGAGCCGAGGTGGCGCAGTGGTTAGGGTGCAGTACTGCAGGCCACTTCAGCTGACTGCTATCTGCAGTTCAGCGGTTCTAATTTCACCGGCTCAAGGTTGACTCAGCCTTCCATCCTTCCGAGGTGGGTGAAATGAGGACCCAGACTGTGGGGGCGATATGCTGACTCTGTAAACCGCTTAGAGAGGGCTGAAAGCCCTATGAAGCGGTATATAAGTCTAACTGCTATTGCTATTGCTATTCTCCAACTATAAATCATTCTGCTTAGGTAAGGAAATATCTCTGAGACAACGGCCCAATGGGTCACACATTATCTAGTACCTTTTTAACAAATACCAGTGGGGGGGGGCTAAACTGACAACGCGTGCATACCCTCCTCCCTACGTGGAAAAAAAAATTCTTATTAAACTTGTCCACATATAATTCACAACCCGACAATCTGCAAGCAATTTCCACATTGCTGCTTTCTGTGGGGGGAGGGGGTGTTCCCTGCACTCCCCAAATCTTGTTTACGAAGGAAGGTCAATTCTGGAGGCCTCCCCATTCGAGGGCTCAGCAGGAGAAGCAGGCTCGAACCCGCTCCTTTCAAAACCAGCCGGAGGAAAGTCGGCGAGGTGCTCCCAAGTCAGACGCTCAGGGAAAGTCCAGGTGATGTTGGCAAAACAATTTTTTATCTCGATTTTTGATCACCGGTAGGGAGAATCTCAGCGACCAACCCCAAGTGGAATTCGAAAAGGGTAAAGTTCTTTTCTTGACTGCAATCTAGGAGTCATGAACCAAACACGGAGTGCTCTGCTTTCTCTTCGGATCGTATGAATAAATTAAAACATTTCTCAAAAACCACAGAAGTGGTTTTGCTGCTGCCTCCTTCAAGGATTTAACTTCCAAATGAATCAAGGGGGGGGGGTATGGTCTCCCATCCACGGACTGACCTTGTTTGAGCCTGCTTAGCTTCTTCAAGAACCATCTAGGGTAGAGGGGAATGATGGAGGGAAGAAGGGAAGTTGGAGGGGGGCGAAAGAAAGGGTGTATGGAGGGTCGAAGAGGTACATTGGGTTTCTGTTTTGGGGGGTATTGTCGACAAGAGGAATGGCTGTGTTTATTGTTTAATGTTATATGGCCCCGGTTATGCACAGTATATATGTGACTGTACGAAAATGAAATGGAAAAATAAAAACACATTTTAAAAAAAAAGAAAAAAAAGAACCATCTAGAATGGGTAGGGGCTGACCCATGCACAGAGAGAGAGAAGGGGGGGGGAGTGGGAGATAAGAGAGCGGGCCCACGCAACGCATGTTTTGATTCAACCGTTTTAAATTAAACAATTTAAACGCGAGTGTTTTAATTTCCGCTCGGCCGCTGAGCTGACTTCGTTTTCAGCATCAACAGCTGTTCCATTCTTTCTTTATATTCACGTTGAATGTATTTCTAGGGATCGTTCCTGGAATTTTCCATCACCTGGACAACAGGTAATTTCTTTTTTTTAATCCTTCACATCAGTACGAGAGGAAAAATGGGTCTCTAAACAAACAGGCTGGCTTTTTAAAAAAATCTTTGAGAGCACTTTTAATGATTTAAAGGCTAAAAGAGAACGAAGGAAGCGTGTTTATAGGCTTCGTTCAAGATTCTCCCCCTCCCCAGCCGACGTGATTGTCTCCAGCTCCATCCGCATTTTTGTTCCGCAGCCCAAACTACCAAACTTGGGTGCGGAAAAAATAAATAAATGCAGGTGACTTACGGCTACAACTGAGCCCAAAATTTCTGCCGCTAAGCGAGCTCGGCCCCATTTCACGACCCTCCTTGCTACCGTTGTTAAGTGAATCACTGGGGTTGATAAAAGATCGCAAGCCGGTTGTTAAGCGAATCGGGCTTCCCTGTTGGCTTCGCTTGTCGGAAGGTCAAAAAAACGGGGATCGCGTGACCCCTGGGATGCTGCAAGACGTCATAAATACGAGTCAGTTGCCAAGCGTCTGGATTTTGATGACGTGACTATGGGGAAGAGCTCCAATGGCCCTGTATCAGAAGTGGTCGTCAGTCACTTTGTTGTAACTTTCAAAGGTCACTAAGCAAACTGTTGTAAGCCGAGAACTGCCTGTACAACAGTTTCAGCTGTGATATTGGGGGTCCCTCCAGAAATGCACACAGTTGTCTTCTTCCACCAGGGGTCTAATTTTGATGAAATGTGCAAGGTTCTGCAGTCGTGACATAAGCCTAAGATTGAAAATCAGGCTTGTCATATGCCACTTATTTTCCATCCTGCTCTACGGAGAAGAGAGTTGGTCTCTGACAGAAAGCCCCTTGAAGGGACTAGAAACATTTGAAATGTGGATTGACAGGCGGCTGTTACGTACAAGCTGGGTTGACAAAATCAGAAATGGGGAGGGGATAAGCTGCCTGGGAAAGCCAAGGGAAATAGAATAGAATAGCATAGCAGAGTTGGAAGGGAACTTGGAGGTCTTCTAGTCCAGCCCCGTGCTTAGGCAGGAAACCCTACACCACTTCAGACAAATGGTTATCCAACTTAAAACCTTCCAGTGTTGGAGCATTCACAACTTCTGGAGGCAAGCTGTTCCACTGGCTAATTGTCAGTTGTCAAATCATCAAAACCATAAAAAAGCAAAAAGTTTGAATATTTCGGACAGGGGATGCGACGGCCGGAAAAATACGGCATCCTTCACTTAATCCTCCAGGGAGAGATTGAAGGCAAACGAGAGCCAGGTAGAAGAAGAACATCATGGCTTCAAAATCTAAGGGACCGGTTTGGACAAAACTCCGCAGCACTTTTTTCATACGGCTGTAAATGAAAATAGGATCATCACCATGATCACCAACGTCTGATGACGGATAGGGAAGGAGGAGGAAGAGAAGGAAGGAGAAGGAGAAGATGGGAGGAGGAGAAGGAGAAGAGGAAGAGAAGACGAGGAGAAAGAGGAGGAGAAGAGGAAGAAGAGGAATAAGGAGGAGGAGGAGGAAGAGGAGGTGGTGGTGGTGGAGGAGAAAGAGGAGGAGGAGGAGAAGAGGAAGAATAGCAATAGCAGTAGACTTATATACCGCTTCATAGGGCTTTCAGCCCTCTCTAAGCGGTTTACAGAGAGTCAGCATATTGCCCCCAACAACAATCCGGGTCCTCATTTTACCCACCTCGGAAGGATGGAAGGCTGAGTCAACCCTGAGCCGGTGAGATTTGAACCGCTGAACTGCTGATCTAGCAGTAGCCTGCAGTGCTGCATTTAACCACTGTGCCACCTTGGCTCTTCAGAGGAAGAGGAAGAAGGAGGAGGAAGAGGAGGAGGAGGAGGTGGTGGTGGTGGTGGAGGAGAAAGAGGAAGAGGAAGGAGGAGGAGGAGGAGGTGGTGGTGGAGGAGGAGGAGGAGGAAGAAGAAGAAGGTAGGTAAAAGATGAGCCTTGACCTTCACTCCCACAGATCTTCCTTTAGATCTAAAACCTACTACTTTTGAATGAGCTTCATGTAGGAGGTCTAACAGCATCGCATAACTTTGCAATATCTCCGTGAAGTATCTTCTTTCCCTTCTAAGGCACTAAGCTACCTAGGGAAGTGTAATTATAAGTGTCGGAAAGAGTTTAGATCGGATTGGAAGCAATATTACCTGAAGGAAAAGCTACTGTGACAGTAACTAAAATTGTCCTGATGGCTGCACCTCTTTTCATCAGCCATGTCCGTGTGATTGAGGCCAAACTTCCGCTCTAATAGGCAGCAGAGGAATCTCAAGAAATGCAGCTTTCTGGTTTTATAAACATTAATTCAGGTGCAGACTTTCAGGAACACGATTTAAGGGAGAGAATGAACCGTTCCTTCTTTCCGAGAGGAAAGAAATGCCTGAAGGAAGAACAAGCTTGATGTCATATTGACGTTCTTTAAATACTGACGTGTTTATCTTGAAACAAAAAAGTACCGTCTGCGTGAGATTCAGCAGAGCTGCTACAATCTGGAATGAGATGTTACCATCCCAGGATTAGGCATTTAGGATTCCTTCCTTTAGCTTGAATTCTAGAGCTATCAGCTATGTTGGAGGAGGGGGGGGGGGGTTCATCTCAATATTTCAAGAACTCGGGTTAAGGAAGGACAAACTGGTCTCCACAATGTAGAAAAGATGTGGAGACTCTGGAAAGAGTGCAGAGAAGAGCAACCAAGAGGATTAGGGGACTGGAGACTAAAACATACGAGGAACGGTTGCAGGAACTGGGTATGTCTAGTTTGATGAAAAGAAGGACATGATAGCAGTCTTCCAATATCTCAGGGGCTTCCCCAAAGAAGAGGGAGTCAAGCTATTCTCCAAGGCACTTGAATGTAGAACAAGAAGCAGTGGATGGAAACTAATCAAGGGAGAGAAGCAACTTAGAACTGAGGAGAAATCTCCTGACAGTTAGAACAATTAATGAGTGGAACAGAAATTGCCTCCAGAAGTTGTGAATGCCCCAACACTGGAGGTTTTTAAGATGTTGGATAAACATTTGTCTGAAGTGGTGTAGGGTTTCCTGCCTAGGCAGGGGGTTGGACTAGAAGACCTCCAAGGTCCCTTCCAACTCTATTTCTAAACTAAAAAGAAAACTTTTTAGTAGACCAACAAGATTTTTCAAGGGCTTAATTCCAACTAATGTATAGTGCTGTTAAAATTAATTCATGATTAACTCATGGCTTTATGATAAAATTGATGGCGCAATTAGACAAGCCAAGAGAGCAGATTTAGTTCCTCCAAGAAAATGTTGCAAGAAAGCAAGAAATACATTTCATGCGCAAAATCTGCATGGAAACATTATTTGTCCTCTTCCCACTGTCCTCTTTCATTCTTAACACCTTCCTTTTCTGCTCTGATTTGCGGCAACTCTTTCTTATGACCAGACCTCTCCCTGTCATACCTTGATCAGGTTATGTCCTACCACGTAGGCGGCAGCTACACGCCTCTTTCCGGGCGCATGAAGCCCCGTGCCGTACCCGTGCCAAGCGATGAGATAAGGGTTGTGCATTGTAATCCAGTACTTCACACGGTCTCCGAAGGCTTGGAAGCAAAAAGTGGCGTAATCGTTGAAAATGTCCACGAGGGAGTCGTTTTCCCAGCCTCCGTACTTTTCTTGCAATTCCCACGGCAGGTCCCAGTGGTAGAGAGTGACGATGGGCTCGATGTCCTTGTGGACGAGAGCATCGAGGAGACGGTTGTAGTAGCGGAGTCCTTTCTGGTTGACGGCCGCCACCATCCCGCTAGGAAACAGCCTTGGCCACGAAATGGAAAAGTGGTACGAAGAAACATTAAAAAAACTCAGAGCAGCTAAATCTTTTTCCAGGGAGGTGTAGCTGTCACCCCAGTCCTCTGTCCTGTAAGGGTGCCTGAGGCTGGAGTGGAGGAAGTGCTCCCATATCGAAGGACCTCTCCCGTCCTTCTGCTGGCTCCCCTCCACCTGAAAGGCACTGGTTCCCACTCCCCAGAGGAAACTGGGAGGGAAGGTGTCGTGCAGAAAAAGCTGGGTTTCGTTCACGGGACTTAAGTGGGGATCCTTTTCCCAGAAAGAAATCCCATCCCTGCGAAATCCGGAAAGGGACTGGATGAAAACGAAAACCCATAAAGCCACGGGACCCTTCAGGTGCCAGCCAGCCATCCTATACCTGCAGAGCGGATGCTAAAAGTCACATTTCTTTTTAAAGGCTGCCAAAAATTGATTCCTGGATTCCTGCTGCATACCTTGTCTCGTTCGCTCCTGGGTCCTTGCAGTGTCTTGTCTTATCAACGCTCCGGTAAAAAATACGCTTGTGATACCAGAAGTCCTGTTAATAATTAGCCTGGACTCCAGGACTTAGGATCGGTCGTCAGAGGCAAGGCAATCCTCTTGTTTGCTCTGCTTATTACGGCCGCTGGGGAACGCTGGTGGGGTATCTGATCCTGAACGCCTTTCCCGATTTATAGCTGTGAATCAGAGCTCCAGCTTGTCAGAGGACGCTAGCTGTTGATTTGATTATTTTTAAAGGGGATGGAAAGTAATTGTATTTGAGACACAATGGCCTCAAGTAAGCAATCAGATGCCACTTTTTAACTTACGCTCAGCCAGAGGAAAAAAGGGCAGAGCGAAAGCGGCAACGGATAACAACAATTTAAAAAAGCCACGTCTTCAGCTCTTGAGGCTCATCATGTACGAGAAACACTCGTACTTCAGCCAGCAGCTGTTCGTATCTCTGGATGTTGGAAATGTTCGTGACCTTGGCAACATCTACACAAAAGCAGATGAGTTTCGGTATCGTCAGGATGCTGTAAATTGGCTTGAATGTATGCATGTACCCCAAAACAAGTCGCTCCTCATTCCCCCCCCCCCCCGGTCATCAGATGAAGCAGAAAAATAGTTCTTTTAAATCTGACATCAGGCTAATCCTTGGGACATTTTCTCTCCTTTGTAAGTGATGTTATTGTTTTTGGGGATATACATTTACTATTTATTTGTGAAATATAGGATAGAGCCAGTTTGGTGTGGTGGCTAAGGTGCCGGCTTAAAAACCAGAAGAATGTGAGTTCTAATCCTTCCTTAAGCATGAAAGTCAGTTAGGTGACTTTGGGCTAGTCACTCATTCTTAACCTGACCCACCTCGCTGGGTTGTTGTTGTTGAGGGGGGGGGGAAATAGGAGAGAAAGGAGTATTATGTGAATTCATCACCTTGAGTTACTTATTAAGTAATACAAGTGGGATTAAAAATCTAATTTTTAGATAGATTAGATTAGATAGATAGATAGATAGATGATAGATAGATAGATAGATAGATGATAGATAGATAGATAGAAGATAGATAGATAGATAGATAGAGATAGATAGAGATAGATAGATAGATAGATAGAGATAGAGAGAGATAGATAGATAGATAGATAGATAGATAGATGATAGATAGATAGATAGATAGATAGATAGAGATAGATAGATAGATAGATGATAGATAGATAGATAGATAGATGATAGATAGATAGATAGAAGATAGATAGATAGATAGATAGAGATAGATAGAGATAGATAGATAGATAGATAGAGATAGAGAGAGATAGATAGATAGATAGATAGATAGATAGATGATAGATAGATAGATAGATAGATAGATAGATAGATAGATAGATAGAGATAGATAGATAGAAGATAGATAGATAGATAGATAGAGATAGATAGATAGATAGATAGATAGATAGATAGATGATAGATAGATAGATAAATAGATGATAGATAGATAGATAGATAGAGATAGATAGATAGATAGATAGATAGAAGATAGATAGATAGATAGATAGATAGATAGATAGATAGATAGATAGATAGATAGAGATAGATAGAGATAGATAGATAGATAGATAGATAGATAGATAGAGATAGAGATAGATAGATAGAGATAGAGATAGATAGATAGATAGATAGATAGATAGATAGAGAGAGAGAGAGAGAGAGAGAGAGAGAGAGAGAGAGAGAGAGAGAGAGAGATCTGCCTGACTTGTGAAGAATCTGGGCGAAGTATAACATTAAAAACAACGGAAAATTACAGGAAACAACTCCACAGAATTACAAACTAAAACTATCAACAGGTAACTGACAACCTTGCTTGTTCATTACTCTGTAAAATTAATTCTAGAAAGATGGGTCTCTGCTAAAGTGGAGGTGTAAGAATGCATGTTAAAATGTCTGTCACAGATTTTATCAACATAAGAGATCCTCGCCAACAGTTCTGTCCTTTTCAAGAAAAGAGAAATACGTCATCCTGGGACAGAGATATACAATTGCTTCTCACAAGGACATGTTTTCCAGCGTGCTTGGGCGTCAGAAATTGTAGATGCTCCATCACTGGAGGTTTTTAAGAAGAGATTGGACAGTCACTTGTCTGAAATGGTATAGGGTCTCCTGTTTGATCAGAGGGTTGGACTAGGAGACCTCTAAGGTCCCTTCCGACTCTGTTCTGATTGAACAGGCAGCCTTTCACTCTGACTTTTGAGTTGCTCTGCTGTTGTGGTTAAGCATCATAGGGCCTATATCAGTGCGTGCCAAAAGGCTGTGCGTGCCCGCACCCATAATGCAATGCACGTGCAACAATCCTCTGCCCTTCCGCTACCTCCCACACACCCCATCCCCCGTGCATGTGCGCCTTGGCCCCCCAGTGCATGCGCACATGTCTCTCACATCCTCCCACCCCGTGCATGTGCAGCAGAGACCTAAAAATCAGTGGCCAGCGGGAGGTGCGCGCGCATGCACAGTGGACCTGAGCTGGGGCAACAGCTTGTGTGCCCACAGAGAGGACTCTGCATGCCACCTGTGGCACGCATGCCATAGGTTCGCCATCACGGGCCTATACGGTGTTGTGGGAGTTCCCTTGCTAGAAAATCTTGGGGGTCCAAGACCGAGATATTTCACACCATCTCCAGAGTGACAGATACAAAAGCAGAAATAACCCCTCCCTTCTTTCCCCTCAACCACCCAAGGATCGAATAGCAAACGGTTTCCAAATGGAACCATAAATCAGATTGGCTTTCTTTATCAGGGTCAACTATAATGTCGTTATCTCCTCTCCTTTGAATATAGAAGGACTGAATCTGCTCCAGTTCCTGTTTCACGTTGCAAAGGAGGTTAATGAATACCTTTTATAAATATGAACTGGGATCGTCTTGAACGGCAACTGGTTCTTGCCATGCTATAGCGCAACAAAGGGCAAAATCCTGAAGTGTGAGTTTGGGTGAGAGATAGCTTATATCAGGGGTCGGCAACCTGCAGCTCCGGAGCCGCATGTGGCTCTTTCATCCCTCTGCTGCGGCTCCCTGTCACCAGTTGGCTCCACAATGGATAGGGCTTTCGGGTAGGACAGGTAGAGGAAAAAGGCTGGGCTAGAAGGAGACTCTATGGTGGGGGAACCGGACTTCCGGTAGTCTCCAGAACTGAGCGGGGGGCTTCCAGTTAGGACCTTTGTGGCTCTTTGAGTGTTTAAAGTTGCCGACCCCTGGCTTATACATAGGGATACAGGTAGTCTTTGACTTACAGCCATTCATTTAGTCACCATTCAAAGTTATAACAGCATTGAAAAAATGACTTATGATCATTTTTCACACTTATGACCATTGCACCATTGATCAAAATTCTGACGCTTGGCCCCTGACTCATATTTATGACCGCTGCAGTGTCCGTGGATCACGGATATTCCCCTTTGGCAACACTTCTGACCTAGCAAAGCCAATGGGGAAGGCAGAGTCACCTAACCACCATCTTCCTAACAACAACTGCAATGATTCACTTTAAAAACTGTGACAAGGTAGGTCATGAAATGGGGCAAAACCCATTTAATAAATATCTTGCTTAGCAGTGCAAATTGTGGGCTCAGTTGTGGTCGTACGTCGAGGACTAGCAGCTTTTGGGACCACAGTTAAAACACAGTACAAAGACACAGTGTGTGGAGTGTGTGTGTGAGAGAGATCTATAGTCCTTCTCTGATCTAGAATGATTCACTTGATCAACCGGAGCTATCACCAGCAGAAGACCTGTCCAGCCGCAAAGCAAAACATGATTTCACCCAGGAGTTTCATGTGGATGTGAACCAGAAAAGGAGAGGAGGTCAAAACTTGCAGGGCTGAAGAGAGAAATTATGCTTCGAACAGCTAAGCTTTAAATCCTGAGAGTTAAAAGTCCACGAAAGGGGCCAACATTGGACATCCCTGAGATTATCTATCTATCTATCTATCTATCTATCTATCTATCTATCTATCATCTATCTATCTACATATATAAATATATAGATACATAGGTATACCGATTAGCTAGCTAGATGCATGGATAGATGATACATAGAAGAATAGATGTCTGTCTGTCTACATATCTATCTATCTATCTATCTATCTTTCTTTCACATCTATATCTATTTCTATCATCTATCTATCTCATTTATCTCCCTATCTCTCAATCTATCAATTTCTATCATTTATCTATCTCTATCATTTATCTCTGTCTCAGATCTACTTCTATCTTCTATCATTTATCTCTATCTCTATCATTTATCTATCTATATATCTATCTCTCCCTCTCTTTTATCTATCTCTCACATCTATTTCTATCATCTATCTCTCCCTCTTTTATCTATCTTATCTATCTTTCACATCTATCTATTTCTAGCATCTCTATCATTTATCTCTATCTCTCACATCTATCTATCTATTTCTATCTTTATCTCTCACATTTATCCCTCTCTCTCTCACATCTTATTTCTATCATCTATCTATCTATCATCTATTTCTCACATTTATCTATCTCTCATATCTATCTATCACATCTTATTTCTATCATCTATCTACCTACCTACCTATCTCTATCAACTATCTATCTCTCACATTTATCTCTCTATCTCTCATATCTATTTATCTATCACATCTTATTTCTATCATCTATCTATCTATTTCTATCATCTATCTCTCACATTTATCTCTCTATCTCTCATATTTATCTCTCACATTTTATTTCTATCATCTATCTGTCTGTCTATATCATTTCTATCATCTCTCTATCTCTCACATTTATCTCTCTATCTCTCATATCTATCTATCACATCTTATTTCTATCATCTATCTATCTATTTCTATCATCTACCTCTCACATTTATCTCTCTATCTCTCATATTTCTCTATCTCTCACATTTTATTTCTATCATCTATCTGTCTGTCTATATCATTTCTATCATCTCTCTGTCTCTCACATTTATCTCTCTATCTCTCATATCTATTTATCTATCACATCTTATTTCTATCATCTATCTATCTATTTCTATCATCTACCTCTCACATTTATCTCTCTATCTCTCATATTTCTCTATCTCTCACATTTTATTTCTATCATCTATCTGTCTGTCTATATCATTTCTATCATCTCTCTATCTCTCACATTTATCTCTCTATCTCTCATATCTATCTATCACATCTTATTTCTATCATCTATCTATCTATTTCTATCATCTACCTCTCACATTTATCTCTCTATCTCTCATATTTCTCTATCTCTCACATTTTATTTCTATCATCTATCTGTCTGTCTATATCATTTCTATCATCTCTCTGTCTCTCACATTTATCTCTCTATCTCTCATATCTATTTATCTATCACATCTTATTTCTATCATCTATCTATTTCTATCATCTATCTCTCACATTTATCTCTCTATCTCTCATATTTATCTCTCACATTTTATTTCTATCATCTATCTATTTCTATCATCTATCCATCTCTCACATTTATCTCTCGATCTCTCACATCTTATTTCTTTCTATCTATATCATCTATCCATCTCTCACATTTATCTATCTCTCACATCTTATTTCTATCATCTACCTATCTATTTATTTCTATCATCTCTCTCGCGCTCTCTCGCTCTCTCTCATTTATCTCTCTCACACATCCATCCATCCATCTCTATTAAAAATCTGGGATATGAGTTTTTATCGCATAAAATATCCTCGTGGCTTCCTCATATATTGTACCTCCAGGGAACTCCGCCTGAGCGACGGTCGAAGCCCCGGTTCAAACACAGCGGCGCCATTTCGGCTGCAATACCACATCCGGCCGCACCACAACCCTCCTCCCCCCCCCCCCGGCCCCAACTTCGCGGCCCTCTAGCGGCCGCCCGGAGGAACGGCAGCCTTTCCTTCGACTCCACCCCTCCCCTCCTTCGTCCCACCCTGGCCCGCTTTCCTGACGGACGAGAGTCAAAGGGGGCGGGGCGAGAGGGCGGGGCGGTCTGAAGCCGCGGGAGCCTCACTTTTACCTCAGCAGCGGGTCGAGGCTCCCGCGCGCGCGCTTTTTTTGTTTGTTTTGTTTTGTTTTTGGCGCGGCGACGTCATCAGCGCGCGCGGGAGCCGGGCCCGTTGGCGCCAAGATGGCCGCGCCGCCGCGGGAAGCGTCGTGAAGGAAACGGCGGAGTCCCCTGTCAGGCCGGAACATGGTGAGGGAGGCCGTGGCTGGCTGGCTTACTCGCCCGGGCCTGGTCCTCGGGGCCGGTCAGGGGGTCTCGGGAGCCAGGGCTGGCCGTCTTAAAAGAGGGGAAGGGGCCTCTCGTCGCACTTAACCTTCGACCGGGCTCTTATAGTTCCCCCCTGAAATTTCATTTTATTCTCCCTCAGGCTCGAGCCAGGGAAGAGATTTGGGTTTCGGTCCCAGGGAATGAAAGTCAAGCCAAGCTTCCTCATATCAGTCCGTGTATCTACTTTTATCTACATTAGATGTGCTTGAGCAGGGGGTTGGGCTAGAAGACCTCTTAGGGACTCTTCCAACTGTGTTGTTCTGTATTGCCCCCCGCTTATTAAAATTAAACTTTGTATAAGTCGCTTGCTGGCTGGGGAATTCTGGAAGTTGGAAGTCCACAGGTCTTAAAAGTTATCACGTTTCCTGTGTCCTAAAATTACAGGTAGTCCTCGACTTACGACCACACTTGAACCCCAAAATTACCAACTGGGGAGAAGAAAGGTGGTAAAATGGGGCAAAATTCAACAAATGTCTCATTAACTGAGACATTTGTTCAGTTTTTGCCCCATTTTACCACCTTTCTTCTCCCCAGTTGTTAAGTGAATCCCTGCAGCTGATTAGTTAATAACCTGGTTGTTAAGTGAGCCTGGCTTCCCCATTGACTTTGTTTGTCAGAAGGACCCAGAAGGGTTGGAGTTGGAATAACAAAGTTATGGTGAAAAATGATTAATTTGTAAAGATGAATTAACAACACTTAGTTGAAGTTAAACGAAAGATGTATAGCAATGATAGTTAAGTTAAATGAACAAATGGAAGAAGATAAAGGATATATCATTATTTATATTATATAAAAGAGATGAATATTGATGAAGTGGGGAAATTAGAATATATTGAACTTATGAATATGATGTATAAGATGTGACCCGGTCAAAACTCTGTCCATAAAATATATATGGTGGGGGGAAAAGAAAAATTGTAATAAAACTTGTTAAAAAACAAAAGACCTAAAAAGGGGGATCATATGACCTTGGGACACTGCAACCATCATAAATGTGAATCAATTGTCAAGCATCTAAATTTTGATCACGTGATCATGGGGATGCTGCAATGGTCGTAAGTGTGTAAAACGGTCATAAGTCACATTTTTTCACACCATTGTAACTTTGAACGGTCACTAAATGAACTGTTATAGATTGAGGACTGCCTATAATTTAGTATATCCCCCTCCCAAAGTGACACCTTTCCTTTCTGCGTATATATCATAGATAGTGTCCCATTCTCCTTATTTATAAGGATACTGTATATTAGTGCTGTTCTCATTGCCTTTAGAAATATTCATCTGCTAAAATTGCACAAACACAGAGACCAAATATTTTTTATTGGAAATCAGAGGTTGTTGGAATTTCTTGCGTGGTGAATTTCAGCCATTTGGATTTATTTAATGGCTGCAAATTGAAAGTATTTGTCAGTCCGAAGAGCTACATTTGGCCTACACCTTTTATATACTTTGCTTTTATAGCAATTTATAAGGAATGATTCATTGTCTCCCTTGTCCTGTTAATTCTAAAATCACTTACCCTAAACAGTTTAGGATGAGAGCAGTTGTCCTCAATAGTCCGTGTTTTCTTCAGTTGATGTTCAGTTTAATGGATAAAAAGACATCCTGCCTTCATAGAATGGAGTGGAAATGATCACAAATGAGTACAAATTTTTGTTTAGAAGTGGCTTGTTGTTGCTTTTGAGATGTTTGCATGAGAAAACTTGCAAACTTGGCTTGTCAAACCTCTTGTTTTTCTCTACTTATTCTCCTGGTATCAGTTAACAATAATTGTCTGGGTTCCGAAGGATGTAGGGCAAGGATACAGATTGTTATCAATACCAATAGATTAGACCTTCAATTGCATGCATTTTTAGGAGCAAGTCCTTGAGGACCCAATAGGAATGACTTTCTTGATAAACATGGCTGTTAACATTTCTGCAGGTACAATAACTGTGTACTGTATTAAATATAGATAGTGGTTTCACAATCTTTGTCTCTTCTGTTAGGAAGCTGGCATCTTCAAGGCAGGCTGATATTCTAAAATTTTTAGATTTTTATGATGTTTTGATATTCTAAAATCTCAATTTGATAAGTTTTGTCCAGTCTTACGCAATTGTATGTAATTTGGTGAGAAAGGATGCTCATGATGTCAACTAATATAGTAGCAAACTCAGCACAGGATCAAACTTATGATTCAACTGTGTTAGTGACCATTTTATGTAGTGCAGAACACAAAGCATTAGTGTGCCTCTTTTGCATCTGAAAAAGATTAAACTGCAATGTAACATGCATTTTTGTCCATCTTTTTAAAAATCGACCATGTAGGAAAGTGGATATTTTCTCATTGTTTTGGAATAATTATAGTTTATCTGATACCTGCAGTACTTCAATTTCCAGTGCTTTATTTTTTTTCTGTTGAGTAACAGAAATGTTCAGTATCAACATTTAGCTTTTCTCTCCGTATTTGCAAATACAGATGTATGCCAAAGCACACATTTCCTGGCTTCACATCTGCACATTTCTTTAATTTTGTCTTTGTGCTCTGATAAAATTGGTAAAATCGGGAGGAAAACATTTTAGTTTCTAATGTGGGAGGAGAAAGACATCAGACAGTTTATTTTTTTTCTTGCAACCTTATTTTTTTTTAATCTTTGCTTTCTAAAAAGAACATATGCATGCTATGTTTATATATAAAAAAAGAAATTGCAAAAGCATTTCTCAAACTTCAACAGTTTCATCCAGGGCTAAGTGACCATCTGCATAAGATTGTTGTTGTTAGTTGCAAAGTTGTGTCTGACCATTGCAACCCCATGGACAACATTCTTCCAGGCCTTCCTGTCCTCTCCCATCCTCTGGAGTCCATTTAAGCTCACGCCGACTGCTTCGGTGACTCTATCCAGCCACCTATTCTCTGTCATCCCCTTCTTCTTTTGCCCTCCATCCTTCCCAGCATGAGGCTCTTCTCCAGGGAGTCCTTCCTTCTCATCAGTCTTTGAGTTTCCTCTTCAGGATCCGGCCTTCTAAAGAGCAGTCAGGATTGATCTCCTCCAGGACTGACCGGTTGGGTGGCCTTGCAGTCCAAGGGACTTGCAGGAGTCTTCTCCAGCACCAGAGTTCAAAGGCCTCCATTCTTTGGCGCTCAGCCTTCCTTAAGGTCCAACTTCCACAGCCATCCATGGCAACTGGGAAAACCATAGCCTTGGCTATACGCACTTTTGTTGGCAGGGTGATGTCTCTGCTTTTTAGTAGGCTCTCTAGATTTGCCATAGCTTTCCTCCCCAGGAGAAAGCCTCTTTTGATTTCTTGGCTGCAATCCCCCTCTGCAGGGATCTTGGAGCCCAGGAAAATAAAATCTGTCCCTACCTCTATTTCTTCCCGATCTATTTGCCAGGAATTGAGAGGGCCGGATGCCATGATCTTAGTTTACTTAATGTTGAGTTGCAAGACAATGTAAGATAAATATATAATTGGTTATGAGAATACATTTAAATCTTTTTGTAGAATAATATAGTTTAGCACCTAAAGTAAATAAATATGACCGTTTTTTTGATCATCAGCTCAAAAGCATGTAGTTACCATAAAATGCAGTGGATAGCTAGGCACTTTAACTGAGTGGCATCAGATGCATGAATCATATTTAAGCACTTTAATATGTACATATTGATTTGGAAGTATTAGAATTATTACTCTGCCTTTGAAGTAGAATGATAACAAAGGAGGTTTTGTTTTGCTATGTGACATAGCATTCAAAGTTTGCAGAAGCCATGGAGAGTAAAAATATTGACAGATTATACTTTAATATGTTGCAAGTTACATTCTGGAAATGCATATATTTGTGTTTCTGTGCAACTCTTTCCATGTCCAGAAATTTTTCACAAGGAGCTGTTGTAATATGTCTTCCTGCTTATTTGCTTTCCGGGTGAATTAATGAGTCTCTCTCTCAACCTGTGTTTTTCAATTATGAAATGAAATAGCACTCACTGTTTTACTGTTTGATTAGCTGCTTGTTTGTATAGCCCAGTCCTAATTTTGTTGAATCCAATGGAATAATTCCTCAGCAAACAAATGAGTTAAAAATAGGTAATAAGTTTCAGTAATTTTTTGTTATTAATTTAACTTCTCAAAATACAGAAATACGAAAGAACAAATACTGAATAATTATTATACGTCCAAAGCAAAAAGTCCCAAAATATGTGGTGTTAATTAAATATCCTAAACATAAAATACCCTTCCTAATTAACAGAAAAAAAGATTATACAATAATTAATACCTTTACAGATTTAATTCATTTGTTAAGCTTATTAAATCTGGATTGTGCAGCAATGCTTTATGCCAGAGGTGTCAAACTCAATTTCATTGAGAGCCACATCAGGCTTATGTTTGACCTCAAGGGGCCGGGATGGACATGGCCAGGGTGAGTACAGCCAGCTCAGTGTCACTCGTGTCAGGGCGCCTGTGGCGTCCCAAGCGCTCTGCCAGCGAAAACGGGCTCCTGAGCTCCATTTCCAGCTGCGACGGACTCCTGCAACTCTCTGCCAGTGAAAATGGAGCTCAGGAGGGTGACCCTGAGGGAAAGGATATACCCTTAAGAGCTCTCAGGGAGAGTGCTAACAACCAGATGACTGCAAAGAAATATTATCCTTCCATTCCCCTGAATATCCAGTCTCTATTGTCAGTACATATCCCTGCCCTTGCCATTATTACACTACACTAGAATAGAATAGAATAGAATAGAATAGAATAGAATAAGGAATGGAATAAGGAATAGAATAAGGAATGGAATGGAATGGAATATGGAATGGAATAGAATAGAATAAGGAATGGAATGGAATATGGAATAGAATAGAATAAGGAATGGAATGGAATATGGAATAGAATAAGGAATGGAATGGAATATGATATGGAATAAGGAATAGAATAGAATAAGGAATGGAATATGGAATGGAATAAGGAATGGAATGGAATAAGGAGTAGAATAGAATATGGAATGGAATGAAATGGAATATAATAGAATAAGGAATGGAATGGAATAAGGAACAGAACAAAATATAGAATAGAATAGAATTCTTTATTAGCCAAGTGTGATTGGACATACAAGGAATTTGTCTTTGGTGCCTATGTTCTCAGTGTACATAAAGAAAAGTAAAATAGAATACCTTCATCAAGAATCATAAGATACAACAATACAAGTCATAGGTTACTATGTCACTTATAATTCCTTCACCCTTTTTTATTATTGGTGACATTATAAGACATCTAATATCCTTTCTTTTTTACACTTTTCTGGATGGTCCAATAGATCTGAAATTTGTTTTTGAGGAACTCACTCAGAAATCATGTTCGCATTTTTTAAATATATGTACCCATTGATTTGCCAGAATTCAATATTGTTCTAATTCTTCCTTCTACAAATCAAATATAACTGATGGTAAATTTAATTTCACCTTGTAATACTTCATAAAATTGTGTTGGATTTTGTTAAAGTGTAGATAGACTCTCAAAAGTTTCTACAGCACCTAAGCAATATTCCTTACTGGTAGTTAATGCATACTTCAATTATATCAGTTTTTTTCAAGCTAACATAACTCAAACAAAAATAATATCTTTTAAAGCATGGATTAAAATCTGTGCGGTTAATGTACTAGTTTCTTTGCCTAGGCATTCCAAAGGAAGGTCTTCCATGCTATTTTCAAATTTAAATTATAAAATGTATAACATCACATAAGTTGATCCTACATCACGTTGATGTAGGATCAAAAATACAATTGTTTAGCAATTAATTACTAAGTGTGGCCAACAGTTTTGAAAGCAAGTAACAATGATCCCTGATTTAATATATTTGTCTTTTAAAAACTGCCAAGATTTCAAAGATGTTATATAGTTGCTCTTCAAACAGGCTCAAATAAGAGAGAAATCATATCTTACTTCCCAAAAAAATAGAAGTATTAAATGAAACCTCAATGGCATGGTTGAAAATCTGATGGGTTAAATAAAGCTGCCATCCTTGCAAAGTAAACACAATTTAGCCACATATACTCTAGGGTCTTTAACTTGCTATTTAAAAAATCTCGTTAAATCCTACTTAAAATGTACATTAATTTTGATCCAAAGCTTATTTTAATCTTATTCCAAAGACGTATTGGAAATTTAAGCATCAAATTATATCTGTTGAGATTGCACCTATACATTTGGACATAAATGGCTTACGTAGTGTGTGTCCCCCCCCCCCTGATGTAGAGCAAAGGACTAAAAAATATTCTAACTACTGATTAAATTGCAGTCAATATTTCTAACAGAAATTGATTCAAGGATTTACAGTATATAGCTGAGCGTTACACTGTTTAAATTTGCTAGCAAATTATAGTGTTCTCAATAAATTGGAAAATAAAATTGAGTCCAGTTCTTAAACCACAGGCATTTATGCTTCGCGATAGGTATTGTATGCCAGGTGTACGTCCTGAAATTTTGCAGAAGAAAAGATCGAATTTGATGTTGTTTTATGGCTTCCTTTACCAGGATATCCGTAAATTCTTTGGCGTTGTAACTCCAGGAAAGAAACCTGAATGTGGCATTGCGAGAAAGGAGAAACCCCAGAATAAAGAGAGGAATTCAGGGGGAACATCGACGCTAAAAGAAATCAAGGTGAGTATATAATGTTTAGTTTAAAATATGTTTAATGACGGCTTTATGATCTTTTTGAAGTGGTGTCTTTTTCTGGAGTGTTTAATTTGCCAAAACTTTCCCTGATGATTGGCTGGATCATTTTATACTTCAGAGATATTATGCTTCATGTGTTGCTGTCCTTAAATTTATATTTTGGTTGCTTTTACTTGTTGTAAGCCAACCAGATTGGCAGCTATATCAATCAAATAAATGATTTTGTGGGTTAGTCGAAGATCAGTCAAAATAGAGTTGGAAAGGACCTTAGAGGTCTTTTAATCCAACCCCCTGCTCAAGGAGGAGACGCCTAAGCCATTTGAGACAGGTGGCTGTATGGTCTTTTCTTGAAAGCCTTCAGTGATGTAGTCTTCAAAATCAGTGATGAAGTCTGCCGAGCAGGAGACCAAGCCCCCAGAACCAAACGCTGTGCCAATTCCGAGAGGCTGGCACAAGAGCTCCTTTGATTGAGAAGAAACTGGCGTGGGGTCAAAGCTGGCTTGCTGTCAGGGTAATTAAATCATGAGCCTCGAGCCAAGCTTCAAAGGAAATCCAGTTATTTATTAGGAACAACATGTCAGCAAGCACCCAAGTGCAGCCAGCTCTGACCCCACGTAATTTACATCCCAATTATGACCCTGTTTCCCCACCCTCCCCCCAGGGTGTGTCATAAATCACATTATTATTAACAGAGCACTTTTGGGGCCTGTAGAGATCACGCCCCTCAGGCTGGTGCAGGTAACCTAGGATACAGCCTTGAGAAAGGTATGCGTGGAATGTGCTGGTTGTGGCTCTTACCTATGGCAACTCGAGAGCAGGCCAAGTATGCTTTGCGGGTTGGCACCCCGATCCGACCGGGCTGGAGCATCCAGTAAAGCAACCTTGCACCCCGTATCTAGGGAGGATCCGCTCATGGCACCTCCACCCACCGTTTGGGTGGAGGATGGGACCAGGACCAGGGGCTGGAAAACCACCTATGGGCCTAGCATGTCCCCCAATGCCTCTATGTCCCTCACACCCATTGGTAGGCACTGGAATTGGGTGGTGGTCTCTTGGTGTTTTAGGAGGAGTGCAAGACCTTTGCAAGTGGGAGACCTCTCATTACGAATACTTAGTTTAGGTTAAGGAAATGGGTCTCGTACAAGGTAAGCTTATTGATACATGCAGCATTGCATAAATGAGTTAATATTGACAGAATAGTTCTGATGAATAACGAGCCACTTTACGTAGGTGAAAAGTTTGCCTCGCGAAGAGGATTTCAAGCAAAAAAAGGCGAATAAGAAAAAGAGGATCATTTATGATTCAGGTAAGCCTTATAACCGACGCTCCAGGTTTATTTTCTGTCACTACAATGATTTCTGCTTGCTAAGATTTCCCTGGGAGCGACAACTGGGGAAACTCCATAGGTTTTTTCCCCAATAATTTTCGTTCATTAATTGCATAAAATGTGTAACTAGAATTAAGGCATCCCTGGATTCAGGATTAAATCACTCCCCTCACGTGAAATTAATTGGGCAAAAGTTTTATTTAAAGCCTTCCGCAATGCCGTGCCCTTCAGATGGTTTCAGCTACAGCTTTCATCAGTGTCAACCATCACGGCCAGAAATGATGGAAAATACTGTGAAAAAAAATTACCTGGAGGGTATCAGTTTCAAACATAACATTAACATCACTGATCTATTAGGTTGGGCTTGTTCCCCATTCACCTCCCCATTCATCTCACTGTCCTCCGTTTAATTGGCAAACGTGATCCAAGAACTCTGAATTAGTTTTTTTTTTTAAATCTCTTGTACTTTCTGTGATTCTGAGGTTTGATTTAGGGACCTAAATCATAAATGATCATAAATTATTTAAATCGTAAACAGTTGTTAAAGATTTTGTCCTCCTGTGTGATCTACACACTCTTAATATGTAAGATATCTCCCATAACTCTTCCCCATGGACGATGGAGGATTATGGAAACTGACATCCAAAATGTTTGGGAAGCAACAGGGTGTGTCTTCCTTGTTTAGTGTGCCTGTTCTTTCATGATACAGCATTAGGACATTCCATGAATGAGGCGGATCAGAGAAAGCCATTCTCCTGCAGTCATAATATAGAAACACTGGAACTTTTGAAATAGGAAAACAAACATTTTTAGATATGTACCAAGTGAAGAAGTTTATGGTAGTCAGCATTTATGTTTAGACACTGAGCTTGTCGATCAGAAAGGTCAGCACTTTGGTGGTTCGAATCCCTAGCGCTGCGTGAGCTCCCATTACTTGTCCCAGCTTCTGCCAACCTAGCAATCCGAAAGCATGTAAAAAATGCAAGTAGAAAAATAAGCACCACCTTTGGTGGGAAGGGAAGAGCTCTTTGTGCGCCTTCGGCGTTGAGTCATGCCGGCCACATGACCACGGAGACGTCTTCGGACAGCGCTGGCTCAATCAAAAAATGAAACTTTGATTTTGAGTTTTAGATTGATAGATCTTTATAGAAATGGCTTGTTCGTATTATGAAAAAGCAAAAAGTTGGGATTTGATGTTTGTGCCTTATTTTACTGCAACAGAGAGGGTCAGAAGTCAATGCTTCTTTTTCTTTTTTTTCCTACGCTTCCTCACTTCTCTTCCTCCCCACTGCTTTTCTATTTACTTTTGTGTTTTGTATTTTATAGTACTTTACAATTCAATAACAATGTTGACAAATAATCTAGCCTAGGCAGAGAATTTCTGGAT
Organism: Thamnophis elegans; assembly: GCF_009769535.1. Taxonomy (NCBI): domain Eukaryota; kingdom Metazoa; phylum Chordata; class Lepidosauria; order Squamata; family Natricidae; genus Thamnophis; species Thamnophis elegans. The sequence goes on along the minus strand of NC_045549.1, from coordinate 73,218,558 downwards.
GTTAAATTTACCAAGGTTTAGACCAACACTGAAGTGGCCCTGGAAGGGTTTCTCTCAGAGTGTTTTTACTTGTGGATGGATACAATTAAAAAAATAATGCTGTTTAATTCAGATTCTGAAGAGGAGGTACCATCAATCAAAAAATCTAAGCCGCCAGAGAGAAAGCTCTCTCCGAATCCTGCTAAACTGCTAAAGGCGGATCCTGTGGTTTACGTTTCAGAAACAGGTAATGTTCCGCTGGAAATAAATTGGGTGGGGGGGGGGTCTTTAAATTGAAGTCATATTGTAAAATGATGGTTGAGGAAATTACATTTGTGGTATATTGCAAAGTTGCTGCAGAACTGGATTTGTGTTTGATGAATAAGTGGGCTTAGTTTTAAATGTGTATGAAGCATTATATTTGTTTAAATCACTGTATATTTAAAGAAAGGTTGTTAATAACTCTTGGAATTTCTGAGACCTTTTTCGCGGAATGTCTAGAAATTTGTGCCAGTTTCAAAACCTTTTTAAGACTGGAGGGTTTTAGAGCATAGAACAGCAATGGCAAATCTTTTTTGGCTCACGTGCCATAAGAAGGGGAGCTCAGGGGAGGGTCGTGCGCAGACGTGGCGCACCCATAATGCAATGTGCAACACACACATGCGCATGCCCGCAGGAGAGGAGCTCCCCCATTTTTCCATGCTTTTTGCCCTCCCCAGGCTCCAGAGGCTTTATAGGAACCTGGGGAGAGTGAAAAGAGCCTCCCCCGCCCCCCCGCCCCCCCGGGAGGCCCTCGGGAGGCTTCAGGGACCTTCAGGAGGCTTCCCTGAAGCCTCCGGAGGGCTTAAACTGTCCCTCCAAGTAAACTGGAAGGCAGTTCCTGAACTTCCTGTTTGCCCATAGGACCAGTTTTTTGGACTCCAGAGGCTTCAGGGAAGCTCCTGAAGCCTCCGGAGGGCCTGTGGGGGGAGGGCTCTTTTCACCCTCTCCAGGCTCCTATAAAGCCTTTGGAGCTTGGGGAGGGTGAAAAATGGCTTTAAAAATGGCTGAACTCAGCTGGCCAGTGCACACATGCATACTGGCCAGCTAACAGGTCAACGGTGCCCTGACAAATGGTTCCGCGTGCCACCTGTGGCACCCGTGCCATAGGTTTGTCATCCCAGGCATAGAATAATAGTGTTGGAAGGGATCTTAGAGGTCTTCTAGTCCAAATTCCAGCTCAAGCAGAAGTCTCCCTCCCTGGCTCTCTCTCTTTTTCTCCCCCTCTTTCTCCCTCCCTCCCTCCCCCTCTCTTCCTCTCTACCCCTCCCTGTCTCTTTCTTTCTCTTCCCTTTCTTTTTCCCTCCCTCTTTTTCTTCCTCCCCCTCTCTTCCTCTCCCTCCCTCTTTCCCCCTCCCTCCCTGTCTTTCTTTCTCCCTCCCTCCCTCTTTTTCTTCCTCTCTTCCTCTCCCTCCCTCTTTCTCCCTCCCTGCGTCTCTTTCTTTCTCTCCCCCTCTCTTTCTCCCTCCCTCCCTCTTTTTCTTCCTCCGTCCCCCCTTCTTTTCCTCTCCGTCCCTCCCTCTGTCTCTGTGTATACCCATACATACCTATACACACTCATAGATATACATACACACGATGATATGTATACACCTACGTGTGTGTGTGTGTGTGCACAGAGAGTGACTTGCAGTCCCGTGGTTGTGATTTGCAGTCTGAATTTCTGCAAGCTCCTGTTCCGTTGCCTTTTGTTCCTGCGATATTTCGACTTCCACTCCTTAGTGACACGTTCTGGATGGGTTTGGACATCCCTGGAGGCCACGATCGTGTCCTAGGTAGGAAATCTTGGCGCCTTGCCCACGTGGCCTCCACTAGCTCTACCAGGAGGATTGTATGGAAAGTTAAGAGGGACCTCACCACTTTTGCAACACAACTCTTGCTGTGTCCCTGGCTGATTATGAAATTCAGGAGGGCCAAAGGGCAGGATGAGGTTGCCTCCAAGCGGCCTCTTTACCCCTTTGCAAATCTCAGCAAACTTTGGAGTGCCTTTTCTCTGAGATCACCTGCCCAATCCCCTTGCATTCCAAGATAACCACCTCTTGGTCTGATGATCTCGAAGGACACATTGTTCCCAGGGCCTCTTAATCTTAATGACGATCAAAGGGCCTTTATCTCAGTTAGATAAAGACGGAAAGTTACTGTTACATTGTTTGTTTGTTTTTAATCAGCTCTTATGATTTCTTTTGTCTTCACTGTAAACAACCTTGGAAGTGGATTTCTACAAAAACTTTGGTCGAGGCCGGTTGTGAAGTCAGACTACATTTTTTGTCTAGTTGTGATAAGAATAAATGACCTATCACACACACACACACACAGGCTGCTTTATCTACAGGCAGTTGATTGGGTTTCTTGGTCCCTCGTGGGTTTCTTGGTCCCTCGGCAAATGTTCTGAAAAATTGTCGACTTTATTTTTCAATGGTCAGCCTGCTACAAGTCATGGACGGGGTAGTCCTCGACATACGACCACAATTGAGCCGAAAATCCATGTTGCCGAGCGTGACGTGGGTGAAGTGGGCTTTTTCTCCATTTTACCTTTCTTATTACCGTCGTTAAGGGCATCACTGCAGTTATTAAAGTTAGCCCCAGGGTAGTTAAGCAAATCTGGTTTCCTCATTGATTTTCCTTTCACGTGACCCTGGTCATAAATACGAACCAGTTGCCAAGCGGCCAAATTTTGATCACGTGACGCAGTCGTAAGTGTGGAAAACGATCATAAGTCACTTTTTTCCTGGGCCGTTGTAACTCTGAATGGTCCCTAAAAAAACAGTTGCAAGTTGAGGACTAGCTGTACAATTGATGACTTGGCCTTAAGTCTAGAGTCAACTGAAATCGAGGAATCTATTCCAGAATCAGAGCTGGTCGGAAGGACTTGTCTTCCGCTCTTTGTCTTCGCATCCATGCGGAATCTGAAACAAGTTTAGAGCTTAAAATGGGGATATTGTAATCCTTCAAGAGTTTCCCAGTGTTGCCCCTATTCTTAATTTCCAAGGAACGCAATTCCTATAACAATAGTTCTATACATTTCCTTGCCACAAATCAATTCATTTCAGTAAATTACTGTATTTTTCAGAGTATAAGACGCACCTTTTCCCCCCTTAAAAGTGGGTGAAAAGCTGGGTATGCCTTAAACACTGAATGCAGCATTTTTGGCCTCCCCAAAACCCACCCCGTGCATCGTGTTTTTCGCCCCCCCCCCAAAAGGTTTGGGAGGCGTGTAGAATGCTCCTAGGGGCTGGGGAGGGCAAAAACAAGCAAAAAACAGGCCCATTTTTCACAAAATCAAGGGTGTTTTTGCCCTTCAGCTCCCAGGAGCACTCTGGAAGCCTCCTAATGGCTATGAATAGCCATTTTTGCAAAGGGAGTGGGGTTTCGGGAGGCAAAAAAAATGCTGTATTCAGTGTATCAGACGCACCCAGATTTTCACCCTCTTTTTTGAGGGAAAAAGGTATGATTTATACTCCGAAAAATACAGTAGATGTATAGATATAGGAATAATTAGGAATGTATAAAAATGTATTTGAATAACAAATGATTACGTTAGCACTGTCAAAAAGGATTGTAACTTATACAAAACTATTTTTACAGTTACTTGTTTTTTAAAGTTTTTAATTTTCAATAAATGTTTTTTAAAAAGTTGCTAGAAGGACTTAATCCCAGTGGTGTTAGGTTTAAAAAAATAAAATGTAAAGATAGCGGGAGGCAGTGGTTAGAATTGCTGAAGATCTATTCATATCTGTTTTAAGTTTCTTTAGGGTGAAAAATGAGACTAAGGCCTGAATAGATTCAGGGGATCAATTTTATGTTTTTATTATAGCGTAGAATTTGACATTTTTCCCTTAAGAGAGCCGTAACCATGTTACCTAAATTACTCATGCTCGAATTACATGCAATTTTAATGTCGCTGCAGGAAAGCATAAAATCCTCTTCGTATATCATCATTGGAGGGCAGTGTTTGAACAGTGGTCTAATCATATTTTAAATTTGTACTGGAAATATTCATTTTCAGAACCAAAATGGTTCTATGGGGACGCTGGCTGCCAGTTTTGAGAATTAATTTTTTGGTAAATACGCCTTTTTAATGGAGATATCACCAATGATTGTAAGTTTCTCTCTGAAAGGGTGTAAATTCTGTATCCTGAATATTTATTGGGTCTCAGATTCAACTCCAGACAGGATGGCCTTCCCATTTTAAATTGTTAGGAATTCTTCTTTTGGTCAGCTGGTAAAAATTAAAAGGACGCAGTGGCTCAGTCGCTAAGATGCTGAGCTTGTCGATCAGAAAGGTCAGTAATTTGGCGGTTTGAATCCCTAGCGCTGCGTAACGGTGTGAACTCCTGTTACTTGTCACAGCTTCTGCCAACCTAGCAGTTCGAAAGCATGTAAAAATGCAAGTCGAAAAATAGGAACCACCTTTGGTGGGAAGGTAACAGCGTTCCGTGCGCTGTTTAGGTGTTTAGTCATATGCTGGCCACATGACCACGGAGACGTCTTCGGACAGCGCTGGCTCTTTGGCTTTGAAACTGAGATGAGCACCGCCCCCTAGAGTCGGGAACAACTAGCACATATGCGCGAGGGGAACCTTTACCTTTAATTAAAAATTAAAGCATTTCCTAGAGGAGATTTTCTGCCCCTGAACCCACCACCCCTTCCCACTCAACTTTAAAAGCAGAATCTATTTGAACAAATAAAGGTGATTTTTTCTCTCTCTCTCTCCTTTTGCAAAATTTATTCAGGAAAGTCTGAATGAGAGATAGATTTCTTTGTGAAACGTATAACCCGATCAGTTGCTTTCACATCTCTCTCTTTTTTTTCTTTTTGGGGAAAATGTTGCCAGCTCGAAACCAGGAGGCCTTGCTGGGCGTTGTGTTCTTGGGGAAATCATTAATGTCCCCTCTTCGTTTTGTTTTTGTCCCCCAGATGAAGATGAGGACTTCGTTAGCAAGAAACCCCCTCCGAAAGTTCAACAGTTTGAGAAGCCGGTGAAGGCGACTCAAGGAACGACGGGAGCCTCCCAGCCGGATTCCAAACCAAAAGTCAAAAACAAACCCTTATCTCCTGTGAAACTGACACCAACGTCCGTCATTGATTACTTTGGGACTGTTAGCGTTCAACGGTCAGAGAAGAAGCTGGTTTCAAGCAAACGAAAAGAAGTGAGTAAAGCAGAAATATTACTGTCTGAGGGGTGTTATTTACGAGCCAGAAATTTTCCTCATTCTCACATCCTTGTAAACAGACCACAGGTAACCAACCCTCAGTTTAAAATCACAACTGACTCCCAATATTTATGTTACTAAGCGAAACGTTCGTTAAGTGAGCTTGGCCCTGGTTTTACGACTTTTCCTGCCACAGTCGTTAAGTGAATCTGGTTTCCCCATTGACTTTGCCTGCCGGGAGGTCACAAAAGGGGACCACATGTCCCCCCAGCACACTGCAACCGTCATAAATACGAATCAGTTGCCAAGCGTCTGAATTTTGATCACGCGACCACAGGGATTGCTGCAGCCGTCGGAAGCGTGACAAACAGGCATTGGTCCCCCTTTTTTTTCAGAACGGTCACTAAATGAACTGTTGTAAGTTGAGGACCATCTATAGCCGTGATGGCGAACCTATGGCATGAGTGCCACAGGTGGCACACAGAGCCCTCTCTGGGCATGAGAGCCGTTGCCCCTGTTCAGCTCCGCCGTGCATGAACGCGCGGCTCCCACTGGCCAGCTATTTTTTGGGTCTATGCCGCGCAGGGTGTGTGTGCATGGGAGACATGCATGCATGTACAAGGGGAGGGGGCACGGACACATGTGCGGGGAGAGCACGGGTGTGGCAAGAGGACATCGCACGCGTATGCATAGGGGGGCATAGGTAATGGGGGCTCTGTGTGCGCATTGCATTATGGGCGTGCATGCGCACATGCGTTTGGCATGCGACAACAAAAAGATTAGCCATCACTGACTTATAGAGAGAAAAAAAAAATCTGTGATCCGCTTAGACCTTGGTTCTTATCATCTGAACTTCAACGTCTGATGTTTTAATATATTGGTCCTGCAATTTTTTTTTTATTCTGTCCTTTGGGGTATTGGAAGCCACGCAGAGTCACTTGGCAGAGTTACGGGGGGCATAAATTGAATGAATGAGTGAATGGATGAATGAATGGATGGATGAATGAATGAATGAGTGAATGAACGAACACGAGAGCAGTAATTTGAAAATGTGTCCTGTAGAGAAGACAAAACAGCAAGTCGGCCTTAAACTGAGTTACAAGAAGAATGTAAATATGAACATCGGACTAATCTCATTCTGCTTCTTCTTTGGATGTGATGTAGCCAAGCAAGGATCCTACCATCAATGATGAGGCCATCGCTAAAGAACTACAGCTGGAAGAGAATTCAAAGGTAACATCGGGTAGAATTCTCTTGTCTTACATAACTTAGCATTTAATACACGGTTCCTTTTTAAAAAATTTCTTTTAATAAAATATTTTTATTAAACAGGTTTTTTTTTATAAAAACAATTTTTCCCCAATTTACAAAAAATAAAATCACTTCATCCTTAGGAGGACTGCGATGAGAACTGCTTTATAAACTAGCTTTTTCTGAAACTTTGTTCTAGTAACTGTAAACTCTGTAAATTTATGAGTAAACTCACGAATTTTGTAGCCTTACATGAGAGTCATTGAAACTTTTAAAACAAATCCACAATGCTGCCTACACGAAATAGACTTAATAATTGGGAAGTAATATTGAAAGAAGTTGAAAGTAATATTGAAAGTAAAATTTGTGATGATCGTGAGTTAAAAGACATGCATGGGTCTTTTCATCCTTCTCTTTTGTCCTACTTCTTGTTATTGCTTGTTAAATATTTATTCTGCCAGTAAGAAGTTCCAGCTGGTTGCCTTTTCAAAAACAATATACTGTAAATACAGAGCCATGTTATAAATAATAATTCAAAAGTAGCAGAGAATTAGTCACTATTTAAAATGAGATGAATCATCATCTAAAAATAACTTCTCTTGCAAATCAAACTGACAAGTATTTGATCCGACCACACATTTATTTAAGAAAGCACATCAGGAAGATTTTGAACATGGTGGCAATGATTTTAATACTCAATGTTGTGAAAAGTTTAGGGTTAGGGTTAGGGGTTAGCATAGCTGGCTGGGGAATTCTGGGAGTTGAAGTCCACACGACTTAAAGTCACCAAGGTTGAGAAACACTGGTTTAAACCATCAGAAATTGGCAATGCCTGCAGAGTCACAGGTGGTTTCCAGTTGAGAGATTATTGTGTTTTTCTGCCTTCAATCACTGAACCATCCCCTCGATATAGGTATATTTCTGTAACCCAGACTCATTTCCAATTCAAATTATAAGCATGAGGGGTTAGAGATAGTCGTAATGTCCAGAAATTATTCTACCTGAGATGGTGTCCAAAATTGGAACCAATGTGACATCAGAGTGGTTAGATCTCGCTTATGAATTCAGCTCCTTTAAAGCAATTTTGGGCTTTATCAAATCAAATCACTTTATTGCGGTCATTAAGAAAAGGGCTTTGATATAAATAGGTTAGCTGCAAATATATTGAAATAAAGAGGTGGTAAAATATGAAACTTTTGCTTGGCGGTTAGTAGGAGTCATTTTTGGGTCAGAGGTGATCATTACCTCCTAAGGATGAAGTGATTTTATTTTTTGTAAATCCGTTTTCCCGGTTTCATATTATCGTAATGTATTATTTTATTTTCACATGGCTATTCTTTTCAATCCAATTGGCTAGCGGGGAAGAAGGTTGTTGCAATACAGCTTCAATTTTTCATAGGCATGCAATTTTAAAAAAAGTTATAGCACACAAGGAAAATAAATATTCTATATGCATTTCAGAATTAAAATGCTTGCAGAGTTGTGTTAATTTGGAGAGTTTAAATGTCTGGGTAGGTGTGTTTGAGAGGGAGAAAGAGAGAGAGATGTGTCTGTGTGTATATTTCTTTATCTGTTTTCTACAATTACTGTTAGCCTGGCTTCAATTTACTACTAAAATAAGAAATATGAACGTTATCTATTTAGCTGAATAACAACCTGCTTACGATATAAAAATAGAGCCTGTGGGATTTTCGCTAATAATGTTATATATCAGACTTGTGTGGGGAGGCAAGTTTTGAGGTTATACTTGGCTGAAGATTAGATTTGGGTAATGTTCCCAGTGCTACTTGGAGAAAACAGGTTAGTTTTCTTAAAAAATAGAAGATAATAACAGGATGTTGTATTGTGTCGAAGCACAATGAAGAAAAAATTGACTCATTTTTTCTCCCTGTGTTCAACTGAATCATTGAAAATCAGATCTGGTTTTGTATTTGCACCAGGAAATAATTGAGTTTCAGAATTGTGTTGTGTTTATTCATGTCTATGAAGGGTGCTTGGTCTTCCTTCCATACCCCAATTTCTTCCAACGCCACTAAACTTAAATCTCTGATTCCAAATAAGATGGTGTATCTTTCTCCACCTAGTGTCTATATAAATATAGCTCTGGACTTCAATTCCCAGAATTCCTGAGCCAAACAGGAACTTGTTGAACGTTGTTGAAGGTCCTGGCTGGGTGGGAGCTGAAGACCACATGTCAGAAAAAGGGCCATCGTCGCCCACTCTTAGCCCAGGAGTCCCCAACCTTGGCAACTTTAAGACTTCTGGACTTCAAGTCCCAGAATTCCCCAGCCCAGCTTGGCTGAATGAAGAATTCTGGGAGTTGAAGTCCACAGGTATTGACATTGCCAAGTCTGGAGACTCCTGCTCTAGCCCATTGAATTAAATGAGATTGGGTGGGGGGGAGGTGTTCTTTTCCCAATAGTTTCCCAATGAGCCCCACAAGCCCTCACTTTCTGTGACGTGTTTCCCAGAAATCTTTGGGGCATGCTGAGATTTCCCCCCCTCCCCCCCCAGTATTCCAGAGTAAGGAGAGAGGCAGACAGAGTCGGCCTCCTTTTTCTCTCCAGCAGTGGGTTGAAACGGGCAATTTCACATACATTTTGCACTCTTTGCAGCGGGAAAGACAATTGCACGAAGACGAAGAATTTGCACAAACGTTGGCTATGTTGGATGAAACGCCCAGAAAGAAAAAGGTAAGTGAGAAATTATATCTATATAGACACATACATACATACATATATCACACTCTCTCTCTGTCCGTGTGTGTGTGTTCCAGCATAACTCTGGAACACCTGGAGCAATTTCAACCAAACTTGGTACACAGATGACTTACTCTCTGGAGAAAAATACTGTGGGGGATAAGAGATCGGGGTGTGTATTCTGTTAAAATGCAGCCTGTTGTGCCTTAAAATGGCTTCTACTGTACAGCACAGTGGAGTTGCCATGATAACAGCTTCACAGTACTCCACAAGGGGGCTCCCTCTGGTAAGGGGGAAAATCCAATATTAGAAATTACATTTGGTCCGGACATTTTTTCCCTATAAATAAATACCTGGGCAATGCCAGCTTATCAGCTAGTTGCTTTATAAAGTAAATGGTTTTCTAATCTTGATTGCCGTATATTCTTAACTGATGTTTGACATGCGATGAGTGAAGTTTAAAGGCTATCTTCTCCTTCGGCTGAATTGCTTCATCCCACCAATTTGTCTGCTGAGCAAAGGGGTTTGGTGTCTGGCCTGGTCCCCAGACTCCGGATTAAATCCCATTACTTGTTGTGGATCTGCTTAATACGAGGGAAACCAGTGGGACAAATTGAATGTTGAATGGTTTGGGGGAAATACCAGTTGGCTGGCCTCCTTGTAGAACTGTTCTGAAATTGTTGCCAATAATAACTTCATCCCAGTGATACTAAAGCAAAATCAAGACACAATGTCTGTTTCTTATTGTAGCCTCGAAAAGAAGAATTTCAGCAGTCAAAATCGGGTGAAGCAGAAAAAACTAAACAGGCTCACAAAGGTAATTGCTTTTTTTTTTTTTAAGGCTTCGTTAGGTTCTGTAAAGGGACGCGGTGGCTCAGTGGATAAGACACTGTGCTTGTCGATTAGAAAGGTCAGCAGTTCGGCGGTTCCAATCCCTAGTGCTGCGTAACTGAATGAGCTCCCATGACTTGTCCCAGCTTCTGCCAACCTAGCAGTTCGAAAGCATGTAAAAAGTGCAAGTAGAAAAATAAGAACCACCTTTGGTGGGAAGGGAACAGCGTTCCGTGCGCCTTTGGCGTTTAGTCATGCCAGCCACATGAATGGAGACGTCTTCAGACAGCGCTGGCTCTTCGGCTTTGAAAGGGAGATAAGCACTGCCCCCTAGAGTCAGGAACGACTAGCACATATGTTCGAGGGGAACCTTTACCTTTATCTTAGATTCTGTGTCACCTTTACTTATCCTTAAAACTGTCTTTCTCTCCATAGGGAAACCTACCGCTTCTGCCTTAGATTCTCAACCTTATTCCGCAAAGGATCAGCTTCATTCCGAAAGTGTCAGGGTGTCAAGCCTCCACCCAGAATCTTCCGCTACAAAGGAGGAGGTGGATTGGGGGAATAAAAGGGGCTCATCCAAGGCTTCCTCCAGGTTAACTCCTCCCAAGCAGAAAGCAGAGGCTGTCAAAATCGAAAATGGGGCCTCGAGAGGAGAGAACCTCAGGAAAGGAACTGTGACTCCAGCAGGAAAAAACATTTCACCCAAAACCAAGACACCCACAAAGGTTTCTCCCGAACAATCCAAGGTAAGTCGGAGAAACACCCCGAGGAAAGACTTTTGAATGTCTACGAGCTCCTTTGTGCTCTGAGCTTGTGGTGGTGTGTGTGTGTGTGATTGCGGGTTTTTTGGCAGACGTTTTATGACCCAATTAGGTAACCTCATCAGTGTGAGAAAGGAGGGATTTGGTGTGTTTTTTATTATTATTATATACACTCGCTCCTAGTACTGATGATGGTGCCTAGTTTGGTAATGAAATGTTTGCAAGAAAAGGACCGAGCTCTGGGAGCACCAAGGACCCCACAGTTCAAACGTGACTTCCATGGCTGTCCGTGGAACTGAAAGAAACAGAGCGATAGGTTTAAAACCTTTTCATAGGTTTTGCCACCAGAGAAAGACGACCCTGAACGACAACAACTGCACTTCCCTTGCATTCATGTCGTAGCTCCGGGATGGCGAACCTTTGGCAAGCCTGGCACAGGTGGCACGCATAGCCATTTGTTAGGGCATGCGAGGCATTGCCCTAGTCAGCTCCAGTGTGCGCCAGCTGACATTGGCCTTCATTTTTGGCAGTTTTTCTCCCTCCGGAGGCTTCAGGGAAGCCTCCTGAAGCCTCCAGAGGGTGAAAAATGGCCCTATGGGCAAACTGGAAGTGAGGGTCACGGAGGATCACACACATAGAATTATGGGTGTGGGCACGCCCGTGCACGACCCCCCCTATGCTCCCCCCGCTTTTGGCACGCGATGGGAAAAAGGTTAGCCATCACTGTTATATGGATTATCAGCAAATGTGTTGTGGCCCACCAGTGGAGCTGGCAGCAGATTCGGACAGTGGGGAGGTTGGGGAGGAAGATGGGCCAGTCCTGGAGTCTGGGGAAGGCTCTGATGAGGGCTCTGTGTCGGAGGCAGAGAGGGGGCCAGAGCCGTCTGACAGTTATCAGCTGCCTTCGGAGTCGGAGATCAGTGAGGCAGAAGAACAGCTGGAGCCTGTTCCCAGTGTGCGCATGTGCAGAGTTGTCAGACGAAGGGAACAGCTAAACAACAGGGGTTGACTTGGGAGGAAGGCACATGTGTGGCCGAGACCTGAAAATCAGCTGGCTGGCAGGAGGCATGCACACATGCGCGGTGGAGCTGAGCTGGGGCAACGGCTCGTGTGCCCGCAGAGAGAGCTCTTCCTGCCACAGGTTCGCCATCATGGCCATATAAGAACCGTACTTTGATACGGCCGAAGGGCTAATCAATAAAGACTCAGTATAAGAACAGTAAATGCTCAAATTTAGTAACTGCTGCAGGTGAACAAGCACATTGAGTCAGTCGGTCTCTTTTTGTGTAACCGAGGGGTGTCCAGTCTTGGCAACTTTTAAGACCTGTGGACTTCAACAACCAGGATTCTGGAAGTTGATGTCCACAAGTCTTAACATTGCCAAAGATGGACATCCCTGGTGTGAACACTTCGGGGTGGTGGAGTGTTGAATGTAGAAGTTGGAGAGTCTCTCCCCAACCTCTTAAAAGTCCAGAAATGGACATTTTTTGTTTCCTTATGAACGCAACCTCCTTTGCCAAGATTGACCCAAGGAGAATTTGAAAAAATATCACATACACACTGGATTCTGTTTTTTTCTTTTTCTTTTGAAGTCCGTCAGTCCCGAGGATTCTGCTGAAAAGAAGCGGACCAATTACACGGCCTACAGAAGCTTCCTCAATCGAGAAGGTCCGAAGGCCCTCGGCTCAAAAGAAATACCACAAGTGAGTCTTTTAAAAAATCGAGCCAAGAAGGCAATTCTTCCTTTGAATAATATTCTCAGATACCTCTCTAGGCTTTGTGACCGGTTGACCCCACAATTTAAGCCTTCTGGTCTTCCCTTCCCCCCCACTTTTTCCCCCCTTTGGTATTGTTTATTTATTTATTTGCCTCTGGTGTTATCATCATCATTATTATTATTATGAGGGACTCAGTGGCTAAGATGCTGAGCTTGTCGATCAAAAAGGTCGGCAGTTTGAATCCCTAGCGCTGCGTAATCAAGTGAGCTCCCATGACTTGTCCCAGCTTCTGCCAACCTAGCAGCTCGAAAGCACGTAAGAAATGCAAGTAGAAAAATAGGAGCCACCTTTGGTGGGAAGGGAACAGCGTTCCGTGCGCCTTCGGCGTTGAGTCATGCCAGCCACATGACTACGGAGACGTCTTTGGACAGCGCTGGCTCTTCGGCTTTGAAATGGAGATGAGCACTGCCCCCTAGAGTCAGGAATGACTAGCATGCATATGTGAGAGGAACCTTTACCTTTACCACCTTCTTATTATTCTACTTTATTCATTAAACATGAAATTCAGCCAACTGAACATTCAAAAATGCATTACAAATACCATTGACTGGTGCTAGTGGTTGATACGGGTTGCTGCCAGCGTCCTAGGTATCAACCAAGGACCTTCTTAAAATATACGATGTTCCGAGTAGGGCAGTTTTTTGCAGTTCCACTGGTGTTATTGCAAGAAGCTGCAATTTGTGGATGTATCTTGTAAAATTCTTGGACTTTACCATATTATTGTTGCTGTTGTTGTTATTTTAGGGTGGTGAAAATTGCTTGGAAGGCATGACGTTTGTGATTACCGGAATCTTTGAATCGATTGAACGGGACGAGGCCAAGTCCCTGATTGAGCGCTACGGGGGTAAAGTCACCGGAAACATCAGCAAGAAGACCAATTACCTCGTGAAAGGGCGTGACTGTGGCATGTCCAAGTGTGAAAAGGCAAGTAATTGCGATACGCAGACATCGTGTTGGGCGGGGGTCCCTCCATGAGCCTAGTGAGTGCCCTCTGACCACATCACCACCTGCTGGGACAGTTCAGTAGAACTTCTTTGGCTGCGGAGACGTTTTGCTTGTACAACTAGGAGATCTCCTTCCTTTCTGTAAGGGTTGGAAGGGATCTTAGAGGACTTCTAGTCCAACCCGCTCCTGCTCAGGCAGGAGACCCTACGTCATTTCAGACAAACAGCTCTCTGGTCTCTTCTTAAAAACCTCCAGTGATGGAGCACCCACAACCTCTGGAGGCAAAGCACTGGCTCATAGATCCACCTTCCACTGGTTAATGCTTCTCACTGTCGGGAAATTCCTCCGTAGTTCTAGGTGGTTCCTCTCCTTGGTGAGTTTCTATCCATCGCTTCTTCTTCTGCCTTCTGGCATCTATAGAGATTCTCCGTCATCCGGGTCACGGTTGTCCCAAAAGTGCTTTTCCAAGAGACAACTGGACTTTCTGGTTTTTCTCTGAAGACGTTTCGCTTCTCATCCAAGAAGCTTCTTCCACTCTGACTGGTTGGTGGGGAGTGGAAGGATTTATATTCATTGCACACAACTGGTCCTTTTCATCCTTTTAGAAAATCAGGGAGGCCTTGCCTGGATAAACCCCCAAATGGCCTCAACGGTCTCGAAATGAATGCAAACTTCCAGCTGTCTGCAAGGAGCATCAATCCTTCCGTAACCCACCACCCAGTCAGAGCTGAAGAAGCTTCTTAGTTGAGAAGCGAAACCTCTTCAAAGAAAAGCTAGAAAGTCCAGTTGCCTGTTGAAAAAGCACCTGTGGGGCTGCCTGCTGGTGCTTTGGAGAAGAGGTTGACCTCCCCCTATTTGTTTTTCCAAATGTTTTGACGCAGAAGCTACTGTAAAAATACGACTTAACCTCAATCTGATTTTGCTGACAGGCATCGGCTCTAGGGACGAAAGTTATCGATGAAGATGGCTTGTTCGACCTGATACGAAATACGCCCGGCAGGAAGTCCAAGTATGAAATAGCAGCTGAGACAGAGGTTGGTACCCCTTGGAGTGAGTCCCGGCTCGACGTTCCTACTTCCAACCATCCCCACAATTCTGCTAGAGAAGTGATAGCTAACCTTTTCCAGACCGAGTGCCCAAAGCGCTTGTGTTTGAGCGCAAATGCGTCCATGCCCCCGAACCCGCAAAATGCAATGCGCCCCACACCCCACGCGTGCATGGCAGGGACCTGAAGACCAGCTGGCCATCAGTAGGCGCATGCGTGCACGATAGAGCTGAACTGGGCAATAGCTCGCATGCCCACAGAGAGGGTGCTCCATGCCACCTCTGGCACAACTCCCAGAATTGAATTGAGAGGGGGAGAGAGAGAGAGAGAGAGAGAGAGAGAGACAGAGAGAGAGAGGATAGATGATAGATTGATTGATTGATTGATTGATTGATTTCTTTGGGAGTTGAAGTCCACAGGTCTTCAAGTGGCCAAGATTGGCTGCCCCTGTGTTAATAGCCTCTCTGGTGTGTCGAGAACAATAACTATCCTCCTCTATAAACTAAACCAGGGGTCAGCAACCTGTGGCTCTGGAGCCGCATGTGGCTCTTTCATCCCTCTGCTGCGACTCCTGCTGCTAGTCAGTTCCATAATTGATAAGGCTTTCGGTTAAGACAGGTAGAGGAAAAAGAACGCCGTGCTAGGAGGAGGCGCTATGGTGGGGGAACCGGACTTCCGGTTGGCTCCGGTATATAACGGGGGGCTTCCAGTTAGGACTTTTGTCGCTCTTTGAGTGTTTAAGTTCACCGACATCTGAACTACACCATTATGAACCAGAATAAATCTGGTAGTTGCCAAAAGAAATGAGAAGAATTTCCTTGGCTTGGCATGTATAATATAATGGAGTGAACCCCCTAGTCGGCTCCCAAAGAATTCTACGATTGGCTTTATTGGACTGCAATAATTGGGTTTATGCCCAGCACTAAAAAGGGCACTCATCCTATCTATGAGTCGGAACTGTTGCATTCCATGGTTTACGGCGTCTGGTTTTCCTTTTCTTTTTTTGAAGGCGAAGAGAACAAAGTCCAAGGTGGAAAAAACATCCCCGGTAACGCAAACCCACAAAAGGAAACCAAGCCCCGCGAAGCTGAACTCCGATTCCCGAAAGAAAACCTTCCTTGCGGAAAACACGGAGCCTTTTAAATCCGTCAAACAGGAAGCCGGGGCGGTAAGGAGAGGGCTGGACTTCCTGGAGGACGAGGAGGAGGAGGAGGAGAAGCAAGTTCCCAAAGAAAAACAGAGCTCAGCTCGCGAAACGAATAAAAACGGAGGGGAAGTGTTGTTGTGGGTGGACAAATACAAGCCCACCTCCCTCAAAAGCATCATCGGGCAACAAGGCGAGCAGAGCTGCGCTAATAAACTCTTGCGTTGGCTTAAAAACTGGCAGAAGAATTCTTTGGAAGACAAACAGGGTAATGGTATTTTTTTGGCACCCAATCTCTTTTTGTCGTAGTCCTCGACTTACAACAGTTTGTTTAGCGAACGTTCAAAGTTACAGAAAAAAAGGGATGCGATGGCTCAGTGGCTAAGACGCTGAGTTTGTCAATCGAAAGGTCAGCAGTTTGGCGGTTCGAATCCCTAGCACCGCGTAACTGAGTGAGCTCCCGTGACTTGTCCCAGCTTCTGCCAACCTAGCAGTTCGAAAGCAGGTAAAAATGCAAGGAGAAAAATAGGGACCACCTTTGGTGGGAAGGGAACAGCGTTCCGTGCGCCTTCGGGAGTTGAGTCATGCCAGCCACATGACCACGGAGATGTTTTCAGACAGCACTGGCTCTTCGGCTTTGAAACGGAGATGACCACCGCCCCCTAGAGTCGGGAACGACTAGCACATAAATGCGAGGGGAACCATTACCATTATCTTTAAGACATTCATGTTTAATTCCATCAATCGTTTGAGTCACTGTTTCCAGGTTTGCCGAAAAGTCCTTAAAAATGCCAAGCCCAGATATCCATGCACAGCCTGTTAATAATTATTAATCTTTGTTTCGGCTTGGTGGCAAACTTGTAACAGGAACGCACAAAAGGAACCCTCTTCACAACTGCAGCATTTTCTCAACTGGGTATCTAGCCACATCTGCCAAGCTCCTTCCTTGCTGTATTTATCAAGCCGATGTCTCTTGAATGGCATGTTCCCGAGGCTGTGGTAGTTGTTCCGGTGGCTATGCAATCGGAGTTATTTTATTGGATGAAGACACTGGGTTTCGCCTGTCGTCGTCACAGTGTCCCATAACCGGCTAAAACATTCCTTCCATTTTCTCCGCAGTCAAATCCAGTAAGTTTGGAAGCAAAGACGATGGCGCTAATTCCAAAGCAGCTTTGCTTTCCGGACCCCCGGGAATAGGCAAAACCACAACGGCATCTTTAGTTTGTCAGGTGAGTTGGGTTTTCACACAGGTGGGGTTTTTTTTTGCCAGGGGAAGAGGTGACAGATCTGATCTGCATGAAATGGGGCTTCCTTTTTGGGGGGACGCGGATGAACAGTGAACAACCATCTGTTAAGAAATGTTTTGCCCCATTTTCCGACCTTCCTTGCCACCGTTGTTAAGCGAATCCTTGCATTTGTTAAGTGAGTAACAGGGTTGTTAAGTGAATCTGGCTTCCCCATTGACTTTGCTGGGCAGAAGGTCACAAAAGGGGATCACATGACCCCATGGAGCTGCAACCGTCATAATACGAAGCAGGTGCCAAGCGCCTGAATTTTGATTATGTCACCATGGGGATGCTGCAATGGTCGTAAATGTGAAAAACTGTCATAAATCACATTTTTAGTGCCATTGTAACTTTCAACGGTCACTAAATGAACTGTTGTAAATCAAGGACTACCTGTATAATGTCTCCATCACGGCTTTTCAACCGTTAAAAGGTTGTCTACCTGATCTCTTGGTTTCCCTCTCCTGTAGGGCTCCAAATTGTCTTGCAAATCTTAACTGAGATTACGGGATTATTTTAGAAATTAGCATCTGGGTCTGGACATCAGATTAAGTGTGCTTACTTGTGGCAATCATGAAACCAAGATGAAGGCTTCAAGTGTTGCATCACACTGCCTTGGTGTCTCTCCACCGACACAATACTGGTGGCTTAATTTGAAATTGTTTCCTGTAATCCAAATGACTTTAATCCAGTTTTCCATTGCTAATCTGAAATGAGTGACGTGCCAAAGAGGTGGATCCAGGGGTGGGATTCAAATATTTTAGCAACCGGTTCTCTGTCCAGTTGCTGAGTGGGCGTGGCCATGGTGGGCGTGACCTATTTGGCCTCCTGCACCACCACGGGGGTGGGGGCGCTTTCACCCTCCCAGTCTCCGGAGGCTTATATCCACCCTCCGGCAGGGCGAAAATGGCCTCCCCCCAGGCCATTGGGAAGCTAGAAGCACGCCCGTTTCCGGACTTCCAGGAGGCCTGTTTTTCGCCCTCCCAGAGCCTCCATGCGGGCCCTACACTTACCTGGCATCCAAAACGGGCTGTGTGGAGATTCTGGGGAGGTGTGGGCGCGTCCCAGCACCAGTTCGGCGAACCAGTTGTAAAATTAGCATCCGGTTTGCCTGAACTGGTCCGAACCGGCCATATCCCACCCCTAGGTGGATCGGACTCTTGTCTGCTTGTAAAAATTAGCCTGTCGCCAAAGCTGTGATTTAATGTCCTCTCCCAACGCTGTTGCCGTCATTGTTTCCCGAAATCAGGAACTCGGTTTGAGTTACGTGGAGTTGAACGCGAGCGACACTCGCAGCAAGAACAGCCTGAAAGAGGTGGTGGCCGAATCTCTGAATAACACCAGCATCAAAGGATTCTGCTCAGGTATCTCCCTCGCTGTGTCCCTGCGGGGTTTTGCTTTTGGTTAAAAGTTGGGAGATCTAAATGGGGGCGTGGGGGGGGCGGAGTCCCTGTTCAGGATTAAACGGCCGCCAAGCGCATAAGACCGCAAACACTTCCTCGTTGACAGAACTGCTGCTCCAACCCCGCGCGTGGTAATTCTGCATTAAACCGCAGCAGCAGTTCTCCAGCTGCGTCCTTGGTCGGTAATCCGATTTCCACGCCATTTCTTCCTGTTTCCCCCTCCTCCATCCTTAGGGGCGTCACGTTCCGTCAGCGCAAAACACGTCCTCCTCATGGACGAGGTGGATGGGATGGCTGGCAATGAAGACAGAGGCGGGATACAGGTAAGGAACGCACGAACCCGGCGTGTAAAGGAATGTTTATATTTTATATATGTGTCTCCAATTTTACGCGGGAGAAAACCCGAATAACCAAAGACCTACATACTAACACCTGCGAAAACCTCAGAAAAGATTAGATAGATAGATAGATAGATAGATAGATAGATAGATAGATAGATGATAGATAGATAGATAGATAGATAGATAGATAGATAGATAGACACACACACACACATACATACATACATACATACATACACACACATACACATACACATATACATATATCTAGCTTGCTTCAATTTACCTGTTTATAAAAAATCTGGGAATCTTAATTTTGTGACAGAATTTGGATTCTATTCAATGCGGACCAGTCTGTTGAGTACTTACTACAGTGGTTCTGGACGCAGTGGCTTAGTGGCTATGAGCTTGTCAATCAGAAAGGTTGGCAGTACAGTGGTTCGAATCCCTAGAGCCGCATAACAGCGGGAGCTCCCGTTACTTGTCCCAGCTTCTGCCAACTTAGCAGTTTGAAAGCACATAAGAAATGCAAGTAGACAAATAGGAACCACCTTTGGTGGGAAGGGAACAGCGTTTCGTGCACCTTTGGCGTTGAGTCATGCCGGCCACATGACCACAGAGACGTCTTCGGACAGTGCTGGCTCTTTGGCCTTGAAACGGAGATGACCACCGCCCCCTAGAGTCGGGAACGACTAGCACATATGTGCGAGAGGAACCTTTACCTTTACTTCTGAAGTTCATCGTATCCCACCTTTTTTTTTGCAGGAGCTAATTGACCTTATTAAGCACACAAAAATTCCAATCATTTGCATGTGTAACGATCGGAACCATCCCAAGATCCGTTCTCTGGTCCACTATTGTTTTGACCTCCGTGTCCCGAGGCCGAGGGTGGAACAGATCAAGGTAAAGAATCCTCCCCAGGGGCTCATTTTCGGTCTCTTCTTGTACGTGGGGAGTGGAGTGGGGGGCTATTTTCTTTTAGAAGGGGTGGGGGGTGGGGGGTGATTCATTGAGCAGTAGAAGCTAATGGCCCCTGGAAGAAAACTCATTCACGATTTTTGGCTCCTTTCCCGTCGTCTGTTGAGTGGTGACCCACATTGTAGAATGTTCTGCTTGGAACGTTGGCTGCTCTGTCATCCTTACAAATATGGTTTTTATTTCCAGCTATATTCGTTGATTCATTTGTAGGGTTCGCTTTAAGGGGTGGGCCAGGCACATGTTGGCGCGCTGAATAGACGCGCCGTCTTTGACAATGAATCTAAAAGGTGGTTTATAACGCCTTTAATAAAGCTTGTGGAAATTGTGACTAGAGCTAAACCAAGTTGGAGCCTTTTGGATTTGTTCCCCAATGGGCTGTTTTTCTATAGGCACAATCTGAAGTCACGTTCTTAACCGCAATTTGAAGTTATCCAATCAAGGAGAAGAAATAAGAATAGAGGTTAGTCCTCGACTTATGACCACAGTGGAGCCCAAAATTTCTGTGGCCAAGCGTTGGGCGCTCTTTCTTGCCAGATTTGTTAACTGAATCGCTGCAGCTAAGCTAGTCACACGACGGTTATTAAGTGAATCTGTCCTCCCCGTGGACTTTTGCCAGAAGGTCGCAAAAGGGGATCCCAAGGACCCCAGGACACTGCAACGGTCATAAAGGTGAGCCTTTGGCCAAGCACCCGAATGGAAATCACCTGACCATTGAGATTCTGCAACGGTTGCGAGTGTGGAAAATGGCCATGAATCCCTTTTTCAGTGCCGTTGTAACTTGCGAATGGTCACTAAATAAACTGTTGTAAGTCGAGGACTACCTGTAATAAAAAGTTAGTTGTTAGGGCAGGAAGCGGAACTTGCTCCTTATTATTATTATTTTTGGCAACTTTTCCCTGAACTCTGCGTTACACCCTTAGACAGTTGGGGATTTAGACAGATTTCTGTGCGTTCATATTTCTACAGAAACGCCTACAGATCTGTTTAATGTAAAAAGAAGACATTGGTTGATGTTGCCCAATTCCAACTCTGTAAATGAACGGTGCTACTTTTAAGTCCAAGGGACGTGGTGGCTCAGTGGCTAAGATGCTGAGCTTGTCGATCAGAAAGGTTGGCGCTTCGAATCCCTGGCGCCGTGTAACGGAGTGAGCTCCCGTGACTTGTCCCAGATTCTGCCAACCTAGCGGTTCGAAAGTACATTAAAAATGTATTATTTATTTGCCTCTGGTATTATTATTATTATGAGGGACTCAGTGGCTAAGATGCTGAGCTTGTCGATCAAAAAGGTCGGCAGTTTGAATCCCTAGCGCTGTGAAATGGAGAGAGCTCCCATGATTTGTCCCAGCTTCTGCCAACTTAGCAGTTTGAAAGCATGTAAAAATGCAAGTAGAAAAATAGGAGCCACCTTTGATGGGAAGGGAACAGTGTTCCGTGGGCCTTCAGCGTTGAGTCATGCCGGCTCCATGACCATGGAGACGTCTTCGGACAGTGCTGGTTCTTCAGCTTTGAAACAAAGATGTGCATCGCCCCCTAGAGTTAGGAACTTTAAGTCCTTTACAATTTTTCTCTTATTTGCTCATACAAAACAAACGGCTTTTTGCAGGGTGCCATGATGTCCATCGCTTTCAAAGAAGGATTGAAAGTTCCACCACCGGCAATGAATGAACTCATTTTGGCAGCTAATCAGGATATCAGACAGGTGAGTTACTTGTCAAGACTGACATCCGATATATAATTCTGTTTATCGTTCCAGACGCATTTGATTTGGTGCAACTGGAAGCAGGAGCCACTGCTACAGAAAAGGAGTGGGGTATTTTTTGTTGAAAGAAAGGAATTATTTTATAAAACGAGATGACCAGTGGGTAATAATTGTTCTGTAGCAATTGTTTACTAAGAAAGTTGTCATGTGGATTTTTCCTTACTCAACGGGCGTTGTGAGCAAGCCTGAAGCTTTGTGCTTTCTTTTTGTCAAAAGGTGTTGCATAATCTTAGCATGTGGTGTGCCAGAGACAAAACCTTGACTTATGACGGTGTCAAAGAAGACGCCAGTAAAGCCAAAAAGGATATTAAGCTGGTAAGTTTGATTGAAGGCCCACGTCCGTGCAACGCACTTCAAGAAAGGGTTTGGAGGCGTTTAGAAATCCTTCTAAATTTGAAATGACTTGTTTAAACTTTTCTAGAAATGCCCCCAAAGTAGTGGTGGGATTCAAAATTTTTTACTACTGGTTCGGTGGGTGTGGCTTGGTGGGCATGGCTTGGCTTGGCTGGCGTGGCAGGGGAAGGATACTGCAAAATCCCCATTCCCTCCCGATCAGCTGAGACTCAGGAGGCAGAGAATAGATCAGGGGCGGGGCCAGCCAGAGGAGGTATTTACCAGTTCTCCAAACTACTCAAAATTTCTGCTACTGGTTCTCCAGAACTTGTCAGAACCTGCTGAATACCACTTCTGCCCCAAAGCAACAGTTGCAGAAGTGTTCCAAGCGCTATTTTAAGTCGCCTTTAGCGGGATTAGAACTACGATTTGATCTCAAGGTGGAACTTTGTTGAACTTTTAAGGGCTTTGAATGTGAGACATTTCGCATGACACTACTGAAAACTCAGTGGCACCTAGGTACAGATGACATTAAAAAAAATAGATTTTTCAGGTTTAGGAACCTCACTTTTACGGAGGAAGAAAGGAAGTCCCTGCTTATTGACGTATTTGGAAATGACACCTGATTCCAACGTGAGCAAGGGGAGGGAATGCAACCCGCGATAATGCAGATAATGTGGTTTGCAAATTGGAAGAGAAATCGGTTGTTGACTTAAACACCCCATGCTTTGTGGACATAAAATCCAAGTCTTTCCATAGGCACGTAGCAAAAAATATAATTCTGGATTCTCCTAAAGTGACATCATGAAGTTTGTGAGGTGGTGGAGTCATCCTGCTCAGAGACCAAAGCCACAAATGAAAATAATAATAACAATAACAACATCATACATTTTAAAAAGATACCTTGGTTGATACCTAGGACGCTGGCACCAACCCGTATCAACCATTGGCACCAGTCAGTGGTATTTGTGACACATCTTTAAATGTTCAGTTGACTGAGTTTCATGTTTTATAATAATGATGATAATACACATTCTAGATAAGGCATATTTTATATTTTTCAGAGCATTAGAGATCTATTCTCCACTACTTCCCATCTTGGGTGACCCAAATCATAACTGTAGGACATAATACCCCCTTCTAACTCACTTGTTGCAAGTGGGTGATTGATACATGTGCCAACTCATCCGACCGACGGTTTGCGTGCTTCGGGCGCATCTGACCCAGCCTCTTGGCAGTTTCCCTCAATGACTTTCCTTTCTCCAGGGTCCTTTCGATGTGGTGAGGAAGGTTTTCGCCAAAGGAGAGGAGACTTCTCACCTGTCTCTTATAGACAAGGCAGATCTGTTCTTCCACGATTACTCTCTGGGCCCCCTCTTTGTCCAAGAAAACTACATCCACGTCAAGCCCGCCGCTGCTGGGTGAGTTTCGGATCGTCATTTTGACAGGAGTTGTCGGAATTTAAGACGGTTAATAAACATTGGCATTCTTTTGTCTTTTCCAGGAACAACTTGAAGAAAGAACTCATCCTGCTTAGCAAAACCGCGGACAGCATCTGCGATGGCGATTTAGTTGACCGCCAGATTCGCACACGACAAAACTGGAGCCTTCTGCCCACTCAGGTGACGCTGCTCTTTTGCTCTAGGCGTAGATTGGATTGCAGTTAAAAGTTGTTTCTTGCAAAATAATAATCATGCGGTCGTCTTAAAAGCCAGCTCGGGTTATTATTTTTTCATTCTTCATTATTTTTCTCTGCAAAACCCAAGGGATTTACCTGTGTCGTTAAATAGGAGTTGATAGTGCCTTAATGGCACATTATCAATTTTATTTTTATCCCACCTTTTTTATTTTTATAAATAACTCAAGGTGGCAAATGTACCGAATGCGCCTTCTTTCTCCTGTTTTCCCCACAATAACCCTGTTAGGTTAGGCTGAGAGACTGACTGATCCAAAGTCATCCAATTGGCTTTTATGCCTGAGGCGGGATTAAAACTTACCTTCTCCATGTGATTGGCTCAAAGTCACCCAGCCAATTTTCATGCTTAAGGCAGGACTAGAACTCATGATCTCCTGGTTTCTAGCCTGGTGCATTAACCACTAGACCAGGTGTTGGCAACCTTAAACACTCAAAAGAGCCACAAGGGTCCTAACAGGAAGCCCCACATTCAATTCTGGAACTGACTTCCCCCACCATAGAGTCTCCTCCTAGTGCGGCATCCTTTTTTCCCTCTGCCGACCGGAAGTAGTTTCCCCATCACCACCACAGAGACTCCTCCTAGCGCAGTTCCTTTTTCCTCTTAACAACCAGAAGTACGGTTCCCCCACCATAGAGTCTCCCCCTAGTGCAGCGTCCTTTTTCCTCTGCCTGTCCTAACTAAAAGCCCTGTCAATTCTGGAACCAACCGGCAACAGGGAGCTGCAGCAGAGGGATGAAAGAGCCACATGCGGCTCCATAGCTGCAGGTTGCCGACCCCTGCCCTAGACCAAAGTGGCTTGGGAAAAAAAGTGTCAGAAAATAAATTTAGAGTTTTATTTTTTCCTAGCATAAGCTTTGAAATATTTTATCTAGCATATTTTATTTTATCCAGTTATTTTATGTACCATAAGCTTTGAAATATTATTGCAACAGATTTTTTTTTAGTCATTTATTTGACATTTATAGGCCGCCCTTTTCCCTGAGGGGACTCAGGGCGGCTTACAATTAATAGGGAGGGAGTGCAAGACAAAACACAAGAAAAAAAAACAGATGTCAGCTTTTTAAATTGTTCAGTCATTGTGGTTAAATTGCATACTAACCAACAGTTTGATTTGAGTAGCACATTTTTAGGACTTCAAAACAGTGCTAATTTATCTAGCTTCAGATACACAACTTACTTTTTCTTAAACGTCATGTTTATTAGAAGAACAATAATTATTATGCATAGTTTATTTTTTTGTAAGACAATATAGGCTTGTATTCTTCACATTCTCTTTTCAAATAACAGAAGGCCGAGGAGAGCAAATACATTTCTAGAGCATTTGAGACCATTCCTATGGATAAGATGCTATAAATCAGTACTGCAGATGAAATAAATACTAGATTTGACAAGTATAAAAATTTACAGATCTGTTGGGTTCCAGAATAATGCTTTTAGAAGAATGTCCCTATTAATTTTAAAAAGAGACTTGGTGGCTCAGTGGCTAGGAGGCTGACCTTGTCGATCAAAAAGGTTGGCAGTTGGGCGGTTTGAATCCTTAACGCCGCATAACGGAGCGAGCTCTCGTTATTTATCCCAGATTCTGCCAACCTAGCAGTTCGAAAGCATGTAAAAATGCAAGTAGAAAAATAGGAGCCACCTTTGGTGGGAAGGTAAAAGTGTTCCGTGCGCCTTTGGCGTTTAGTCATGCCGGCCACATGACCACGGAGACGTCTTTGGACAGCGCTGGCTCTTCGGCTTTGAAACGGAGATGAGCACCGCCCCCTAGAGTTGGGAACAACTAGGAGATATGTGCAAAGGGAACCTTTGCCTTTTTATTAATTTAAATAGAATAATTCTGAATCACTGACGGGGTTATTAAATTCAACTTTAATCTTTTTGCTTAATTGTGGGAATTGGTCCTTCGCTCTGCCGCCTCAACTGTATTTTATCAAAAATAGAGAAAGTGCTAAAACCGTTTCCTTCCTTTTTCAGGCAATTTATTCAAGCGTCCTGCCTGGGGAGCTGATGAGAGGCTATTTGCAAGAATTTCCAAGTTTCCCAAGTTGGTTGGGGAAATTTTCATCCACCGGAAAGCACGACCGCATCATACAGGAGCTTTCCATGCATATGAGTCTCAGGTAATTATGGGCAGTCCTCAACATACGACTACAGTTGGTCCCAAAAATTTCCATTGCTAAGTAATTGCTAAGCGAACGTTGTCCCATTGCAAAGGTGTTCCTGGCCAGAGCCGTAACCTGATCCTCAAGCAGGAGCTGGGAGACCAGGACTCTCAGAGTGGTGCCCTTTCCTAGCTCGAGAAGCTCTTCAATCACTTGTGCTCGAACCCCTTCGTGGCTTCATGCTTGCAGTGGCCTGGGCGGGGCACTGTCCCTTAAAACCATGCGGGAACTCAAGTGGTCCAGAATGCAGTGGAGAGTGATGTGCATGGCTTGGTAGGCCCTTGTGCCACCTTTCCTTTCATGCTTGTAGGTGCAATTCAAGGGGCTGGTTCTAACCCATGAAGCCCTACATAGCCCAGGCCTCTGGTTCTTTGGAAGCCCATCTATCTGTTCTGACCCAGGCTTCCCCAGCAGCACGAAGCCAAGTCCTCGTCCTGATAAACCCCTTTTATTTAATGTACAGTGAATTCCTCTCCAGCAAAGTCTTTCCTCTCCCACAGTCTTTCAAGATGGCTCACAATTACCGACCTTTCTCAGGCTTGGAGAGATGCCACAATACTTGGCAAGAATGCAGGAATGAACTAATTGTCTCCTGCAAACTCCACTCCCCTTTTGCTCCTCTTTTTTTCCCTATGGGAGGGGCCATTCACCGACCAACTGTAGCCTTATTCCCAAGACAACCCTTGCTCCTCAGCTGCTCCCTTCATCTGGCAACTCTGCGCATGCGCACACCGGGAACAGGCTCCAGCTGTTCTTCTGCCCCATTTATCTCTGACTCCAAAGGCAGCTGATAATTGTTAGATGGCCCCCTCTCTGCCTCCGACGCAGAGACCTCATCAGAGCCTTCCCCAGACTCCAGGACTGGCCCAGGTTCCTCCCCAACCTCCTCCCTGTCTGAATTTGCCGCCAGTTCCACTGGCGGGCCACAACAATTCAATCCCATAGAATTCCTGCGTTCTGCGATCCCTTCAATTAAACCATTTCTTCTGTTGGGCACACGGAAGTGTGCCTTCTCCGCAGTGATCTTCTGAGATTCCCGCAGATCCCACCTTGCTGACATTCCAGAAGGCCTTAAAGACCAGATTGTCCTCCTGGGCCTCGTGTTAAGGTGGTTCAGATTAGGCGTGGCTGTGAATTCGCCAGATCTACCATCCTTTCTCGTTTTGTAATGGTTGCATTCCTTTTTTATTTTATGTTATCGGGTTTTATTGTACATCTTCCAGAGTTGGGAGTGGAGGGCGCGTCCAGCAAGGTCTGGGCCCATTCCAGCTTCCGGCTAAACTATATTTCTCCCTCCCCACAGAACGCACGCTAGTAAGAGAGCGGTAAACCTGGACTATCTATCCTACTTGCGAGATGCAGTGGTGAGACCATTGGCGTGCCAAGGCTCAGAAGGAGTCCGGGACGCTGTCACCTTCATGGATTCTTACTGCTTGTTGAAGGAAGATGTCGAAAACCTCATGGAGGTCACCAGCTGGGCAGGGAAGCCCAGTGCCTTTTCCAAATTGGATTCCAAGGCACGTGATTGGTGATTCCTGCTTGTCAATGCTGACTACTTGAAGGAGGAGCTTTGAGTAATCCACTTCAAAATACATAGCCAGCTCCCAAGGGATAGTCAATTAAACACATACACACACACAGTTCTTGAAACTCAGGCAATCATGGCAATTGACATTCGTGGTTAATCGCCACCGACGCAGAAAAAAGTGTGATCTTTCTGTCACTTAGAATGTCAATTGCATGTTACGTCTTAGTCACCAGAATAGTACAAATGTCGGCTTGCAAAAGAGAATGCTGACTCTCTCTCACACACACACATCCTTTAAAGCAGTGTTTCTCAACCTTGGCAACTTGAAGATGTCCAGACTTCAACTCCTAGAATTCCCCAGCCAGCATTCGCTGGCTGGGGAATTCTGGGAGTTGAAGTCCAGACATCTTCAAGTTGCCAAGGTTGAGAAACACTGCTTTAAAGAGATCAGAATGTGGGTTTCATTGATTCTCCAACCAGCTGCTTTGGTAGTGAAACTAGGTAGATGTTAAATGGTGATTCTTTGATGTCGTATGCAAGTGAACTGGCTCTTGCAAATAAGCAAGCATAAAAAAAGGTTTCCCATGGATGGATGGAGAGAGAGAGAGAGAGAGAGATACAAAGATAGATATAGATGCTCAGAAGGTCCCTGATTGCTCTTGTCTCATTCAGATAAAAGTCCCCTCACCCTCTACATCAGTATTACTCGCTCGTGTGCATTGTCAACTGCAAAAACGTGCTCGTAAATTACATTAATCAGGAAACGAATTTATTCCTGTTGTATTTGCAAATGGCTGCTTAACCATGATCTCGTGTCTAAGCAAGGAGTCGGCATCACGCAATTTGCACCTCGTCAATCAGTGGTGAACGAAAAATGGGATCTTAACGCTTAAAATTCTTCATTGGTTTGGCCTCAACAGGTCAAATCGGCATTCACGCGGGCTTACAACAAAGTCTCGCATCTGACGCCGTACTCCCTGCAAACTGCGCCGAAGCCGAAACACGCGGGCTCACTGGATGTGGAAATGAGTGAAGAACTGGAATCGAACGAAGTCGAGAGCGAGCAAGGGAGCCTGGAAAGCGATGCAATGATTAAGGTACCGCTCCCTTCGGCAGCGTATTTAGATATGCAAATTCACAGGCGGTCCTCGGTGGATGACCGCGTGTTCAGAGACATGTCTGAACTTTAGACTGTGATGAACAAATTGGGCCTTGTGGCCGTTCCTCAAAGTTCCAGCCGTTGTAGCGTAGAAATCTTTTTACGGTTGACTTAAAGACCCATCTGTGCAATATTTTTGAATAGGTTTTTTGTTCTAGATTAGTCATAGTTTACCCCCCCCCCTTTTTTTTTTTACTGTTGTCTTCTCCCCCTTATATTCTCCCCCTTATATATTTTTTTTTTTTACTGTTGTCTTCTCCCCCTTGCATTTTACTTCCATGCCCTGTGATTTGCTGGTTGTTTGGAAATGTTAGACATATATTAGGGTGTCCTTTTTAGGGATGTTTTAATGAATATTTGCAACCAAAAAGTGAGTCAGTTAGTGAGTTAGCTACAGGCACTGTGATTCAGTTTGCATTTTTTTTTAAAAAATGTATCTTCTTTTTGACAGAAAAAGACCAAACCTGCCAAGCCGCCAAAAGCAGAAAGGAAAGAAGAAAAGAAAAAAGGAAAATCAAAGAAAAAAAGCTGAAATAAATTGTCTACGCAAGTTGGACTGTGGGCACAGTAAATAGTTGGGCAAACTGCACCCGTTGCCAAACACTGCACAGCAACGGCAAATATAATTATATATATATATTCTTTTTTTGCAGAAAAAGAGGCAAATAGAATTTATATTGTTTGATTCCTATAAATACAGAAAGAGGCTCAGCTCTCTGGGAGAAAAAGAGTCTAAGCTGCTAGTGCTTCCCTTCCCAAAGCTCCTATTTTTTTTTAATGCTCATTATGTTGCTACCCATGTATATAACGTATAATGAACAAACCCTAATCAGTTTAATCATTTTTGTATATGAAAGTGCAGCACTGTGTAAAAGTTGCAATAAAACTAGTTTCATATTTTTAAGCCATTTTTATTTTTAAAAATGCGTTGCACGTTACGTGGAACTTGTCCTACATAATCTGCCTGGAAGCTGATCTCTGCAGCAGTCGCTTGCAGAACTGACGGAATTCGGTGACCTCCTGACAAGCGGAGTCAACGGGGGGGAATCTAGATTCACTTAACAACCGCGTTACGAACTTATCCAGTGCAGCGATGCACTTAACAACCGCAGCAAGAAAGGTGGTATAATGGGGGAAAACTCGCTTCACAAATCTCTCGCTGAACAACAGTAATGGGCTCCGTTGTGGTTGTAAGTCATTTACTTGAAGTAACTTGTGCGTTGTCTTGAGTGGCACCATTTCACTAAAGACCCGCTTGAGTTTATTAAACTCGGACTGCTACAATTTAGAACACAGGGAGAGCAATAGCAACAGCTGTTCTCACTTAGGCTTCCCAAAAGCACAAAGCCGACTCCTCGTCCCGTTAAAACCCCTTTTATTTAGTTTATAAAGGGAATTCCTCTCCAGCAAAATCCCGGCCAACAGTCTTTCAAGAGATTTCACAGCTACAGACCATTATCTGGCTTGGAGAGCTGCCAGACCGATATCTTCCAAACTCCAAGCTGTAGCAGCAATTACTTGGCAAGGAGTCAGGAACAGATCTTCACCCGAATGAATTGAACTGATTGTCTCCTGCAAACTCCCCTCCCCTTTCGCTTTTCTTTATTCCCCATGGGAGGGGCCATTCACCGTCCACCTGTGGCTTTACTTCTGAGTCGGCCCTTGTTCCTTAGCTGTTCCCTTCTCCTGGCAGCTCTGCGCATGTGCACACTGGGAACAGGCTCCAGCTGTTTTTCTGCCCCACTGATGTCTAACTATGAAGGCAGCTGATAACTGTCAGAAGGCCCTGGCTCCCTCTCTCCCTCCGACACAGAGCCCTCATCGGAGCCTTCACCAGACTCCAGGACTGGCCCATGTTTCTCCCCAACCTCCTCACTGTTTGAGTCTGCAATCGGCTCCGCTGGCAGGACACAACAATAGCACTTAAGACTTATATACCACTTCACAGTGCTTTATAGCCCCTAAGCGGTTTACAGAGTCAACCTCTCGCCCCCGAGAATCTGGGTCCTCATTTTACTGACCTCGGAAGGATGGGAGGCTGAGTCAACCTTGAACCTGGTGAGATTCGATCTGCCAAACTGCTGGTAGCCGGTGATCAGCAGAAATAGCCCGCAGTACTGCACTTTAACCACTGCACCACCACGGCTCAGTAGTGATCAAAGACGAGCTGTCTGCAATTCATTCTTCAACTGTAAAGTGCATCCTTGCAGAGTGGAGAATCAGTACCCTTGGTCACATCCTGATGTCTCATCTTCACTCCTTTGGAGCTATATATTAAGCGTTTTGATTTACACAACTACCAATGCACATTTTGCAGTCGTCAAGCAGAGAAGAATCAGTGGGCAGAATGGGTGGTATCGTGGAAGAGGGCCCAGCATATACAATCCGTGTCCTTCCACATACACAATGCATCGGAAAAAGCTTCGTTGCGTGGAAGAAAGAAAAAAAAAACTGGGGGAAATGAGCACACACGAGAGAATAGGCCAGTTACTGGTTTAGATACATACAAATGAACATTCTTTAATAATATTCTGAGTTCTACACATGAAAACAAAGATTGAGCCACTTAACTTGATTCAAACTATTGCTCCACTTCAGGCTTGAGGTATGGTGAGCAATCGGCTGTTCTGCTTAGGCTGGCGGCATTGACTTGTTCCGAACACATGGGACAGGCGCCTTCGCTCTGCAACAGACTATTGAAAGAAGACACTTTCACTATCTCCCACAATGCACATCAGCTATGCAGGTGGCAGAGCATTAGATTGGCCTCTGGGTTTGCTCTGCCTCTCCCATCAACGGATTCACCTCAGTGCCTTAAAATGGATGATGTTTTACGTGTCTCCAAGCAGCTGGTAGAAAAGGAATAAAATCGGCAGTGTGCAAGCCTACAATTTATTATTAGTCACAATAATCAGAGGGTAGGTGTCCCAAAATACCCCGTTTTCCCCAAAATAAGACACAACTAGAAAATAATTTTCAGGATGCTGAGTAATGTAAGCCCTACCCAAAAAATAAGCCCCAGTGAAGATTGTCAACCAGACGGATAAATTTCAATACCGTATTTCTCCAAAAATAAGACCTAACTGGAAAATAAGCCCTGATGCGTCTTTTGGAGCAAAAATTAATAAAAGATTCAGTCTTATTTTGGGGAAAACACAGGTATTAATGTGTCCACTAGACATTTTCCAAATAGAGAGAGAAGACTGACAGAAAGTCAAAGAGAAGGAAAATATATACGTAGTCACTAATTTGACATTCTAGGTCATATTTTGGCAGGCCGTGCAATGTTTTGGTAAAGTCAACGTACTGTTGAACATTAAAACAGATTCAGACAAGATCAGATACCTCTCTATGTGTCTGTGTGTAAGCACAGACACCCCCACAAAGCAAATTAGGTTTATTTCTGATTTTTATGCCATTTCTGAAAAACACTATAGCAAATGTTTGCACATTTCAACATCTTAAATGGAGGCAAGTGTTAGTTTTAGGGAGAGATGTTTTTTCCCCACTTAAATTTATTTGCCAATGTACAATATTTCTAAACGTATCACCTCTGCTGGTAGACTTTACCCCAGATAATCAAGGAAAATAATGCTCAGGAAATAGAGGAGTGCATGGTTATTTGCCTAGGCAAATTGGTTTAAAGTCAGAGCGGTATTTCCTAACTGGAAATCATTTTATTACGTGATCCTAATCAATCATCCCTTCATAAATAAAATCTCAAACACAGGTGGATCTATGCTGTCGGATCAGTCCTAATGCAACCAGAAGGACGTTTTTTGTAATGGTGCTTCTGGCGAAAATTGGTCCTGCAAACACAAACATAGCAACAAACTTTTCTTTGGCTGCTGTTGGCTGAAATAAATGAGGTAGGAAGACGAAAGCGATAAAAAGGACGTGAAAATGAAAACTGCCGAGGGTCAGCATCCAGACGAAATAAGTGGGAGCAGTTTCGGCTTGGTAGAAATCTGGATTTTGGGGCAGGCTGTCGCAACGGAAAAAGTTCTTGGCATTTAAGCAGTCGGAGAATGAAAAAGATTGACAACTTACTTTTTGAACTCTGAATAGAGCGCTGGGAACTCGCAATGGGAGCACAGACTCCAGTCTTCTCGGATCATATGTCGTCCCTGGAAGAATTGCAAGGGGGTGAACACATCAGGCTTCAATGGAAAAAGGGCCACAACGTGCTTGGAAGGAATTACAGGCAGTCCTCGACTTATAACAGTTCATTTAGTAACCATTCAAAGTTACAAAGGCACTGGAAAAAATGACTTTCAATCATTTTTCCACACTTAACGACCAGCGCAGCATCCCCAGGGTCACACGATTGACATTCGTATGCTTGCAAACTGGCTCACATTTACAACGGTTGCAGTGTCCCCAGGGTCACGCGATCCCCTTTTGCGACCTTCTGACAAGCAACGCTGACGGGGAAGCCGGGTTCCCTTAACCTACCGGGTTACCGATTTAACAATGCCAGCGATTCGCTTCACAAATGTGGCGAGAAAATGTTGTAAAATGGGGCCAAACTCACTTGGCAAATGTCTCGACTTGGCAAGTGAAATTCTGGGCTCCCGACTGCGGTCGTAAGTTGAGGACTGCCTGTCTATTTCAATGAGACCCTGAGGCTTTTTGGAGCACAAAATCGAGATTCTGTGATCTCAAAGCTCCGATTCCAAATGCAAAGAGGGGAGGCTCAGCTTCAGGAGCTGAAAGATGGAAAAGGGGAGTCTCCTAGGAGTTGCTCGTCATGTACTCACCGTCGCAATGCAATATGGCAGGTTGTTCTTGCAGCCCGGGCATAGAAGTTCGCATTCGGGGAGCATGAATTCACAATACGGGCACGGCGTGGTTGGCTCTTCCCCTTCCCCTTCGGAGGTGTCCGGCCGCCTGATAGCAAAATAAGAAGCCCATTATTTGCCTGAAAGAGACACCTATAATAGTAGAAAAGAAAAAGAGGAGGAGAGAATGAAAGGAGGATGGGGGAAAGAAGAAAGAGGTAAGGAGAGGAGGATGGTAGGGAGAGAAAGATAAGGAGAGAGGGTAAGTAGGGGTAGAGGAAGAGTAGGAGAAAGGGAAGGGAAGAAGGAAGGGAGAGGAGAAAGGAGGAAAGTAGAGAAGAGAGGGAGGGAGAAAAGAAAGGGAAAATAAGGTGACGTTACAACAGGAGGAAGGGATGGTAAAGAAAGCAACCCAAACTGTATCTGTATATTATAACCTATAAAATGGAATAACAAATGTATAAGAATGATAAATGTAAAGAAGAAAAATGATTATGTCAATGTATACTTAAAATGGTATGTAAGAGAATAAAAATAAATAAAAATGTTCTGGGGAAAAAAAGGATCCATTTTTTTACTTCTCAGTTGATTTCCTTGCCTAAAAGTTATATTTTCTGCTCCGGTAAGTCACATTGCAAGAATTTGCGTTAAGGTTCTTGGCCGTCCAATCTATTTCCAAGTTGATTAGAGCTGCAGTGGTGCAATCGTTAGAATGCAGGGCTGCAGCTAATTCTGCTGACTGCCGGCTGCCAGAAGTTTGGCAGCTCAATCGTGACCGGCTCAAGGTTGACTCAGCCTTTCATCCTTCCGAGGTCAGTAAAATGAGGACCCAGATTGTTGGGGGCAAGAGGCTGACTCTGTAAACCACTTAGAGGGTTGTAACTCACTGTGTAGCAGTACATAAGCTCTATTGCTCTCCCTCCCTCCCCTGATGGCACAGTGGTTAGAATGAAGTATTACAGGCTGACTCTGCTCACTGCCAGGAGTTTGATCCTGACCGGCTCAAAGATGACTCGTCCTTCTATCCTTCTGAGGTTGGTAAAATGAGATTGTTGGGGGCAAGAGGCTGACTCTGTGAACTGGTTAGAGAAGTTGTAAAGCACTGTGAAGTGCTATAGAAATCTACGTGCTATTCCTATTGCTATTGATTGTCGGGAAGAATTATCTCCTTGTTCCATACATTCATAGCTAAAACAAATCTAGCTAATTTCTTTCAGACTCAATAAGCCCATATAGGAATGTGGGGTAACATTAAGGCTCTGCTGATGGCTCTGGGAGCAAGCTCATTGTTGGCTTATAAGGTACAGTACACCTCAAGGTGCCCTTGACTTGTAGTATGTGTTCATGGCGTTTTTCCTGCTAATTTGCCACTGCCTTCTTCCAACTGATCTACGACCCAGGAATCCCCCACCATTCAGTCAGAGCTGAAGAAGCTTCCTGGATGAGAAGCGAAACATCTTCAAAGGAAACACAACCAAGTCCAGATTTGCCTCTTGAAAAAAGCACCTTTGGGACAACTGCCATGATTCACTTGTGACAAGAAAGGTCATAACATGGGGCAAAAATTCACTTAACAAATGTCTCGCTTAGCAACAGAAATTTTGGGCTCAATTGTCGAGGACCACCTGTGTTCACAGGATGACGGACTAAATCAGCATAAATAAGATTCCCTTATAGGCCAGTTATGCATCAATGCGTTCCCAAACCTTGGTTAGGCAGAATAAGCATAAACTCACCGGACGAGTGTTTCAATTCTCCTTTTGTATTTTGGGTCAATTTTATTCCGATATTCTGGTCTCATCAGCATGGCAGCAAAAGCAAAGGCTGATTTTTTCAGCCCTGCTCGGTGACATTCAATTACCGTTGAGGTCAGGATGGGCACAATATCTGAAAGGAAAACAACAGGCATCATCTTGCAAAGAAATTGACAGTTTAGCTGCTCGTTGTCGATTGGCGGTCAAAACTGTCTGGATTTCACAGAGTTGCTGCTGATAAAATTTAATCTCCCAGAATTTAAAAAATGAGAGGCCACTTGACATGATAGTCCAACAAACAACATCATTGCAACAATATTGAATACAACCATATCAATAATGCACATTGGAAGAATTTTTAATCACCAATCAATTTATTGACGTGAGCCCTCTTCAACAATCCTACATGATGCAGCAATAATTACCGTATTTTTCAGAGTATAAGACGCACTTTTTCTCCCCCCTAAAAGAGGGTGAAAATTTGGGTGCGTCTTATACACTGAATGTAGCCAAAAATACGATTATTAACACAAAAGCTGCAATGCTCAATACTTTAATGAAGAAGAAGTAAATATCCCTGACTCCCTCAAAGGGGACAGATTCCCAGTTTGGAGAACACTTACGAGATGGAAACTTGCTGATATTGTTAGCAACACGAATGAGCATCCGTGCTCCTTTCATGTGGTCCCCACGCTTAACATGAATCTGAAATACACATGTGAGTTAGGCATTATTCATAATATTTAGTAGCTACTCAGAGTAAACAAGGAAAAAAAGCAGATGATCATTAAAAGATTTGTGGAGCTTCGTGCCAATTTACAGAATTTTATAATAATTTTCTTTGCTACAAGCCCTTGAATTGATTACTCCTTTCCCTTATTGTAATACAGGTGGTCCTCGACTTATGATCACAATTGAGCCCAACATTTCTGTTGTTAAGTGAGACATTTGCTAAGTGAGTTTTGTCCCATTTGACAAGCCTGTTTGCCACCGTTGTTAAATGTATCACTGCAATTGTTAAGTTGCTAACTAGGTTGTGAAGGGAATCTGGCTTCCCCAATGGCTTTGCTTGTCAGTGGCCACAAAAGGGGACCACATGATCCCAGAACATTGCAACTGTCATAAAGACATGCCAGTTGCCAAGCCTCTGGATTTTGACCACGTGACCATGGGGAATGCTGCAATGGTGGTAAGTGTGAGAAATGGCCACATCATGTTTGCGTTAAATTTCATTAGCTTGGATTTAATCTGTCTCTATTAATACATACATAATAAAAGTAGTTACCTTTACTAAAATGTAACTGTGTAGAATCATCAAGTTCGTAGCCATCTCAGAGGGTATTTTAATTTTCTGTACTTTTAATTCTAAATACATACTGAAGAGAACATCGTGGGCTTTTCGATAATGCCCTTTTTAAAAGAAAACCAAAACAGAGAGAAAGGAAACCAAAACAGCAATTAAATTTCAGTAAAGTAGGCTATTC
This sequence comes from Thamnophis elegans, assembly GCF_009769535.1. Lineage (NCBI taxonomy): Eukaryota > Metazoa > Chordata > Lepidosauria > Squamata > Natricidae > Thamnophis > Thamnophis elegans. The sequence goes on along the minus strand of NC_045549.1, from coordinate 73,182,265 downwards.
TTAAACACTATCAGATCAAGCTAAATATTAAAATTTAGTTACTGATTTGTCCAAGACATTACAGCCACAATGCCTTATCCACAAATTCACTTGAACTAGGTGCTTGAATATAAAACGTTAAAATTCCAGCAACAAAGGGGGGGAAATTGGTTTAAATTTAATGGTTTGTGGAATGCCCACAGTATGTGAAAATTTAATAGTCAAAAAATAGATTCATCTTCTAGTTATGTTATCCTCCAAATGAGATGTCTGCTGGGCATTTATGAGGTTAAACTAACTAGTTGGTTTAATCCAGAGCAATGCTGTCATCAAAAATGTGGTTATGCCTCTTTGAGCCAGGGGTTCCCAACCTTGGCAATGTTTCAGACCTGTGGAATTCAATTCCCAGAATTCCCCAGCCAGCTGATGAATTCTGGGAGTTGAAGTCCATAGGTATTAGTTGCCACGGTTGGATACCTTGAATAAGAGCAAGGGAAAGCACAGTTAACGCTCTTAATAAACAGGAGAGGAAACGCTGAAAAATAAATTCTGCCTTTAATGCATTTTAAGTTTAACAGTGGAAAGACGATGTCCCTGTGTCCCTTTTCTTTTGAAGGAGTGAATATGAATCAATATTGGTTATTTCCTTTTATCATGAATTTCTTATGTTACTATGTAATTGTTACTGATTAAACCAATATTTGCTGTTTGCTTCTGATATGATAAGACTGCTAGAAATCATTTATTAATAGAATTAAGCTTTGTTACTGTAGGCTTCTGATTATATTATTGTATACTGTCAGAAATCAGTTGTTTTCTAGCCTGGCAAATTGTAACCTTAATACTGGATGGCTTTACTGCAAATGTTATCTCACTGCTACATCTCGCTTCTATCCTTGGCTTCAAAGCTAGGCACATTCTTGAAAACATAGAAGAAATTGTTACCCGGGAATATCAGGTCCCATAGATAAAGGAACCCAACTAGGGGGCTTTCCTGGCTCATAAATCCTTAAAGAATTCTGCCGAAAAAACAACTTGGCAAAGGGGGGCTGCCACCCCCTACTCAAGGCTACAGGAATGCTCCACAGATAAGGTAGACAGAGACAGGAGCTTGAACAAAAGGACGCTTTAAAGATCATGTTGGCAACGAATCTTTGTCTCCGATTGGATAAACTTTGTTTCTATCTGCCTAAAATGTATATAATCTTCTGAGCCCCTCTTGCAGGGGGTGGCTATTCCTTCCGTGCATTTGTTTGTATGTTTTGGATATAGTTTTGTCACCCAGCTTTTGCTATGGCCATAAATAAAAGCTGATATTTTTGCAAGTCTCCATCTCTTTGGCATTTCAGTGGCTCGGGGAAACTGCTGGAAGCTTGCGCTTTCTTCTGTGACCTCCTGTGTCGTATTGGTCAGATTGGCTGTCCAGAAATGAACCACCCAAAGAGCCATACCTGCGCACTGTTCTTCTCGAGCGATGATGATTGCTGTCCGAGCAGCTTCCCGGTATTGCTTTAATGCCATGTAGAGTCGAAAGAGATATTTGGCTTCCTTCATCAGAATGAAAAAGAGAGAGTTGCACCTCAGAGTAGGCCAAGTTCCAGCGATCGCCGGCTGGATGTTTAGGAAGGCTTCTTACAATAAACTGCTTGCATTTGTTCTGGCTAATTGCACAGTGAGCAATGGTGCCATGCCAGGTTTTTATGAGGCAGTTAGCTTTTAAATTACCATCGATGGCTATACAATACAAGCATGGGGCAGCCAGGGCATATGGTTTCCAATCTTCCAGAAAGTAAAAAAAAAATTGGGGGGTCCTTGGTGCTCTCTGAGCTTGGTGGCTTTTTTGCAGACGTTTCATCACCAAATAAGGTAACATCATCAGTGCTAGAAGGAAGTGGGGTGTGCAGAGAGGAAAAGGAGGAGGAAGAAGAGTAGGTTTGTGGAAAGGGGGAAGAGGAGAACTCTGGGGTCCTTGGTGCTCTCTGAGCTTGGTGGTTTTCTTGCAGATGTTTCATTACCAAACTAAGTAACATCATTAGTGCGAGAAGGAAGTTGGGTTTGTGCAAAGGAGAAAGGAGGAGGAAAGGAGGAGGAGGAAGAGTGTGCATCCTTGGTGCTCTCTGAGCTTGGTGGGGTTTTTTTTTGCAGATGTCTCATTACCAAACAAGGTAATGTCAACAGTGCTAGAGGGGGTGGGGTCTGCTCTCATTTCAGTCTTGTTTGAATAGTTGATCTAAATGTTTTTGTGGTCCTTCTTCACAAGGATAGAGTTCCCTGTTTCATTTAACGCTATAACAGAATCCTGCAAGTCTGATTAGCATATTCTAAAAACCCCTTGGGGTGTGTGTTCTGTTAAGGTACAGCCTATTGTGCCTTAAAATGGCTTCTACTGTACAGCACAGTGGAGTTGCCGTGGTAATGCCTTCACAGTGCTCCATAAGCCGCCCCCCCCCCTCTGATAAGGGGGAAAATCCAACATTAGAAATTGCAGCGACATTCACGGAAGGAGGGTTGTCACCTAGTATATTAAATGAATGACTCATTGGGAACCACATATTAATATACAATACTAATATATAAAATGACATGCCTTATATTGCAGCCAGAATTTGAAAAGAACTTTTTAATACAGCACAATACTTGAGCAAAGTGGTTCGGCTGAGATCGGCATATGTGGGACTGATTGGGGTAGATTGTAAGGGGGATACTGGAATGTAATTTTATCCCATTTATCAATCTATCAAATTATTGCATTTTGTTTCATTTTAAATTGTTTTTATAAGGCTTTATTTTAAAAAAATGGTACTTGGAATTCTGTATCTGGCCTACGGGCTAATCAATAAACTGAACTAAACTGTTTGGCTAAGCAGTGGTTCTTGAGTATTTCTCTTAAGTTCACCTCCATTAATCTCTACAACTAACTGAACCAACCCAAAATATTGCCATGAAAACTGCTGGCAATAGACCAGTTCCAGCTTAATAAAGCCTCTTTAAAAGCATCAGGTTTTGGATTCAGAGCTTTGGCTACCATTTGGGTAAAATGAGGGTGGCACATTTGGAAGGAAGGAACACAGTGACTGTACAACACACAGCCAAAGGGATGTGGCATTAAAACGTCTTTCAAAGTCTTCAAGTAACAACTATCATGGTTTAGAATAATTCAAATAAAAATACTCACAGAAACAGACTACAGAAGTTACAGTAAAGCCATTGGAAAAACAAAATGAGGTTTGGGTAAGTAAACGAAACAATAAAAATAAAAAGTTACAATGACCAAGATTAAATAAGATAGCACAATGCAGCCTTTAAAATACTGTATTTTTCGGAGTATAAGTTGCTCTGAAGTATAAGATACACCTAGCTTTTGGGGAGGAAAACAAGGCGGGGGGAAATCTGCTTGTGCCTCCCAGCAATTTGCCTCCTTGCAACAAACGGCAAACAGTGCAGACAATATCCACTGTTTGTAGGGTTACATTTCAGACTATACATGTACAGATGCTGTTAAAATTGATGTGGCTTTCTGGAAGTATAGTTATTCTCTGCTATTTAAAAGAATAGCACTTTTTAAAACAATAGCACTGGGCCTCTTCAGATCAAGCATTTACAGTATTTTAAAAAGCTTCTTCATTTTGTTAAGTTGTCTAGAATAATAATAAAGCAGTCTTTCAAAAGTAAGTCTAATCATTTGAACATTCTATAGGCATTTATAGTTATTGACTTACCTCCTTGCAGCAAACAGCCTGATTAGCACAAGAAAAAAAAGTCTGCCTCTGCCTCCCAGCAATTTGCCTTGGGGAGCAAACAGCAAGTTTCACTTTCAATTTCTCCTGATCATCAACTATTTCAGGCTGCAGGGATTATTGTAGCCTATTGAAGCCCCCCGCCCGTTTGCTGCAAAGAGGTAAATTGCTGGGAGGCAGAGGCCAAAGTGTGGGGGGGCAGGTGGGTGGGGGGGGGCTACATTCAGTGTATAAGATGCACCCAAATTTTCACCCTCTTTTAGGGGGGGGGGAAAGGTGCATCTTATACTCCGAAAAATACGGTAGTTGCTTGTTTCAAACTAGTAGCTGGCCTGTTTATTGCACTGGGAGGAGGACTCCGAAAAATATCTGTGGATCGTGTCATAATTTGAACCAAATTCAATGTTACGTGTAATCCTCGACTTATGTCCACAACTGAGCCCAGAATTTCTGTTCTTAAGTGAAGCATTTGTTGTGTTTTGCCCCATTTTACGATCTTTTGTGTCACTGGTGTTAACTGAATCACTGTAGTTGATAAGTTACTGACCCAGTTATTAAGTGAACCTAGCTTCCACGTTGACTTTGCCGGTCAGGAGGTCGCAAAAGGGGATGACCTGATCTTGGGACGTAGCAATGGCCACAAGTACGAACCAGTTGCCAAGCATCTGAATTTTGATCACGTGATCATGGGGATGCTTCAAAGATCATAACTGTGAAAAACAGTCGTAAGTCACTTTTTTCCGTGCCGTTGTAAACTTGAACGGTCTCTAAATGAACGGTTGTAAGTCGAGGACTCCCTATATTTCTGTACGGTATATAAGAGGATGTGATTTACCGTATTTTTCGGATTATAAGACGCACCTTTTTCCCTTAAAAAAGAGGCTGAAAATCTGGGTGCGTCTTATACACTGAATACAGCATGTTTTGCCTCCCGAAACTCCGCCCCCTTTGCAAAAATGTCCCTGCATAGCTTTTAGGAGGCTTCCAGAGTGCTCCTGGGGGCCGGGGAGGGCAGAAATGAGCGAAAAATGGGCTGTTTTTTTCCTCAATTTTGCCCCCCTCCCCCAGTCCCCAGGAGCACTCTATAAACCTCCTAAAGGCTTTGCACGCCTTTTTTATTGACAAAAAATAGACCTGCTTTTGTGAAAAACGGGCCGTTTTTTGCTCAGTTTTGCCCCCCTAACCCCCAGAAGCACTCTGCAAGCCCCCCAAAGGCTATTCATGCCCTTTTTTTGAGAGAGAAAAAAAAACTGGCCCGTTTTCACAAAAAAATGAGTTGTTTTGGGGAGGTCTGCAGAGTGGAAAAACTTTTTTTTTTTAAAAAATTGCCTCTTGGTGCGTCTTACACTCCGAAAAATATGGTATTTTTAAAAAGACACAGTTCAGTCTTTAGGTCAGAGGTGTCTAACTCTGACAACTTTTAAGACCTGTGGAGTCAACTCCAGGACTCCCCCAGCCAGAAAAAAACAGGCTGAAGTCATCCTTAGCTGTGTTAAAAATTATTCTCTTTGCTCTTAATATCAACATTTATCTAGAGAGGTCCACAGACCACTGGGAACAATACGATGGCCTATCAGAATTCAAAATAAAAGGACAGTCATTCCAAATATCCATATATAGGAAAGGCACTGTAAATATTACAGCAAAGGCTCAACCTATGCTGATTTTCCCTGGGTCGTATTTTGGCGTGTAGGGCCAGGCCTCCTGGTGCCCTAGGGTTAGAATCCTGAAATGGTTTCGCTTGCCAGTAAACCCGTTTGAAAAAATTAAACATGCTACAGATATGGTTGAGAAATAGGATGATGAGTTCGGGCTGGATGTCCGTACCTTTGGTATACCATCGTTCTCGCCCATAAGGTAATTGATCAGCTGGTCTGTCAGGGCTTCGTCCTTTGCTTGGCCCACCTGTTCCGAAAACAAGTGAATGGAACAACATCACAAAGGTAGGCAGAAATAATGGAATTATAAAGGCGAATTAAAATAGCATCAGCCTGCCACTTAGGAGGGAGCGTTTGGTTCATACTGCATATTGAAAATCCACTGCATATTGAAAAATAACCAGTATAAATTTTGGTCTGAAACAAGAGCAGGATATAAACTGAAAAAGTGGTGTAAAATATAACTTTATGTCACATTAAATGTTACTGTAGTGGTGGCATTGAAGTTTGGTTTTTTTTTTTAAAAAGGTCAGATGCATCAGTGGTGAAATTCAATTTTTTTTTACTATCGATTCTGTGGGTGTGGCTTGGTGAACCAGGTGTGGCTTAGTGGGCGTGGCAGGGGGAGGATACTGCAAAATCTCCATTCCCACCCCACTCTAGGGCTAGCCACAGGTGGCATTTGCTGGTTCTCCAAACTACTCAAAATTTCCGCTACCGGTTCTCTCAACAACTCAAAATGTCTGCTACCAGTTCTCCAGAACCTGTCAGAACCTGCTGGATTTCACCTCCAAGATGCATTTTTTTCTTCCTAAATGACATTATCTTACCGTGTCAATTGCCATGTCTATGGCCATATTATCATCTGTGTTTGGACTTTTCAGAAAGTGCTTCAGTGCCTGGAAAAAAAAAAAAGACGACATACCATTAAATGGCTAATAACTTATTTCCCCCACATCTTCCCTTCATGTGATCAGTGATATTTTAATAGCAAATTAGAATAACAATAATAGGAACAAGAGGTAAGATTAGCACACGCTGTTTTCTACTAGAAAAAACAGACTTTTTAAATATATATATATATATATATTTGTTTTGTTTTATAAACAAAAATAAAATGCAAAACAGAAAAACAACAGAAAGAAAAAACATATACAAGAAAGGGGAAAAAATGACCTAAATATTAAATAAATTTAACATTAAATATATAGAATCCACCTTAGTAGTATGCTGAGAAAAAAAGAATAAAAAAATTCTCCTCCCCTTTGCGTAATGGGCTACAAATAGTTATAAGGTTTTTCATCCCAATTTAACAAAAATATTGTATTAAATAAATATTCCAGGTGAGGGGCTCTCTATTTGACAATCAAATCGACCCAACATCTGATCATAGTATATATGTAAAAAATAATAATAACTAGGTTATCCCAAACATTATACTAATCTTCAAATTCCTCTGTTAACCAACTGTAGAAAGAAACATTTTGATGAAAAGGTGTCACATACATTGCTTCAAATTTCAAATCAACTCTCATTCATAAAATCCAATCCGATCATTTGGCAAAATATTTATGATGTTGGAAGTGATTCGTTTACAAGACAGGTATGTCTAAGAGTGAAGGAAGGGACGACATTTGAGTCACACATAGTCCTTGACTAATGACCATAATTAAGCCATAATTAATGGTCGTAATTAATGACCATTTCTTCTGCTAAGCAAGGCACCTAGGTGAGTTCTGTCCCATTTTACGACTTGCCGCAGTTGTTAAATTAGTTACACAGTTGTTAAGTGAATCTGGCTTCCCCATTGACTCTGCTTATCAGAAGGTTGCAAAAGGAGAACAGATAACCTGGGGATAGTCGAGGGCTATCTATGTAGCTGAAGAAGGAAGTTGTCTACTGATTCATACTTCTATTTATCGCACTGAAAACTGACACCCGGAGATAGCTCTCTCTCCCCACTCATTCCACGTTTGATGAATTTCCTGGACAGGCACAGAACGACCAAACAGGAATTAAAGAGAATTAAAAGATAAAGCAAGAATTAAAGAGCCCTAGTGGCACAGTGGTTAGAATGCAGTTTTACAGGCTAATTCTGCCCACTGTCAGCAATTTGAATCTCACTAGGCTCAAGGTTGACTCAGCTTTCCATCCTTCCGAGGTCAGTAAAATGAGGACTCAGATTGTAGGGGTCATTTGATTGACTCTGTAAACTGCTTAGAGAGGGCTGTAAAAGCACTAGGAAGCGGCATATATAAGCCTAAGTGCTATTGCTATTGTTTAAAGTTGTACTAACCCTGGAATATTGACCACAGAGTAAGAAGAATTTGCCAGCCTGAAAATGCTTCTTTTCTCCCTCAAAATATAAGGCGATGCTTTGAAAATCGTCGTTCGTGGTTTCCTCAGAACCTGGAATGGGAAGGAAGCACCAAGAACATTACTCTTTCTTCCTGGGAGTGGAGCAGCACCCACCAAGCGAGGTTTGCAATGTCTTACACACACCAATTCCATCTCTTCGGCTCTGAAAATATGCTCTTGGGCCTTTCACAAGGGATTAGAATTATTTGGAAAGGTAGAAAAAAATTAGGCCAAGTCTCCAATCATTAATAAAGAATAATTTGCAAAAAAAATGTGTAGGAACCAGTAACTTTACAATTTCTACCGTACTGCAATAGGATAGAATTTACCAAATAATAATTTAATGAAAATACATAAGGAGTAAGTTGTGCTGTGCTTCCTAACAAACTATTTGGAATTAACAAAATGTTACACCTCATTAAAATTGCCTGCATTTAAAAGGTTCCTGAATAAATTTTCAACAGCAACATCCTAATGCCATGCAGTCGTTAAAAGCTAATTTACTACTAAAAAGTTGAACCAGCAGCATCTGCAACAAACTGCGACGATGCCAACACAAAAAGTGTACAATGACATCATTGCATAAATGTTGTCAGCCCATGCCTGGCTCTCAACAGCTCACGCAACAATGACACTGTTGGCAATCTGTTGCAAGTCGCCTAGAGTAGCCCCCACGGCGAGATAGGCAGCAACTAAAGTTAACCAATAAATAAATTTGTTCCTCTTGCTTCTTCTACCTGCTCTGTAGAATTATCGTATTTTTCAGACTATAAGACGCACCGGTGTATAAGATGCATCAAGATTTCGAAGAGGTAAGTAAGAAAAACAAGTTTTTGTACTCCTCAGCCGCCAGAAGTACTCTGCAGGCTTCAGCAGCGCTGGAGGAAGGCAAAAACACCCCCGTTTTTTCAAAAAACGGGTGGAAAATGGACCGTTTTTTGCAAATACAGGGGCATTTTTACCTTCCCTCAGCCCTGCTGAAGCCTGCAGAGTACTTATGGGGGCTGGGGCAGGCAAAAATATCTCTTGTGTTTGCAAAAACTGGCCCGTTTATTACAAATATGGAATGCGGGGGTAGGGTTTCGGGAGGCCAAAAATGGCTGTATTCGATGTATAAGACGCATCAACATTTCCACACTCTTTTAGGGGGGGAAAAGGTGTGTCTTATATTCCGAAAAATACGGTATATTCGGCTGCAATACTCACTGATGATGTCAGCATAGAGCTCCATCTTATTGTGCTGCTGAGCCAGGACGAAAGCTTCGTTGTTACACTTGGACATCACTAAGAACTGGATGGCAGACTCGTAATCACCCAGCTGCAGAAAGAATCTAAGAAGAATAAAGGCTTCGTTATTTTTTAAAAAAAGGAAAAGTAAACAGAATCCCAAAGCTTTATGTTCCCAAGCAGGCAATAACAATTCAAAACAGGAATGCACAAACTTTGAATACAAAAATAACTGCCACAGAAGAGTTTTCTCATTCCACAAACTATCATCATCATCATCATCATCATCATCATCATCATCATTATTATTATTATATCGATGTTAACACCTCTAGAGGCTGTCCAGGACTCTGCAATTTAAGACATACCTTGTAAATTATCTCTCTATTAAAAAAAAAACCCTAGAGGAATACTCTTGTTTCCAAAGTATGCTGACAGCAAGAACTCACAAAATAATTAGCAGCAAAGCCAGCTAGAGATTCATGGGTTAACTGCTTTTTAGCTTGTGTAAATGGCAATTACACCAAGTTCAATTATACCGGATATATTTCTCAACAGAGAGGGGGGGAAAATATACCACTGGGCTGTGCTTAAATATGAATTTAGGCTGCCCTCCCCTAAAGCATCCCGGGCACAAATATTGCAGCATCTTGCCCATCAGGAAAAATGCTGAGGAAAGCTAAGTGGGTACCAGTTGTGAATGTGTTGATTGTTCTAAAAACACAAGGCTCTGCGTTCCGTAGACTAGAGTGTTGAACCATCTTTCCAGGGATATCTGTTATGTCAAAAAAAAAAAGTCAGGAAGACAGCGGTGACTATGAGAATAAAGTCCCGCTCCTTTTTGAAAAGCCCTATGATGTCAAAAAAAAAAAAGCAGGACACTGACTTTGTGGTCACAGCCACCAATTTGGACTTTTGGACCCTCAGACTCACACAAGACACATACTTAGGGAGATTCAATTAATCCTGAAAATTATTCCTGCAACATTAGGAAATAAATACGTTGGGCTTTTTCTGGAAAACCAGAGTGATGATCTTACAGAAAACATGGGGTGACATTTATCAGAAGATATTTTAAGCACGGGAGTTAAAGACGACATTAGAAACTTAAGCTGACTCCATCTTAACTCCCTGGAAATGTAAGGTAGGGAAAGGAGAACACAGTTTTCCTTCCTTCCTTCCTTCCCTCTCTCCCTCCTGTTTCTCCTTCCTTTCTTTTCCTTCCTTCCTTCCCTCTCTCCCTCGTCTCTCCTTCCTTCCTTCCCTCCTGTCTCTCCTTCCTCCCTCCCTCCTTTGTCTTTCTCCTTCCTTCCTCCATTATTCATTAAGAAGCTTCTTGGATTAGAAGTGAAACGTCTTCAAAGAAAAAAAAACGAACTCCAGTTGCCTCTTGAAAAAGCCCGTTTGGGACAGCCATGACCTGGATGACTGAGAATATCCATATAGATTCATTTATTTATTTATTTATTTGTTCATTCATTCCATTCATTCATGTCAGTCTAATGTATCGCAACAGATTTAATTTGGTTGTATTCCTAAATCTACTAAATCATTCGTTTATATATTCCTAGATCTATTAAATTATTAAAGAATGCACTCAATTCTTTAATGATTTCAGAGATCGTTAAATAATAACTAAATTATCATTCGATTACCTGGCTACCATCTTGGCTCCTTCCAGAGACTGGGTTTCCCGGACGATGCTCACAGCTTTTTCTGGATCGTTCAGGTGATCCAAATACAACCGGATCACGTTGTCCCACTGCTTAGCGTTTTCGTAGGCCAAAACAGCTTCTTTGTATCTAGAAGGACGTATCATCGGGCATTAGTGTAAGTTCAACTGTGGCATGGGAATTTTAAAGCTAATTTTAAATTAAATGTGTAAAAATATGGGCATTAAATAAATGTAATAGCACGTGGGAATGGCCTTGGGAGACGGGGCAAAGGGATGCTGCATGGGGAACAGACAAATAATAGAGCACAGAGCCTGTAGCTGCATAGTGGATGGAACAAGAGATCCTTCTCCTAATGTAGTTCTTACAATAAAGTAAATTTATCTTAACTTTTGTTCCCTGTTTGCCTACATGGTAAGGCTGCCAATAAGCACATAGTTCGTTGCCCTGGTTAACAGTTATAAATAACACTTTTCGTCATATTGAGTAGTTATGTCCAGTAATTTGCATTCAGTCGTAATCACTTTTGCATCTTAAAATCTTATTGGGTGTTATTTTGCAGCTGTTCAGACAGCATCTTAAATTAAGGTCGAATGCAGTATGAATAAGCTTTAACTGGGCTTTATATATTTGCCACAGTTTCTCAACATCAAACAGTACAATAATAATAAAGGAGAATATTTGTAGCTCAAGGTTGAAATAAGGAGCCTGTCAGCTTCTGCTTTGCTGTCGCTTCAGCTGCCATGAAACGGGGAGGGAGGGCATGGTATTTGGGAGGGGTTACTCATTGTGCTGGAGGAAAGTTCTGGAGTTCATCGACTGATCGGACTGCGCATGCGTGGGTATTTCCCGCCTGGACTAACGGCACCGACATTCCATCTTCGTGATGCCTTTTGAAGTTATCTCACACCTGACACTTGGAAGACTTATGATTGGGCTGGGGCTGTGATGCCAAGGGGTGGAGAATGGGCTATTCTATATATCAACTGCTTTCGTGCCTAATTAATCAGACTTCGCTATGCATTGCCTTTAACCATTTTTAATTAGTAAAAGTACATTTGATTTCTACGCATGGAGTCTCATGGTCTTTCTTTCCTAATTAATAAATGGAGAGGAGCTGACAGAGCGCTTGGTGCTTTCTGAAGTTGGTTGCTTTTATTTAAGACATTTCATTACCCAACTAAATAACCTTTTCAGTGCTAGTTGGTTAATGAATTATCTGCAAGAAAACAGCCAAGTTCAGAGAGCACCAAGGACCTCTCTGTTCAGAATACGGAGGAGGAGGAGGAGGAGGAGGAGGAGGAGGAGGAGGAGGAGGAGGAGGAGGAGGAGGAGGAGGAGATGATCTTGTGGGACTTTCAAATACAGACAGATCATCATTTGGAACACAACACACCAGATATCACAGCTGTCAAAAACTGAAACGTACAATTGATTGATATCGCTGTACCAGAGTCGAAGAAAAAGAACTGGAAAAAAAATCACTTGGTCGTCAAGGCGGTGGCATAGGAGAAAAAACCCACCCCTTCTTTATGTTGTGTTGTTGCATTTGTGCCCAAGGAAGGCAGAGTTTCAACCACAATGTGGTGCTCATTGATCTTCTAAAACAGTGTTTCTCAACCTTGGCAACTTGAAGATTTCCGGACTTCAACTCCCAGAATTCCCCAGCCAGCTGGGAGTTGAAGTCCGGACATCTTCAAGTTGCCAAGGTTGAGAAACACTGTTTTAAAAGGAATAAAAACCTGTGGATGTTGCGGCTGCACCTCTAATCCCACTGAGCATAGCTGGGCTTCCTGACTGCTGGCGTAGCAAAAATATTGGAACATTAACTCCAGGAAGGAGTACCTGCCATCTGCTTCCTTTGCTTTGGCATACTGAAGGTGTATTTTTGGAGAAGACACATGCTGAAGCAGCTCACCAACTTTGGTCCTAAACAACAGGAATAAATTATATTTTTTTAAGTGGAATTAAGTAGGCACATTTCTCCGTTCAGTTCGGTTCTATTCACTCCATCGGATCAAGCATAAAGATAATTTGCTTAATTACATTACGAGTCTCAAAACTTTATTTTTTTAATGTTGTAACAATTTTATTAATTTAGGATATAACATAAGGGAAAAAATACAAAAGTCTCAAAACTTTCAAGGTGACCTTTAAATGAATTTGACTTCTCGTTTAGATACAGGTCTTGAGTTACAGTTTTGAAGTGACAAAAAAGTGACTTTTTTCAAACGTACAACTGTTGCAGCATCTCTGTGGTCAGGTAATCAAAATTCGGACACTTGGCAACTGACTCGTATTTATGACGGTTGCAGTGTCCTGGGGTCATGTGATCCCCTTTCGCGACCTTTCGATGAGCAAAGTCAATTGGGGGAGGCAGATTCCCTTAAGAACCGTTTTAATCATTTAACACCTGCAGTGGTTCACTTAACAACTATGGTGGGAAAGTTCGTAAAATGGGGCAAAACTCACTTAACAAATACCTCGCTTAGCAGTAGATATTTTGGGCTCAGTTCTGGTCATAACCCAAGGACTATCTGAATCGGACATTACTCCAAGAACTTATTTCAATGGGATTTTAAAACAGTACAAAATAGTTAGCCTCATTGTGTGTCTTAACGCAATAATGCCATGGAACATGTATGCCTCACATCAAGAGGTATTTATCGTGAGTTTTAGAATTCTTGGTTACGAAACGCCTATTTTGAAAAATCATTGTTACCGTAGAGACATTTATTTATTTTGTTATGCATCACCCAGATAACTAGTTACCGAGAAACTGATCATCAAATAAATAAATATGAATAATAAAGCCCAGACTGGGCCAGGACCCAAGGACAGACATTATTCCAGTTTTATACCTTGAACCTCTTCAGAACTTCTGGGATAAAAACAAATAAAATAAAAATAAAATAAGAGTGCTCCAAAGCCACTAATTCAATTCCTGAGCCTGTTAAATCTGCTGCAAATGAATTGCAAAACACATGAGAATTAGCATATTCTAAAGTATTCATGGTTTGAAAGGCAAATAACAATAATCTGCAATTACAAAATAACACTTACCAGTTTTTACATCGTATGTATACTGAAGCTGCTTTGTCGAAATATTGTCCTTTTTCATAAAGCTGGGCAGCTTCTGAAAATTGCTAAGGTATATAAAAAATAATAATACAGATGTTCAGCTTAGCATAATTCATTTTGTGAAAATTTTCTTAGTCTACAGGTGAAGTGGGGAACTATGGTCCTTTTAACATTTGTGGACTTCAACTCCCAGAATTCCTGAGCCAGCCATGAATTCTGGGACTTGAAGTCCACAAGTCATAAAAGGACCAAGTTCCCATGCTGGCTCAGGAATTCTGGGAGTTGAAGTCCACAAGTTATAAAGGGGCCATAGTTTCTCTCCCCCCCCCCCCACTGGTCTACAGGTAGTGCTCCACTTGAAATTCATTTAGCAACCATTTGGAGTTACAACGGCACTGAAAAAAGTGACTTTTGACTGTTTTTCTGACTTGCGACAATTTGCAGGATCCCCATCGTCACATGATCAAAATTTGGCCGTTTGGAAACTGGCCCATATTTATGATGATTGCAGGAGTCACATGATCCCTTTTTGCAAACTTCCCCGTCAATGGGGAAGCCGGATTCACTTAACAACCATTTTTCTGGCTAAAAAACTGCTGTGATTCAATTAAAAAGTATGGCAACCAAGGGTGTAAAATAGGACAAAATTCACTGTCTCGCTTAGCAACCAAAATGATAAGACGAGGAATATCTGTGGCACCCTTTATGAGCTTACTTTCATGCTCTCCAGAATAGCTCCGCAGTCTTTTTTTAACGTTCGGCTAGGATGTTTGATGGCTTGGTTAACGCCGCGTCGTATGTCTCCCATGCGAATTGCCATCTGCGCGACTCCGGCCAGGCAGGCCTCATCGTGTTCTTGGAACTGGCAATCAAGAGAAAGATGTAAAAATCGCAACAAAGCCAAAAAGGACCATTTAAAAAGACGTCCTGTAAAATATAGAGCCATACGGGTAGTCCTCGACTTACAACAGTGCGTTTCGTGACCGTTACAACGGGATTGAAAAAAGTGACTCGTGACCAGTTTTCACACTTATGACCATTGCAGACTCATCCCCCCCACGGTCACGTGATTTACATTTCGATGCTTGACATCTGACTCACGTTTATGACGGTTGCAACGTCCTAAGGTCGTGAGATCCCTTTTGCGACCTTCAGGCAAGCAAACTCAATATGGAAGTCAGATTCACTTAACAACCGTTACTAACTTAACAACTGCAAGGATTCACTTAACAACTGTGGTGTGAACGGTCGTAAAATGGGACAAAATTCACTTAAGAACCATCTCGCTGAGCAACAGAAATGTTGGGCTCAAGGACTACCTGTATTAAAGATTAGCACTTAACTCTGTTCAGATTTATATATTCTACTTCACCTTCAAAATTGTATCGGTTCAAGTACATTTGTTCACACTGGACGTAAATAACACCAATTCTGAAACACACCTACTAAAGAAAGACTATTTTGTTTCTCATGGAAAGAGCCTCAGCAAAATAATTATTCTAAAAATCGCTATTTGTAAAAATAGTGTTACGAAGTACAGTTGAATCTACATTAAGAACAAACTTATTTTCTTTGACAAATGGTGATAACAGTGTTTAGGTAAAAAAAACCTTAAATCCGGAAATCGTAAGATTTTATGCACTTGTAAATATCTAACAGTCTGCTTCAATATTCAGTTGACCAAGTTTTGTAATATAGCCAAGGCACAATCAATTTTTAAATTATTTGAGATGATAAAGTTAATATAATTAGACATGTGAATATCCACCCGGAAGCCATCACCAAGAGTGGATTACCTTATTGTTGCCCGTGATTCCTTTTTCATAATGGGCCAAAGCATTCACGTAATCACTCCTAAAATTAAAAGTCAGCCATGTTTAGAATCTTCTGAAGGATTACAAAACAAAGAAGACATTGAAAGAGATTCTGGAAAGAGCGTTTGGAAAGAACACCCCCCCCCCCCGGGCGACAGTAGTAAAACTTTGAAAGTGGTCTTTGTGTTTATGCTGATGTGATGTTGTTGATGTGCTTTGTGCCTTGAAGTAGGGAAGATGTAACACACCAAACTATTGAATGCTGCATCACATACAAATATACATCCCTATCTTTCTTGGGTATAACGCAGGAGTCTGTGGCCTATTTGGAACTGGGCCACGTGAGAAACGGCTCGATGCGCATGTGCAATTCTATTCACGGGAGGGCAGACTGGCATGTGGTGCACACACAGTTTCATGCATGTGAGTGCCAGCCCACCATTCACATGGCCTGGTTCGACTCTCCCCTCCCCTCCCCCAGCTGGGCTGCTAAGCTGCAAAGGTTTGGGACCCCTGGTATAACAGACACGTATTAAGGGAGCCTGATGTCTGAATATTTCCCTGGCATTTGCAGTCATTAGACACGAGATGTGGGACTGATTACCGAGTGATGCGGTGGCTTAGAGGCGGAGCTCTTGCCTCTCAACGTCTGCGCTGCTGCTGGCAGCCGCCATTTTGAAATGCGGCTTGAAATGTTCTCCAAATGGTGATTCGCGCCAAAATTAGCTGAGGCAGCAGCACGGGCTTAAAATCAAACAAATCAAGCGGCTTGGGCTTCTCGGAGCTCTGCCGCACGCCGCCCCGCTGAAATTAGGCCGTTCTGTGCTTTTCTGGGCAAATCTGCCTCCACCCGGTTTCGACAGTCAATTACGGCAAATTAAACGTCGCTGCACTCTGTGGCAGAGCGTTCCTGTGCTGGGAGAAGACTGGAAGTCTGACTAGTGGAGTTCTTGAAGCTCACAGTTCAGTAACCAGCCCAGAATTTAAGTAGGGAACAAGTGTTTGAAACAGGCCCCAAGGGCTGTGAGTTCGATCCAAGGTAGAGGCAGATGTTTCTCTCTCTGGCCATGATGAGAATGTATCTGAATAAAACTCCGCACTGGCAACAGGAAGGGCATCTGGCCAGTAAACACCCAGCTCCATTCAGTTGCCCATACTCAACCCCACAAGGGATTATGGGGTTATTAAAAGAGGATGATGTGGCTGGCTTCCCCCCCAAAAAAGGTCAGATCCATTCATGGAAGTTTGGAGGAGGGCAGTGACTGACAATGAAAGCGCTTTGCTCATCAGTCCAATGGGCTTCTTTGTGCTGCTGATTGGCCATTTTGAGAACAGACTGCTGGGCTAGATGGGCCAGGGTCTCTCTCTCTCTAAGAACCTATTTGAAGGGGTTCCACCACAAAACCGCGTTCGACTAAAGCGCGCTTGACGAAACCGCGTAGCTGACGTCATCACAGCGCGACGAAAAAAGCACGCTGTAAACGCTAAAGCTAAAATTAACCCCTAAACCTAAACCTAACCCCCCTAAACCTAATCCTAAACCTAACCCTAAACCTAACCCTTAACCTAACCCTAAACCTAACCCTAAACCTAACCCTTAACCTAACGCTAAACCTAATCCTAACCCTTAACCTAACCCTTAACCTAACCCTAACCCTAACCCTTAACCTAACCCTAAACCTAACCCTTACCTTAACTTGAATCGGCTTGCTTTCAAAGCGCTATTTAAAGCGCCCTTTTTTCCCCGCGGTCGCTGTTGTCGCTCTGCTGATGACGTCAGCGACGCGGTTTAACCGGGCGCGCTTTAGTGGAGCGCGGTTTTGTCGTGCCACGATTTGAAGGAATCAAGAACTGCCTCATTCTTGACCCCGTAAAGATATTAAACGAATGTGAGGCTTTCTAATTCGAGGCTCTTGAAAACAGATTCATATGGTTAATTCAACCACATAACCATAAAATTTGTGGTGCATCAAATATCTTTAGCCACTTCAGAGAGAACCTACGTGAATTCCAGCTGCACAGCATACTCCTTGGATATGAAGGGGATCTGATCCGGTGCCAAACGTTTAGCTAGCTGAAGAGCACTATCCCACTGTTGCAAATCTCTCCTCATCTAATATCACAAATAGTACAGATTTTAACCAATTGCAACAACCTTTTCCCAAGCAATACAGTATATTTTTTTTAAAGGGGTGGTGGTGGTTAAGCTTTTACCTCAAGCGCGGCAGTGGGAGAAGAAGAGGCCAAATATAAATCCTGAGCTAAATTAAAATTATTGGTGTACATGGCGAGATGTCCCGCTAAAAGATTGTGTTCTTCTATGCCCTGAAAAAGAAGACGTGGGCAACTCTCAAATTTTATTAAAATGGATGTAGTTCTATGATTAATTATTGTTATGTAGAAGTACAATAAACAACAACTAATGAAATAGAGAAACCAATATCTTGTGAGTTGCGTGCCAGCGAGACAAGTGGCATGTAAAGGGAAGGGAAAGAGGAAGTAAAAGAGGGGAGGGGAGAGGAGACTCAAATATAATTTTTCAAAAGGCACCGAGACTGTTTTTCTTTGATAAAGAAGATGTTTCGCTTCTCATCCAAGAAGCTTCATGGGTCCTGGCAGGATGGTGGGAGCTAGAACCGATAAAGCTTCTTGGATGAGAAGTGAAATATCATCTTCTTCTTCCTCAAAGAAAAAAAAAAGCATAAAGTGAAGAAATGCGCTGGATGAGAATGATGGACCGAAGCTCTATCTGGTGCAGATATAGCAGGATAAAAAACCGATACATACAGAGAATCGTCACATTAAAAGGATTTAGCATTTTGAGAACATTTGAGGTTTGCTCGGTGGACGTTATTTTCAGTACATGTCTCCAGGTTTATTTTTAATTGCTAAATTATCTCCTAAGGCAGTGTTTCTCAACCTTGGTGACTTTAAGTCCTATGGACTTCAACTCCCAGAATCCCCCAGCCAGCATAGCTGGCTGGGGAATTCTGGGAGTTTAAGTCCACAGGACTTAAAGTCACCAAGGTTGAGAAACACTGTCCTAAGGGCATTTTTCAAAATTTTTAAAAATTTGAATTAAATGATTTTTTTTTAAAAAAAAACCAGAATTGTCAATACTTAACCGCAGAAATCCATACCTTGATTTGCTCTAAGCACATAACCATTCCAACGTTTCTGCTTGTCCTGTACACCCGTATTGCAAATTCTGTTTCCATGTGATGAAGGCAGGCCTCGCCCAGCTCATTCCAACTGGACACTTGGTTCAGATGTTTGCATATCTCCCAAGCCTCGGCAAACCTAGGTTGGGCAACATTAAAACTTAACGACGAGGCTGAGGCCGCCTCCCTATGTTTGAAAATATTCCACGCTGCGATCAAGGGGCGACTCACCTTTTCAAAAGTAAAGTCTGGCTTAGCATTTGTTTCAATTCATCGGAGCTCTGGTCTTTTAGAGTGCCCAGAAAAGTATGTGTATTGAGGAGGATACTGTTGGTTTTCCCACTGTGAGTCTGACAGGTTAATTCTCCGTTATATAAGAGCAGAGGTTTGTGTGAATAAGGAACTTTGGTTGTTCCTGCCAAGACCACCTTAGATCCTAGGAGAGAAAATGAAATAGAATTTGCAATTTGACCTCGACACCAAAGGATTATTTTCCGAAGAAAAAGAGCATTGTTTTCAGTTTCTTACAACTAGCCTGTAAGCTTTCCAAATACCATGTAAAATTAAATCAGAGTCGAAGCCAAAACTGTGCTTAAAGTTCCAATTTAATAAAGCAGGCATGTTGGCATAGAGCTATGCGATTCCGACTCTGGAAATTACATCAATAGCAATAGCAATAGCAATAGCAGTTAGACTTATATACCGCTTCATAGGGCTTTCAGCCCTCTCTAAGTGGTTTACAGAGTCAGCATATCGCCCCCAACAACAATCCGGGTCCTCATTTCACCCACCTCGGAAGGATGGAAGGCTGAGTCAACCCTGAGCCGGTGAGATTTGAACAGCCGAACTGCAGAACTGCAGTCAGATGAAGTAGCCTGCAGTGCTGCATTTAACCACTGCGCCACCTCGGCTCTTACATCAGAATCCCATCCAGATAAAAGTTCATGATCTTGCCCCCACACCCACAGTCCATCACATGGTCCAGAGTGTGGCAGGCCAAAGATTCTTAAAGGAATCGCTGCAGGCCTGACATAGTCTTTGCAAAACTCTATGGTAAACCCAAAGATGTTTTTTCAAGAGGCAACTGGACTTTCTGGCTTTTCTTTGAAGATGTTTTTATGGTAAACACACACACACACACACATGCACGTATAATGTACACATTCCTTATTGCCTGAGAATCAGTCAGGAATGAAAACCACCAATTGACAAATGCTGCTCTGTTGCTAAAAATTATATAGCCATGAGTCCATTCGTAGTTGTTTATAAACCATGATTTATAATAATGTGTAAAGCTAGCCCCGTGGTCTGGCACGGGGGTGAGCAATTAATTTTCCCAAGGAGTCCTATGAGAAACTGGGACTGTTATGGAGGGAAGCCGCCACTCCCTTGCTGCCACCCCTTCTACCGCAGTTGGGACAGTCAAAAGGGGAGGTGTGGCCCATCGGTCGTAAAATGCCCTGCTCTGGTTTAGCAGAATATGTGAATCATTCAAAGAGGTGACAATGCCCACCAGAAGGCATTATGGGATTGCTTAGGTCTTAATTTGGATTCTTCGGTACAAGTAGTCAGATGTTATTCTACTGTGTTCAAACCCTTTTTCCTTAAGCTCTAAGAGCAGAGGGAACACAGATTTTACATCATGCTCCTAGCAAGAGGTTATAAATGATTTCCATTCCCCCTCTTTAAGCCATCTCCAATAAATCTTCATCTTTGTTTAACACAATCCCTTGCGGGATGGAGTCTGGGCAACTGACTGCAGCTAGCAGAGTGTTTACTGGCCAGATGCCCTTCCTGTCACCAATGCGGAGTTTTGTTCAGCAGAGATATTCTCACTGTGCCCAGAGAGAGAAATATCTGCCTCTACCTAGGGTCGAACTCACAGTCTCCTGATTGTGAGGCGAGAGCTCCACCACTAGGCCACCGCACCACTCTAACCCATCTCCAATAAATAATACCTGCTTAATAAGTAATTTTGTTTCTGCAATGGCCCCTGCTTTATGGAACATTCTTCCCTCTGAAGTGAGGTTATCCTTATCTTTTTTTACAAAGATACCACTTGCAACTTATTGAGTTGGCTCCACTGTAATTAACTGCTCTTTGCCTATATAAAAGGTAAAGGTAAAGGTTCCCCTCGCAAATATGTGCTAGTCATTCCCGACTCTAAGGGACGGTGCTCATCTCCGTTTCAAAGCCAAAGAGCCAGCGCTGTCCGAAGATGTCTCCGTGGTCATGTGACCGGCATGACTAAACACCAAAGGCACATGGAACGCTGTTCCCTTCCCACCAAAGGTGGTTCCTATTTTTCTACTTGCATTTTTTACCTGCTTTGGAACTGCTAGGTTGGCAGAAGCTGGGACAAGGAACGGGAGCTCACTCTGTTACGCGGCGCTAGGGATTTGAACCGCCAAACAGCGGTTCTAATTGACAAGCTCATGTCTTAGCCACTGAGCCACCGTGTCCCTGCATTGCTCTATATACGTACATATACATATGTATGCATATACATACACACATATATACACACATACATATTATATACATACACGTGTGTGTGTGTGTGCCCGCGTGCACTCAGATACACTATACTGTATATATTTGTGCCTGTTACAATGTTTAATAAAATTAATATTTGTTGTATCTATTGTTTTAACTTTGCTGAATGCCAAACAACAAAATAAACAAGATCAGAAATTCTACAGTTCTTCACTGTCGCACAAAAGAACATTATTATGATAAACAAGATACACAAACAAGCATATTATATGAGGTTTCTCCCCTCCCTCCTCATTCCTGCACCTTTTTGTCTTTCTTCTAATCCTAATCCTTAAAGCTGTGAAATTCTGGTACTTTCTTGTTTCCTTATATTACCCTATAAAACTCTAAGGATCATTTGGAAATAACAATGCAGCTGCAATACCTTGTATGGTATCTTTATGGAACACATAAGTGTATATTTTGTTATCGTCATAGACCACAAATACACCCTTATCCAGGGGCCAGTTTTCCCACAGAATGCCTTTGGTGGTTGGTTGCAAATTTGGAATTTCGAAGGCTGTATCGGTTACCTGCAAAGACAGCAAGGCAAAATTAGTTCGTAAATAAAGCCGGCCACAAAAGTTTCAAGTATGTGCTACGTGACGGCTTTTAGAGCAATGAGATGGGTATAGCTCCCGTTTCTGAGTTCACGCACTTAAAAGAATTAGGAAAATATTAATCTCAGTTTATCTCAATAAAAGCATCCTGGTCACAAAGGCAACAGGAAGACCAACATTGTTCACAGATATAAACCAAGATTGCTTTATTTTACATTCTTAACACTTTCCATTGTTAATCTCAAATGGGGATTTCCATGTTCTGCAGTTATATTATCTGTAGGATATATTTTATCCAAATTGCATTTTAACCTTATCAATTGTATTCCAACCTATAACCAAAGCCATGATATTTAACTCTATTACATCACGGTCATTTCGATGCATCATCTACATACTTTAACATGAAAGAATCATTAAATGCTTAATATCCATTTCGCATGTATGCAGACCAATAGATAGATAGTTCTCGACGTATGACCACAAGGGAGCCCCCTAAATTTTTGTTGCTAAGTGAGGCAATTGTTAAGTGAATTTTGACCCATTTTACGACCTTTCTTGCCACGGCTGTTAAGTGAATCACTGCAGCTGTTAAAAGTTAGTACCATGGTTGTTAAGTGAATCTGGCTTCCCCATTGATTTTGCTCAGAAGGTGGCAAAAGGGATCACATGACCACAGGATGCTGCAACTGTCATAAATACGAGTCAGTTGTTAAGCGGCCAGATTTTGATCACGCGACCACAGGCATGCTGCAATGGTCGTAAGTGTGAAAAACGGTCACAGGTCATTTTTATTAGTTCTGTTGTAACTTGAAACAATCACTAAGTGAAGTAAGTTGAGGACTAGACTTCTATAGATCAATATCCAAAATCAGGACATAGAGGATGTTTTTATTGATATAAAAAGATTATTCTTGGTCATAAAATAAAAAAAAAACTTTCTCTTAATAGAGAAAGCTTTTATTTTATGAACAGAAATAATGCACTGTTATTTAAGTATAAAAAAATCGGGATAACATTGAAGTCTTTTCAGGAATATTGAAATCATTATCAAACTTTTCGTATAATGCTGACATAGAAATTCAGCTGCAATCTTGATCCCATAATTGGTCAGTTCTATTTAGAGGAAGAAGGTACATAGTTCATTGGGGGAAAAAAGTGTCAACAAATTTACATTATTTGGTAAAAGTCACATAGGAAATTACTGGGGTGGGGGGAGGTAAGAGGGCAATACATGTAGAAACCAACTGAAAATATATAAGGACAAAGGAAATGGAATGACTTACAGGACAGTAAACAAACCCATCGCTTTTGGCATCCACAAAAACTAATTTAGTTCCATTGGGATCTGGGAATATTTTTTTCACACCGACTGAATGCTGATATTTATTGACGTATTGCCAGTCTTCAATGTAAAAATATTGAATAAGGCCAGTCTAGGGAGAAGGAAAGGAAGGGAGAGTAAACAAATATAATAGTAAGAGATGAATTTATCAAAATATAAACCATATGATTATAAATGTATCATTTGTTCTCTATATGTGAAAAATGTACTGAATATCACATACGGTACCCTTCAAAATGTTTGTGTGTGTGTGTGTGTGTTGCATTTGTGCTGATAAATAAATAAAGGGAGACTAGTATAGATCTATTTCAAGCTATTCAGCCCTCATCAGCTCGCTATAGATAGATAGATAGATGATAGATAGATAGATAGATAGATAGATAGATAGATAGATAGATAGATAGAGATAATGTATACAAACACACACATAAAATATCACATACATACATACAGTATATATATATATATATACTATCTCCCTTTATTTATTTATCAGCACAAGTAAAACACAGATCTATACTAGTCTCCCTTTATTTATTTATCAGCACAAGTAAAACATACATACATACATACATACATACATACATACATACATACATACATACATATATATATATTGTATACACACACACACACAAAGAATATTTTATATATAAGGAGGGTGAAAAATGGCCCTATGGACAACCCAGACTTCCAGTTTGTCCGTAGGCCCATTTTTCATCCTCCAGAAGCCGAAAAACAGGCCTAAGGGGCAAACCAGAAGTCACTTCCAGGTTGCCTGTAGGGCCATTTTTCGCACTCCAGAACCTTCAGGAGATTTCCCTGAAGCTTCCGGATGGCGAAAAACGGCCTTAAAAGGAGGCCAAAGTGAGCTGGTGCTGGAGCTGACAGGGCAACGCCTCGTGTCCCCCAACAAATGGCTCCATGGGCTACCTGTGGCATGCGTGCCACAGATTCGCCATCACGGTTCTATCAGTATCACAAACTCTATGACTGCCAAAAGATGGCAATAATACACATAGCAAAACAAGGCTGCTGTAATGAATGGGAGAGTGGGAACAGATCTACACTTACATCAGTACCGTAGATGAGGAATTCACTCGTTAAACAATGGCACAGAATTTTACTTTTATCGTCTGTATCTGGGAACAGCCTCGTCTCCCGCTCCTCCTGAGTGTTTGAAGGTTCACTTTCTATCTAAAATAAGAAGAAGAACTTTTGGTTTCGGAATAAATAACCTAACAGGTTTTATTCGTGCCTAATTTCAATTTAAGGAAATCGGAAATCAACTTAATCTTATCCTTTCTTTTTGTTAAAAGAAAATCACAAACTGCCCTAAAACCTTCAGATTTTTCAAACCAAACCAATTAGAACAGGGGTGTCAAACTCAATTTCATTGAGGGCCACATCAGGGTTGTGTTTCCCCTCGGGAAGGTGGGGGCGTGGCCAGCTTGATGTCACTCATGTCGGGGCCACCGGTGGTGGTCGGAGCACTCTGCCAACAAAAACGGGGCGCATTTTTGCTGAGGCTGTTGCAGCCAAAAACAGGAGAGCCGCGCGTGGCCTTCTGAATTCTATTTTCGCTGGCAGAGGCATCGCAGGCCGGTCTTTCGCTGTTTCCGGGGCAGTTTCATGGGCCAGATCTAAGCCCTCTGTGGGCCGGATCCAGTCCCCGGGCCTTGATTTTGACAGCCCTGAATTAGAGCTATGTATTTGACCTGCAATTCTATCCTTTCAACTCACTAGGTTCTGGTGAATCTATCTTCTTGTTTTCTCACCTGCCACTAAATTACATTGGAAAATGTAATTTGCCTTTTTCACCTCGTAAATTTACTGTTGTCTGTGATATAACAGAAGTTTCTGGCTCAGTTTTCTGCTCGCAGTGTTTAAATGGGTCTGTTTATCCATACTTCATACTAACTACAGGTGATTCAAAATTCTTAACACACTTACCATATGCAACTGGAGTTTACCATCAAAAAGTGCAGCGGCATAATCAGAATTAAGACATATACTGGCTACTGTTCCCAGATATTCCATGTCCTTGAGCTTTTTTACTCCTGCAAAAAAATGTTTTTATACTTAAAAAAAAAATTTCAAAGCAATTTAAAATACCTCTGAACCTTTGATAAGCGTAGATTGAACATGTGAAGCTTACGACCGTCTAACATCTGCAAAGATGAAATATCACAGCCTCCAGAGTGACAAATTCTGGTACAAACGTTCAGGCAGTCCTCGGATTACAACAGTTCGCTTAGTGACTGTTCAAAGTTACAACGGCACTGAAAAAAAGTTACTTATGAGCATTTTTCACCTTTACGACCATTGCACATGGCTGTGTGATCAAAATTTGACCATGTGGTATAACTGACTCATATTTATGACGAATGCAATGTCCCCTTTTGCGACCACCTGACAAGCAAAGTCAAGGGGGAAGCCAGATTCGGTTAACAAACCAGGTTACCAATTTAACAACTGCACCTTCATTCTTAGGTATAAGATTCACCTAAGAACCATGGCAAGAAAGGTTGTAAAATGGGGCAAAACTCACGCAATTTTGGGCTTAATCATGGCCGTAGGTTGAGGACTACCTGTAAAAGTAAAGGTTTCCCTGTCAGTCATGTGCTCATCTCCGTTCATTGGCTGAAGGAGGCAATACACCAAAGGCGCCCGGAGCACAGTTATCTTCACACTGAGGTGGTACCTACTGATCTACTCACATGCTTTTGAACTGCTAGGTGGGCAGGAGATGGGGCAAGGAACAGGAGCTCACCCTATTGTGCAGAACTCAGGTTTCGAACCGGGGCTGCCAGCTCTTCAGCTGACAAGCTCAGCGCCTTTAACCACTGAGCCTTGCTGTCCCCCCAGGTAAAAAACAGCACAGCATAAAACAATGACATTTGATAAACTCAGTGAGGAGAGCTTCCTGAGAAATAAGGGAACCAGTGATATACTTACTGCTCTCTCCGAGGACATAAAACCATGCCCGATTATTCATGCCCACAGCCAAGTGGTAGGGCCCAACGGCAACAAAGTTGGGCTCAACTTCAACAGAAACTCTTATCGGTGGTTCCTGTCAGGACAGACAGATTAACAGAGTCGGAAGGGACCATGCAGGTCTCGTCCAACAGCCCCCCCCCCGCCGCCCAAGCAGGAGACCCTACACCAGGGGTGTCAAACTTGCGTTGTCACGGCGTCGTCACATGATGTATCACGACTTTTTCTCCCTTCGCTAAACCAGGAGTGGGTGTGACCCAGCATGTGAAACATTCGGCCCGTGGGTCGCAAGTTTGACAGCCCTGTCCTACACCATTTCTGACGGAGGGCAGTCCAGTCTCTTCTTGAAAGCCTCCAGGGATGACGCTCCCACAACTTCCGAAGGCAACTTCTGTTCCATGGGTTGATTGTTCTCACTGTCAGGAAATCCCTCCTTATTTCCAGGTTGAATCTCTCCTTGGTCAGTTTCCATCTATTATTCCTTGTCTGGCCTTCGGGTGCTTTGGGAAATAGCTTGACCCCCTCCTCTCTGTGGCAGCCCCTCAAATGACCACATGGCTTGTCCCGAGGACTCAGGCGGCTAATTTATCCCAACTGGAACTTTATAAATGAATAAAGCATCATACACTTTCAATGTAGTTGGCCACCGTGACCTCGAGAAGGGAGGTGAGGTAGGCGATCCTTGTGCCATACGAGGCTCCGAGGATGGGAAGGTTGGTTAAGAACACGTGGATGAATCCTCGCTTGGTAGACACTGCCAACAATTGTCCATCATCCGTCCATGACAACTGATCTAGACCTAAAATATTAACGATGTCACATTGAATAGTTACGTTTGTCTTGGAAAGCCAAAAAAAACGGGGGGAAAATGAAGGTCTTACACAAAAGTACATTTTCCACCCCCTATATCTTTGAGCTGCTTCTGTTGTATTTCCAACTCATCCAATGACTGGCAGATTAGAAAAGATTCTTAAAGAATAACTTTTATCATGCATATGCTTGATTTACTTACTTACAAGTCTATATCCCCCAACAGGTTTTACACAAACACATTAGAATAGCAGAGTTGGAAGGGACCTTGGAGGCCTTCTAGTCCAACCCCCTGCCTAGACAGGAAACCCTATTCCATTTCAGACAAATGGCTATCCAACATCTTAAAGACTTCCAGTGTTGGGGCATTCACAACTTCTGGAGGCAAGCTGTTCCACTGATTAATTGTTCTAACTGTTAGTAAATTTCTCCTCAGTTCTAAGTTGCTTCTCTCCTTGATTAGTTTCCACCCATTGCTTCTTGTTCTGCCCTCAGGTGCTTTGGAGAATAGTTTGACTCCCTCTTCTCTGTGGCAGCCCCTGAGATATTGGAAGACTGCTATCATATCTCCCCTAGTCCTTATTTTCATTAAACTAGACATACTCAATTCCTGCAACCGTTCTTCGGGAGTTTTAGCCTTCAGTCCCCTAATCATCTTTGTTGCTCTTCTCTGCACTCTTTCTAGAGTCTCCACATCTTTTCTACATCGTGGTGACCAAAACTGGATGCTGTATTCCAAGTGTGGCCTTACCGAGGCATTATAAAGTGGTATTAACACTTCACGTGATCTTGATTCTATCCCTCTGTTTATGTAGCCTAGAACTGTGCTGGCTTTTTTGGCAGCTGCTGCACACAGCTGGCTCAAATATAAATGGTTGTCTATTAGGATTCCAACCTTTATAAAACTAAAGTAAATACTTAAATATGAAAAATCTCTGAAATTCTAAAAGGACATGGTAGAAAGGAAGGTTTAATCCCTCTGCCAAACAGTCACGAAGAGGGAACTTATCTCAACCTCACCAGACATTTATTTCACACTAAGGATCCCATCTTTAGAAAAATCCTAACTTGCTGCGATTTCCAAAAATGGGAATCCTGCAGGATGGACTGAACAAAAAGAGGCGGTCCTTCAGGTAGTTTGGGTCTAAGATATTGTTCGGTTATGGTTTCTTACTTATTCTGCAGAAACAGACCTTCTTTTTAAGACCTTAATTACGGTACATAGGTAAGGAGGGCTCCTGAAATTCCTGAGCTCTGCCAATCTAATAATTCTTTAAAGTTGAAATAACTTGCATTGGTACTTCGACTTGTGTGCTCCCCTCTTCCCTTCACATACAGAGGGAAAGAAATTAAAAATTCCCAACTTCCTAAAGATCCTGACTTGGGGGATGCTATAGCTTCAGCAAACTATCTTTTTTTTTTCTTTGCAGTATTCCAGTATTAAGGGCTTCCTAAGATTTGTTGTTAACTGAAAACTGAACCAAATGGCAGGATGAAACAGTTCAGATCACATTTGATACTGCTCCTTCTCAGTCCTCCAAAGACTCCCAAGATACTGAAAAAATCAATCTTGCTTAATCCAACACAAACGATTAAACCGGCAAGCTATCAAATCGGGAAGCTGTCGAACCTTTATTTTCATCCTCTAAGTTTATGATTGCGCACATTTCCGTCAGATCTGACAGGTTGTGAATCTTGACGCTACAATAAAAAGAAAATCGATTGCTTCAGTAGTCTCACTTTAACAATAAATTGCATAACAACAGCTATGTAAATACAGAATTTCTTGAGAGTTGCTTGCAAAATTGAACTGGTAACATCGATTTTTTTTAAAAAAACCCAACTCTCACAGCCAAACCTTTAAATGGTGAGAAATTACAGAGAGCTGTTCAGTCAATCTTTTGTTTGGCTACTAGATTTGTTTAGGCAAGCAATTCTAAACTGTTTGGGTCTCAGGAACCCATTCCATTCTTAAAAAATTCTGCATGTGTAAAATTCTAAGGTACTAAGAGCAAGTCTTCTCATGAAATTAAAAAAAAATATATGTGAGAACTGTACTTTTATTCAAATGACCTTACATGGAAATATCATGCCTCACCAGTTATCTCCACATGATGCAGCTTTGTTTAATGATTCAGTGATCGCAATGCCGGCCAAGGAATCTTTATGATCAGAAGCTTGGAAGATCTCATGGCCAATCTCTTGAACCTGCGTTGAAATCACCACAAAATAGCCCAGGGAAAAACCAATCATGATATAATTTTCACCATACCTGCAAAAAACAATAAACAGAGCCAAAAATAAAACCCTCTCAGGCATCGTAACTCCTGGCAGAAACAATGCGGAAATCATCTTAAATTGCGAAATGACTGTAGAATTGAACGTGATCAGAGAAACAGAAAAATTATCCAAAAATTAACTTACATTTCTACCAAAAGATAAGGTGCTGAGAGAGACTCAGTTGCATATCTCTCTTCAGGGATATTACATTTTAGATTGTAAAATATTCCAATCTTTTATTAAAATATATACCATATTTTTCAGAGTATAAGATGCACCTTTTTCCCTCAAAAAAGGCTGAAAATCTGGGTGCGTCTTATACACTGAATGCAGCATTTTTGCCTCCCGAAACCCCCTCTTCACCAAAATGGCCATGCAGAGCCTTTAGGAGCCTTGCAGTGTGTTCCTGGGGGCTGCGGAGGACAGAGATGAGCAAAAAACGGGCCATTTATTTGCCCAATTTTGTCCGTCGGTCCCCCCACCCCAAGGAGCATTTTACAAGCCTCCTAAAAGCTATTAATGCCCTTTTTTTTTAAACAAAAAATGGGCCTGTTTTCGTGAAAAACGAGTTGTTTTTGGGAGGTCTGCAGAGTGCAAAAACTTTTTTTAAAAAATTTGCCTCTTCAAAACTTTGGTGAGTCTTATACTCCGGTGCCTCTTATACTCTGAAAAATGCAGTAATCCCCCCAAATCTAACTAAATAAAACAACCAAAACTCAAACTTTAAAATTATGAATTAAACTGCCATAAGTTGACAGAGTGGGCTTCAGTTCATAAAAACAAAACAAAATATATTTGTTTTTAAGTTGCTACACAGTACTCTTTTGTTCTTGTTGTTCTTGTTGCAACTGACAAATACAATCACTCCAGAGAAACATTATTACTTTAGGGGTTACTTACAATTTGTAAGCTACTATCTTTCCATAACGTTTTTGAAATGCTAGTTCAATTGGCTTGTCTGGATCTTTGAAGTTAAAAAAATATAATGTCTTTTGTCCAACTACAATGCACACCTGAGAAAAAAAAGAGAAAAGTTATTGAATGAAGGCAAGAATGTTTCCAATATAAATAGTCACACTTTCTCTTGTCTGGTGGGGATCAGAATGGGTGAAAAATGGGGGGCTCGGAGGCTGAAAATAGGACACGCAGAGGGCAAAAATAGGATGCGGAGGCCAAAAATGGGGCACACGGAGGCGGCAATAGGCAATGGCAATCTCTGCAGCCTGAAACAGCTGATGGTTGGGAGGCCAATCCAACCAACAACCAGCTGCTTGTGCTAATCAGGCTGTGCTGAAGCTGAATCTGAAACAGGTTGTTTGCTGTTTGCTGCAAGGAGACAAATTGCTTGGAGGTAGAGGCCAAAGGGTGGGGGCCGGCGGGGCTACATTAGGTGTATAAGACGCACCCAAATTTTCACCCTCTTTTACAGGGGAAAAAGTGCGTCTTATACACTGAAAAATACACTAATTTTTTGCCAGTCCAAAATCTTTTGTATAAAGATACTGCCATATCACCTATGAAATCTGAACAAGACGTTAGGGGTAAACGTCTCATGGAAAAAACAGGATGATTGCATATATATATATATTTAAAGTCACAACCCCTGGTATGCCCAAATATGGGAGGAAGGACGGACACAGACAGACAGACAGACAGACAGACACACACACACACACACACACACACACACACACACACACACACACACATATATATATATATATATATATATATATATATATATATATATATTTGTGGCAGATATATATATATATAGCTGTGGCACCCCTGAGATATTGGAAGACTGTTATCATGTCTCCCCTAGTCCTGCTTTTCATTAATTCATATATAGACACACACACACACACACACACACACACACACACACACACATACATACAACTGGGGAAAAACTATAGTTGAGTGGCAAAATATTAAATATTCTTCACTTTTGCAGGTTAAACTCCCCAGAAACAAGCTGCCTTATTAAGAATCAGAGCAAAAGAGGTTGTTTTTTTAAATTTCAAATGGATTTTTCAGCATTAACTTTTTTTCCCTATTTCTTTCTTTTTCAGTGGTCTTTCATTCAGGAAGATGAAGCAAGGCCGGTGTAATATAGTTCTAGGATGGTCATTAATAACCTACTGTGGTCTCACTTCCTCCTGTTTCTTCATCTGTCTTCATCTTGACAAACTCCATGTTGCTGGGGTCTTCTCTCACTGCTGTCTGCAAGAATAAGATTCCGGATTAACTGAATTTATAGCATCTCTTTGTAAAGAGTTATACAAATGGGAAAATGAAAGAAGTAGGGCACTAACGGGTTGATTGAGAAATTGTCAGTAACCATTTGGAGGATATTTTAGAGACACTGACTGGATTTTTGTTTTGCTCTAAGAAAGGTATATTTAATAATTCAGTTAAGGTGTATTTTATAATTATAGTTACCTGATAGTGATGTTTTGCATTAAAGGTAAAGGTTCCCCTCGCACATATGTACTAGTCATTCCTGACTCTAGGGGGTGGTGCTCATCTCAGTTTCAAAGCTGAAGAGCCAGCGCTGTCCAAAGACTTCTCCGTGATCTTGTGGCCGCCATGACTAAATGCTGAAGGCGCACAGAAGGCTGTTCCCTTGCCACCAAAGTGATTTCTATTTTTCTACTTGCATTTTTACACGCTTTCGAACTGCTAGGTTGGCAGAATCTGGGACAAGTAACAGGGGCTCACTCCTTTACACGGTGCTAGGGATTCAAACTGCTGAACTGTCGACCTTTCTGATCAACAAGCTCAGCGTCTCAGCCACTGAGCCACCACGTCCCTTTAATGTTTAATATTTAATTAATGTTTTGCATTAATAACCTGTAATTTCAAAACAAATCCTAAACCGATTACGGTGTTGATTTGAGATATGACTGTTTGGGGATTCCTATAAAGAACACACACTGAATAAACAGAGGAAAAGTGCAAAGATTTCCTGTAATTTTTTCATCTCTTGCACATAGCAAAAATATAAATTTATTACCACTCTGATAGTGTCTCCTTCATGGTTGCTAATTGTTATTAATTTGTCTTCTCCGCCTAATGCAATTAATTTTTCTTTGCTCCAGCAACCGCAGGTGATCCGTTTGGTGTGCTTGCCTGGTAAAAGAAGACAGGCAGAAAAATCCCCAACTTTTTACAATACAATACAATAGCAGAGTTGGAAGGGACCTTGGAGGTCTTCTAGTCCAGTGGTCCCCAACCCCCGGTCCGCGGACCGGTGCCGGGCCGTGGAGTACCTGGCACCGGGCCGCGCAGCGGCCGGGGAGCATGATCGCTGCAGCGGCCGGGGGCCATATTTGCAACTTTGTAGTCCTCATGAACGCGCCCTTTCTCTGCCCCCCCCGCCCCAGATGTGCGGGGCTGGGGGGGCGAGGGGAGGCCCGATCTCCCCCCCGCCCTCTTGCTCTGCTCGCCCCGGGAGGGAGGGGGCGGCGGCGGCGGCCTCGGCCCGAACTTGGGATGCTGCTGGCGGAGGCTGCCTGGGAGGCGAAACTTTGTCCGCGGACTCGCCCAGCCCGCCTGCCCCGTGGAATGACGAGGGGGGGGCAGGAGGGGGCGGCGGCGCTGCATTTTCCTCCCAAGGAAAAACTAAGGTTGCGGGGGGGAGGGGCGCAGCGCGGCCGTTTCGGGGGAACTTGGGGAGCTTCACCGTTCCGAGAGGCGCTTCGCGCGCAGCCCCACCCAGGTAGGAGATGTTTTCCTCCGCCGAGGCGGGGAGGGAGGGCTTTACGTAAGACTCGCGGCGCAGCTCTGCCCCCCCTCCTGGAGTGTCACCTGCCTCCCGCCCCTCCCCCCCGCCGCTCCGCCGAAGCGCTTTTTGCGTCAGGCCGGCGGGGCTCTCGGGGGCCCTTCGGCCGCAGCCCGCCTTCTCCCCCTCTTCCCTTCATGGAGCGCGGTGCGGAGGCCCACCCCCTCGGAAGCAGCCGGCCTCCGCCGCGCCAGCCGCCCGCCCGCCCGAAGTAGGACACGGCGCCATCTTTTTCCCCCGCCGAACTGCAGCGAGGAAAAAGGGCTGCCCGAGCGAGCGGATTGCGGGGTTGGTTCCCCCTCCCTTCCCCCGGCGGCCGAGGAGGAGGAGGCGGGGCGGCCTCGCAGGCTGTCGGCCTTGGCGTGAAGGAAGCCCCCCCCGCCCTGCGGAACGCGCGCCCAGGATGGCCGCCTTCCCACCCGCCGGTCCAGAAGGCCGAGGGAGGCTCGTCTGACTGGTCCGCGGCGATAAAAAGGTTGGGGACCACTGTTCTAGTCCAACCCCCTGCCTAGGCAGGAAACCCTATACCATTTCAGACAAATGGCTATCCAACATCTTCCTAAAGACTTCCAGTGTTGGGGCTTTCACAACTTCTGGAGGCAACTTCTGTTCCACTGATTAATTGTTCTAACTGTCAGGAAATTTTTCCTCAGTTCTAAGTTGCTTCTCTCCTTGATTAGTTTCCACCCGTTGCTTCTTGTTCTGCCCTCAGGTGCTTTGGAGAATAGCTTGACTCCCTCTTCTCCATGGCAGCCCCTGAGATACTGGAACACTGCTATCATGTCTCCCCTAGTCCTTCTTTTCATTAAACTAGACATACCCAGTTCCTGCAACCTCATATGTTTTAGCCTCCAGCCCCCTAATCCTCTTTGTTGCTCTTCTCTGCACTCTTTCTAGAGCCTCCACATCTTTTTTACATCATGGAGACCAAAACTGAATGCAGGATTCCAAGTGTGGCCTTACCAAGGCCTTATAAAGTGGTATTAACTCTTCACATTATCTTGATTCTATCCCTCTGTTCATGCAGCCTAGAATTGTGTTGGCTTTTTTGGCAGCTGCTGCATACTGCTGGCTCCTATTTAAATGGTTGTGCATTAGGATTCCAAGATCTCTCTCACTTTTTGCTTCTTAATAACTCTTTATTATGGCCTAAGCTTTCAACAGCTTTAGAATGAGAAGACATGCAGAAAAGACGAATAAACCACAACATCTCATTTACAACAGAAGCAGAAAAATCAGTAAAAATATCCCACCGGAGCCAGCAAACGCAAGGGCCAAATTGGGCTGTTTCTAAAGGCGAGAACAGAGTATTTATTCATGAAAGGAGAAAAACATAACTAGTATTTCAGATAATGCCCAGGAAGCTGAGGCAATTTTTTTAAATATTATAAAATATTATATAAAATTATATAACACGTATTTCAGATATTGCCCTGGGAGATGAGGTAATTTTTTCTATATTATGAAATATAATATAAAATTAATTATATAATTATTTAGATAGTAATTAACTTTGTGGGTAAAATTCTGCTTTTTTCCCCATGCTTAAAATTCTGTTCTCAAGGAAAATACTGGAGAAACCTGTCTTGTATCCAAAATATGGACTGAGTATGTTCTTCACTTGTAAAAGCAAAAGACCTGTGATAAATGGCCGCCTTAAGGCGAACCGAGCACTCTTGACTACCTGCACCAAGGACTATGTCCGAGCATTAAGAACCGCAAAAAGATCATATATTTCTGCCTTGGTTGCGTCCGCCGAGTCGCGCCCAGCCGCCCTGTTTAGGATAACCCGCTCCCTCCTCAATAGGAGGGATGCGGGAGACCCCTTGCAGGGTAGGGCTGAGGATTATGCTCAATTCTTGGCGGACAAAGTAGCTCGGTTTCGATCGGACTTGGACTCCACCGCAGTAGGTCCAGCTGAGTCACAGGAGGATCATTTGTTACATCAGCTCTGGGTTGAGTTCCAGGAAGTTGCCTCTGGGGATGTGGACAAGGCCATTCGAGCTGTAAGTGCCTCCACTTGTATTTTGGACCCGTGTCCCTCCTGGCTGGTGGCTAACAGCAGGGAGGTGACACATGGCTGGATCCAGGCGGTTGTCACCGCCTCCCTTCGGGAGGGGCACTTCCCCGCCGTACTTAAAACGGCGGTGGTGAGACCCCTCCTGAAGAAACCATCGTTAGATCCAGCCATCTTAAACAACTTTCGTCCTGTCTCCAACCTTCCCTTTATCGGGAAGGTTGTCGAGAAGGTGGTGGCCTTTCAGCTTCAACGGGCCTTGGAGGAAGCTAGCTATCTTGACCCCTTCCAGTCCGGCTTCAGACCTGGTTACAGCACAGAAACCGCTTTGGTCGCATTGACCGATGATCTCTGGAGGGCCAGAGATGGAGGCTATGCGTCCATCCTGGTTCTCCTTGACCTCTCAGCGGCTTTCGATACCATCGACCATGGTATCCTTCTGCGACGACTGCGGGAGGTGGGAGTGGGAGGCACTGTTCTGCGGTGGTTCTCCTCCTACCTCTCGGACAGGTCGCAGTCGGTGTTGGTCGGGGGGCAGAGATCGTCCCTGAGGCCCCTAACATGTGGGGTACCTCAGGGTTCGGTCCTATCCCCCCTACTATTTAACATATACATGAAACCGCTGGGCGAGATCATTCGGAGGCACGGGATAAAATACCATCAATATGCGGACGATACGCAATTGTATCTGTCCGCCCCGTGCCAACTCAATGAAGCGGTGGACGTGATGAACCAGGGTTTGGAGGCCGTTAAGAACTGGATGAGTGCTAACAAACTGGTACTCAACCCGGATAAGACCGAGTGGCTGTTGTGCTTCCCCCCCAATAATTTGGCTAATACACCAACGCTTAGGCTGGGGGGTCAAATTTTATACCCCTCAGATAGGGTCCGCAACTTAGGAGTCCTCCTGGATCCACAGCTGACTTTTGATCACCAGCTGTCGGCTGTGACCAGGGGGGCATTTGCCCAGGTTCGCCTGGTCCGCCAGTTGCGGCCCTACCTAGACTGGGGGGCTCTCACAACAGTCACTCGAGCCCTTGTGATCTCTAGACTGGAATACTGCAATGGGCTCTACATGGGGTTGCCCCTGAGGTGCATCCGGCGACTACAGCTAGTCCAAAATGCAGCCGCGCGAGTGATAGTGGGCGCACCGCGGTTCGCCCACGTTACACCTGTCCTCCGCGAGCTGCACTGGCTACCTGTTGGTCTCCGGGTGCGCTTCAGGATACTGATGACCATCTTTAAAGCACTCCATGGTAGTGGATCTGGGTACTTGAGAGACCGCCTTCTGCCGATTACCTCCCTAAATCGACCAATTAGATCGCACAGATTGGGCCTCCTCCGAATCCCATCTGCCAGTCAATGTCGACTGGCGACCACACGGAGGAGAGCCTTTTCTGTTGCTGCCCCGACCCTGTGGAACGAGCTCCCCATGGAGATCCGTACCCTCACCACTATCCAGACCTTCCGCGCAGCCCTCAAGATCTGGCTCTCCCAGCAGGCCTGGGGATAGGTTTCCAATTACCCGCCCGAGTGTTTGATTGCTGAATGAAAGTTGTGTTTTATTATTTTTTCTTTGTGCACATATTGTTTGTTTCTGACCTTGCACCCCCCTCCCCTGTGGTTGTAAGCCGCCCTGAGTCCCCTCAGGGAAAAGGGCGGCATATAAATCCCAATAAACCTAAACCTAAGTTGATTACAAAAACGAAGATCTGAACTAGCCTAAAAATGATTATCAAGATATTCGTCCTTTTAATCCAAAAGCTTGGAATAGCTTTCAACAGAATTAACTAATAAAACTTAAACAAAGGAATGAGAGAAAAGTTCCAAAATGATTGGGGGGAAAACACTAAGCCAAAGGCATAACCTGAAAAAGATAACTATCTTAATATTGCTAGCCTCTGCCAATTTGTTGTAGGATGGTAAAAATAAATTCCCAACTTGGCTTTAGAAAAGGAAATGCCCCCACTTTTATTGACTCCATCGAGATATTCCAGTGGCCAAATGCCGGAAGGGAAAAAATGCAATTTATATATCAGCCTGAACATTCCACAAGATTCTGGGTGAAAGAAATGCTGAAATAACTTGGGAATAAATTATTTCTGTTTTTGTTTCTGAACCGGGTGATTGTGAACAGTTTTAAAGCACAACTTTTGTGTGCAGCCGCCCTCTTGAGCTGTTTTACCTATTGGATATAAATTATTTCTCCCTTGCGCAGATGTTTCATTTCCAAAATAGGTAACCTCATCATTGCGTCTGGTAGCAAACCCCACATTTGATATGAAATATCTGCAAAAAACTCACCCAGGTCAGAGAACACCAAGAACTCCACAGTTCAATCCTGAGCTGCAAGTATTCTCTCCTATCAGTAACACATTTGCTTTTTTCTGACTTAAACTTGTTATATTTTAAATCCCCCTCTTCAGAAAATATCCCTCTACAGTTTTCAAACTACTGACCAAGGATAGGAATCTTGCGGGAAGTCTGGCGATTATATATTAGTACATTTCCTTTAGCTGTTCCAGCAACTAGTAAGGCTTCAGTTTTTGACCAACACAAGAAAGACATTGGCTCCCTGAAATATAAAAATAAAAGAAAAATAAGCTCTGCTGAATTAAACAATATTTAGCTGATTACAACTTTATTTTTGAGGAATAAACAGTACAACAAACAAAATCAGAGCGTGTAACTAGCATGATTCAATTATAAATAAAGTAATAGAAAATGCAGCATAAACTATGCACACAATATTTATCCACAGTTCTTGGTATGAACTACTCATAAAATTAACAGAAAATAGAACAATAAAAGACTCTCATGTCAAACCCCATATCTTTAAATTACCAAATTCAAACAACATTTGCATTTGGATAAATTCTTTAAAAATATAGTTATTGCCCTTGCTTAAAATAGGTCTTCTAAGGGAGAAGGAAGAAGTGAAATAAGATGGAAGAAACGATAATAATCCAAGGAGACGACTTTGGAGAAATTATCCATAACCATGAAGTCAACAAAAGACTAGGGTGAAGGGAAAGTATTTTAAAAACAGACTGAACTCCAACTCCTTGAAGTACAAGAGGAAGTCTACACAGGTAGACTTGCATGAACATTGTGTTGTGTTGTGTTGTGTTGTATTATAGTTATTTGCAGGATGAAGCACTTCTTCGTTAGCAACATGGACCAAACAGCAAATCTTTAGGATTCAAGGAAGACATCTTTGTTGGAAGATCTCTTTGGTTAAGTTTTTTGTAATTCCTTATGCAAATTACATAACATAGTGGCACACAGAACATGCCAACTTGCAGGTAATCTACTCCGTAAGGAGAATAATCAAATTCCCAAGATGGCAGTGAGATGGACACACACATCAAATGAGGACACCCTTGAAATACATGGCATTACATTACCTTTAAAAATAATGTTCTTAAAAATGTGTGATTTAAGATATTATAAATGTTAATCAGATTGATGTCACTTAAATACATAATTTACCTGATATATTTATATAATTCTAGAGCTGTGGTGGCACAGTGGTTAGAATGCAGTACTGCAGGCTACTTCTGCTGACTGCTGGCTGCCTGCAATTTGGCAGTTCGAATCTCACCAGGTTCAAGGTTGACTCAGCCTTCCATCCTTCCGAGGTCGGTAAAATGAGGAGGACCCAAATTGTTGGGGGCAAGAGGCTGACTCTGTAAACTGCTTAGAAAAGGCTGTAAAGCACTATGAAATGGTATATAAGTCTAAGTGCTATTGCTAAGTTGTGGTGGCGCAATGGTTAGAATGCAGCATTTCTGACTAATTCTGCCAACTACCAGCAGTTCAATCCTGACTGTCTCAAGGTGCTATTGCTATTATATCACATTACATTACATTAATTTGATAAATAAATTACCTCATGCTAGTATCCATCAAACTGGTTTTATTTGTATTGGCATCCCACAGATAAATAGCACTGGATTTATCAGCAATAATTGCTAGAGTATCTCCATCTTGATCCCAATCCATAGCGATGCAGTTCCTATCAAAGGACAAAAATATCCAGATGCTCTTTAATAAACACTACTGCCTTACACTTATTTTATAACCTGTTCCCAAACTACACATGAAGATACTGGCACGCTAGCTGGAGAAAATCTATTTGGATAGATACCTTATTTTCAAAACCTGTTTTAGATCATCCACAAGTGAGATTTTTACATTTAGATCATCAACTGAATTTAGACCATCAATCATCATACTAAGGTCATCAACTGAGATTTAAAACTTACCCCGGTAAAATAATTTCATTTTTCTTTTGACCATGGCGATCAAAGACTTTGACAGTGTGACTGTACCTTTAAACACATAAAGAAAAGTTCATAAAAATCACAGTAACCTTTTCCACGCGCATATAAAATCAGTGACAAATTTTTTGCAACTCTTGGGAAGCCATTTTCATTTCTGCAATGTCAAATCCGGACACCTAGGATCTTTGATTCATTTCTCTTTTTTATCTTACCCTGTAACCGCAATGTAGTTTCCTAAGGTTTTTTGCCAAGCAAATTGCACAGGGGCACTGGGCGCATCCTTCTCTGACAGGGTGAATACACGCTGTGGAGGGAAATTGAC
The DNA here is from genome assembly GCF_009769535.1 of Thamnophis elegans. NCBI lineage: Eukaryota > Metazoa > Chordata > Lepidosauria > Squamata > Natricidae > Thamnophis > Thamnophis elegans. The sequence continues at coordinate 73,142,638 of NC_045549.1, read as the reverse complement.
AATTATACATTTGTAAGTCTATAGAGGTTCTTGGTCCTCCAGGTCATGGTTGTCCCAAAGGGGTGTTTTTTTTCCAGGAGGCTGCTGGACTTTCTGGTTTTTTCTTTTGAAGACGTTTCGTCTCTCATCCAAGAAGCCTCTTCAGCTCTGACTGGATGGTGGGGACTAGAAGGATTTTTATTCCATGGCCTGGATGACTAAGAATCTCTACCGACTTTTAGCTATACAATTTTGGATGAACAGCCTTTGGATGGTGTGGGAGTAGGAATGGATTTCCAGAGGAGGGGGAATTGCAGACTACAGGAACCAAGAGCACCACTCAGGTGGCCCTGAGGACACAGCTAAATCTCAAAGGGTTTCAACGACCCTCTAAAAAGACACAAATGACCAGCTGTCTGCAAGAAATAGAAATCCTTCCATTCCTCCTGTCAGAGCTGAAGCTTCTGGGATGAGAAGTGAAAAGTCTTCAAAAGAAAAAAAAAGAGAAAGTCCAGTTGCTTCCTAAAAAAACCAAAACACCTTTGGGATATACATGTGTAAGGTGTTGTTTTTAAAGGCTTTATTTCAATCTGCAGAACAGACCCCTCATATCCTGGACATAAATTGTTTCAACTTCTACCCTCAAAACGATGCTATAGGGCCGGGATGGTAAACCAATGGCACACGTGCCACAGGTGGCACGCGGAGCCATTTCTCAGGGCACGCGAAGTAACTTCCGGTTTGCTCGGAGGGTCATTTTTTTGCCCTCTGGAGGCTCCAGGGAAGCTTCCTGAAGCTTCCGGAGGGCCTCCGAAAGGGCAGGCGAGGTTGTGTGCGACCTCCCCAAGCTCCTATAAAGCCTCTGGAGCTTGGGGAGGGCGGAAAAAGCATGCAAAAAATGGGGGGACAGTGCCTCTCATACGCGCGTGCGCACTGGGGGGGCGTTGCATTTTGGGTGCAGCACGCCCACGCATGATCCCCCTGCGCTCCCCCCACTTATGGCATGCAAGCCAAAAAAGGTTCACCATCGCTGCTATAGGGCACACTGCACATTGCACACCAAGACAACTAGACACAAGGACAGTTTTTTCCCCGACCGCCATCACTCTGCTAAACAAATAATTCCCTCACCACTGTCAATCTATTTACTAAGGCTGCATTACTATTATTCTTCTCTTCCTTCCTATTACCTATCTCCTCCCACTTGTGATTATTGTATCTTTCAATTTATATTGTTTTTTGTTTCCTAGTACAATTTGATAGCTTATTAGTAACCCTGACGACCACTTAGTGTTTTATCTTATGATTCTTGATGAATGTATTCTATATTATTTTTCTTTATGTACACCGAGAGCATATGTACCAAAGGCAAATTCCTTGTGTGTCCAATCACACTTGGCCAATAAAGAATTCTAATAAAGGCCAGCTTGCAGCAGTCTCTCCTGTTGGCAAGATGATGGTGATGGTTGTTAGGAATATAATCTAACGGTTGGGTTGGCAATATATAAATCATGTAACAATGCTATACCTGTTTCTTTAAATCATACTGTAAAATGTGATTGGTTGCTGTTTTCCTCAATCGGCTATAAGAGGGAGCCAGAGTGACTGTTAGCTCTCTGTTTGTTAGATGCTGGGCTGATCTGATCTGAGTGTTTTGGAAGCTGGCTGTTAGAAAGTGCCGTGAGCTATTGTAAGTTTTGCAACTGCTAGCAAACTTTGAGTACTGAACTGATTATATGATACTGGACTATGTTATTTGGATTATCCCTTTACTGAGAGACGTTGATGACTGACTGTCCTATCCGTGTATGACTTGGACTGTTTGATGGGCTCTGATACCTCTATTTCCACAAAATTAAAAGCCTATTTAAACTGCGGTGTCTCTGTATGCTGGTTTGTGTATTCTCCAACACAACTCCCACAACGCTTCTCCCAACGGGGAGCTTACCTAACAATGGTTATTATTATTTACTTTATTCATTAAACCTGAAATTTAGTTAACTGAACATTCAAACATGCATCACAAATACCATTGACTGGTGCTAATGGTTGACAGGGGTTGCTGCCAGCGTCTTAGGTATCAATCAAGTACCTTCTTAAGATGTATTATTGTTATTATTATTATTACTATTATTATTATACAATTGTATCACAGCGGCCAGTTGTTTCGCCGGATTTGGCATTGGTTACTAGTCGGGCCCCACCCAGGGGCCTAGGACGTCGTAACGTATTTTCGTAATATGCGTGCAGATCCAAGCAGTGCGGCTTTTTGCATTTGACTGATGGAGATTTTGTCAATTTTTAACTGTTTTAAATGTAATTCCAGGGCTTTTGGAATAGCACCCAGTGTGCCAATTACCACTGCTGGTTTGTGCCATAGTCGTTGAATTGCGATTTTTAAGTCTTGGTATTTCGCAATTTTTTCATGTTCTTTCTCGTCGACCCTGCTATCACCTGGTATTGCGATGTCTATGATTGTAACCTTATTTTTCTCAACCAGTGTGATGTCTGGTGTATTATGCGCCAGTATTTTGTCCGTTTGTATGTGAAAATCCCACAAGATCTTGACCATCTGATTTTCGGTGACTTTTTCAGGCTGATGTTCCCACCAGTTTGTTGCTGTTTTAATATTATTAAATAATTATTAAATATTATTATTATTATTACTGTTATTATTACTGTCATTATTATTATTATTACTATTATTATTATTACTATTATTATATCTAACGAATGAGAAGAGAGGACTCCTTGGAGGAATGTCTTGGGAAAGATGGAAGGCCAAAGGGAGGAAGAGGAAAGGCCGAGATGGCTCGAATAGAATTAACAGAGCTGGAAGGGGTCTGCGAGGTCATCCAGCCCACCCCGATGCATCGCTCCAGGCAAAGGGCCGTCCAGGCTTTTCAGCGACGGAGGCTCCTTCTCCCCCAGCTGCCTCTGAGCAGGCAGGCAAGCGTTCCACAGGTTTTTTCCCCCCCACCCCACCCACCCTCCGTTCTTCCAGGAGGAAGCAAACCCCACCGGTTGAACAGCCGCCTGTCCTAACCAACTGGGAAAGCTACGGGCCGCCCGAGAGGGGAAGGAAAAGCGCTGAGTCCGTTCCTGGCAGAGGAAACCGGGCCACGGCTGGCCGGAGGGAGCCCCCTCGACCGCCCGCACCCCGCTTCAGAACAAAGCCGCCGCCGCCGCCTCGGCCTTTACCTGCATCTTTTTTCCCCTCAGAGGCCGAGCGGCGGTAAAAAGGGGAGTGCGCATGCGCATTCAGGCGCCTGGCCTGCCCTCGCGTCGGCGTCACCCGGGAGACGGCGGCCCCTAGAGATAATCAAAAGGAGTAAAGGGAAGAGGCGACCGTCCTTCGGAGTGGTGTTTCATCAAGAGTTATGAGAATGGAAAAGTCACATTAGCGCAGTGTTTCTCAACCTTGGCCACTTGAAGATGTCCGGACTTCTTCAAGCAAATGCTGGCTGGGGAATTCTGGGAGTTGAAGTCCGGACATCTTCAAGTGGCCAAGGTTGAGAAACACTGCGATTAGCGTATGAGAAGTCAATGAATTCTCATCCCAGGGATAAAGTATAAATGCAACGATCTAGCAAATTACGCTATCAAGTGTACATGGAAAGCTCTAGTGTTCTTGGGAAATCTACAGGGCCCAGGAAGGCAGGGTGGAAGGAAGGAAAAGGCAGACCAGCTGCAAGATGAATGGGCTCAAGGAACACCAGCCATGGAGAAAAGCTATGCCTCGAGTTATTTATTTAAAAAATAATAATAAAGGTGGGATGAGGAATAAATAAATAAACAAACCTGGAGAAAATCCAAACGTCAACGTGGACTTGACAGCCCACAATCAAAGTCCTTTCTATTTTGTTTTTAAATGGCAAACTAATGTGGGAAGTTATCATCCAGCCCTCTGAAATATCCTAGGAAATATTGAAAAGGCAGAATATTTCTCTGGATGTGAAAAGAAACATGTTTTAAAAGACAGAATAGTTGCCTATAGCTTTCTGCCCATCCCCAGCTAATGGGCCATTAAGATGGCCAGGCTAGCCCACTTTACATAATAAAGACTTCACCAGCAGCTACAGAAAGGCATGATAATATACTCAACTGACCACAAAGCATCTGAGAACTCATCACAGCCTAGAGAGTAGCCCCCTGCATGGCACCATGGGAGTCTGACAACCAATCAGAATACATTTCTTATACAGGAACAGGAAACAGAGAGGTGGGACTAAACAGGGTATAAAAAGCCTAGCAAGCCCCTTCCTCAGCCCTTCCCTTCTCTTCACCTACATTGAAACATGTGATCACCTTTTCTGGTCAGGGCTCAAGCCATGTGGCCCTGTCCAACAATAAACCATCTTTCCAAACAGCCTCCATGTCTCCAGTGTCTTCTTCCCCACTTGGAGCTGAACCCAGAAGGACATTTCTTTCAACACTAAAAGATTGTCAGGGAGGAAAGTGATTCCTTAAATCCATAGAGAAATAATAAATGAATGGACGAATTGTAGGAAGTTAGCACCCACCCCCTTCTCCTAGAAAAATGAAATATCCTGGGAAATATTGAAAAGACAGATTATTATATTTCCCTGGATCAGAAACGGAGAAACATGACTGAGAATCTCCGTAGACATTTCGATTCTGCCTTCTCTGTTTCATTTTATGCTAATCGTGCCTGAAATCCCATCACAATAAAATCAAGGTTTAGTGAGTGGGATCGCATGGAGAATGTCTGGCGGCTGCAGGACGATTGAATTAGAAAGTTAGAAAACACAGGTCTTAGATAAAAGGCAAAGGTAACATATGTGCTAGTTATTCCCGATTCTAGGCAGCGGTGCTCATGTGTTTCAAAGCCGAAGAGCTAACGCTGTCTGAAGACGTCTCTGTGGTCATGTGGCCGCTGAGGTGTTGACAACACCTTACTTCGGCTGCTATGATTTTAAAATTCAAAGCTATTATTTTGATGCTGTCAGAGGTTGATGCAAGTAAAAATAGCAGAAAGTCTCAATCATCCATTCCCTTTCCTTTGTTATTATTTGCTTTTTCTGAACATAGGTAAAGGTTCACCTCGCACATATGTGCTAGTTGTTCCTGACTCTAGGGGGCGATGCTCCTCTCTGTTTCAAAGCTGAAGAGCCAGCGCTGTCCAAAGACGTCTCCGTGGTCATGTGGCCGCCAAAGATGCACAGAAGGCTGTTCCCTTCCCACCAAAGGTGGTTCCTATTTGTCTACTTGCATTTTTTACGTGCTTTCGAACTGCTAGGTTGGCAGAAGCTGGGACAAGTCACGGGAGCTCACTCCATTATGGGATTCGAACCACCGTATTGCCAACCTTTCTGATTGATAAGCTCAGCGTCTTAGCCACTGAGCCACTGCGTCCCTATTTTTTTCTGAACGTACAGAGGCCTAAAATGATTTCTGCAAATGCAAACTGAGATTTAGTCCGTGTTATTATTCTCCACCAGTGAATCTGGACAGCTAATGAGTGCTGCTTTCTTTCATTTTTGTCTTACCTCTGACCAGGTGCGTGGGAGGGGGTAGATATCCAAAGATAGTTGTGGAATTCTGGGAGTTGAAGACCACAAGTCTTAAAAGTTGCCAAAGTTTTAACCCTCTGCTCTAGGCCAAATCCGGCACACCAAGCATATATTAACCATGCTGCCATTCGTTTTGCTGACTGAGTAATGCTCCATGACCACCATCCATTTCTTTTGTGCACGATCAAAGCCCCTGTATTCCTAGGCAGTTATTTTGGAGTTGACCTGGACGTGTTCTCGGAGCTCAACAATCTACTGTAAAATGATGTATCATTATCAGGTTCCAAATTTTTTTTGCAGGATCTTCCTTGACTGTGTGCTTCAGGGCACCCAAACAACCAGCTGTTCTGACCCAGGCTTCTCCAGCAGCACGAAGTGGAGTCTGCGTCCCGATAAACCCCTTTTATTTAATTGACAGTGAATTCCTCTCCAGCAAAGTCTTTCCTCTCCCCGTTTTTCAAGAGAATTCACAATTACCAACCTTTATCAGGCTTGGAGAGTGGCCAGGCCGAGATCTTTCAGATGCCATAATACTTGGCAAGGATGCAGGAATGAACTAATTGTCTCCTGCAAACTCCACTCCCCTTTCGCTCCTCTTTTATTTCCTCTGGGAGGGGCCATTCATCGTCCACTTTTGGCAATGGTAGGATTCAAATAATTTTAACAACCGGTTCTCTGGCCTAATGATTTCTTCCAACAACCAGTTCACCAAACTGCTCAGAAAGTTAACAACCGGTTCTCCCGAACTGGTGCGAACTGGCTGAATCCCACCACTGACCTGTGGCCTTACTCCCAAGTCGATCCCTGTTCGTTAGCTGTTCCCTTTGTCTGTGCATGCACACACTGGGAATAGGCTCCAGCTGTTTGTCTGCCTCACTGCTGTCTGACTCCGAAGGCAGCTGATAGCTGGCATAGGGCTCTGGCCCCCTCTCTGCCTCTGATACAGAGCCTTCATCAGAGCCAGACTCCAGGACTGGCCCATGTTCCTCCCCAACCTCCTCACTGTCTGAATCTCCTACCAGCTCTACTGGTCGCTGACGGGCCACAACAACGGTATACTGGGCGTGGTTGGGAAAGCTGTATCACATAAACTGAATATATGACAATGTTTGTGTTGTACACTACCAAAGAAGGTAGAGAACCACGAGAACCAGATGTTTGATGACGCACTTCCTAAATAAAGATCCCAACCGCAAAGACTGGAAATGCACTGTCCACAGAGCGTTTTCCAAATATAACCAGGAGAGAAGATGGAATTCAATTCTTTCATATTATATTTTTAATTCAATACAATAAAATTAATTCCTTTCAATCTGTTGGATAGGTTTTCCATTCGACATACTAGAAACTTTTGTGGCGTGTGGATTGCCTTGTCTAAGGCGTCGGGAAGCAAAAGGCCCTTGGATCATAAATGAGATGGGAAGACAGCTAGAAAACTCGTTCAGGTAATAAGAGAGGGAACTCTGCAAAAAAATAGCAACAGAGCTGGCCCTCCACGTACCATCACAATTCAGCCCCAATTTTCCGTTGCTAAGCAAGACAGTTAACTTATTCTTGCTTCATTTTATGAGCTTTCTTGCCACAGTTGTTAAGTGAATCTGGTTTCCCCATTGACTTCCCACATGAACCCAGGATGCTTCAACCATCAAAAATATGAAGCAGTGGCTGAAGCATCCGGATTCCGATCGCGGCCGTAAGTTACCTTTTTCAGTGTCGTTGCAACTTCAAACTGTGGCAAATGGTTAAGTCCAGGACTAACTGTTGTGGCCCACCAGCAGCCAGCAGAGCTGGCAGCAGATTTGGACAGTGAGGAGGTTGGGGAGGAAGATGGGCCAGTCCTGGAGTCTGGGGAAGGCTCAGAGAAGGGCTCTGTGTCGGAGGCAGAGAAGGGGTCAGAGTCCTATGCCACTTATCAGCTGCCTTCAGAGTCAGACATCAGTGAGGCAGACAAACAGCTGGAGCTTATTCCCAGTGTGCGCATGCGCAGAGTTGCCAGACGAAGGCTAAAGAACAGGAGTGGACTTGGGAGTAAGGCCACAGGTGGACGGTGAATGGCCCCTCCCAGAGGGAATAAGAGGACTCCTTGTCCCAACAAAAAACCCTTTTATTAATTGACTGTGAATTCTGCTCATTCACATCCAGCAAAGTCTTTCGAGGGAGGATTTACGGTCACAGACCTTATCTGGCTGGGAGAGCTGCCAGGCCGATATTTGCAGAACTTGGCAAGGGGACTCGGAGAGTCATGAACCAATTAAGCAAACTAATTGTTTCTGCAAACTCCACTCCCCTTTCGCTCCTCTGGGAGGGGCCATTCACTGTCCACCTGTGGCGCTTACTCCAAAGTCCACCCCTGTTCTTTAGCTGTTCCCTTCGTCTGGCAACTCTGCGCATGCGCACCCTGGGAACAGGCTCCACCTGTTCTTCTGCCTCACTGATGTCTAACTCTGAAGGCAGCTGATAACTGGAATACGGCCCTGGCCCAGTCTCTGCCTCCGACACAGAACCCTCATCCGAGCCTTCCCCAGACTCCAGGACTGGCCCATGTTCCTCCCCAACCTTCTCACTGTCAAGCTCAGCCAGATCACTCACTAAGAGGCAGCGTTCTTCTTGATGGTCTACACCAGAAGTTGGCAATTTAGCACAGCAGATAGATGGAGGTGATGCTGGGAACGACGTGTTAGTCTTCCTGATGTGTGTCCTTGCCTTGAAATTTGGATCATGTCTCTTCAGCTGTTTACTTTGCCTATGAAGTTGCTTTTGCTTTGGGAACTTGCTTTGGGCTACTGGACGGGACTCGTCTTTGCCTCGAGGATTAGTGTTTGCTTCATTTGACCTCCGTCCACAGGTGGTATTCAGCCGATTCTGGAGAACCGGTAGCTGAAATTTTGAGAACCGTCAAATACCACCTCTGACTGGCTCTGCCCCCATCTATTCGCTGCCTCCCAAATGCCAGCTGATCGGCTGGGTCCTCTTTTGTTGCCTTGCACAGAACGGAGCTGGAAAGCAGGTTAGTGGGGTGGGGAGGGAATGGAGATTTTGCAGTATCCTTTCCCCGAAGTGGGGGGGAATGGAGATTTTGCAGTATCCTTCCCCTGGAGTGGGAGGGAATGGAGATTTTGCAGTATCCTTCCCCTGGCGTGGGGAGGGAATGGGGATTTTGCAGTATCCTTCCCCTGGAGTGGGGTAGGAATGAAGATTTTGCAGTATCCTTCCCCTAGAATGGGGAAGGAATGGGGATTTTACAGTAGCCTTCCCCTGGAATGGAGATTTTGCAGTATCCTTCCCCTGGAATGGAGGTTTTGCAGTATCCTTCCCCCAGGAGTGGGGAGGAATGGGGATTTGGCAATATCCTTCCCCAGCCACGCCCACCAAACCACACCCACAGAACTGTTAGTAAAAATTTGAATCCCATCATTGCCTCCGTCGCCTCTTGTCTTTTGGCAGATTGCAGTAAAGGTGGCCTTGTCAACAAAACAGAGCAACGGAACTACTTCTGAGTAATTGAGCCATGTGCAGAAACTGCTTCAGGGTAGCCCAACCTGCCTCTTCGAATTTACGACGGCACTGGGAAAAAAGTAACCCATGTTCAGTTTTCACACTTATGGCAATTGCAAGCAACATCCCCATGGTCACACGATCAAAATTTGAGGGCCTGGCACCTGGCATGTTTTTACATGTCCCAGGGCCCAATGTAGAAAGCAGAATCAAAGGCAAAGCCAGATTCACTTTAAGCATGGGAGTGATTCGCATAACAACCGTGGCAAAAAGTGTGGAAAAATCGACTAGAAGTCACTTAGCAACTATCTTGCTTAGCAAGAGGCTCAACTGTGGTCGTTAAGTCGAGGACCTTGTAGTGATTTTAACAAGGCACAAAAGAAAATATAAAAAGCGAATGGCAGGTTGGAACATCCAAATATTTCATAATCATGTAACCTATCAACCTTAAGAAAATTCCACAGGGGAATCGCTAAACACTATGAAATAATTGAGCTACAGAAATTTGATCTTAAGGAAATTGATCAGTCTTTGATTTGGAATGTAACTGAACATCTGAAATGGGCCAAACGCGATTATTATTATTTTGTTATTATAACACTCTGTCGATGCCTATATAAAACCTGTGGAAATGTCTCATTTAGGGCCAGCTGAAGTTAGCCACAATCATGGTATGTTTTGGAATAATAATAATAATCTGAGCCACTTTGAATCAACCTCATCAACTCTTCTTTTACTGCAATGTCTTGGAAGTGGCGATCCATAAAGTGACAATACAATCCCAGTTCGGAAAGATATGCAGGATTATTTCTAGGCTATGTAAAACCTCCTAACAAGACCTGGGGTACTCAGGGATGGAAAGCTCTTGAAAAATGTACTCCGTACCTATTCCCAAGTGTAAGACAAGAATTAAAATAAGGCTTCAGTTTAAAGAGAAAAGAGTGCAGCAGCTCTCTGAAAAAAACTACAGGCTGTCATTGACTTACAACAGTTCATTTAATGACCGCTGAGAGTTACAACGGCACTGAAAAATGGACTTACGGCCACTTTTCACACTTATGACTGTCCAGCATCGCCACGGTCATGTGATCAAAATTTAGACACTTGGAGAGACTTCCGGTGACATCGCTGCGAGGTCGACGCAGGGGAACGGGGCTCCGCACCCCCGTGCTTCATCTTTGTCGTCAGAGGGCCCACCCAGGGGCTAAAGTCACACTGTAGGGGTGACTAATAAGAAGGGACTCCATGTGGGTCACGGAGAGAGGCGGCACTCCAGCTGAATCCAGGGTTTTTTACCTCTATACCGAAGACGAGGCGGCCATCATGGCACCGTGAAGCAGGGGCTGCCAACAAAATTTAGACACTTGGCAACTGGTTCATGTTTATGACGGTTGCAGGGTCCCCGGGGTCCTTTGGTTCCCTTTTGTGACCTTCTGACAAGGAAGGTCAATTCCCTTAACAACTGTGTTACCCACTTGACAACTGCAGATTCACTTCACAACTGCGGCAAAAAGAGTTGTCAAATGGAGCATAACTCACTGAACAAACGCCCCACTTGGCAACAGAAATGTTGTGCTCAGTGTCGTAAGTCAAGGACTACCAACATAGGCAATCAGAGGTGCCGCATTTGTCAAATCAGAAGTACACTTGATATTTCCTTTGCATGTGGTTTGTTGTACCATGTCAAGGAGGAGGAAAAGGAGATGGAGGAGGAGGAGGAGGAGAATGAGAAGAAGCAAATAATAAAAGAAGCATTTGGAACAAAGGAAGATTACAAACATCTTGCAAAAGGACATAAAATAAATTGTAAATCTCTGGCTACAGGACAAATAACAACAAAAGTTCCTTTCCTGCCTCCAGAACAATCAAAATGAGTGCCTTTTCCCCACTTCTGATTTCTGTACTTCAAACATGCTATCTTATCCGTAATGTATTTCCATTACCAAGACATATAGACGTGTACATAAACTGCATTACTGGTGTGTGTGTTTTTTAAAAGTGCACAATATTGGTCCTTTTAAAAAAAAATCCTTTATACAAATAGATTTGAGATCAGTCTCTTTGCCTTGCGGAGATACACAGTACCTGGCGTTTTTTATGCTTTAATAATTTGATGTGAAATCACCAAAGAGTCTACAGAAGAGGCCACTGTTTTGCTACTAGAGTTTGACAGTCACCACACAAGCCCCAGCCCTTCCAAGGCACAACGGTGCGACCTGAAATAGGAAAAAAGTAAAAGAAAAAAGAAAAAAAAATCAAGGACAACATTATCAATACGACTCACAAATACTTTGTAAAAGAGAAGTCAGCTTTTTGGTGGAATAGAAATTGCCTCCAAAAATCATGGACACTCCATCGCTGGAGGTTTTTAAGAAGAATCTAGAGAGTCACTTGCCTAAAATAGTATAGGTGCTCCTGCTTGAGTTAGGGGCTGGACTACAAGACCTCCAAGGTCCCTTCCAGCTTTATTCTATTCTATTCCTTATTCTATTCTATTCTATTCCTTATTCTATTCAACTCTAATTATTCTATTCTATTCCTTATTCTATTCAACTCTACTCTAATTCTCTATTTTATTCTATTTTATTCTATTCCTTATTCTATTCAACTCTACTCTAATTCTCTATTCTATTCTATTCCTATTCCTATTCTATTCTCCATCCTTTCTCAAATAAAAGCCCAATTACAATCAAGAGCTCACCTACTAGGCCAGTGATGGCAAACCTTTTTTGGCTCCCAGGCCAAAAGTGGGGGGAGTGGAGGGGGGGCGTGGGCAGGCGTGCCACACCCATAATGCTATGCCCATACACACACACACACACACATACATGGGTGTGCGACCAGCCCCCCCTCTTTTTGGTGAGGTTTTTTTTCACCCTCCCCAGGCTCCAGAGGCTTTCTAGGAGCCTGGGGAGGGAGAAAACAGCCCCCCTGGAGGCCCTCCAGAGGCTTCAGGAGCTTCCATGAAGCCTCCGGAGGTTGAAAAATGGGCCTACGGACAAACCGGAAGTCTGTTCCTGAATTTCCAGGTTTCCCGTAGGGCCGGTTTTCCTTGAAGCCTCCAGAGGGCGAAAAACGGCTTCAAAAGAAGACGCTGGACCTGGCAGGGCAACGCCTCGCATACCCTAATAAATGGTTCCACGTGCCATCAGGGTGCTAGGCTCAACCTTGGAATGTTTTACCTGGCATCAAAACCTCAACAGTTTCCAAAATTGTTAAATCTGATCATGACACGATCACCATCATCTACTGAATTTATACGCTTCTCAACCTTACAGCGACTCTCCAGAAATGTTTTTCTTAATATAGCATTTATCCTTCTGCTATGGATTTCTCCCCTTATTAAACCAATCCTGCTAGGCTAAATTAAAATCCTTGATGAATTTTATTCGATTTCTGAGTCAGATTAACACAGTCCAGAATTTACACTGTTGGAATAATAAAAGGAAATATTTCAAATGTAAATTATGGTTGGATTTCTCATATGACTCTTGTGTGGACATTTTTTGCCTCTTATTAAATACCAGGTCCTTTCTCATATATTTGAAAAAAATAAAAGTTTTCTGGAAACTTTCATTCCACAGTTAAAGAAAATATTTATGATCAAAGACCCCCCCCCCAAAAAAACCAAACCATCTAGAACCAGGTACAATAACAGAATACAAGAAGTCCTCGACTTACAACAGTTCATTTAGTGACCGTTCAAAGTTACAACAGCACTGAAAAAGTGCTTTATGACTGTTTTTCACCCTTACAACCGTTGCTGCATCCCCATGGTCACGTGATTCTCATTTGGATGCTTGGCAACTGACCCATATTAATGACGGTCACAGTGTCCTTGGGGATGGTGGTCACGTGATCCCCTCTTGCGACCTTTTTCTAACACGCAAAGTCAAGAGGGAAGCCGGATTCGCTTAACAACTGCCACGACTTGCTTAACAAACGGGGCAAGAAAAGTCGTAAAATGGGGCAAAACTCACTTAACAACTTTCTCACTTAGAGACATACATTTTGAGCTCAATTGTGGTCGTAAGAGGAGGACTACTTATAGTACAAAATTTCAAAAGAAGCAAAAATAATTAAAAAAATAAGATTCTTAAATGAAAAGAAAAAAAAAGGCGAAGTTCAAACTCTACCCATTCCCTCCCAACACTGATGACGTTACTTAGTTTGGTAATGAAATGCCTGCAAGCTCGGACAGGACCCAAGACCCCACATGTGCTGGTCAGCTGTCTTAACCTCCACATTACCTGTGTCCACTCATTTATCTGAGGGTCATATGATTCTACTGTATTAAGGTAGGCTTGTCCATCATATCCTCCCACGGCATACAGCTTATCTCCAAGAAGGCAGACTCCCACCGCATCCCTGCTGATGCTCATTGATGCCACTGCGGTCCACACATCTGTTTTGGGATCGTATCTGGTTAAACAACAACAAAAAAAACCCCAACAGGTTTCCATTTCATTGGAGAACTGTCAGGAAAATATCTGCATGGGTTTGTACATTACTCCCCTGAAATCCGTTTCGATTTTTGCGATATAATGACCCAACGAAAGATGAGGCCTTGAAACTCCCTCTGGTTTCCCCAGGAATTGTTTACAGGTAGTCCTCAACCTATGACTTCAATTGGGCGCCAAAGTTAGGTTGCTAAGGGGAGAAATGTGTTAAGGGAGTTTTGCCCCATTTTACGGCTTTTCCTGCCACGTCTCTTAAGTGAATCAGTGCAGTAGTTAAACTAGTGACATGGTTGTTAAGTGACTCTGGCTTCCCCTTGACTTTGCTTGTCAGTGTTGTGGCCCGCCAGCAGCCAGCGGAGTTGGCAGTAGATTCGGGCAGTGAGGAGGTTGGGGAGGAACCTGGGCCAGTCCTGGAGTCTGGGGAAGGCTCTGATGAGGGCTCTGTGTCGGGGGCAGAGAGGGGCCAGGGCCGTCTGACAGTTATCAGCTGCCTTCGGAGTTGGACATCAGTGGGGCAGATGAACAGCTGGAGCCTGTTCCCAGTGTGCGCATGCACAGAGTCCCAAGACAAAGGGAACAGCTAAAGAACAGGGGTTGACTTGGGAGTAAGGCCACAGCGGGACAATGAATGGCCTCTCCCAGAGGAAATAAAAGAGGAGCAAAAGGGGAGTGGAGTTTGCAGGAGACCATTAGTTATCTTAATTGGTTCGTGACTCTTTGAGACTCCTTGCCAAGTTTTACAGATCTCGGCCTGGCAGCTCTCCAAGCCAGATAAGGTCTGTGACTGTAAATCCTCCCTTGAAAGACTTTGCCGGATGTGAATGAGCAGAATTCACGGCAAATTAATAAAAGGGTTTTTTGTTGGGACAAGGAGTTGGCTTCATGCTCTTGGGAAGCCTCGGTCAGAACACTGTTGTAAGTGGAAGACTGTCTTTACAAGTGGACAAGTAACCAGTGAGTGACACGACTCAATGGTTAAAACAACAACAACTGTTAAGTTCACCCACACCACGATTGTGTCAAGCCTTCGAGCTTAAGCGAAGTTAACCATTTATTGGGATCGTACCTTTCTACACAATCGGACAGCCTTGATGTCAAGTTAGAAGCTGGTGCATCGTGACCCCCGATAGCATACAGGAAACCGTTCCAGGTCGTCACTCCCACGCCCCCTCTTCGTTTGGACATTTGAGCGCAGGGTGTCCACTTGTTCGTGTGCGGGTCAAAGCATTCGACGGACTTCAAGCAAGAACTTCCATCTCGGCCGCCTATCGCATAGAGCCTGTGAACGTACGCAGAAATGTTAAGAGCGGTTAACATTAGCTATTTGTTTCCATTGCACAACAGAATGAGGCAAAGTCAGGGGTGGGATTCAGCCGGTTCGCACCAGTTCGGGTAAACCGGTAGTTTGAAGGATGTGTTGGCCCCGTCCACCCTGCCCCGTCCCTTCCAGGAGTCTCCACACGACCCATTTTGGATGCCAGGTAAGGGCAAGGGCTGCACAGAGGTTCTGGAGAGGCAAAAACCAGGCCTTTCAGAAGTCCGGAAACAGGCTTGTTTCCGGCTTCCAGAGGGCCTCTGGAGCTAGGCAGTGGCCGTTTTTGCCCTCCTTGAGCTCGGAGAAGTACTAAATGCAAACGCTTGGTGCCAGTCTCAACTGGGGCTTATTTTTGGGGTAGGGCTTATATTGCGAGCATCATGCTGCGGCTTATTTTCTGGCTGGATCTTATTTTCAGGGAAACAGGGTATATCTAGTGCAGTGTTTCTCAACCTTGGCAACTTGAAGATGTCCGGACTTCAACTCCCAGAATTCCCCAGCCAGCATTCGCTGGCTGGGGAATTCTGGGAGTTGAAGTCCGGACATCTTCAAGTTGCCAAGGTTGAGAAACAGTGATCTAGTGTTTTAGTAAGAAGTTCTGACAACAGCAATAAGAATACAGGTAGTCCTCAATTCACAACCATTCATTTAGTGACCATTCAAAGTTGCAACACTGAATAAGTGACTTACGACAATTTTTCACACTTAAGACTGTTGCAGCAGCCCCCTGGTCATGTGATCAAAATTTGGAGGTTTGGCAACTGGTCCATATTTATGACAGTTGCAGGGGTCTTTTGTGACCTTCTGACAAACAAAGTCAAAGGGGAAGCCAGATTCATTTAAAGACCATGTTAGTAACTTAACAACTGCCATGATTTACTTAACAACTGTGCCAAGAAATGTCACAAAATGGGGCAAAATTTACTTAACAATGGTCTCGCTTAGCAACAGAAAATTTTGGGTTCAATTCCGGTCGTAAGTCAAGGATTACCTGTACCAGAAAGTCTTAACCTTTGGTTGTCTGTGTTTTTTTTTTTCCAATCATATTTTAATTTTTTATATTCTTTATACATAACAATACATTCTGACCGAGGCTTCCCAAGAGCATGAAGCAAATTCCTTGTGCCGGCAAAAAATCCTTTTATTAATTGACTGTGAATTCTGCTCATTCACATCCAGCAAAGTCTTTCGAGGGAGGATTTACAGTCACAGACCTTAACTGGCTTGGAGAGCTGCCAGGCCGAGATCTGCAAAACTTGGCAAGGAGTCTCGAAGAGTCACGAACCAATTAAGCGAACTCATTGTCTCCTGCAAACTCCACTCCCATTTCACTCCTCTTTTATTTCCTCTGGGAAGAGCCATTCATCGTCCACTTGTGGCTTTACTCCCAGGTTGACCCCTGTTCTTTAGCTGTTCCCTTCATCTGGCCACTCTGCGCATGCGCACACTGGGAACAGGCTCCAGCTCTTCTTCTGCCTCACTGATGTCTGACTTCGAAGGCAGCTGATAACTGGCATATGGCTCTGGCCCCCTCTCTATCTCTGACACAGCCCTTCTCAGAGCCTTCCCCAGACTCCAGAACTGGCCCATCTTCCTCCCCAACCTCCTCACTGTCTGAATCTGCTGCCAGCTCTGCAGGCTGCTGGCGGGCCACATTTTGGTTGTCTGTACTTACTTTCCACTTAGTACTGCTACACCCACTGTACTCCTTGGAGTTGACATACTGGCCACAAAGTTCCACTGCCGGGCCTGTGGATCCCACCTTTCTACTGTGTTGAGGTAGCTCCAACCATCGTGTCCTCCCACAGCATACATCGGACCTTCCAATACTGCTACTCCTTCAGAGAAAGCAAACATCACAAATTGCTCACTACTAGATCAGAGGTATCTCCGACTCTTGAGGTGAAAACCAGATCTCTATATTTTCATAAAAGTTTTCAGGGAACATAAAATCTCTCCAGGGAGATGCACATGCCTGCAAGGAATATCATGCCCACAACGTAGTTCTCAGGTAAGATATAAATAATATGAGAAATCAAGTTAATATATATAATGTTGGTTATTACTTGAAATGCTTATTAGCAATAGCACAGACTTATACCATCTTCTTTTAATGACTCCATAATCCTTTGCAGGGTGGAGTCTGGGCAACTGAATGGAGCTGAGTGTTTACTGGCCGGATGTCTTCCTGTCACCAATGAGGAGTTTTGTTCAGCAGGTATATTCTCATTGTGTCCGGAGAGAGAAATATTTAACTCTACCTAGGATTGAACTCACAGCCTCCTGATTGTGAGGTGAGAGCTCCACCCCTAGGCCACCGCACCACTCAGCACTTAGATTTATATACCGCTTCATAATGCTACACAGCACCCCAACAATCTGGTTCCTCATTTTACCGACTCAACCTTTGCACTCCGTCGGGATGAAACTCTAGTCTGTGGGCATAGTTAGCCTGCAATACCGCTTCCTGCGCCACCAGGGCTTCCGTTAAAGTTAATAATGTAAGATATTTGAAAGAAAAGGAATTTAGCCAGAGATAGTTAAATGGGAGCAGATTCTTCCTTTGGGAAGCCAGACTCTGCCTGTCACAAGCCAGGACAAAGGGTGAGTGGTGGAGGAGTAACACCTCCTTAAAAAACCTTGGTCCAGCTGGCCCGGCTGGGAGTACCTCGTATGGGCCCCTTTCCAGGGTTACCGGAGAAGATGGTCGATGGTTTTGAAGGCGGCAGAGGGCTTTACGCCCCAACGGCAGATAAAGGGGCAGAACCATCTTCTAGGAGAAGGGAAACTCTTGATTACAAACCTCCACTACCTTGTGGCTACATCTGGAAAAGGCTTCGGGAGTCAACCTCGAGGCAAAATCCGGAGCCGGAGTCCCGGAAGCAGTTCGTGACTGTGTGCAACCACGTTCTGGCAACACCTGCGACGCAGCTGGAACCAATTGTATCAGCTCTGCCTTTCCATTGGATTATTTCAGCGATCTGCTGCTTGGGTAACCATCTATCCTCCATATTAATCTACCCTGGAGAGGACACTCCAGCTTTACCTCTTTCCAGAGCATGATAACCGTAGTCTTTTGAGATTGATAGATGCCAAGGTAACTAGTACAAATTTATGGCTCTAAATTGAGAACCACCAATATAGCTAACATTATTTAACAGTTTTAAAGTTAATTCCCCCCCCCCAACAACAACAAACCCATAAATAAAACATTGGAATCGCTTATTTGAGTTAATCTGGTAACAGCTCAACTCATAACACTTTTTTAAAAAAACAAAAAATTGCAAATATGTATACGTACCAAGCCCGTGCCTGTGAGTTGACATGGGTGGCATCACACTCCAAGCTTTTGTCTTGGGGTTATAACACTCCACAGTATTCAGTGTTTTTAGTCCGTCTCTACCTCCGACGACGTACAATTTATCATCTAACACGGCCACTCCAAACTGTAACCTTCTCCCATTCATGTTTGCAACAGGAGTCCACATATTGGTACGGAGATCGTATTTCTCAATGCTGGTTGCTCCTTAAGTAATAGTATAATATATGGTTTTTTTTTTAAAAAAAAAAGAATACTTGGAACAATAATTGCAGTTCTATGAAAATGAAACAGATTGGACACCATGCAGAAGGTTAGGAATAGTCTTACTAATTAAATAGGCCACATCCAAACTGAGGCTACTATTTATACTTGAACTGTACAGGTGATTAAACCAATTAGTTGTGCTGTGGCCTGCCAGCAGATTCAGACAGTGAGGAGTCTGGGGAGGAACAGTCCTGGAGTCTGGGGAAAGCTCAGATGAGGGCTCTGTATCGGAGGCAGAGAGGGGGCCAGGGCTATCCGACAGTTATCAGCTGCCTTCAGAGTCAAACATCAGTAAGGCAGACAAACAGCTGGAGCCTATTCCCAGTGTGCACGTGCACAGAGTTGCCAGGCGAAGGAAACAGCTAAGGAACAGGGGTCGACTTGGGAGTAAGGCCACAGGTGGACGGTGAATGGCCCCTCCCAGAGGAAATAGAAGAGGAGCAAAAGGGGAGTGGAGTTTGCAGGAGACCATTAGTTCGTTTAATTGGTTCATGACCCTACGAGACTCCTTGCCACGTTTTGCAGATCTCAGCCTGGCAGCTGAGCAAGATAAGGTCTGTGACCGTAAATCCTCCCTTGACAGACTTTGCTGGCTGTGAATGAGCAGAATTCACAGTGAATTAATAAAAGGGTTTTTGTCAGGACAAGGAGTTTCTTTCATCCTCTTGGGAAGCCTCTGTCAGAACAAGATGCTCATGAAACTCTCAAGTGCAGGTAGCCTCAACGTACGGCCATAACTGAGCCCAAAATCCATGTTGTTAAGTGAGACATTTTTAAAGTGAGTTTTACCCTTTTTTATGACCTTTATTGCCACATTTCATAAATGAATCCTTGGAGTTGTTACGTTAGTGCAGGGATATCCACTCCTGAGGGCCACATCAGGGTTGTGTTTGACCTCGGGGGCCCGGGGGGGTAGTTCGAGGTCACTGTTGGGGGCACCTGTGGGGGCCTGAGCGCCCTGCCACCAAATACGGGCTCCCAAGCTGTGTTTTCAGCTGCAACGGCCTCCTGCAACCCTCTGCCATCGAAAACGAAGCTCGGGAGGGCCACACGCTCCATTTTCACTGGCAGAGGCACCACAGGCTGATTCTTCCCTGTTTCCAATGTGGCTCCATGGGCCAGATCTAAGCACCTTGCGGGCCAGATTCAGCCCCCGGGCCTTGAGTTGGACACCCCTGTGTTAGTGACATGGTTGTTAAGTGAATACGGTTTACCCATTGAGTTTGCTCGTCGGAAGGTCACAAAAAGTGCGACTTCATGACCCCGAGGACACTGCAACCGTCATAAATACGAGTTGCCAAGGGTCCAAATTTTGATCACATGGCCATGAGGATGCTGCAATGGTCATTAAGTGTGAAAAATGGTCGCAAGTCACTTTTTTCAGTGCCGTTGTAACTTTGACCAGTCCCCAAAGGAACTGTTGTGCGTTGAGGACTCCCCGTATGATGGATTACTTTTTAATCTTTATTACAAACCAATATACCTTTAGTGGCATCCATGCCCCCCACTGCAAACAGGACGCCCACAGTAGATTTTCTAGGCTTCGTGCGAGGGCTTTGCAACATGGGCCTTCTCTCTGGCAACAAATGGTACTTCATTGCTTCCATGATGAGTTTTTGACATTCGATGTCATCTCTGAAGAGTACGTTGTTTTCCATGTCGGCCAGAAACTAGGCAAAAGGAGAAATGAATCTGCTGAATTGTTAAACCACAACAGTGGATCAGGAATAAGCCAGCATGAAATGCACATTAATTTGGCACTATGGATATCATCTATTCTAACCTATCCTCAGTATGTACGCTTAATAAATGATTTGCAATAATCTTCTTCTTTCTACTATATAGATAAAAACATGGGTGGGTGTGGGTGGGTAGGTGGGTGTGTTCCAGCATAACTCTGGAACACCTCAAACAATTTCAACCAAACTTGGTACAGATGACTTAATCTCTGGAAACAAATACTGTGGGATTAAGACACCCCTAACACCCCTCGGGGAGGGGGACTGTTCTGTTAAGATACAGCCTGTTGGGCCTTAAAATGGCTTCTACCGTACTGCCTTAAAATGGCTTCTACTGTACAGCACAGTGGAGGTGCCATGGTAACAGCTTCACAGTACTCTACAAGGGGGCTCTCTCTAGTAAGGGGGAAAACCCAACATTAGAAATTACGTTTCGTCTGGACATTTTCCCCCTATAAATAAATACCCGAGCAATGCCAGGTTATCAGCTAGTCAGTAAAGTGGTAAAAAGAACAAGCACTAGTGTTAAAGATTTCTGTAGATCAAAGCAGGCTTCAACTATTTTCTCTACAATAAAGATCCATTTAATGGAAGTGGTAATTGCTCTGTTAAGATGAAACTTTCACACAAAGGATTTGTGCTACAGCCAGGTTAATTAACACTGCAATAAACATGAAGAATATAGAAATTATATTACACACTACTGCTCTCTAGTTCTGCGCTTTATGTGCTTGCAACTGCTGCAAATTTCATTAGTATCGTAAGCTTCGGCGAATGTCAGCTTCAAGAGATTCTGTATAATTCCTAACAAACGGCGGAGCATAACACACATTCATAGGCATCAAAATCATGTTTTACAGTATTAATCCTCACAATAGAGCAATATGCTTGCCCTAAATTAACTAGATTTGCTGCGTTCTATCCAAATCAACGTAGGTTACTCTTTAAAATGTTGCAACTCTAATAACTGGTTTAACTGATCTAGTAAAATAACATCATCAACAAATATTGATCTACAATTTAGCAAAGCTTATATTAATATAATGTAAGAAATTAAAATTTCTGGCGTACTAATCCAAAGCACTGTGAAGCGGTATATAAGTCTAAATGCTACTGCTATTTTATTTAAGACAATGTTTATGGCGCTTTTCAGTCATCCAGGTCACGGTTGTCCCAAAGGTGTTTTTTCAGGAGGCAACTGGATTTCCTTGTTTTTCTTTGAAGACGTTTCGCTTCTCATCCAAGAAGCTTCTTCAGCTCTGACTGGATGGTTGGGGAATGGAAGGATTTATACTCCTTGCAGATGGCTGGTCATTTGCATCCTTTTAGAGGACACAGATTAAACCTCTCTAAAAGGATGCAAATGACCAGCTGTCAGGACATTCTTTTACTCTATTTTATCATCATACTCGTTCTGCAAGGTATGTTAGATAAGAAACTGATTTATTGATTGATTTATTACATTTATATGCTGCCCTTTTCCCCGAAGGGGACTCAGAAACAGAACCGACGTCAGCCGGTAAGGGTCATTGGGGGTTTGGAAGTTTTTCCTTCCTAATTCAAATTCTAACTGCATCACCATGCAGAGCCTCTTCCGAATTTTAAAATTCAATTTTTGATTTCAGCTCAAAAGCACGAGCGTTACATTTGGTTCACACCGAGCAAGACAAAAACCATTCAGTTAACCAGATCTGACAGATTAATAACGAATCCATAGGTCTTTTTGAGCTTTTCTGAGTGCCCCACGGTAAACCACTGTTTTGCAACTGATCGCCACGCGCACAAGATGGCAGTTGGCTTGTCATTAATTTTAAGGCTGACATAGAAAAGAGCCACTGATTTTAGTTACTTGGACTATCACGCTCTAGATCAGCAGTCACCAACTGGTGGTTCGCGAGAAAACGTTGGTGCTTCGCAGAAAAATAATTTGCATCTTTTATATTGCACTAAATCCAGGGTCCTCAAACTACGCCGGCTGGGATGGATACATGTAATGAACATTTGTGTTGCTGCAGAGAGTCTCCCACTTCGGGATCTTGTGCTGGTTGGAGGGGAGGCAGAAATTCCGACTTGGGGTCTGCTTCAGCCTCCTGGTGGGGGGCTTTGGGCGGAGGCTGGAGGGAAGAGCCGCTGGTGGTGAAGAGCCGGAGGGCCTCGTTCCAGTGGGACTGTTATCATGGCCTGGAACTCAGCCTGCTGAGCCTCCAGGCGCCGGTACCTGGCCTTGCACTCCCGCAGGTCTTCCCTCTGCTTGGAAAGCCTATGCTGGTAGTCCTCAGTGAGGTGCTTCAGCTGAGTCTCCTTCTCCGTCAGATCCAATTTGAACTGAGCTGTTTTGCCAGCTCTTTCTCCTGGTGGCTGCTTAGCTCCAGCAACTGCTTCCTGTTGGGGCCCTAAAGAGCCCGGCGGGCGGGCAAGGAGTAGCTGAGAGAGGAGAACCGAGTAGAGGCTGGCAAGGCACCCCTTGACGTGAGCGACATCGAGTTGCCCATGCCCACTCAGTCATGTGACCACCTAGCCACGCCCAGGAGCCAGTCATTAGGCAGATCATATTAGTGGTCTGTGAGAGTTAAAATTATGAATTTAGTGGTTCCTGAGGTCCGAAAGGTTGGGGACTCCTGCTCCAAAGTGAATACACATGACAGTGAAACAAACAATGGTGCAGACTTTGGAGTATGCGACTGTGTGAGGCAGGAAGAATTGGGGCGGCACATTAACTTCCAGTTAGGATGATCCATTGCTGAAGCTTATACAGAAGAATCTAATCAACTAACAGTCAGAATTAAATTGGTACTTGGTAAGAGTCAACAGAATTTAAGAGGTGTTGGGCTTAGATAGTTTGTGGGAACGTAATGATTCCAGGCTGGTTCCTCTCTTGACTCCGCCCTAGGGTCTGCTTGCTCTCCTCTGGTAGTATACAGTAGTGGCCAAAATTGTGGAAACCTTTTGGGAAAAGTGTATTTTCTAAAACTAGCTAATAACACCACTTTTTTTTTTTTTTGGAGTAGTACTGTAACATTATATATCAATGGAAAGATCATTTAATCAAGAATGTAACGCAATAACTTTTATGTAGGATTTGCTATTAGAATAGCAGTTATAAAGAAGAAAAGTGAAACGCGATAATACAATAATTATCAACATGTCAGTTAATACTTAGTTGGGTAAACTTTAGCATGAATTACGGCCATACAACGTCTTTTAATTCTGCAGCTTTTATAATGTGAAACCAAGATTGAATGATTGCTTCTATGAACTGGGTTTTATTGCTGGGTCGCTTGTGACTAACAAGTTTCTTTAGTCGGCTCCACAGATTTTCAATTGGGTTAAGGTCTGGGCTATTCCCAGGCCATTCCAGCAGTTGATTATGATTATCTTGAAACTCCCCCCCCCAAAAAAAGTGGTGTTATGAGCCATCAAATCTCAAAAATACCAAGAGGTTTCCACATTTTTGACCACTACTGTATACAAAACCTTCATGTCAGTAGGATTTGATAATATTTCCCATTAATCACAGTCACTGGCATAGTTTGGCATTTTATGATTCTACAGCCTGGAACAATTTATATAAAAATTATAAATATCAGTAACTGGCTCTTTGGAAGTCTGTACGGGGCCACAGAATAAATCCGCATGAT
Source organism: Thamnophis elegans (assembly GCF_009769535.1). Taxonomy (NCBI): domain Eukaryota; kingdom Metazoa; phylum Chordata; class Lepidosauria; order Squamata; family Natricidae; genus Thamnophis; species Thamnophis elegans. The sequence goes on along the minus strand of NC_045549.1, from coordinate 73,118,892 downwards.
GATGGCTTACTTGAAACCAATTCAGCTCTCATCTCCCCAGGTGACTAAACGCAGCCATATTTATGCATAATTGGAACAGACTACAAAATACTCATTTCCATATCGCCTGATGTTTTAGTGCTTTGAAGCTTCCGTTAACCAAGGGTATACCCACCCTTCACTGAGATCCATTTGCAAGTATTTAATTAAGGCATCATGAATTTACGTTCCCGTTGAACACCGGACAGATTCTGCCTGAGGAATTTGCATCGCTGGTGGAATTCCCAATAAACACTTGACTGGTTTTGCACGCTTCCCACAACTACGATAAAACGATTGTTTCAGTCCAAGAAATCAGTTCCATGCAGCGACCGAGATAAAAACTTGCCCTGATAGAATTTTTAGAATGGATCAGCAAAGCTGTCTCTCTTTTAATGGGATAGCAGGGTTTACATTTCTGGGATCTTAGTCTCTGTTTCATCCAACAATCTAATTTTTAATCTTTGTAATGATGCTAAAAATTTAATCACGCCCTCGTGTGAACTGGCCTTCTCTCTGTTGATCATTTGAAAACCATGTTTCTAAATTCAGAAAAGACATGCATGGTTAGAAGATCTTGGAACAATTTGTTTCTTTTTTTAAAAAAAGAGTAAATTCTCCATGTAAGAGACCATATTAAGTGGCAATACCTTAAGTCAGTGCTAGTGAACCTTTTCAGCACCAAGTGCTGAAACGGCAGTGTGCACATGTGCAAGCCGTCGCCCATTGCTCTTCCGGGTTCCAGCATGCCGGCCAGCTGGTCTTCACACGCGCGGGAGTGCCGGAAACCAGAAGAGCACATGTGCACATCAGGTGGCTGGTCTTCCGGTTTCGCCACCTGGTGTTCCGGCACACGTATTCGCACCAGCCACCTGGTCTTCGCCCGCATGCGCACCAAAAACCAAAAGACCAGGTGGCCAGCGCGTTGGAAACAGAAGACCAGCCGCCCGGCATGCATGTGCGCACCAGGTAGCTGCTCTTCCAATTTCCAGTGCTCCCGCACATGTGAATACCAGCTGGCTGGCGCACCGGAACCCAGAAGAGCAACGGGCAACAGTTCGCATGCCCACTGAGATGGTTCTTTGTGCCACTTCTGTTCGTCAGCACGACCTTAAGTTACTGAGAGATCTGAAGACAGATGATTGGCTGTAGGGAATGTCATTTACTCACCTGTGGTGCCAGTAAAGGGAGTCTGATGTATGCTAAGAGTTTGCTGAGATCTTTCTTTCGTTGTTCCAAATCGTGTTGCACCCAAGTTAGCAATGCATTAAGGATAGTCTCTTCGCTAGGAATGTTCATATCATCACTAGCTAAAAGCTTTGCAATTTCAGTGGCCGGTAGCAGGAGGAATTCTTGGTTTCTAATTACTTCCATGAAGTGCTCCTAAAAATGATAAGAAGTATAAATAAAACCACGTCTACATGAAACAAAGGGAAAACCTAGATATAAATCTGTATCTTATCCATTTGATTTTTCAGTCTTCTGTCTCGCTCACTGGTATGACACAGGAAATTCCAATCAGCACTCAGTTGCCCAGTGGGGGGAAAAAATTCACAGGGGAAAAAAAAATTGATCTGCAAAAAGTTTTACCAAGCCTAAATAATTCATCCAGAAAAGATCATACGAACCATACAGCCTTCAAAAAAAATTTTTTTAAATATAATTTTTATTAAACATTATTACCTTTAAAAAACAGAAAGAAAAATACAACGACATAAGCAAGACAAATCATACATAACAATATAAAGTAAAACATAGATACAATTGCCGTTTTAAGCATACAACCCCCCCTCCCCCCCGCGGTGACAGTCATTCACAGCCCAGCTTTTTCTTTCCTTCCTCATTGTTAGGTCTCTAAGCCACATCTTCTCATTGCAAGGTTCAGGGATCTATTACAGTACCTATGTTAACTTTCCCCATTTTAAGTCCCTGCTGTTCTCCTTGTCGCCCACATATACCATAGGTTCCAGTTAAGATAATGTTCTGTTTCTCCTTTGTCCCTCAGCCAACCCGTCATTCTGTCCATTTCTGCACATTCATAAATCTTTTTAATTATAGCATCTTCCGACGGTATAGTAGTGGATTTCCAAAATTGTGCATAGGTTATTCTTGCGGCCACAATTATATGCAGGCTCAAATGCCATATTGAACTGCTTATGTTTTTTGGTTTAATGCTTAGTAAAAGGTTCTCGGGTCTCCATTCAATGTTTGCCCCGGTAACCTCTTTTAACCATTTTTTAATCCTTTTCCAATATTTCGTGGCCTCAGTACAGAACCACCAAATATGGTAGAATGTGCCATCCTTTCTTCCACATTTCCAACACAATGGAGATAACCCAGGAAACATCTTGGCTAACCTCGTTGGGGGGAAGTGCCACCTATAAACCATCTTGTATATGTTTTCTTTGAATGCGGTAGATGTTGTAAGTTTAATGGTCTTACTCCATAGATCCCACCATTTGCCCATTTCAATTTCATAGCCTAGGTTTCTCTCCCATACTATTAGAAGGCTTTTGTCCATCTCTTCATTAGTATCTTGGCAGGTCAAAAATTGGTAGATCTTCGATAACATTTTCTTGTCTCCACCAAACAAGATCTTGTCTAGCCCCTGAGGGTTTGGGTAGATCCCGAAACGTGCCTTATCACTTTTAAACCTGTTTCTAACCTGTAAATATTCCCACCATTCCAGATTCCTGCCCTGTTGCTCTAATTCCATCTTTGTTTTCATGTTGCCATCTTCTGTCATGATGTCTTTATATGTTATGTTTCTTGTCCAATTAAATACACTCGGATGCGTTAAGGCCTCTAATGGTGCCAACCAACACGGAACCCTAAGATAATATTTTTTCCTCATTTTTTCCCAGACCCCCATCAAAATCTTCCGAATATAATGTCCCATGAAATACCTATGGGGGGTGTCTCTTTCTTGCCAGAGGGAGGCATGCCATCCCTGGGGGAGGTCATGTCCCTCTATAGCCAATAGGCGCCTTCTATTCAACATCACCCAATCTTTCACCCATGTCATGATTGCTGCGTTATAGTATGCTTCCCAGTTGGGTACTCCGAAGCCTCCCACTTCTCTGCGTTTTTGCAATGTTTGGGCTTTGATTCGGGCTTTCTTGCCTTGCCATATAAACTGTGTCACTATTGTCTCCAAAGATTTAAAAAAAAATTTGTCCAATTTAGTTGGTGCCGTTTGAAACAAAAACAAAAATTTTGGTAATACATATGTCTTGACTGTCGCAATCCTGCCCATCAGAGACAATTGTTTGCTACTCCAATTAGTCATATCTTTGGATACCTGTTGTAGCAATTTCATATAGTTATCTACCTTGATAGAGGAACATCTCTCCGTGAGCCAAATTCCCAAATATTGTACTTTGTGGGCCATGTTGATCCCTAACAGGCTTTGTACTTCCCTTTTCTGGTTCAGAGTCATATTCTTAATTAACAGTTTTGTCTTCTCTTTGTTTATACGTAGCCCCGCTATCCTACCGTACTCCTCTATTTTACGTAAAAGTTGTATCCCAGAAGCCATAGGATCCTCCAGGATAAAAACAAGGTCATCGGCGAAAGCCTGGACCTTAAATTCCTGAGCTTTAGCTCGTAACCCTTTAATTTGTGTATCACTTCTCACTATTCTAAGAAGGGGTTCTAATGTGAGGATAAACAGTAGGGGGGATAGCGGGCATCCTTGTCTTGTGCCTTTACCAATCTCAATGTCACCCGCCTCTTCTCCGTTTACCAATATTGTTGCGGTTTGTCGTACATAAATTGCCCGAATTGCATTTAAGAAGCTTTCTCCAAACTTCATGTTTTCTAATTGTGACAACATAAAATTCCAATTTACCCGATCAAAAGCCTTTTGTGCGTCAAGAAACATAAAGGCCACTTGTTTGTCCGGCCGAGCTTCATAATATTCTAAGGCATCCAAAATAATTCTGACATTATCTTTCAAATGCCTTGACGGCAGGAAGCCGTTCTGATCAGGGTGTATAAATTTGTTAAGGAAAAATTTGAGTCTATCTGCCAATATAGCTGCAAAGATTTTATAATCCACATTCAAAAGTGAAATGGGCCTATAGTTTTTAATTTGGGTACGGTCAGCTCCAGCTTTAGGCAAAAGGGTTATATAAGCCTCGGCCCATGATTTCGGTGCGATAGAATCCGTCAAGACAGCATTAAATATTGCTATCATCTCTTGTCCTAAAATTTCCAAAAAAGATTTATAGATTTCAACTGGCAAGCCATCCATGCCAGGAGTTTTGTTGTTTCCTATTTTTTTGACTGCCTTTTCTAATTCATCTATTGTTATCTTTTGGTTCAGTGCCCCTTTTGCTTCATTTGAGATCTTGGGTAGATTTGCATTGTCTAAAAATTCCTTAATCTGGTCCTCAGAAACTTCTTCCCTACTATATAGTTGCTGAAAAAAACCTTGGATAATTTCCTGTTTCTCCCCCTTGGTTTCTACTAATTCCCCTTTACTATTCTGCAGTTGAGCTATACGTCTGCTCTCTCTTTCTTTTCGAAGTCTATAAGAGAGCCAACGACCCAGTTTGTTGGCATGCTCAAAAAAGTTTTGCTTAATCCCCTTAAGTTTTCGAGCGACATCCTCCTGGTCTAAAAGAGAGATCCCGTGCTTAATTCTAGCCATTTCTTCTTTTTTCCTATCATCTAGTGGGTTCTGTTGCAAGGCTTTTTCTACCACCTCCAGTTTAGTTACCCATTTTGCCCTCTCTTCTAATTTTTTCCTGTGGGTACCTATTGTATGTTTAATAGCTAGGCCTCTCATATAAGCCTTGGCCGTATCCCAAAGTATTTGTGGGGTTACTCCTTTCCTATTTTCTTCAAAAAAAAACCTCATTTCCCTTTTAAACATTTGCTGAAATTCTTGTTCTTTCACTATCTCTGTATTCATCATCCACCTTCTCTTCCTCCCCTGCCTTACTCCTTTCCACACCAATAAGAGTGGATTGTGATCGGCCCAAGTGTTGACCTCAATTGCTGCTTCCTTAATCAAGTCCCCAATTTCTGGTGTCAACCAGGCCATGTCGATCCTAGAACAGGATTGGTGTCTATGTGAAAGGAAAGTAAATTGTTGTTTCTGTGGGTGGAGTTCACGCCATACGTCCTTTAATTCATATTCCTCCCTCATGTCTTCAAAGGTTTTGGGGAGAACTCTCCTCCTTTCTCTTAATTTCCCCCCCTTTTGGATGTTTCCTGGGTTGTAATCCATTGTCCTGTCTGCCACCGCATTATAATCACCCACCACACAAATATGATCATAGCCTAACTCTGCAATTTTTAAATGCAACCTTCTAAAGAAGGTACTTTGGTTGTCATTCGGTGCGTATATGGCCACCAGCAAGATTTTATATCGACCAAATTTCAATTCGACCATTAAGATTCTACCCTCCCCATCCGTATACACCAATTTAGAATCGATATGGTCTTTAACATACAACACAATGCCCCTTTTCTTTTCATCTGCCTTCAAAATATTTATATACATTTACATTTATATTTAAAGTGATCTGCAAAAAGTTTTGCCAAGCCTAAATATTTCATCCGGAAAAGATTGTAGCAACTGTACAGCCTTCAAAATATTTATCAGCAGGAGAGAATGCAACTATATAGAGCTGAGGTGGCGCAGTGGTTAGAGTGCAGCACTGCAGGCTACTTCAACTGACTGCAGTTCTGCACTTCGGCTGTTCAAATCTCACCGGCTCAGAGTTGACTCAGCCTTCCATCCTTCCGAGGTGGGTAAAATGAGGACCCGGATTGTTGGGGGCAATATGCTGACTCTGTAAACTGCTTAGAGAGGGCTGAAAGCCCTATGAAGCAGTATATAAGTCTAACTGCTATTGCTATTGCTAATGCAATGCAATGCATTCTCTCCTGTAAATAAATATTTTGATGGCTGTACGGTTTGTGTAATCTTTTCCAAATAAAATATTTAGGCTTGGTTAAAAAAAAAAAAAAAATCAACTTAAGGAAATAATCTAGAAGGCCAGAATATTCTGATGACAGCAATAAGACAGTCCTCGACTTACAACCTGAATTGACCCCAAATTTCTGTTGCTAAGCAAGACAGTTGCTAAGTGAATTTTGCCCCATTTGATGACCTTTCTTGCCAAGTTGCCAAGAGAAACACTGCAGTTGTTTATTAACACGGTTGTTAAGTCTTCCCCATTGAGTTTGCTTATCAGAAGGTCCCAAAAGGTGAATCACATGACTTCAGGGACTTTGTAACTGTTATAAATATGTACCAGTTGCCAAGCACCGGAATTTTTATTATTTTTCATTATTATTTTATTGTATTGATCCTGTAAGGAGGGGTTCTACCTGTATTCATTCATTTCCATTTTGGACCATAAATGTTAAGTATTTTGAAATTTCAATAGATTCAAATGCTCCCCACCCATACCTTTTCTGCAATTAACTTCCGTTTGAAGTGCAATCCATAATTCCTGGTGCTTAATAAGCAGTGGTATTAAATTCAGGTAGTCCTCGACTTACAACAGTTCACTTAGTGACCATTCCGCAAGCCTCCGCGACACTCCAGCTGCTCGGCGGAACGTCACACAGGTGCCATATGCGCCATGCGTGTTCGTGGAAGCGCCAAAGGCTTAAAGGACAGGTAAGGAGCTAGGGTGGGAGGGAGGGTGGGCCCTCCGGAGCACTGTACCTGAATGGTATCCAGTGCTCCGGGCATGCTCCGGTACACCCATACCGGGGCATACCGCCTGCAACCCACCACTGGGCTGTCCCCACTTTGTCGCGGTCATCTTTAGGCTGCCTCTTCGTTCCTGCCACGGCTGAGAGGGGAAGTAATCTCCGGGTCTGAAGGGAGAGTGACTCTCGATCTCTCAGGGTGCCCCTCTTTGCTTCGCCGCTTCTACAAAGCGGCTTAGGCTCCTCTTGGAGCCCCCAGACAAGAGAAGTCAGCGCAGGGGACGAGAGGAACAAGGAGACCCCGTTCCCTGCATCTGTCTCGTGGCGACGTCAAAACTGGAACAAATCTTGAGCTCAGTTGTGGTCATAAGTGAAGGACTTCCCATTGTGTAGTTTCTCTCATTACAAAAATAAGGGCAAAATGGCTGCTCCTTTAACATTTTTGATTCCATGGAGCTTTTAAAGCAAATGAAATTAGTAGAGATTTACTCTAATTGAAGATTCAATTGGCTTCCACATTTCTGTACCGTTTCCATGGCAACGTATATTTCCAGCCAAAGGAAGTGCTTCTATGGTGCTCCTTATTACTAAAATTCAATTTCATGTCTCTGTTGGAATTAAACCATTATTTTATTTTATTTTATTTTTAAAAAAGGCCTGGGAAGAATTGATGTAGCACAACCAATTACTCTGGAAAATCACTTTTTAAAAACCATCTTAATTTAAATTTTATTCAAGTCAAACTGTTAAACGCTAGAAGAGTGTCTTTGGCTTTGTGCTTTTTTTTTTCAATGCCAATAGCCTTGAAAGAGTAATTTGCATGGCTTTAGCCTTAGGGAAAATGCTATAAAATATCTCAATAAGTTTAATAAAGGAAAAATTAAAGTATCAGTGATACAAATAGCAAAATAAGATATCAGAAATCACTGGGGAGTAGTTCAGGTGTCAAAATTCTTAAGGTATATATTTTTAATAATATACATGTAGTCCTTTACTTAAAATCATTAAATCATTATAATAGAGCTCTTAATTTGTCCCAAATACTATTGAATATGTCATCATGTTTAATTTTTTTGGAATTTGTATAGATTTAAGTGCTCTTCTTCAGAGCTCAAAGTATCTCAGACACATAACCTTAGTCACCATTGTTACAGCTATGAAGAAGAACAGATTGTACAGGTTGTCCTCGACTTATGACTGCAATTCAGCCCAGAGTTTATGTTGCTAAGAGAGAAATTTGTTAAGTGAATTTAGTCCCATTTTATGGCTTTTCTTGCCACATTTGTTAAGCGAATCACTGCAGTTGATAAATTTGTAACATGGCTGTTAAGTGAATCTGGGTTCCTCATTGACTTTCCTTGTCGGAAGGTCGCAAAATGGGTTATGTCTCTCTCTCTCTCTCTCTCTCTCACACACACACACACACACACACACACGGCACAGTGCAACTGTCATAAAAGTGAGACAGTTGTCAAGCATCCAAATATAAATCAGATGACAAAAAATGCTGCAATGGTCGTAAGTGTGAAAAACAGTCATGAGTCATTGTTCAGTGCCGTTATAATTTTGAACGGTTACTTAATGAACTGTTGTAAGTCAAGGACTACCATATTTTTGGAGTATAAGATGCACCTTTCCCCCGCCTAAAAGAGGGTGAAAATTTGGGTGCATCTTATACACCGAATGTGGCCCCACCCTTTGGCCTCTGCCTTCCAGCAATTTGCCTCCTTGCAGCAAACGGGGAAAATGGGGCTTGCGGAGGCTGCAATAGGCTATAACAATCCCTGCAGCCTGAAACAGCTGATGATCGGAATGCGCTTAAACTGAAAGTGAAAGTGAAGCAAAAAAAAATATTGCGCTAATCAGGCTGTTTGCTGCAAGGAGGTAAGTCAATAACTATAAATGCCTATAGAATATACAAATTATTACTTATTTTTAAAGACTGCTTTATTATTGTTCTGGACAGCTTGACAAAACGTAGCTTTTTAAAATAAATGCTTGATCTGAAGAGGCCCAGTGCTATTGTCTCTTCTTTTAAATAGCAGAGAATAACGTATAGTTCCAGAAAGCCACATCAATTTTAACAGCATCTGTACAAATATAGTCTGAAAAGTAAAACTACAAACAGTGTATATTATCTGTACTGTTCACTGTTTGTTGCAAGGAGGCAAATTGCTGGGAGGCCGGAAGCAGATTTCTTTCCTTTGTTTTCCTCCCCAAAAGTTAGGTGTGTCTTATATTTCGGAGCGTCTTATACTCTGAAAAATACGGTGCCTGTATCTGGGGGGAAAATGAGCTGAAGTTAAAAAACAGTTGCTTGGCCAATGTACCGGTAAGTCAAAGGGAAAAAAAAACGGATCTAATTATTATCTGAACTATTTAGAACTAGTGGAAATAAAGGTTTTACGACATACGAAGGAGTGAGGGGGATTCTGTGCTCTCTTCTACCTTCTTTGGAAATAAAATAGAAATCTTAATAAACGCATAACGATGGCGACGAGAATGATATTATGGAATGCTTTTTCCATAAATAAAACAAAAGTTTTTTAAGAACTGCATACCATGGTGTAATTGTGAGCCACTTTGTGCAAATCCGTACAACCCTGTGCATCGGCGAAAGAACGGATTCCAAGGCAATTTGAAGGATGAAGCTGCTTCATTAAAAATTTGCAGCAGGCTTCTACAACCTGAGACAGCTGAAGAATACAAGCTGTAGACAGCAGGCACTCAATGTTATCTTCTTTTAATTCAAGACGACCTGGGATGGTTCAAAACAGAGTTACAACGCATGCCATCGGTATCCACTCAAACAGCTACCATGTTTTCCCCAAAATAAGACCCTCCCCGGATAATAAGCCCAATTGGGCTTTTGATGCATGCGTTAAATAAGCCCTCCCCTGAAAATAAGCCCTCCCCCCCCAAAATATTTCAACACAGCAGCAGCCATGAGGTGACCACGCTCGCCGCCTCCTGTGCCTCAAAAATTATAAGACCTCCCTGAAAATAAGGCCAAGAGCTGATTTGGGGGGGGGGGAGTCAAAAGAAAATTAAGACCCTCTCTTATTTTCGGGGAAACATGGTAGTTATGATTTAGACAAGAATAAAAATAAGAAAAAGCCACCGACTCTGAACTTATTTCCGTATTTTGGAAATCTGCCATCAGAGGTTTTTAGGGAAAACCCAGGATGTGGGAATGAGGGCCTTAACTACAGTTTCTAATTAGATTACATTAGATTAAATAAATTTATAGGCCGCCCAATCCCGAAGGACTCCGGGCGGCTTACAACAAATACATTTTAAAAGTAAAAAGTTAAAAAAGGAGGAAACACAGATTAAAAGACCACATCATACACCCAGTCTAATCGGGTCTGGACCTCAGTCATGAGGTCAACAGCCCGAGGCCTGCCAGAATAGCCAGGTTTTAATAGCTTTTCGGAAGGCCATGAGATACTATACTATACTATACTATACTATACTATACTATACTATACTATACTATACTATACTATACTATACTATACTATACTATACTATACTATAAAGTTGGTTCTTGAGACACTTCTATCAAAAAGCTGATGGAACTGAAATAAGGATTTGGATAGAGATCCCCAAGAAATGCCACAGATGTAAGACAGATAGGAAAGACCAAGAAGCTTCTGGAAAATTCTGGCAGATTGAGTGAAACTTGACTCAATGTATATTCCAGCATAACTCTGGAACGCAATTTCAACCAAACTTGGTACACAAGTGACTTACTCTCTGGAAACAAATACTGTGGGCCAAAAATAAAGGTTGAAGTCAGCTGGCCAGCGCATGCACGCGGGAGCTGACAGGCCAATGCCTCACGTGCTCTAATAAATGGCGCCACCTGCCATAGGTTTGCCATCACAGATATAAGGTGTTCTGCCTAAGCAGGGAAGGTTGGACTAGAAGACCTCCAAGGTCCCTTTCAACTCTGTTCTTCTATTGTGTCTTGAAACTTTTAAGAACTGCTTGCTCTGCTTTATAAAAAATATAAAATAAGATTTGAACATCCCAATGTTGGGAGATGATTTAAGGGAAATGAATAAAACAACATAATTGGTGCATTTTAATATTCTCATTTCTTTGGAAAGAACACTTTCGAGTAGTTTGAGTAAAAGCATCCTCTTATCCTTCTGAAATTAGTTTTTAAAAACACACACACCATGCCTTGCTCACTCTAGATCAGTATTTATGGCTATTACTACAATTTACACGCTGTATACAAAGTGGGGGGAACCATAGAGTTTAGCATTTCCTTGGCTTTAAAAGTAACTGCTTTTACCTGTATATGCGTACTGCACCAGCGCCCATAACGCATTGGGTTCCACACCTTCCATTTTGATTTCTTCTTGCCTGGCCTCTCGGACATCGTTAGTAAACATGGCGGCAAAATAATCCGAGACAGAGGACAGCACCAATCTAGGCCCGCGGGAAACAGGAGGGAGACAAGGGAGAAGGCAATTGGGGCCTGCGTTAATTTGGCAGCCTGGTTTATAAAAGCATTTGAAGTAACAATCCACAATAAATGAAGCCGTCAGTACAATTAAAATTGTGTGGTTCTTTGAATGCAATTTTTGTATAAGACACTGTGTGTGAGTATGTGTATGTGTGTGTGTACGCCAATATATTTTTGTGTGTTCACAGCAAAAAGTGAGAGCAAAGGTTCTCCTCCTCCTCTTCTGCTTTCTCCTTCCTCTTCTTCTTCTTCTCCTCCTTCTCAATTTCATTCTTCCTCCTCTTCTCCTTCCTCCTCGTCTCCTTCTTCTTCTTCTTCTTCTTCTTCTTCCTCCTCCTCCTCCTCCTCCTCTCCTTCTCCTCCATCTCATTCTCCCTCCTCCCCTTCCTCCTCTTCTGGTTTCACCCAGAGATTAGATGAAGGTATGTTTGCATGGATTGGCACTAGGTTTTTGTTTTTTTTCCCGTTTTAATGCTGTATGTTTTAACTGAGTGTGTTTTGCAATTTTCAAAATGATTTTATAGGGAGCTACCCTGAGTTGCATGAAAAATGAGCCACCATATTTGAAGGAATGGTTCAAAGAGGCCATCTATGTCAAATTGACCAGCCCCCCCACAACCGAGGGGAAGGGATGTGAAATCATCTATCTCCAGTCTACAACAGAGATCCTTTCAGCAGTTCCAAGAAGGCTCAACACTCATTTGTACCACTCAGGTGACCCTGAGGACACAGACAAACTTCCAAGTGGCCTCAACGACTCCTTAAAAAGGATGCAAATGACCAGCCGTCTGCAAGGAATATAAACCCTTCCATTTCCCACTATCCTGTCAGAGCTGAAGAAGCTTCTTGGATGAGAAGCGAAACGTCTTCAAAGAAAAACAAGGAAGTCCAGTTGCCTCTTGAAAAAGCACCTTTGGGACAACCATGACCTGGACAATTGAGAAGCTCCATAGACATTGTCTTAAATGAAATAGCAATAGCACTTAGGCTTATATACCGCTTTATATACCTCTCTAAGCGGTTTACAGAGTTAGCCTCTTGCCCCCAACAATCCGGGTCCTCATTTTACCCACCACGGAAGGACGGAAGGCTGAGTCAACCTTGAGCCGGTGAGATTTGAACCGCTGAAGTGCAGATAACAGTCAGCTGAAGTGGCCTGCAGTACAGCACCCTAACTACTGCACCACCTCGGCTCTTTTCACTACCTGTTTGGCCGAACCAGTCCGAAACAGGAGCAATCCACCTCTGTACTAGTTTATTGACATTTGTATGCCGCCCACTCCCTTGGGACTCTGTTCAGCCCACTGCTCACCTTCTTCTCTCCAGCACCAGTGTTAGATAGTCATCGGCTGTCCCAGTGGTGGGTTCCGGATCCTGTTCCAACCAGTACAGTTGGAACGGGCCCGGCGTCACACACATGGACGTGTGCGGCGTGCGCGCATGGTGCGCACCTGTGTCATACTTGCTTACGCTTCCGCAAGCCTCCGCAACACTCCAATCTGGCTCCTCATTTTACCCACCACGGAAGGACGGAAGGCTGAGTCAACCTTGAGCCTGGTGAGATTCGAACCGCCAAATCGCAGGCAGGCAGCGGTCAGCAAAAGTAGCCTGCAGTACTTCGCTCTAACCACTGCGCCCACCGTGGCTCAAATATAAAATAAGTTAATAGTAATAAATGTACAAAAACGTCTTTTAAAAGGATAAAAGAGGGAGGGGGGTTTAATAAAAAGATTTCTGAAATGGGTAACAGTAGTTGCCATTAGGTAAAGAGCATCAGCATTAACGATTTTGTTCTGGTTTCAGAAAAATCAATAAGCCTCTCGGCTTTTCTGTTGACAGCTACCGATAACAAACAAGCACACAAACAACGCTCCCTCCTTGGAATCACTGAATGAATGTGCTCAGAATGAATTATTCATACATTCAAATGTTTCCAAAGAGATGGCAGCTTAATCTCTGCTGGCTGGAGAATTCTGGGAGTTGAAGTCCACAAGTCTTAAAGTTGCCAAGTTTGGGAACCACTGCCTTAAGGGATTGAACCCGCACGTACCTGTGTGCCGGAATCCGTCGGTCGCCTGCCACTAACACCACATCGCACAGTTGCTTGTGCCGCAAGTAATTTTCCATTTTTTTAAACGTTTGCTCTGCATGGTTGAGCGCTTGGAAAAATTCATCCGACGGACAAGGCTCCATTGGACGACACGGCAGGCGAGTCTCTCCGCTGTGGGGCGTTCTGGAAACGCAAGGCACACACAAGAATGGATTAGAAAAGGAATTTGTAGGTTTTAATTGTGGGTTTTAAGACAAAAGAGAAAAAAGGCACTTCCTTCCCCTCGTCGGCAAAATGCGGGGCTCTCAAAAAGCTACCGACACTTTGTCAAAAGACTGCAGCCGAACTGATGGGGAAAGCTTTCAAGACTCAAGGTCCTTGTGACATGGATTTTTGCATCCCCGCTCATCCGTGCGCTGTGCGTGGAGGGGAAGGACTGAAAATAGCAGGATGGCATCTAAAGAGACTGAAAATTATTATGGCGCAAGATGAAGTGCAATGTTGTTTTTTTGCACCGAAATATGTTTTAGAGACTCGCTGAACAAAACACCAGCGGTTCGACAGCACGCAATCCCCAAAGGACGAGAAACATTTTTTCTGAGCCCCAAACCTCTCAACTGGAGAACCACTGAAATGGACAATTCGTGCCAGGGAAAGTGGTTCATCCTTCAGCAAAGTTGCAATTCATGGCGCTCACGTTTATAGCATCATAATTACGTTTTGAAATTAGCAGGCTATAAAGAAGATGAATAGGCGGTTAGAAGGGAAAAGGCCGCAGCAATTTCTCGTTTTATGTTCTCACATCAGCAAGGAGGAAAGTGGAAAATGGTTCAGTTGTTACCGCGTTTCCCTGAAAATGACATGCTCTTATTTTGTTTTGACCCCCACGAAATAAGCGCTTGGCCTTATTTTCGGGGAGGACTTATTATTTTTGAGGTGCAAGAGGCAGCAAAAGCGTGGTCACCTCATGGCTACTGCTGTGTTGCAATATTTTCAGGGAGGGCTTATTATAATGCATGCGCTCAAAAGCCCGGTTGGGCTTATTATCCGGGGAGGTCTTATTTTCGGGGAAACAGAGTAGCAATGACCCAGCCAGGATGACTGTGAAGCTAAGGCTTCTGTACCTAAAAAATAATAATTTACTGATTGGAATTCATTAGAGAAAGATTTTATTAAGGTTGAAGAAGCCTTTTTTCAATACACATTCTAAACTATCTTATTTATTTCATGAGTATGTCTTGAAACTGATGCATTAATCATTCGGGAAGACTGCAGTTTGCATCACCGTACACGAAGTATCTAAACACTGCGGGGTCCTTGGTTCTCTGAGCTTGCTTGTTTTCTTGCAGACATTTAATTACCCAACTAGGTAACATCATCACTGCTGGAAGGTGGGGAGGCTTGCTCTCATTTTATATGTACACTAGCTTGTCAATGTTGGTGGTCGTGATCTTGATGGGGCTGTTATAAATACAACTTTAAGAAGTTTTAAAAATGGAATAAACAGCCAAAGAATAATAAAAACTTTGATTTTACTGTGTTACAAATGAGCTAAATTTAATCTCCAGTTAAATTTGTAATAAGGTTTTGGAAATGATTATGAAGAATCTCACCCTTTAATTTATCTTCTATTTTTAAAAAATTCATATTTTTTAAATTGTAATTATAATCTTTAATAAAAATACTACCACAAATATAAAAAAAATGACAGATGTAGTAAAAAAAAAAATCAAACCAAAGCAAACATATGTTATAATCTAAAACTAAGCTACTATTAAAAGTAATTTAAGTTTAAACTAAAGAGCATAACTGTTCTCAAAATTAGTATGTAATTAACCAGGATGAGCCTCTGTGGCGCAGTGGTTAGAATGCAGTATTGCAGGCAAACTCTGCCCACAGCTAGGAGTTCAAGTCTCACCAGCTCAAGGTTGACTCAGCCTTCTATCCTCCGAAGCTGGTAAAATGAGGACCCAGATTGTTGGGGGCAAGAGGCTGATTCTGTAAACTGGTTAGAGAGGGCTCGAAAGCACTGTGAAGCATCATATAAGTCTAAGTGCTACTGCTAGTGCCCTTCCTTCCATCGATCCATACATTGTGGAGCAGGGGTTAGATAGTATTGCAGGCTAATTATGCCACTGTCAGCAGTTCGATCCTGACTGGCTCAAGGTCGACTCATCCTTCCATCTTTCCGAGGTGGTTAAAATGAGGACCTAGATTGTTGGGGGCAAGAGGCTGACTCTGTAAACTGCTTCAACAGAGCTGTAAAGCATCGTGAAGCGGTATATGTAAATCTAAGTGCTATTGCTATTCACCATTTGATGTACAAGACTAAATGGAAATTTGCAAGGAGTGGCAATACTTGCGATTATAGCAATAGCACTGCTTCACAGTGCTTTTACAGCCCTCTCTAAGCGCTTTACTGAGTCAGCATAATACTAATTTTTACACAATTAAGAAGATAAGGTAAGAATTAATCTCTTCAGTGTTCAAACTGCATTCTAATGATAGTAAATACTGTCTGTTGGTTAGCTAGGTTTTAAAGGAAAATCAAAATATAAAACATACTGGCTCTCATATATATCTGTACAATCATATACAATGAGCAAACATCAAATAAAAAATGTACATTTTCTCTATAAACATAGAATCAAAATAAATAAAGTATGGTACTACCAAGCAAATATACCAGGATAACGGACTTCAAATGCAGTTCTTTTGTACATGTGCTCAGAAGGAAAGCTATTTAGCCCAATGAGACTTACTCCCAGGTAAATGTGCATACTACAGCCACCTAAAGTTACATCTTTTTAATTAAAAAAAAGAGTGACAAAGAGAACTCCAGCTATATATTCTCTACAATGTGATGATGTCTAATCTGGATTCCTCTAACCTGCTTCAGCAGGAGTCTGAAATAAATCCTGTATTACACTCCTATTCTTAAACACAGCAAGGACACAAAAATACGACCGTCATAAATACAGATCCAGATTACAATTAAACAACGAAATAGACCTACAGGGAAAAATATTTTAGCCCACTTTCTTTCTAAAACCCTACCCATTCATTTTAAGTCCCTTTTTTCAAGACATTTTGAATACAGATTAGCCATTTCTCATCTGTATTTACTCAGGCAGATTACTGATGAGAATGTAAATATATATATATATATATATATATATATATATATATATATATATATATATATATATATACATACATACATACATACATACATACATACATACACACACACACACACACACACACACACACACACACACACACATTTTTAAAATGCTGGTGAGCCCAGATTTTTTGCAGCTTTTCAATGGCTGAATACATACATATACACACATATATTTATTTATTTATTGCAAACAGCTACCAGGCACGGCTCATTCTGAACAATGAGAAAGCAACGACCTGCATGCAGAGGGGTTTGGTACTTTTTCTTCTTCGACGGCTCCATCCTCAGCATCTGGAACCTCAAGCAGATGTGGATTCTGGATGGTCTCCCTGGTGAACTCCAAGGTGGGCACTTCCGATGTGGCTGCCATTGGCCGAGGAAAGGAATCCGGCAAACCCTGTGGCTTGGACCTATGGGAACCGCGCGATGCCAAAGACGGCGGCAAGCTGCTGGCATTTAGAAACTTTCTGCCACCGGCAGCCGCGGGGTATCTCCTGTCCCAGAAGTCTCCTTCGTGACCGACGTTAGCATGAGGAGGGAGCTGCTGCTGCTGACCAAACCACCTCCATCTGAGCTTTAAAAGCTGCTTCACGTCAAATTCTCTACGCGAGCCAGACATCCTCGGCGAGAGCAAGCAATCGTCTAGGCAACGGGCACAACCAGCGGCACACAAAAGGGCTGGTGCGACCAACCAGAAGAAGAGAAACGCATGGTCTGCCTGTACACAGCTTTCTTTCTTTTTCTTTTCTTATCCTTTCCTTTCTTTCTTTCTCCCTCCCTCCCTTTTTTCCTTCCTTCCTTCATTGCTTCCCAAAACTCCTCCCTCCCTCCTTTCCTTCCTTCCACAACCAGCACTCAGCATAAAGACTGGTGCAACCAAACAGGAGGAGAGAAACGCATGGTCTGCCTGTACACAGCTTTCTTTCTTTTTCTTTCTTTCCTTCTTTCCTTTCCTTTTCCCCCTCCCTCTTCCTTTCCTTTTTTTCTCTTTTTCTTCCTTTCCTTCCTTCCTTCCTTCCTTCCTTCACTAACAGTTGTGCAACCAACCAACATGGTCTGCCTTTATACAGCTTTCTTTTTCTCTCTTTTCCTTTTTTCTTTCTTTCTCTCTTTCTTTCCTTTCCTTCTCCCCCTCCCTCCCTCTTTCTTTCCTTCCTTTCTCTATTTCTTCTTTTCCTTCCTTTCCTTCCTCTCCTCTTCTCTCCTTCCTTCCTTCACCAGCAGTCGTACAATCAAACAACATGGTCTGCCTGTATACAGCTTTCTTTCTCTCTTTCCTTCCTTCGTTCTTTTTTTCTTTTCTTTTCTTTTCCTCCCTCCCTCCCTAGGTAAATGGCATCAAAGTTAGGAAATCCTATTATCTTAACAGATAATTGAAAGAAAATAATGAAACGGGGAAAAATGCCTTGCTACTTTTATCAAGCGTCAAAGCTACACAAAGGCAGGCACCGTGGTTAGGTTCTCGCCAGTGGTTTCATCCTCTTAACATTAGCTTTCAGGAGTTTTAGTTTGAGTTTTTGAGTTTGAGTTTTATTGGGATTTATATGCCGCCCTTTTCCCTGAGGGGACTCAGGGCGGCTTACAACCACAAGGGAGGGGGGTGCAGTGTCAAAAACAGAACAGTATGTGAACAAAGAAAAAATAGTAAAAACACAACTTTCATTCAGCAATCAAACACTCGGGCGGGTGAATTGGGAACCTATCCCCAGGCCTGCTGGGAGAGCCAGATCTTGAGGGCTGCGCGGAAGGTCTGGATAGTGGTGAGGGTACGGATCTCAACGGGGAGGTCGTTCCACAGGGTCGGAGCTGCAACAGAAAAGGCTCTCCTCCGTGTGGTTGCCAGTCGGCATTGACTGGCAGATGGAATTCGGAGGAGGCCCAGTCTGTGCGATCTAATTGGTCGATTTAGGGAGGTAATCGGCAGAAGGCGGTCTCTCAAGTACCCAGATCCACTACCATGGAGTGCTTTAAAGATGGTCATCAGTACCCTGAAGCGCACCCGGAGACCAACAGGTAGCCAGTGCAGCTCGCGGAGGACGGGTGTAACGTGGGCGAACCGCGGTGCGCCCACTATCACTCGCGCGGCTGCATTCTGGACTAGCTGTAGCCGCCGGATGCACTTCAAGGGCAACCCCATGTACAGCCCGTTGCAGTATTCCAGCCTAGAGATCACAAGGGCTCGAGTGACTGTTGTGAGAGCCTCCCGGTCTAGGTAGGAGCCCTAATTTGAATTTGATTTAATTACACAATGCTAGGGAGGCAGGGAGCTACGATTTTAAAAGCCAGCCAAACATTTTGCTTTTGTAAAGACCTCGCCTATAAAAACGGAATTTGAAATGAATTGATTGTAAGACGAGGGCTACCTGCGTAGTAATCATTTAAAGCTTTTGAGGAACAGCTGACAAAAGAAACAACAGACCAAAAGGCCCCACGGGAAGAAGATGGAAGCAAATGCAGTACCTTATACAGGACTCAGAATAGCAGAGTTGGAAGGGGCCTTGGAGGTCTTCTAGTCCACCCTCTGCTCACGCAGGAAAACCCTCTACCATTTCAGACAAGATCTCTTCTTTAAAACTTCCAGTGTTGGAGCATCCACAACTTCTGGAGGCAAGTTGTTCCATTGATTAATTGTTTTCACTGTCGGGAAATTTCTCCTTAGTTCTAGGTTGCTTCTCTTCTTGATGAGTTGCAATCTGTTGCTTCTCGTCAGGTTGTCCGACTCCTTGCCAACAAATCTAGTTACTAACCTCTCTGGTGGGCCTGTGGTATTCTCCTGGGGCAAGGGTCATCAACCTGTGGCTCTGGAGCCGCATGTGGCTCTTTCATCCTTCTGCTGCGGCTCCCTGTCGCCGGTCGGCTCCACAATTGATAGGATTTTCAGTTAGGACAGGTACAGGATACAGGATACCACACTAGGAGGAGACTCTGTGGTGGAGGAACCGGACTTCCGGTCGGCTCCAGAATTGAACAGAGGGGAGGGGCTTCTGGTTAGGACCTTTGTGGCTCTTTGAGTGTTTAAGGTTGCCGACCCCTGTCCTGGGGGAACCCCTTAGTTTTCTCCAGAGAAGACTCCTGTCAATCTTCTCCCGGTGGCCCAAGCTCTGAAGGAATCGGCTGAGAGGGTTTTGGAGAAGACTGAAGTGAGGCACTTTGGACAACTGGCTTTGATTTCACATTGCAAACCGGCTTCAAAAGAATCCAAAGTTTTCTTGACGCAAAGCAGACCTTCACGGCTTCATAGTACCCAAATGTTGTATGTCCAACCCAGCAAACATCCAAACTGTATCGCTGTACTTTAAACCAAGGGGACAAAAATCTTTTGGGAGCAAACCCACTTTGCCAAAAACGGATAGAACTGAGACGTAAGCTCACCTTTTATCCATAGAAGAGAATACACATAACTCAGGATCGAACTGAGAAGTCCTTGCCCCTCTCAGAGCCTGGTGTTTTGCTTGCAAACATCTGGCTTGCAAGCAAACAACTAATAAAATATAAACTAAGGTTATATTTGAGCTGCGTAAAATATAAGCTAAGTAAAATTTAAAACATAAACTAAATGAAAGCTGTTTATTTTAACTCAAATTACGAATAGAACAGAAAATAGAACTGAACAGAACAGAGAATAGAACTGAACAGAGAATAAAATAGAATAGAACAGAAAAAGAATGGAATGGAATAGAGAATAGAATAGAATAAAGGAGGAATAAAGAATAGAATAGAACAGAACAGAAAAAGAATGGAATGGAATGGAGAATAGAATAGAATAAAGGAGGAATATAGAATAGAATAGAATTCTTTATTGGCCAAGTGTGATTGGACACACAAGGGATTTCCAAAGAGGATACATTTATGCTAGTATCTATTCACGTGAAAATATTATGGCTTATTTCCTTTGAGAATCTCTCACAAGTCCGAACTTTCAGATCAGCAATGCCCATTAAAAAGTAACATTCAAACAGCTAATTGAAATCTGCATTTTAGTCTAAACAACTTTCTACCCAAACATTGTCCATAACTATTCGGTCCTTCATAAACACTCTTAAAAGTACTGAGGCGAATTTCAGACATATTAATACCTTCCATGTGTTTTCATTTTCATAAGCGCAGGTAGATTTTGGAGTAGTCATCATGTTTTACCAAGACTGCATCATCGCATGCAATCGTGGATTTTTGGGATCAAGGCTTGGCCTGCACGTAGCTGCCATACACAATTTCCTCAGTTCACTCGAGGTAATTTATTTCAGACCCCATGATCAAAACCATATTTACTTGACTACAAAATTCCAAAATAAAAACAAAAAATCCCCACCCCGCAACTACAAGTTAGATGCAATTCAAAGTATTTAAATCGAGCAATTAGATGTCCCATTTAAATCAATCATAAATCAAGCCATCTGTGTTGTATATGGCTTCCTGTTGCTAAACAAATTAGGGTGTAACTATGAATTAGGATATATAACCAGAGGCCATAAAATGTTTTTCATCCTTAAATTTATGACAGGCTAGCTAGCAGAAATATGGGAAGACGTAACATGATCGCACATCTTTAAATGTTTTGTTTAGTTTACCGTCACGCATTGCAGCCCAGAATTTGGAACCGACATTAAAGATTCCTCCTTATGGAACCTTACTTATGGTTATTGAAGATAGGTTTGTGCTTCAAATCAACCTGAATCTAAATTCACACAGGGAGTTTGGTGAATTTTTAGTAGCATTTTTCTACGGCCTCCTTATAGCTGAGAGGAAGTGACTGATCAGAATCCAACCCCGGCTTTGTTTCTAAGGTAGGACTAAAACTCACCACCTCCTGTTTTCTAGCTTGGTGGTTTTAACCACCATATTTCTATTCAACAGATGAAGGTGTGATAAGAATTAACACCCAATCAAAAATTATACGCTGTTGCTACGTTCTAGATAAAAATGGATAAGCCTGAAAATAACCTATAAAATCAAGAACAAAACCAAGATCTTAGTTTGAGTAAGGTAGCAGAATTCAAGTATTTGAGGGGCTTCCACAAAGGGGTCAATTTATTTAGTAAAGCACTAGAAGGCAGGATAAGAAACAATGGATGGAAACTAATCAAGGAGACAAGCAACCTGGAATTAAGGATAAACTTCCTTACAGTGAGGACAATTAACCAGTGGAACAGCTTGCCTCCAGAAGTTGTGGGTGCTTCATCACTGGAGTTTTTTCAGAAGAGAGTGGACAGCCACTGGTCTGAAATGGTACAGAGTCTCTTGCTTAAGCAGGGGGTTGGACTAGAAGACCTCTAAGGTCCCTTGCAGCTCTATTCTGATTGATTGATTGATTGTTAAAGAGTTGAGTCTTCTTAATATTAAATACTGGGACAAATGTGGAATACTCAACACAACACAAAAGCTGCTTCTGTTCCACCTTACACAAGCATAAAGTAGAAGATCTCTGGATTTTAAAGGACTACAAGTTACCTTTTTTGAGGTTCCCATGATAAATCTGAGATGCAAAACATTTTTAGACTGCAACGTTCACTTAGGTGGGTGCGCGATCCAATAAACTCCATAGGACTTACTGTTGAACAGACTTACTTCCATATTCAATCATTCTCTCGGCGCATGCTTAACTAAACACACTGTCTGGAAAAAAGACAGTTCCAATCTAAAAGGATAAAGGTCACACAGGCACACCTCTTCCTTGCCATTCCACCTCCTACCATCTGAGCCCATCATTCCTGACTGAGTAAAATGAAATAAAGGCGCAGCAGCCAAAGGGATAGGATTCCCACTGAACCGTTTTGGCCAGATTCTGCATGAGGATTATGGCACATTAATGTTTAATTACTTTCATGCTGCAATTAAATTTCCTTCTCCAAATTACAATTACAAAACTCAATCCATATGAGAACTGCTCTGGATGCAAACTTTCTTTCTTTCTTTCTTTCTTTCTTTCTTTCTTTCTTTCTTTCTTTCTTTCTTTCTTTCTTCTGTCTCTTTCTCTTTTTCTTCTTTCTTTTCTCTTTCTTTCCTTCCCTCCTACCTTCTTTCTTTCTCCTCCCTTTCTTTCTTCTTTTTTATTCTCTCTCTCTCTCTCTTTCCCGCCCCCCCTCTCATTTATTGGCCATCTTACTACGAGGTGACTCTGGGTGGCTTACAGTACATGTAGTCCTCAACTTATGACAGTTCATTTAGTGACCATTCAAAGTTACAACAGAACTGAAAAAAGTGATTTATGGCTGTTTTTCAGAGTTATGTCCTATGCAGCATCCCCATGGTCATGTGATCCAAATTCAGATGCTTGCCAACTGGCTCCTGTGTTTATGACTGTTGCTCTGTCCCAAAATCATGCAATCTCCTTTTGCAACCTTCTGACATGCAACATCACTGGGGGGGGGGGGGGAGCCAGTTTCACTTCACAACCATCTTACTAACTCATCCACTCTGTCGATTCACTTAGCAACAGAGGCAAGAAAGGTAATACTTTTAAAGCCCTGCATGGTATCGGACCCGGGTACCTGAGAGACCGCCTCCTGCCAATTACCTCCCTAAGACCTATCAGATCCCACAGATTAGGCCTCCTCCGAATTCCATCTGCCAGCCAGTGTCGACTGGCAACTCCCCGGGGGAGGGCCTTCTCTGTGGCGGCTCCGGCCCTCTGGAACGATCTCCCCGTTGAGATCCGGACCCTCACCACCCTCCCGGCTTTCCGCAAAGCCACTAAGGAATCTCCAGCCCCATTTGAAGTTGCAGCTGTTGTTATTTTAATTTGTTTGTCTTTTATTTTCTTATTGTATCCCCTTCCCCCCTTTGGTTGTTAGCCACCCTGAGTCTCTCAGGAATAGGGCGGCATACAAATTGAATAAACTACTACTACAACTAATAAAATGGGACAAAGCTCACTTAACAAATGTCTCGCTTAACCACAGAAATATGGGGCTGAACTGTGGTTGTAAGTCGAGGACTACCTGCATTATAATGCTTATAATACTTTCAAATTCCCCGTTGATATAATCATCCAAAAATCATAATCCAACCTTAACTTAGGCTGTGTGTGTGTGTGTGTACACACTAATGACTCCTATTATTTGCATTTCTACCAAAGAGGGAGAAAAAAAAAAGTTTAATGGTACAATAAGGAAATGGAGAACTACAAGCATACCTGCCTTCCCCAATGATTTATTTCCTCTTTTTTTTATATTCATTCCAAAATGAATATATGAATGAATGAGTTTTCTAGAACAGAGGTGGGGTTCAGGGTTTAGTGATTGTTGGTCCAGAGCACAGGAAATTGTCATCATTAAACCCTGAAGCCCAAACCGATACCAGCTGGGAAAGCCTAGCCCAGCCTGTTTTAGCTCTAATCCTGTATCCATGGATTTTTTGTTGTTGTTTTACTCCATTTTATTCTCTTACTCCATTAATTCCGCATCGGTTAAGCATATTATTATAAGTTAATACTCACCAGAAGCAGCTTGTAATGGTAATAACTGGTATCAAAATTCTGGAAAATCGGATGGCATCCTGCTCAAGCTTTCCTGGAGGATGGGCAGCTTCGGGATGGACAGGTGATTCAACCTGAGAATGTAAGGTTTATAATGTGAGGATTATCTCAGTTTGGAGAGACTTACCTCTTGCCCAGGACTCCTTTGTAGTACACCACCCCGCTTTTGGTTGTATACTTTTGTAGCATGTTATCTCTACAGCTTCATTTTTATTTATTTTTGCTGTTGTGAGCCATTCAAGAGTTACCCTGAGGTCAGACAGGTGGCCAATAAACTGAATAAGTAAACTATAAAATAAAAGCATAAAATATGAAATGAAATATAAAACAAAATATATAAAACATAACATATAAAATAAGATACAAAATAAACTATAAAATAAAATACAAAATATAAAATAAAAGGTAAAATATAATATAAAAGACAAAATATAATATAAAAGACAAAATGTAAGATGCAAGATAAAATAAAAAGTAAAATAAAACAAAACAAAATATAAAATATAAAAGAAAAAAAAGAGATAAAATATAATATAAAATATAAAGTTAAAATATACTATAAAATAAAAGAAAAAATATAATATAAAAGAAAAGATCAAATATAGGGAGGACAGGCAGCAACGGCTGTAAAGAGCTCTTCCAAAAGTAAATTAGGTTTTTCATATATATATATGTGTGTGTGTGTGTGTGTGTGTGTGTGTGTGTGTGATATTTGTGCTGACAAATAAATAAAGGGAGACTAGTATAGATCTATTTCAAGCTATTTAGCTCTCATCAGCTAAATATGTATGTATGTATGTATGTATAAAAGAAAAAACCTAATTTATGTATGTATGTATTTTATATTTGTAATTCATTTTAATCTATATACAAGTATTTTATGTTTAACCTATTTTAATTTATTTTTAATCTATATTTAAGTATATTTATATCTTTAACTCATTTTTAATCTATACCAGATTTTTACAAAAGCACATATAGTGTGGTTACCATTTGTTTTAGATACATTTTAACAACATACAATATTAAAAAAAAGGAAAAAACAAAATAGAATTTGAAACATAAAATAAAATATAATAGAACGGATAGAAGATAAAATAAAATATAGATTGTAATATAAAATAAGACAAAATATAAAAGACAAAAGGTAATATAAAATAAAAGATAAAAGATAAAATAAAAGATAAAAGATAAAATAAAAGATAAAATAAAAGATAGAATATAATATAAAATAAAGGACAAAAGATAAAAGATAATATAAAAAAGATAATATAAAATTAAACACAAAAGGTAACATAAAAGATAATATACAATATAAAATAAAAGATAAAGTAAACCCTCCTTTTTAGGATCCACAAACCTCAGTGCACCCCAACAACCCCTCTTTGCACCCCAGATCCTGAGGGGAGGCCGGGGGAGGGTTGTTCCTGCAAAGGCACTCTGCACATGCTCAGGAGACCTCTGGTTCAGGAGGCTGCTGCTTCTCACCAAAACTTTCTCCTCAGCCCCCAGCCCAGGGATGCTCTTTGTGGTGGGGGGTAACCGATCCCCAAAGTGGGGTATCACCCTAAAGGAAGCCCCCCTCCCCTCAGAGAACCCCCCCACCCCCGCCCCCCCCCCACACACACTGAGGGGGAAAAGGCCGTCCCGCAACCCCGGGTGCCGACCGCCCAACCCAGCCCTGCTTCTCACCTGAACCCCGGGAGAGAGAGAGGAGCGGGAAGGACCCCAGGCCCGACCCCGAAACAAACCCCGATTCAAACGGAAAAGCGACCCACCCCCCCCCCTTTCTCCCTCCCCGCTGCCCCGCCTCCTTCCCAACAGCTCGGCCACGCCCTCTTTCTCTTGGCCCGCCCACCCAGGCAGCGCCAGGAGGACGCCTTGGCCACGCCCCTTCCCCCCCCCTTTCCGTCTCTTTCCCCGCCTTTTCTCTTGTCTGTATTTTTCCCTGCCTGCCACATCGAACGTCGGCCGGCGGGCGGGCTGCGCGCGCAGACGCCGCTGTTTCCGAACGGAAAGTGGAAGCTCCGGCAGGAGGGAGAGAAAAAAGTGGGCGGGGCGAGCGGGCGGCTGCTTTGGGTTTCCCCCCCCCCCCCCGGCGTTCTCCTCGGTTCGCGGTTGGCGAGGGAGGCGGGGCTTAGGCTGTTCGAAAAAGCCGGCTGCTTTTGCGCATGGGCGTTTTTAAAGCCAGCGTGTCCGAACTTGGCCGCGGGGAAGACCTTTGGACTTCAACTCCCAGAATTCCGCCGGCAGCCATCCTGGCGGAGGAATTCTGGGAGTTGAGGTTCAGAAGTCTTCAACCTGCCCGAAGTTGGGCGCTCTTGCTTCCTAGTAAAATATGAATTCGCATAGGTGTTGCATCAAGAACAATGTGGGCTTTTCTATTTTGCGTTCTATTTTCTTATTATTTTGCATCCCTTCGCCAACTCAGAAAGCTCAAACTGCCATTGTGTGTGTGTGTGTGTGTGTTCCAGCATACCTCTGGAACGCCCTGGCCACTGAAATGAAAAGGAATGAATTATATCTATAGTGTCAAATCACAGTACTTTTGACAGTGATAGTGTGCGTTTTGGGTTCAAGTTCTGTTAAGATACAGCCTGTTGTGTCTTAAAATGGCATCTACTGTACAGCCCAGTGGGGTTGCCATGGTAACGGCTTCATAATGCTCCACAAGGTGGGGCTCACTCTGGTAAGGGGGATTGGTTCATTAAAAAAATGTGAATGAGAGGAATTCATATTCGTTTAATAAAAGGGGTTTTGTCGGGACGAGGAATCTGCTTCGTACTTTTGGGGGAAGCCTAGGTCAGAACATCTGCTTTCTACTCAATTTCAAACATTTTGGGGGGACATAAATCTGAACTTTGAGTCCCTTGCCTATAGAAAATCACTGAGGTGAATTATCCTGCTCCTATATAGGAAGCCAGCCTCTCATCCGGAAAAGCATTCCACACACGGTTTGAAATAAATTGTCCCCTGTGGCCCCTGGAAGCTGCAATGGCTCAAAAGAAATGTCATAAAAGCAGTCGGGAGAACATTGATTTTTCATTGGAAAGTGCCAAGAAGACGGGTTAGAGTCTGTGAAGAGACAGGCGTCATCCCGATGAAGTATAATGCCGTATAAATCTGCCTCTTGGGCTGCTGTCTCTTCCTGATGCTCTTAATTCCTCATCCAGAGCCTTAAAACTTTAATTACATTTATCCTCAATGGACTGGAGAAGACTTTGCTGTAAGCTGAGTCATCTATGCTTAGTCTGTGTATTGCAAATAAAACACAATTTAACAAAACACCGATGATATGTCCTTTTAAATGAAAATAAACATTGAGAAACCATACTATCCAGGGAAGTTCTATTTATCTATCTATCTATCTATCTATCTATCTATCTATCTATCTATCTATCTATCTATCTATCTATCTATCATCTAGCTAGCTAGCTAGCTATCATCTAGCTATCATCCAGCTATCTAGCTATCTATCATCTATCTATCTATCTATCTATCTATCATCTAGCTAGCTAGCTAGCTATCTAGCTATCAACTCCATCTATCTATTTATCTATCATCTATCTATCTATCTATCTATCTATCTATCTATCTATCTATCTATCTATCTATCTATCTATCTATCTATCTAGCTAGCTAGCTATCTAACTATCTAGCTATCATCCAGCTATCTATCATCTATCTATCTATCTATCTATCTATCTATCTATCTATCTATCTATCTATCTATCTATCATCTAGGTATCTATCTATCACCTAGCTATCTATCATCTAGCTATCTAATCATCTATTATCTCATAATTTTCTATCCATCTTATTTATAATTATCTATCTACTAGAATACCGAATTACCTATCTACTGATTATCTATCTATCCCTATCTATCTATTGATATCTACCTCCCTCCCTCCCTACCCTACCTACCTACCTACCCACCCACCCACCCCATCTATCAGCTATCCATTTATCCATCCATCCATCCATCCATTGATCTATCTATTAGCTATCTAGCTATCATCTAAGGTTGGTTCTATGTTTCAGGTTGCATTTGATGAGAAACTGCCACCCCCGTGGCAAATACTGCTCCAAGTCTCTTAGCTCCCATTCAGTATTTTACAGTTCCGATTTGAAAAAAATGGGGTCAACAGCGTCATTGGACTCAGTCTCCTACAATATGTCTGGAGGGAACTGGAGACTAAAACATAAGAAGAACGGTTTCTGGAATTGGATATGTCTCGTTTAATGAAAAGAAGGACCAGGGGAGACATGATAGCAGTCTTCCAAGATCTCAGGAGTTTCTCCAAAGAAGAGGGAGTCAAGCTATTCTCCAAAGCACCTGAGGGCCAGAACAAGAAGCAATGGGTGGAAACCAATCGAGGAGAGAAGCAACTTAGAACTAAAGAGAAATTTCCTGACAGTTAATTAATCAGGGGAACACCTTGCCTCCAGAAGTTGTGAATGCTCAACACTGGAAGCTTTTAAGAAGAGACTGGACACCCATTTGACTGAAATGGCACAGGGTCTCCTGCCTAAGAAGGGGGTTGGGCTGCAACTCTTAGTGACAGTGAGTTGACAGAGGCGGCTTGTCGGTGATGAGCTGGTCACCCCAAGCTGGCCATGCCGAGTTGTCCCATTCCGATTAAAGCATTCCAATAGGAATATAGGTGTCTTTGCCTCTTTGAATTATTTAAAATAATAATAAAGGCGGGATATATATAAATAAATAAGTTTGAACCGGCTATAATAGCAGGGCAGTGTTGATTATTTAATTTTGCAATCTGTTTTATTAGAGATGATGGTTTTCCCCTCAACCCAAGCTGATCTGGTTCCTTTAAATGGTCCAGTTGGTTTTAATTCTTAAACTGCCAAGTGTATTGATCTTAAAGGAAACGTCCCATGGGATAGTCTGCTCCTTGTCTCGTTTAGTAGGCTTCTTCCTTAATTTTTTCCCCCTTCGTGACAAAGCCTGCTCCGTGCATTAAACGCTTTCCAGCAAAGCCTGCAGAAAGAATGCTTTCAAATATAGGCCGTCTCCTGTTTTAAATGCTTCTTTTCAAAAATTTCTCTTTAGACACATAACATATTCCTAGGCAATGTTTAGTTGCAACGATGAATTAAGACAATCTATTTTCATGATGCGGTGAAAAGAATGAGGTGAAAGGGACGTGGTGGCTCAGTGGCTAAGACGCTGAGCTTGTCGATCAGAAAGGTTGGCAGTTCGGCGGTTCGAATCCCCAGCGCCGCATTACAGAGTGAGCTCCCGCTACTTGTCCCGGCTTCTGCCAACCTAGCAGTTTGAAAGCATGTAAAATACGCAAGTAGAAAAATAGGAGCCACCTTTGCTGGGAAGGTAACAGCGTTCCGTGCGGCCTTCAGCGTTTATTCATGCCCGCCACATGACCACAGAGACATCTTCGGACAGCGCTGGCTCTTCGGCTTTGAACCTAGATGTGTACCGACCCCTAGAATTGGTAACAACGAGCACATATGTGCAAGGGGAACCTTTACCTTTACCTATTTTCACGATTCCTCTCTGCAGGACCAACTATTCTATTCTCCAGTGTAAAATCTTAAGAAAACCAAAAAAGGCACACACTTATTGTGACCAATGGCTCACTTGCAATGCTTTGATGCAATGTATTTTAACAAACAGGAACTCAATATCTGTTATATCAGGAGCATCCAACCTTGGCAACTTTAAGACTTCAACACGCTGGCTGGGGAATTCTGGGAGTTGAAGTCCAGAGGGCTTTAAAGTTGCCAAGGTTGGACACCCCTGTGTTAAATTAACGAAAATCACAGTACTTGCTACAGAATCCCTACAGGTAAGCTTAAAAGAGATGTGCAAACTTGGTTAATGGAACATGCTGGAAAATTCTAGAACATTCTCTTCCACGACTGCCATGTTCTGAGATATAGGAGGAGGAGGGAAGGGAGGGGTGGTGGTGGTGGTGGTGGTGGTGGTGGTGGTGGTGGTGGAGGAGGAGGAGGAGGAGAGGAGGAGGGGAGGAGGAGGAGGAGGAGGAGGAGGAGGAGAACTGGAGGTCCTTGTTGCTCTCCAAGCTTCCGGATTTTCTTTCAGACCTTTCATGACCCAACTAGGAAACATCATCAGTGTTAGAATGGAGTGAGGTTTTTTTTAGCACTGATGGTTGTTGCCTAGTTTGGGTAATGAAACATCTGCAAAAAAAAAAACCAAACACTCAGTTCAGGTGATACAGCATGGGTTGCACAGGTAAACCACCAGTGGCTGGCTAGGTTAGGTGGTCTTATAGAATGGACCTTATAGATTCATTTTAGTTTGGGCTTTTACTCCAGTGCCTGGAGTCCCAAAGTTGACTTTTAACTTCCTCATATTACAAATAGGGCTGACAGTGTGGCAAGACTCTGTAAAGGAGGGGCACAGGAAGCCAGGCGTGGGGGAGAGATACAACGAGAAGTTGCAGAAAACTGTTGGTATGAATATCTGCTTTTGTATTTTTCCAAGATGTACTTCACCTGTTCTGAACAGGGGGTTTTTACGTTTGTGTATGAATACGCCTCTTTTAAACGCCCTCTGATTGACGAAGTTTGATTAAAGGTATAAAATCACTGCCCTGGGCGTAGCCAGGTCAGTTCAGATGTTTGTGTGTGAACACGCTGAACTCGATGCATCCCAATAAACCTGTTTCTCTTTCCTTCGTGGTCTCAAGTCCTGATCTTTCGTAAGTAGATTACAAACCACAATCTGCTGCAACACAGGGAGCCCCAAGGAATCCCTCTTAAACCCAAATATGGATCCCCTTCAGTGTAAGTACCAAGAGGAGCAAAAAGAGATGATCTAATTGATTGGGAAGGAGCAAAGAAGTCATCATTTGTTGAAATAATTTACTGCTTTTTTTGCATAAGACTTTATGATATAAGCCTACAAAACCTGTGCATGCGTGTATGTTCCAGCATAACTCTGGAGCGCCTCAAGCAATTTCAACCAAACTTGGTACACAGATGACTTACTCTCTGGAAACAAATACGTGGCGGTAACGACATCCCTAAAAATCCCCCTGGGGGGGGTGTTCTGTTAAGATACCGCCTGTTGTGCCTTAAAATGGATTTTACTGTACTGCTGTAAATGGCTTCTACTGTTTAGCACAGTGGAGTTGCCATGGTAACAGCTTCACCAGTACTCCACAAGGGGGCTCCTCTGGTAGGGGGAAAATCAACATTAGAAATTACATTTGGTCTGGACATTTTCCCCCTATAAATAAATACCCAGGACAATAGCCCGGTTATCGGCTATTAATTAATAATATTGCTAAGTCAAGTAAACATTTCTGCTACTGGGAGAAGTGAAGGCCCACAAATGGAAAATGGACTTAGTGTCAAAGTAAGGTCTAATATTAGAAGCAGCATTAGAAATAAGGTCTATTCTTCTATTATATCTTTGATTCTCTTTCCTGAATGTTTCCATTTAATATTAGGATCACAGCAAAATCATAAGTCTTCCTTCTGTCTGTCTCAATTTACACAATAAAATCTTTAAGCAAAAGGGGTGGAGAGGGGAAAAGGCAACTTTTTTTTTCCCTGAACAAAATCTAAAATATTTAGTAATATATCCAAGGTGAATTTGCACCAATAATATCAGAATAAAACCTTAATTACTACAAGAACATGAAGCTGCTTTCCCCTTTGCTGATTGAAAGAGTTCATTCAGATCGAAAATGTTTGTTTGATAACTTTCCGTGCCAATCCTGCATTTAGCCTCCTTCTAACGACTCCAGAATGGCTTAAAAGGCATTTGGATACTCATTCATTGTGACCCAACAGAAATTAAATTGATGGCTCGTTTAGAGGAAGTCAGTCTTGTGTTTTCAAACCATGGTTTTGGATATGTGAAATCTGAAGGACTGGAAGCAGCAACTGGAAGGCGTCTTGAATATATGCAGTGCTATTACAGCCCTAATGAGAAAAGAAAATATATTATTATTATACAATTTTATCACAGCGGCCAGTTGTTTCGCGGATTGGCATTGGTTACTAGTCGGGCCCCACCCAGGGGCCTAGGACGTCGTAACGTATTTTCGCAATATGCGTGCAGCTCCAAGCAGTGCGGCTTTTGCCCTTTGACTGATGGTGATTTTGTCAATTTTTAACTGTTTTAAATGTATTTCCAGTGCTTTGGAATAGCACCCAGTGTGCCACTTACCACTGGAATTACCACTGCTGGTTTGTGCCATAGTCGTTGAATTTCGATTTTTAAGTCCTGGTATTTTGCGATTTTTTTCACGTTCCTTCTCGGCGACCCTGCTATCACCTGGTATTGCGATGTCTAAGATTGTAACCTTATTTTTTCTCAACCAGTGTGATGTCTGGTGTATTATGCACCAGTATTTTGTCCATTTGTATACGGAAATCCCACAAGATCTTGACCATCTGATTTTCGGTGGCTTTTTCAGGCTGATGTTCCCCCAGTTTGTTGCTGTTTTAATATTATAATTTTTGCACAAATTCCAATGGACATTTGTGCTACTGAATTGTGCCGCAATTTATAATTAGTCTGCATGATTTTCTTGCAGCAGCTGAGTTATCAGTAGTAGTAGTAGTAGTAGTAGTAGTAGTAGTAGTAGTAGTAGTAGTAAAATATTATTAGCAAATATATGAGTGAGCTGGTGGGCTTCAAAATCTTAGCAAGGTTCCCTGCCCCATTGCTGGGTGGGTGTGGCCATGGTGGATGTGGCCTAGTCAGCCTCCTGCATCATTTTTTGTCTTCCCCAGGCTCCGGAGGCTTTCCTCAACCCTCCGGGAGGGTGAAGACTGCTTCCCCCAGGGCCCCAGAGGCTGAGAAACAGGCCCATTTTCAGGGTTCCGGAACCTCCGGTAGGCCCGTTTCCCCCCCCCCTCCCGAGCTCCGTGCGAAGCCTGCACTTACCAGGCCTGATGAATGGACACACTGGAGACTCCAGGGAAGGGAAGGGCGAGAGAGGGGTGAGATGGGCGTGGCCAGCCAGCAGTGGCATTTGGGGTTCGCTGAACTGAGCAGACTCCTAAGCCGGCTGCGCATGCGATTAAACGTTTTTTAGGGGGAGGGCTTATTTTCAGGGGAGGGCTTATTTTAGCGCATGTGCTCAAAAGCCCGATTGGGCTTATTATACGGGGAGCTCTTATTTTTCAGGGAACAGGGTAGGTGAATGAAAAACCACAAGACTTGCCACAGAATCTTGTGGCGGAAGACTCGCCACAATAATACTTGCCACAGTTTAGTTTTCACCGTTTTCACACCTACAACCGTAGTCACATGATTAAAATTGGGATGTTTGGCCACTTGCACGTATTTATGACAGCTGCAGTGTCCTGGGGTCACGTGATCAGTTTTTTTGCGACCTTCTGACAAGTGAAGTCAACAGGGGGAAGCCGAGGATTCAATGGAAGAGCTTGCCTTCAGAAGTTGTGGGTCTCCATCACTGGAGGCTTTCAAAAGATATTGGACAGCCATTTATTGGAAATGGCACAGAGTCCCTTGCTTGGATTGGCTAGAACAGTGTTTCCAACCTTGGCCACTTGAAGATGTCCGGACTTCAACTGGCATTCGCTGGCTGGGGAATTCTGGGAGTTGAAGTCCAGACATCTTCAAGTTGCCAAGGTTGAGAAACACTGGGCTAGAACACCCCCCAAAGTCCCTTCCAACTTCATTATTCTATGTTCTGCTCTCTACAATTAAATGAAATCAAGTTGTCATATAATAACAATAACAACAACAACCGAGCTGGAAGGGACCAAGGAGGTCTTCTACTCCAACATCCTGCTCTCACAGGAGACTTTCCCCCAAATAAGATCTCCCTGGATAATAAGACCAATCGGGCTTTTGAGTGCATGCGCTAAAATAAGCCCTCCCTCAAAATAAGCCCTGCCCTAAAACATTTAACCATATGCGCAGCCAGTCCCCGATGTTTCATGGGGGGGATAAGGGAGGGAATATGCCCCTCGCCGCCCCACATACACCTGCCATACACGCGGAATGGCTGATGCCGCTTCTGCAAACTCTAGCTACTACGCCCCTTCTCTTAGTGGCAGCCACAAAAAGAGCTTCCGGCCCTCTCTGGATCAGCTGATCTGCGTGCTGCGGGGCCGAGGGCACCTCAAAAATAATAAGACCTCCCTGAAATAAGGCCAAGCGCTTATTTCGGGGGTAAAAAGAAAATAAGGACCCTGTCTTATTTTCGGGGAAAACACTGTACTATTTCTGATAAATGGCTACTCAGTCTCTTCTTAAAAGCCCTCAGTGATGGAGCACCGGGGTGAGTTCCTGCCAATTCTAACCTCTTCTATAGAAGAGGTTCCACAAATCTACAGTGCTGTTTAGAACCGGGTTCCAGCTCCCGCCCGTCCGCACATCATCAAGATGAAGAGCGAGAGGAGGAATTCTGGGAGTTGAAGTCCACAAGTCTTAAAGCTGTCAAGTTGAACACCCCTGGGTTTTTTTTTTTTCTAAAGGGTTAGGGGTTCAAGGGTCTCGTAACTTGACAGCTTTAAGACTTTCATGCTTCAAATGCCAGAGTTTCTGAGCCAACATTTTGGTTGCTAAGCAGAGCGTTGTTAAGTCACCACATTTTACAAGTTGGCCACGCCTACCCAGTCACATGACTGCCAAGTCACTCCCACTCGGTTAGATGGCTGGCAAGCCACTCCCACCCGGTCACATGGCCGGCAAGCCACTCCCACAAAGCAGGCCACACCTACAGAAGAGGTTCTAAAAAAAATTGAAACCCATAACTGTAGGATCACACCCACAACTTCCAAAAGCAATTTGTTCCACTGATTAATTGTCCTCAATGTTAGAAAGTTTCTCCTAATTCCAGGTTGCTTCTGTCCTTCATTAGTCTCCATCCATTGTTTCTTGTCCTGCCTTCTGGTTCTACTATATTTTGGAGGGTTTTTTTTCATAGGGCGTCAATGCCGATGAAAAAATGACAGCCAATTGGCTTCTTATGTAAAATAGATATGGGTGTTACTTACCTCTGATAGCACACTATTAACCATTGGATTGAGAATTTCAGCCTTTTTGTCACTCTGTTTAAAGGAAAACAGGGAGAAAGTCAGAATGCTCTTGCAGGGACCGAGAAAACGTCACCAGATGAAATTCCAATAAAGGGAAATATTGATTTACTCTTACAAGTAAATCGATGTTTCCCCTTCATTGGAAACAGGCTGTCAGAAGTTGAGAAAAATCAAATCCAGAAAGATAAACCACAGATAACCTGATTCAGCAGGATTTGTTAACTTTCTTTTTGCTTGTAGCTCTGTGAGAATATTATTATGTGCCATTGCAGAGGTGGGTTCCTACCAGTTCGCACCTATTTGGTAGAACCAGTTCGTCAAATCTACCAAACCGGTTAGAAGAGGTTCCACCAGTGGACCCGGGAAAGCAGGCCACACCTACAGAAGAGGTTCCAAAATTTTTTGAAACCCACCACTGGTCCTTGGATATGATTATTCTACACTATCATGCTCATATTTATAAAACTTAGTGCCTCTGTGAAAGGTAGGATGACTACTGACGTTTGTGGTGCAATCAGAACATTGTGTGTGTTGAAGTTGTTTTAACGCAAACCAAAGATGCCTTTAAAAAATAAGCTTACATCCTATTCTCTATGCATGCCAGTGCTGTGTGAGAGGTAATTTAAGGTGGTTCTGACAAGTGTCGTCGGCATCTTCATATCCGGTCACATGGGCGGCAAGCCACTCCCATCCGGTCACATGGGCGGCAAGCCACTCCCACAAAGGAGGCCACACCCACAGAGTAGGTTCGAACCATTTTTGAAACACACCACTGGTGCATTGGATGCGGTCTGGAGATACCATTAAACACCACTGCCACTCATTCCCTCACTTAGCTAAAGAGTAACACATGAAGTAATAAATCAGTAAATGAAATTGTGTAAAATAAATTACCCCAACCGAAGTCAAAACATGGGAGAATTGTTGTGAGAGGGATGACACTTCGTTACACATGTGTTTGTTAAACTGTTGAAAACATAATGGGAATATCTTTGTTCATCCTAATCAGCATAGTCCTCCAACAGTCAGGCCAAACTTTACTACAATTTAGATCAGTGACGACTAATTTTTTTGTCATTGCGTGCTGAAAGTGTTGTTGGCTGGCTATACACTTGTCGGCTGTTGTTTTCCTTGTGCTGCCAAGTCCTCACTCCTAAATATTTGATAAGCTAGTGTAAATCAGCACTCATCTCGACTGACGAAAGGGCCCGTTCCAGGCTTCAATCGTTTCCCTGGTGTTTTTGTGCCTGCTCATCCAACAATCTTAAGTAGCTGCAAAATTGAATGACTGTCCTTATTCATTGCTGAGGCTAACCAATACGTTCGGTATCGTCATCCATTCGCCCTGGTTGTTTTTTGCAGTCTGGTGCAAAAAT
Source organism: Thamnophis elegans (assembly GCF_009769535.1). NCBI lineage: Eukaryota > Metazoa > Chordata > Lepidosauria > Squamata > Natricidae > Thamnophis > Thamnophis elegans. Next base: position 73,082,598 of record NC_045549.1, on the reverse strand, counting down.
TGGATGCTCCTGTGATGCTGTACCTGTTATATTTGCTCATGAAATAATACTATATTGAAATAAATTTACCTAAATATTCCACTTTTATGGGTCAGCATATGACACTTATCACACAATCGCATTTCCCCCCCCCCCCCCAGTGGAACACAACTTTGCCTTTTGATTCATTGCTATTGCCCCCCAGAATAATCTAAATAAAGAGAATAATTTTCAAACATTGCAAAACAATTAAGTTTAAAATATCATTTAAGAGGTAATGGGGGAAACAATAGCAATAGCAGTTAGACTTATATACCACTTCATAGGGCTTTCAGCCCTCTCTACGCGGTTTACAGAGTCAGCATATCGCCCCCACAGTCTGGGTCCTCATTTTACCCACCTCGGAAGGATGAAGGCTGAGTCAACCCTGAAGCCGGTGAGATTTGAACAGCCGAACTGCTGAACTGCAGTCAGCTGAAGTAGCCTGCAGTGCTGCATTTAACCACTGCGCCACCTTGGCTCGGAAAGACTTTACACAATTTTAGAACATTCTTAAAATTAGGATTTTTGTCTTTAAATGGACTCCATCTACAAGTAGTCCTCATTTTGCAACTGCAGTTGAGGACAAGCAAGTTAGGGTCATTCCGATCTTACTTTAGCTTTCTTTAACACAGAGGTGTAAGACTCAATTTCATTGAAGGCCACCTCAGGGTTGTGTTTGACCTTGTGGGGGAGGTTGGGGGGGGTGTGGGCCTAGGTGGGCGTGGCCCGCTCGATATCACTCGTGTTGGGGCACCTGTGGTGGCCGAGCACTCTTCCGGCAAAAATGGCTCCCAAGTTCCGTTTTCGGCTGCAATGGCCTCCTGCAATCCTCTGCCAGCGAAAATGGAGCTCACGCAGCTCTCCCGAGCTCCATTTTCACTGACAGAGGCACCACGGGTCGGTCCTTCTCTGTTTCCGGGGTAGGCTCCACTGGCCAGATCTAAACACCCCGCGGGCCGCATCTAGCCCCTGGGCCTTGAATTTGATGGTCCCTGCTTAACATACCTGCCAAAGGTTGTAGGCATGAGAATTGGTTGAAAAATTTGCTTTACATGATGGTCGTGACTACCAACGGTCGCTGAACAAGGCAGTTGCTAAACCAGAATTACCTGTAATGTCACAGATGCCGCGACACCTGTGGAGGTTCCTTGCTGCAACACAATGTTATAAAGCTCACCACCCAGCAAAACCTGTGTGACCATGTGAAAATGCAAAGTCCCACCCCCAAATGAAAAATATTGTGACCGATGAATGAATGAGCAGTAACCCATGAACAGAAAGAACAGCAAATGAAATATATTCACTTTGTTAGACCCCGAGCTTGGTCAGGGCTGGTTTTTCAATTTCTTGTCCATGGAGAATTAACTCTGCTAATTTATGAAGCTGTTCAATGCAACGCGCTGTTACTTCGGCCAGGCTTTCAATGGACAACATGTAAAGTTCCTTGAAAGAAGGGAAATGTACTGATTAGCAAGATCATTCATGATGGCTAACCTTTTCCTATCCCTGCCTCTTATTAGGCGGCAAAGACAAAATCAGAGAATCGGAGAGTTGGAAATGACTTAAAGGTCCTTGGACTCAATGGCCTGCACACAGCAGAATCCTTACACCGTCCTTGATTGACAGTCATCCAAGAAAGACCTGGTCATCCCTTACCTCTACAGTTTCGGTTCTTTTTTCTTTCTGTCCTTTCCAAGGTTCTCCCACCTGGGATTTTTCTTCAGTTACTTGCATTCTACAATTTCATCATCCGCTTCTTTAGTTTGAGCCCGGTGGGTTCTCTTTCAGGTCTCCAGATGTGGAGAGACTTGCCGCTTCTAAGGCAACATAAGCCTTCTTTCTGGCCTGTAACATAACCACCATCAAAAGTGGCAGAGAGTTATTATTGTAGTGGGAGGAAGGCACTGCTTCAGAATGGCACAGCTGGATTCCAACATAAACTCTTAGTTTCTGGCCGAAAATACTTCAGAGTCACATGTGAGATGGGTACTACATTAATTGATTCATTGGCTCATTGGTTCAACCATCCAATCACCCACCTAACCTCTCAACTACCCAACACTCCATCACCAAACAACCAACCAACAACCCAACCACCAAACCAATAACCAAAACTCTCCAAACACCTAACCACCCTAACACTCAACCAACAACCCAACAACCCCCAACACACAACCCCAAACACACAACACACAACCAACAATCTAACTACTGAACCACCAACCCAACTACCCACCCAAACAGCCAACCAACAACCCAAACACCCAACTACACTATAACCTAACCAACAATCCAAACACACAACCACCCAAACCAGCAACCCAAACACCCAACCAACAACCCAACCACCCAATCCTTCAACAACCCAACCAACAACCCAACCACTCAACCAATAACCAAAACACCCAAACAGTTAACCACCCTAACACTCAACCAACAACCCAAACACCCAAAACAACAACCCAAACACACACACAACCAACAATCCAACCACTGAACCAACAGCCCAACTACCCACCCAAACCCCAACCAACAACCCAAACACCCAACCACACTATAACCTAACCAACAATCCAAACACACAACCACCCAAACAACCCGAATACCCAACCAACAATCCAACCACCCAACCACCCAACCACCCAACCAACCAACCACCCAACCAACAACCCAAACACCCAATCCTTCAACAACCCAACCACAACCCAACAACCCAACCAAACTCAAACACCCAATCCTTCAACAACCCAACCAACAACCCAACAACCCAACCAATAATCAATCAAATCATTGTGTTTCCAAGCCATTAAACCATTGCATTTGCAGTATTTCTACTGAACTTCTTCCTCCTGAATTTCCATCCCTAATTTTGCCAGTTTTCATTACTCCTTTGGCTCTGCATAATTTGGAACATAAAATTCCAGATTTTATATTGCAGATTATAGACCAAATTATTCCACGGACTTTTGGGTGCATCAGGGCTGGCATCTGACAACATAGTGAAGAACTGCTCTGTGAATAAGTCCTTGTCTTATTCTGCCAAATGTGACTTCCTGACTCTGAGCTGTTTACAAACACATTCACCAATTTCCTCCTTCTCGGTCTCCTTCGATGTGTCCAGAGTTACCAACATAGTAATGATATCAATGCTTCCTGCTCTTGCCCCATTTCTTGTTTTGTTTTTTTTAAATAACACGCTATCAAGGATCTTTGCCCTGAGCTATCAAATAAGCAATATCTTCAAAGATACCAATAAACAACATTCCTCACCTTGTTAAGTTTATCTGGTGTAGCAGCAACGTGTAGTTCAAATAGCAATTCTGTCAGTGTTGTAATAAACTCATCTCTTGCATCTGCAGTGATTATTAAGGGAAAAGAGTTAAGAGAAAAACATTCTTTCTGTTCCTAAACAAAAGGATTCTAATTAAGTATATATTTTTTCTCCTTCTTCTTGGTCATATTTTAGGAAACAAATAGTATTTCCCCCTGTATCCAGTGGTGAAATTCAATTTTTTTTACTACCGGTTCTGTGGGTATGGCTTGGAGGGCAGGGGAAAGATAATGCAAAACCTACATCTTCCCCCCACTCCAGGGGAAGGATACTGCAAAATCTCCATTCCCTTCCCAATTCTGGATGAAAGATACTGCAAAATCCCCATTCCCTCCTCCACTCCAGGGGAAGGATATTGTAAATCCCCATTCCCTCCTCCACTCCAGGGGAAGGATATTGTAAAATCTCCATTCCCTCCCCACTCCAGGGGAAGGTTCCTGCAAAATCCCCATTCCCTCCCCACTCCAAGGGAAGGATACTGCAAAATCTCCATTCCCTCCTCCACTCCAGGGGAAGGATACTGCAAAATCCCCATTCCCTCCTCCACTCCAGGGGAAGGATACTGCAAAATCTCCATTCCCTCCCCACTCCAGGGAAAGGATACTGTAAAAATCTCCATTCCTTCCCCACTCCAGGGAAAGAATACTGCAAAATCCCCATTCCCTCCTCCACTCCAGGGGAAGGATATTGCAAAATCTCCATTCCCTCCCCACTCCAGGGGAAGGTTATTGCAAAATCCCCATTCCCTCCCCACTCCAAGGGAAGGATACTGCAAAATCTCCATTCCCTCCTCCACTCCAAGGGAAGGATACTGCAAAATCTCCAGTCCCTCCCCACTCCAGGGGAAGGATACTGCAAAATCTCCATTCCCCACACCAGGGAAAGGATACTGTAAAAAATTCCATTCCCTCCCCACTCCAGGGGGGGTTACTGCAAAATCCCCACTCCAGGGGAAGGATACTGCAAAATCTCCAGTCCCTCCCCACTCCAGGGGAAGGATACTGCAAAATCTCCATTCCCACCCCACTCCAGGGGAAGGTTCCTGCAAAATCCCCATTCCCTCCCCACTCCAGGGAAAGGATACTGTAAAAATCTCCATTCCTTCCCCACTCCAGGGGAAGGATACTGCAAAATCTCCATTCCTTCCCCACTCCAGGGGAAGGATACAGCAAAATCTCCAGTCCCACCCCACTCTGGGGCCAACCAAAGGTGGTATTTGTCAGTTCTCCAAACTACTCAAAATTTCCACTACCGGTTCTCCAGAACCTGTCAGAACCTGCTGAATTTCACCCCTGCCTGTATCTAATTTTTTATACCTTTACTTCCAACTTAGAAGCAATTTTACTCCTTGCCACCAAGAAAACTAAAAACAATCAACCAATGGAACGACTTGCCACCAGAAGTTATGGGTGCTCCATCACTGGAGGCTTTTAAGAAAAACTGGACAGCCATTGACCTGAAATGGTATAGGGTCTCCTGCTTGAGCAGGGGGTTGGACTAGAAGACCTCCAAAGTCCCTTCCAAGTCTATTATTCTGAATTCTAACTAATTTACTAGGCATTGTTCTCCTCTATGTCTAGTGACTAAGACACTGAGCTTGTTGATCAGAAAGGTCGGCAGTTCGGCAGTTCGAATCCCTAGTATAGGTCTCCTGCGTGAGCAGGGAGTTGGGTTAGATGACCTCCAAGGTCCCTTGCAACTCTGTTACTGTTACTTCTAATTTCCGAAATAGCCGTTTACTTTCCACCTAGGAAGTGGTATCCAATTCTGTTGCATTGGGAGTGTGGGGGGAAGGAATTAAAATGCATCTTACTCAGCAAGTAAGATAAGGCTGCTATGTGGATATTTCATTTCCCGATGAGAAGAAAACTTAACAAATATAAAGCATCCACAAATTTCACCATACTGAGAAGGCAAAACACAGACAGGACTGTAAAAGCCCTATTAAAATTTAAGAAAATAGTATTTTCAATAGAAAGTGAAAAAGTGAAACCTGTTTCGGGATCCAGCCGCTCACATCTTTCAAAACATATGCGCCATAGTTTTGAGTCAATAACTAGATTCTTTGATAAAGAGGTGGGGAATCATGCTCTCTTTAGGACTTGTGGACTTCAACTCCCAGAATTCCCGAGCCAGCTATGGTATGCTATGTCAGGAATTCTGGGAGTTGAAGTCCACAAGTCATTAAAGGGATTAGTTCCCATGCTGTGTCAGGAATTCTGGGAGTTGAAGTCCACCAGGCACAAAAGGGCCATAGTTCCCCCACCAGGGGTGGGTTCCTGCCAGTTCTAACCTCTTCTATAGTAGAGGTTCCACAAATCTACAGTGCCACTTCGAACCGGTTCCAGCTCCCTTCCTGCCCGTCCGCACATCATCAAGATGAAGAGCGAGAGGAGGAATTCTAGGAGTTGAAGCCCACAGTCTTAAAGCTGTCAAGTTTGAACACCCTGGGGGGGGGGTGTTTTCTAAAGGGTTAGGGGTGCAAGGGTCTTGTAACTTGACAGCTTTAAGACTTGCACACTTTAATGCCAGAGTTCCTGAGCCAACATGACTGGAGGAGGAATTCTGGGACTTGAAGTCCACAAGTCTTAAAGCTCTCAAGTTTGAACACCCCTGGGGTTTTTTTTTCTAAAGGGTTAGGGGTGCAAGGGTCTTGTAACTTGACAGCTTTCAGACTTGCACACTTCAATGCCAGAGTTCCTGAGCCAGCATTTTGGTTGCTAAGCAAGAGCATTGTTAAGTGAGTTTCACCACATTTTACAAGTTGGCCACGCCCACCCAATCACATGACTGCCAAGCCACTCCCACCTGGTCACATGGCCAGCAAAGCAGACTACACCTACAGAAGAGGTTCTAAAAAAATTTGAAACCCACCATTGTTCCCCACCCCTGCTTTAATAATTGTCATTCAGCAACTACCTTTTGTTATTTCTTTGTCTTGGGTTTCTGAGCCTTGTGAAAGGAAGACTGCCTTAATAGCAATCAACACCTTTTTTGCGGCTTCTAGCTCCTCTCCTTCAAGAGATGCCAAATACAATTGTACCTGGGGGGGGGAAAAAACATTACAATACCAGATAGATATATTTTGGGCAGATTGTTTCATCACAGCTGTGGTATAGCATGTTTGAGGAAAAACAGAGGAGGCCTGTATGCATTATTTATAATAAACACTAGTGATATTACCGAGTTTGGGGAGAAACATTTGCAAGAAAATAATCAAGCTCACAGAACACCAAATGACTTCTCATTGCTAGTCTGTCCTTCCTTCCCTCCCTCCCTCCTTCTTTCCCTTGGTGGCACAGTATCGTATTTTTCAGAGTATAAGACGCACCTTTCCCCCCCAAAAGAGGGTGAAAATTTGGGTGCGTCTTATATACTAAATGTAGCCCCACCCACTCACCATCCCCCACCTTTTGGCCTCTGCCTCCCAGCAATTTACTTCCTTGTAGCAAGCAGGGAAAATGGGGCTGCAATAGGCCATGGCAATCCCTGCAGCCTGAAACAGCTGATGATCGGGAGGCCCACGCTGAAAAATGAAAGTGAAACTTGCCAGGCAAATTGCTGGGAGGCAGAAGCAGATTTTTTTTTCTTGTGCTAATCAGGCTAAACTGAAATAGGCTGTTGCTGCAAGGAGGAAAGTCAATAACTATAAATGCCTATAGAATGTTCAAATTATTAGACTTATTTTTGAAAGACTGCTTTATTATTGTTCTACACAACAAAATGAAGAAGCTTTTTAAAATAAATGCTTGATCTGAAGAGGCCCAGTGCTATTGTATATTCTTTTAAATAACAGAGAAACTATACTTCCAGAAAGCTCATCAATTTTAATAGCATCAGTACACGTACAGTCTGAAATAACACTACAAACAGTGATATTGTCTGTACTGCTTGCTGTTTGCTGCAAGGAGGCAAATTGCTGGGAGGCAGAAGCAGATTTTCCCCCCTTGTTTTCCTCCCCAAAAGCTAGGTGCATCTTATACTTCAGAGTGTCTTATATGCCGAAAAATACAGAAGGTAAAATGCAATATTGCAGGCTAACTGCCCACTGCCAGAAGTTCAATCCTGACTCTGTAAACCGCTTAGAGAGGGCTGTAGAGCACTGTGAAGCGGTATATAAGTCTAAGGGCTATTGCTATCCTGCTCGAAACCTTTAAAAAAAAACAGCTCCTCGTTCTCTTGATTTAGCCGAGTGGCGCAGTGGTTAGGGTGCAGTACTGCAGGCCACTTCAGCTGACTGTTATCTGCAGTTCGCGGTTCTAATCTCACCGGCTCAAGATTGACTCAGCCTTCCATCCTTCCGAGGTGGGTGAAATGAGGACCCAGACTGTGGGGGCGATATGCTGACTCTAAACCGCTTAGAGAGGGCTGAAAGCCCTATGAAGCGGTATATAAGTCTAACTGCTATTGCTATTGCTATATATGCACCTCATTGACCCTACCTTGGCTTCACTTTCGTTGGACAGAATTTCCAAAGCTTCCAGATGTGACAAACCTGAATTCATCAAAGAGCACTCCATAATGCGCTGTCGGCTCCATCGTGGCTTGTTGGGCGAGTCTTTGCTTTTCTTTCTCTTTGGCTTCCCGCAGCATCTATGAAAATACAGAAGGAAAGATTCTGATTTATGGGCTGCGATACAGATTTGAAAGATGTCCTCACCTCTAGACCCTGGGCCAATTATTCTTAATTTTGCGAGGCTTCTTTTCCAGCAACATTGTATTGCTAACGAGGGCATAAAAAACCTTTGCCAGACCAATCCTCGAATACAGCTCGTCTGCCTGGAATCCACACAGTATATCGGACATTAATACAATTGAGTTGGTTCAGAGGTATTTCACGAGAAGAGTCCTCCACTCCTCTGCTCACAACAGAATCCCTTACGCCACCAGGCTCGAAATTCTGGGCTTGGACAATCTGGAACTGCACCGCCTGCAGTCGGACCTAGTATATAAAATTGTCTGACAACAACCTACATGTCAGCGACTACTTCGGCTTCAACCGCAATAATACATGGGCAAACAATGGATACAAACTCAAGGTAAACTGCTCCAGATTCGATTGCAGAAAATACGACTTCAGCAACAGAGTGGTCAACGCCTGGAATGCTCTATCCCACTCTGTTGTTACAGCCTCAAACCCCCCACAGCTTCAACCTCAAACTGTCTACCGTGGACCTCACCCCATTCCTAAGAGATCCGAAAAGAGGGCGTGCATAAGCGCACCAGCATGCCTACCATCCATGTCTTACTGTCCCCACTTATCTGTATTTATTTCCTTTGTTCATGTCCATGTTCGTACTTATACCTGCTATCTTGTACATGTTTGACAAACAAACAAAACAAATAAACAAATAGAGACCAATAGGAAAAATAAGAAAGATAAAATAAGAAAATGAATTTTAACACACGCTTTACCCAATTTACATAACTCACATCATAACTAGTGCACGTATATTGTTACTCATTCAATGGTTACAAGGCTTCTGCTCAAAAGACTTTCCCAAAAACCCTGAAAAATCATCTGCAATTAACTGATTTTATGTTGAACTACAATGATTAGAATCGCAAAAGGAATGGAAAGGAGTGGAGGGTGGAAGAGAGAGAAAGAGAAGGAGAGATAGTAGGAGAGGAAGAAGAAGTGTGGAGGAGAGGTAGGGGAAGAAGAAAGAGGTAAGGAGAGGGGGTGGAAGGGAGAGGAAAAGAAGAAGAGGAGGGAGGAAGAGAGAGAAAGAGAAGGAGAGAGGGTAGGAAGGAGAAGAAAGAGGGTAGGAGTAGGGGAGAGGTAAGGGAAGGAAGAAGGGGATGGAGAGGAGGAAGGAAGTAGACAAGGAAGGGAGGGAGAAAAGAAAAGAAAGAGAAAACAAGGTGGTGTCATAGCAGGTGTGAAGGATGGTAAACAAAGCATTCCAAACTATACCTTATAATCTTTTAAATTGAATATTAATAATATAAGAATGGCAAGAAAAAAGAATAACTATGTGAATGTATATCTATAACTTGTATGTAAGAGAATAAATGACAGTAAAAATATAAAGCATAATATAGGTAAATAATATGGTCATAAGTAGCTAAGTATAAATAAATAAAGAATTGTACATAAAAATGGATAACGAATAAGGAGATTATGAACGCAAGATAGAAATGTATAGAAGGGAAAACACTAACTGCAAAGAAACCGATTCGGAACTGCGGTATGATATACAATGGAACTTATTGTTCCTATGTTGTTTTAAGTTATGTGTTTGTTTCTGTTGATGTGCTTATGTGTATAAAATAAAAATTAAAACAAAAAGAATCGCAAAATCAGGTTGAAGTGTCACCAATTTAGAAAAATCTAGCTAAATCCCTGTTTCTGAGGTTAATCGCTATGCGCCTGTTTCACCTGAGACAGAGAAGCGGTCCGTTCCATCAGAATTTGGTTTTCTTGAATCCAGGATCACTTTCTGCTAGGACATTCATGGTTTTCTTGCCAATAAATTCCAAAGCGTCAAGTCCGCCAGTTAAGACACTTTTACCCTGTGTAAAATAGAGCAGAACCTTTTATTGTTCATCAGCAACTTCAATATATTTACTTGTGAATATGTAAACCCCATTAATTTGAATGGGATAGGAGGGGAGGGGAGGGAAAGGAAGGGAAAAGAAGGGAAGACAAATAGAAAATCAAAAAGAATAGAAAATCAAAAAGAATGGAAAATCAAAAACAATAGAAAATCAAAAATTATAGAAAATAAAAATTATAGAAAATCAAAAAAATAGAAAATTGAAAATAAAAGAAAATTAAAAAATTGAAAATCGAAAATAGTAGAAAATCAAAAACAGAAAATAGAGAAAATTGAAAATAATAAAAAATCAAAAATAATAGAAAATCAAAAATAATAGAAAATCAAAAATAATAGAAAATTGAAAATTGAAAATCAAATATAGTAGAAAATCTAAAATAGAAAATACAGAAAATTGAAAATAATAGACAATCAAAAATAATAGACAATCGAAAATAATAGAAAATTGAAATAATAGAAAATTGAAATAATAGAAAATTGAAAATCAAAAATAGAAAGTCAAAATAATAGAAAATCAAAAATAATAGAAAATTGAAAATCATAGAAAATTGAAAATTTAAAATCGAAAACAGTAGAAAATCAAATCAAAAATAGAAAATCAAAAATTAGAAAATCAAAAATAATAGAAAATCAAAATAATAGAAAATCAAAAATAATAGAAAATCAAAAATAATAGAAAATCGAAAATAATAGAAAATTGAAAATCAAAAACAGTAGAAAATCAAAAATAGAAAATCAAAAATAATAGAAAATCAAAAAATAATATAAAATCGAAAATAGTAGAAATTGAAATAATAGAAAATTGAAAATAAGAAAATAGAAAACAGAAAATAACAGAAAATAGACATTAAAATAACAGAAAGTAGAAAATGGAATGGAATGGAACAGAAGAGAAATAATAGAAAATAGAAAATGGAATGGAATGGAATAGAATGGAACAGAACAGAACAGAATAGAATCTTGATTGTCATTGTAAATGTACATGGCAAAAATTAAAATGAAATTTTGCTGCATTCTCTTCTCAAGATAACCATTATGCATATACCCACATACATACATACCCCCACACACACATATATGACAATGCGTGTACGACACATCCCTGCATGCCCTGCCTCCCTCCAGTCCCTAATCCTCATTGCTGGTCCTGTCTGCATTTTTTTTCCTAGAGTCTCCACATCTTTTCTACATCGTGATGACCAAAACTGGATGCAGGATTCCAAGTGTGGCCTTCCAAGGCCTTATAAAGTGGTATTAACCCTTCACGTGATCTTGATTCTATCCCTCTGTTGATGCAGCCTAGAACTGTGTTGGCTTTTTTGGCAGCTGCTGCACACGGCTGGCTCCTATTTAAATGGTTGTCCACTAGGACTCCAAGATCCCTCGCACAGTTACTATCATTTGACCGTCCTTCTCTTATTTTATCACTTGGAAATCCTTACACTTAAAAAATGTGTGTGAAACCTTAAAGGGCAAGAAAAATAAGAAAAATAGATGGAAAACTCAGACCAGGGAGCGAAGAGAGTAACAGAGGGTTTAATTGAAGAATACCGAGGGAAAAGGAATGGAAAAGAGCTAGAGGTTTTCATTGGAGTAAAATAGACTGATAGAAGAAACAGGGAACGATAACTTGGATTAACTTCGAAGGGGCAATTAATGACACTGCAGATATACTAAAAACGAAATAAGGGTAAAGTGGAAAATACGGAAAGAGAACAATAGAGGTGAAATCGGAACAGAATTATGTTGTAAAATGGATTATGCACATGGGAAGATGTCAAAAGGAAAAACGGCGGACGAAACTTTGTTCATAAATATGTACGCGTAACAAAAAATAAAATACAAATTTGTTTTTTTAAAAAGAAAAGAAATCCTTACGGTATTCTGCACAGCGCTAGTGATGGTTGACAGCACTCCCGCGATCCGGAAGGAGAGAGGATAAGGCCACGTTCTCTTCGAAACTCTGCTGTCGATCGTCTTCCACATCTTAAAGGGAGAAACCCATTTTTTTGGGGGGGGGAATATCCAGTAAGAACCCGCTCACCAATTTCGCGAGGAAAACAAAGAGTTTCGGACAGGTCGTGAGAATACAGAACCTGTGACGATGTTTTCCGTTGTCTCTGGAGGTCCGCCATCTGAAGATGCCGAGGAAGGGGCGCGAGTTCGGAGAATGCCTGCTTTTTCTTTCACTGCTGTTAATCCTTGACCTGAAGTGGGACACATATAAGGTAGTCCTTGACTTACGACCATTCATTTAGTGAACATTCGACGATACAATGGCATCGAAAAAAGGGATTATGACTGTTTTTCACACTTACGAGCTTTGGGTCAGCCCCGTGATCATGGGATCAAAATTCAGACACTGGGCAACTGATTCACATTTATGACCGTTATAGTGTCCATGGATCAAATGATCCCCTTTTGGGGACTTTCTGAGAAGCAAAGTCAATGGGGGAAATTAGACTTGCCTGAACCTCCGTGTTACTAACTTAATGATGGCAGAGATTCACTAACGCGGTGGCAAGAAAGGTTGTAAAACAGGGGCAAAACTCACTGAACAAATGTCTCAATTAACCATGGGAATTTTGGACTCCCTTGAGGTCGTAAGTCGAGGACTACCTGTATATTTGATATGTGTTCTGACCAGTGGTGGGTTGCAAACATTTTTACTACCGCTTTGGGCGTGCACGCAACGCTTCTACGCATGTGCAGAAGAGTTCCGGGTGGGGGGCGGGGCCTCCTGCTGCCACTACTAAAGTTCAGCCGAACCAGGATCAACCCACCACTGGTTCTGACCTAGGCGTCCTCAGCACCACGAAGCCGAGTCCTCATCCTGATAAACCCCTTTCATTTAATTGACAGTGAATTCCTCTCCAGCAAAGTCTTTCCTCTCGCACAGTCTTTCAAGATAGTTCACAATTACAACCTTTATCAGGCTTGGAGAGTGGCCAGGCCGATATCTTTCAGATGCCTCAATACTTGGCAAGAATGCAGGAATGAACTAATTGTCTCCTGCAAACTCCACTCCCCATTCGCTCCTCTTTATCTCCTCTGGGAGGGGCCATTCATCGTCCACCTGTGGCCTTACTCCTGAGACGGCCCTTGTTCCTTAGCTGTTCCCTACTCCTGGCAGCTCTGCGCATACACATACACAGGAACAGGCTCCAGCTTTCTTCTGCCTCACTGACGTCCAACTCCAAAGGCAGCTGATAACTGTCAGACGGCTCTGGCCCCCTCTCTGCCTCCGACACAGAGCCCTCATCAGAGCCTTCCCCAGACTCCAGGACTGGCCCGTGTTCCTCCCCAACCTCCTCACTGTCCGAATCTGCTGCCAACTCCTCTAGCCGCTGACAATATGCAACCGTTCTATTTACTGCTTGATCTTGAATCTCTACAAAAAATTCAATCAGTAAGAGAGTCACTACAGGGCCAGTGTTATCAATAAAAGCTGCTGAGACCAATTTTGGGAGGGTTTTTGGCCTCTGTCACCTCCAGCCCATCTCCCATTGGCTTAGATTTACAGGATTTTGCGGAATTACACCCTGGCGAAACACTTTGAGCATTCTAATAGTTAATGCATTTGGAGTATTCCAATATGCAACCTTTTACCGAGCGATTTGATTTAAACCTGGCCCTTCAGCTCCCATCAGCTGATGAAACATTAAATCGTATTAAGTTCCCCTCAAATGGATTTCAATCGAATCACAGTTTATTTTTCCACTCTCAGCTCATTTGGGCTTAATTTAATTTGGAGCCAACTCTTCTCTCCCGCTTTGCATTGCCGCTCCTACTATGAAGAAAACCTCATTTTCATCCTCTCGAGCTGACTTTGTACAATCTAGAAATAGAGCCAAGTCACCGGAGATTTTCGATTCCTCCAGATCGATGACAGCTATCCATCACGCTCTATTAATTGCACCGATTTGCTTTTTGGACTTTGTTAAAACGGCCAAATGAGAATGTTAGATTCCTGATGGATTTTCACATTTTACTGCAGCAACACAAGCGTCCATTGCACGTATCCGTCCCAGGCGTCATAGTTTGAGGACCCCGGATTTAGTACAATATAAAAAATGCAAATAATTTTTCTGCTGATCACTAAAATTTTCGCGGGCGACCAATGGTCCACCAGTTGGACCACCAGTCCTTGGTTTAGACCACCACTGGTCTTAATCATAGAGGAAGTAATATTTTTGTGCTTAACTATGTTTAGACAATGTTTACATAAACTGTAACTTAATATGGGTTTGGATACTTAACAACTGTAGCAGAAGCCGTTGAAAGAAGGGACTTGCTCCAGGATCCCCAAGTGGTCCATCGTTTTCCTTTGGATACTGAATCCTAGAGAGAGAAAAAGTTACGTTTGTTAAATATTGGAAATGGAAGGAACAAATAATTAAAATATATGTGGCATGAGGCAGGGATCCTATAAGATAAAATTGTGGCGTTCTTCGGCCAAGCTCTCAGAGTGCACCAAGGACACCACAGTTCACCCTTGAGCTACATATATGCTACTCAAATAGTAATAACTATTTTAAATTAGAAACATGGAGTTCACATTTTAAGCAAACCATCTTTCAAATCCCATAGAGTGCTCAATTGTAATGGCAACAGGTGAGACCTTTGGAAGACCTGAAAGTCAAGAAAATCAAGTTAGGAATAGATCATCATGGAGAAGAGCTATCTATGTGGACATTAGGAATCATCATCCCTCCATCCCTCCAACTAACCACTCACACACCCATCTATTCATCCATTGATCCACCCATCCATCCAACTGTCCATCCATCCAACTGTCCGTCCATCCATCCAACTGTCCGTCTATCCATCTGTCCATCCATCCATCCATCTATCCATCCATCCATCCATCCATCCATTCACCCACCACACCACCCCACCAACCATTAATCCATTCATCAATCCAACCATCCACCCATCCACCTACATGTCCATCCATTCACCCACCTACCCACCCACCCATCCATTCACCCACCCTCCATCCATCTACTCACCCACCCAACCAACCATTCATCCATTCACCCATTCACCCACCCAGCAACAATCCATCCATCATCCAGTCATCCACCCACCCAACCATCCATTCATCAATTCATCCACCTACCTGTCCATTCATTCACCCATTCACCATCCATCCATCCATCCTTCCATTCACCCACCCACCCATCCATTTATCCACCCAACTGTCCAGTCATCAATCCATCCATCCATTCACCCACCCACTCACTCACCCATCCATCCACCCACACAATATTTCCAACAATGTCATTTGTTAAGGACCCAGAATGATTAAAACCTTAAGACTTTACTCTTTTTGTGTATTTGCTTGTTTACTAGTTTGTCAATATCCTTACTCCCAGTATTGACTGGTCTAACATGAGCAGATGACTTCAGTGCTAGGTGAAAGAGGTTTTGATGAGAAAAGCTGCATTTCTTGTGATTTCCTTCAGGAAGATTTGGAGTGGGGGAGTTGACCAAGCTAAGTAAATCCTGAAACTAAAATTGGCAACTTTACGTGAAGTCTTTTTCCCTCTCTACCATTATAAAGGGTTGCTGTGGAGAAAAATTGAGGAAGGATATTATATCTAGTGACTTGACTTTTAAAGAAAAAGGATAAAGGTCCAGTCAATGAGTAAACAAATCTTATCTATCAACGGACCAAAGAATTCTACAGGATACTTTTGAAAGGGAGATAGAGTTGTGGGCAGAAATTTTGGAAACTAGGCAGTGGAAGAAGGGAGAAATGAGAGAAATACCTAGATTGAATAGCCAAGAAGTAGATGCAGACAGAGGTAAAGATTAAGGGAGGAATATGGGAGGCAAGCCCAAAAAAAAAAGAAGCATAGCAATTAAAGTACTAAAACAGGCAAGAGACAATGGCTAGGTGATTTTTCTTTCTTCTTGTTGTTTTGATTTGCTTTTCTTTTTCCCTCTTCTTCCTTTCTTTTTTAGGCAGCTGACATGATCAAAAGTTTGGTAGAATAGAAAGAAAAGGTCTTTTAATCAAAGGGTGACATGATTAAAAGTAAGAATAAGAGAGAAATAAGAGAAAGGGGGAATATTAGCGTAAACATTTTTACATAATAAAATAAAAGCAACAGCAAGAGAAAACATGGAGTAATTAAATAACAATAGACAATAATTTAATATAAATGTGTATTACTATTAGAAATATATACGCTGGCTGCATGTAATAACTATGATGAATTCTACTAGTTCTATTTGTATTAGAATGTATGACACCCAGGTGTCACACTCTTCACACAATGATAGGTAAAGGTAAAGGTTCCCCTCACACATATGCGCTAGTCGTTCCCGACTCTAGGGGGCGGTGCTCATCTCCATTTCAAAGCCAAAGAGCCAGCGCTGTCTGAAGACATCTCCATGATCATGTGGCCGGCATGACTAAATGCCAAAGGCGCATGGAACACTGTTCCCTTCCCACCAAAGGCGGTTCCTATTTTCTACTTGCATTTTATGTGCTTTCGAACTGCTAGGTTGGCAGAAGCTGGGACAAGTAACGGGAGCTCACTCCGTTACGCGGCTCAAGGGATTTTAACCACCGAACTGCCGACTTTTCTGATCAACAAGCTCAGTCTTAGGCACTAAACACCGAAGGCGCACAGAATGCTGTTCCCTTCCCACCAAAGGTGGTTCCTATTTTTCTACTTGCATTTTTATGTGCTTTCGAATTGCTAGGTTGGCAGAAGCTGGGACAAGTAACGGGAGCTCACTCTGTTATGCGGCGCTAGGGATTCGAACCACCGAACTTCCGACCTTTCTGATTGATAAACTCAGCGTCTTAGCCACTGAGCCACCACATTCTCCTTTCAGGCATTGATACATACATAAAATAAAATATATTGGGGCGGGGGGGACGGATAAAGGATTATGGCCAGATTATTTTCTTACCACATCATTTTCTTCATTCGGCCTTTCAGTCCAACTTCTGGTTCGAGGCTTATAGAGTCACTGCACTCAGTCACACCGTCCTTAGCTGTTTCTCCACTGGACTCTTGTTCATTTGAAGGACTTTCCAAATCGAACGCCTGTTGCTCTTCGAAGTCCTTGTTGGCGCTTCCCGAAGCTTCCTCTTTATCAACTTGCGGTGATATCTGCATATCTGTCTTTTCATCACGCACTACTTCCTTGGATGTCGAGATGCTTTGCTCAGATGGCAGCGCCTGTTCATTTCCCTCTCGGGTTAACGTCTCACCTCTGCTCTCTGACATTTTTTTGGGGTCCTATGAGAGGAGAAGAGTAGAGATAAGTTTCAAATCGGTTGGAGTAGGATTTCAAAGCAAAGGAAACTAGAAGATTTTGACATTTCTCTGTAAAATCCTAGAGCAGTGTTTCTCAACCTTGGCGACTTTAAGTCCTGTGGACTTCAACTCCCAGAAAGCTATGCTGGCTGGGGGATTCTGGGAGTTGAAATCCACAGGACTTAAAGTCGCCAAGGTTGAGAAACACTGTCCTAGAGAGAGAGAGAGAGCTTCAGCAATAATTTGGCTCACGGCACAGATTTCAGAGCAGGACCTTCTCAGTGGTAGCCACCCCTTCATCTTCTCCCCAGGTTTAATAGCAATAAGTGTGAGAGGGATCTTGGAGTCTGACTGGACAACCAGCTAAATATGAGCCGACAGTATGCAGCGGCGCCAAAAAAGCCAATGCAATCCTAAATTGCATTAACAGAGGGATATAATCAAGATCAAGGGAGGTGCTAATATCACTCTATAAAGCCTTAGTAAGGCCACACCTGGAATCCTGCCTCCAGTTTTGGTCACCACACTATAAAAAAGATGTGGAGACTCTGGAAAGAGTGCAGAGAAGGTCAACCAGGATATGATGAGGGGACTGGAGGCTGAAACATACAATGAACTGTTGCAGGAACTGGGCCTGGCTAGTCTAGTGAAGAGAAGGACCAGGGGAGACATGATAGGTGTCTTCCAATATTGAGGAGCTGCTACAGAGAGGAGGAAGGGGGTCAAGCTATTTTCCAAAGCCCCTGAAGGCCAGAGAAGGAATAATGGATGGAAACTGACCAAGGAGAGATTCAACCTGGAATAAGGAGGAATTTCCTGACAGTGAGAGAACAATCAACCCATGGAACAGAAGTTGCCTTCAGAAGTTGTGGGAGTTCCATCCCTGGAAGCTTTCAAGAAGAGACTGAATCACCATCTGTCAGACATGGTATAGGGTCTCCTGCTTGGGTGAGGGTTGGACTACATGGTCCCTTCCAAGTTTTCAACTCTGTTCATCTGAATCTGTAAGTGAGATTGGCCAACTGTCTTCTTGGAGAAATACTTGCTAAATTGCCTGATGCTAACCGAGGTAAGATACTTTAGGGCAAGATTATCCTTAAAATAATTCTATTTTTTTAATTATTCAAACTACATACACTGCTAACAAGAAGACAAGAAACCTCAGCTATCTAGTATATTTCTACCAGGAAGAAGTCATCTCAATGCAATATATAATTAAATGTTGATATGTAAAGAAGGAGCCATCTCAACTTTGAGGAAAAACTCTTCCAGAGTGAGAAGATACAGATTAATGGAAGAAAGAGGAAGGGAAGGGAAGGAAGAAAAGAGGAAAGGGAAGGAAGGGAAGGAAAGAGGAAAGGATAGGAAAGAGGAAGGGAAGGAAGAAAAGGAGAAAAGGATAGGAGAGAGGAAGGGAAGGAAGGAAGGCAGGGAAAGAGGAAGGAAAGGAAGGGAGAGGAAGGGAAGGAAGAAAACCGGAAAGGAAAGAAGGAAAGAGGAAAGGAAGGGAAGGAAGAAAAGAGGAAGGGAAAGGAAAGGAAAAACCCGGGGGAAGCTGCAGGTAGTCATTTTGCCCTCTTACCACCGCTGAGCTGCTGCCTGCCGGCGCGCCCTGCCTGCGTCCTGGACTCCCCTCCCGGCCACGTCGGCAGAAGCGAGCGAGCGAGGCTCGGGGCGGGCCGAGCGAAGGGCCGAGCTTGGGCTGCGCGGGGCGGGCGGGCTGCCTTCTCGACGAGCGCCCGGAGGGAGAGGCAGAGCAGAAGAGGATCGCAGTCAAATATAAGGCCGAGAGATGATTGGAAGGAGGGGAAGGAGGGGAAGGCCAATAATAGGAAGAAGAAGAAGAAGAAGGAGAAGGAGAAGGAGAAGGAGAAGAAGAAGAAGAGAGGAGGAGGAGGAGGAGGAGGAGGAGGAGGAGGAGGAGGAGGAGGAGGAGGAGGAGGAGGAGGAGAAAGAAGAAGATGATTCCCGCTAGCAACTTTTCCAATTAGGCGGGGGAGCTAAGCAGGGCTGGATTCGGCTGGTACCTGGATGGGGGCCCAGCAGCAAAAGGCAGAGAGCTAGGCTAGAAGATGGAAGGCCAACTCTGGAAGAAGAAAGCAGCTCCGTGTTGGGGCTGCCAAGAAAGCCCCTTTTGATCCGTGTTTCCCAACCGTGGCAGCTTGAAGATGTCTGGATTTTCAACTCCCATAATTCGCCAGCCAGCAAAGGCCGGCTGAATCCGTCTTGTAGTTGAGGACCCCTGATTTAGGGCAATATAAAAAAAAATCCAAAAATTTTTCTGAGGACCCACCAATATTTCTCACGGCCCACCAGTTGGTGACTGTTTGATGGTCACCCAGCCAGTTGCTCAATCAATACAATACAATACATAGCAGAGTTGGAAGGGACCTTGGAGGTCTTCTAGTCCAACCCCCCTGCCTGGCAGGAAACCCTATACCTTTTCAGACAAATGGCTATCCAACATCTTCCTAAAGACTTCCAGTGTTGGGGCTTTCACAACTTCTGGAGGCAACTTCTGTTCCACTGATTCATTGTTCCACTGTCAGGAAATTTCTCCTCAATTCTAAGTTGCTCTCTCTCCTTGATTAGTTTCCACCCATTGCTTCTTGTTCTACCCTCATGTGCTTTGGAGAATAGTTTGACTCCCCCTTCTTTGTGGCAACCCCAGAGATATTGGAAGACTTCTGTCATGTCTCTCCTGGTCCTTCTTTTCATTAAACTAGACATACCAGTTCCTGCAACTGTTCTTCATATGTTTTAGTCTCCAGTCCCCTAATCCTCTTTGTTGCTCTTCTCTGCACTCTATCTAGAGTCTCCACATCTGTTTTACATCGTGGCAACCAAAACTGAATGCAGTATTCTAAGTGTGGCCTTACCAAGGCCTTATAAGGTGGTATCAACACTTCACGTGATCTTGATTCTATCCCTCTGTTGATGCAGCCTAGAACTGTGTTGGCTTTTTGGCAGCTGCAGCACACGGCTGGCTCCTATTTAAATGGTTGTCCACTAGGACTCAGAGATCCCCCTCCCAGTTACTACTATTGAGCAAGGTACCACCTATACTGTGCATTTGGTTTTTCTTGCCTAAATGTAGAACTTTACTCTTTTCACCATTGAATTTCATTTATTAGATAGTGCCCAATGTTCAAGTCTGTCCAGATCCTTTTGTATCTTTAGCCTGTCTTCTGGAGTGTGGCTATTCCTGCCAGCTTGATGTCATCTGCAATTGATGAGTTCCCCATTTATTCCTTATTGAAGCTCACGCCGGCTGCTCGGTGACTCCATCCAGCCACCTATTCTCTGTCTTCCCCTTCTTCTTCTTTTGCCCTCCATTGTTCCCAGCATGAGGCTCTTCTCCAGGGAGTCCTTCCTTCTCATCAGGTGGCCAAGTCTTTGAGTTTCCTCTTCAGGATCTGTCCTTCTAAAGAGCAGCCAGGGTGGATCTCCTCTAGGACTGACCGGTTTGATTGCCTTGCAGTCCAAGGGACTCAATGCAGGAGTCTTCTCCTCCAGCCCCAGAGTTCAAAGGCCTCCATTCTTTGGCGCTCAGCCTTCCTTATGGTCCAACCTTCATGGCCATCCATTGCAACTGGGAAAACCACAGCCTTGACTAGATGCACTTGTGTTGGCAGGGCAATGACTCTGCTTTTAGGCATGCTGTCTAGATTTGCCATCGCTTTCTTCCCCAGGAGCAAGCCTCTTTCAATTTCTTGGCTGCAGTCCCCATCTGCGGTGATCTTGGAGCACAGGAAAATAAAATCTGTCACTACCTCCATCCCCCCCCATCTATTTACCAGGAATTGAGAGGGCCAGATGCCATGATCTTAGTTTTCTTAATGTTGAGTTTCAAGCCAACTTTGCACTCTCCTCTTTCATCCGCATCAGGAGGCTTTTTAGTTCCTCTTCACTTTCTGCCACTCGAGTGCTTTCATCCGCATATTTGAGGTGGTTGATAGTTCTCCCAACAATCTTTTTTTTTTTAAGTTTTTTATTAAGCACACATTAAAACATTGGACACAGTGTTACCATCCTGGCAACTTCTTTGCCATACATACTAGAATATAAAATTAAATATTGTAACCACCATGGTTCTTTACAATTGGTCTATTCAGTATTTACAAATATAAGAATATCGTGTTTCAATCCATGTTGCTTTGTTCTCGTCTTATACATTTTCACTGTTCTGATTTCATACGTAATTCTAATCTCCATTCTATAAATCTTAATCATTGCTTATTTTGGAATCTTTCCTCTTTTGCTCCTACCGATAACATTTATCCCAGATAAATGTTTGTTTTTCAATTCCCATGTCAATTTATCCATTTCAACACCAATCAGCATTTTTCCTAATTTTGTCCTCTTCTTGTGGAATTTCCCTATTTTCCCAGATTTGGGCAAAGACCGTTCTTGCTTCCATAATAATATGTATTATTAAGTAGATTACTCCCTTGTTATATTTATCATTTATAATTCCCAAAAGAAATAGTTCTGGTTTGAATTCTAATTCCTCTTCGGTTATCTCTATCAGCCCACCTTTGAATTTTTTGCCAATATTCTTCTTTCTTTTTTGGCACGACTACCACATGTGGTAGTACGTGCCTGATTTATAATCCCATTTCTAACAGTTTGGCGCTAAATTTCTAAACATTTTGGCAATTCTTGCGGGGAGGTGGGATGGGGTGGGGGGAGATGCCACCTATAAAACATTTTAAAGACGTTTTCTTTACAAGGTATTGCCAATGTTATTTTTCTATTCCTTTCTCATAGTTCTTGCCATTTTTTTCCAGATGTATATTGTAGCCAAAGTTTATCGCCCATTCTACCATTGTCTCCTCTTCACTTTCTGCCATTCCGCATATCTGAGGTGGTTATTTCTCCTGGCCATCTAAATTCCAACTTTTGACTCTTTCATCCCTCTCATTTCTTTTTTTTTTTAATTGAAAATTTTGAAAAAAAAACTTTTACAAATGTTTACCTCCCTCCCTCTCCCCTCACCACCTAACACCCCCCCCCCACTTTCCAGAACCAATACAGGGTATAAATCTTTAACAAAGATATTCTAAAATAAACTTTAAAAAAAGTTAATATCATCTTTCATTGAGCTTTAACTCCTCTTTGCTAGGCTAACTCTAAACAGATTATATCATTCCTTGTTTCTTCAGTCATAAACTATCTGGAATTTCTTAGTCCCGTATTTATTTTGAGTATAGTCAATCCATCTTCTCCACTCCAGTTTATATCTCTCATTTGAGTGATCCTTGAGATATGCTGATATTTTAGCCATCTCTGCTAAAATTTCTCCTGGCCATCTAAATTCCAACTTTTGACTCTTTCATCCCTTTCATTTCTATCCCTTGCTCCATCGCTCTCATTTATCTGTCGGTTTCTCATCTTTGGCTCTTCTCTCAAGTTATCTCAGGCCAGGTTTGGGGGGGGGGGGGAGAGAAGGGACTTGTTCAACGAGCATCAAACGATTTAAAGTTTTTGGGGGGAGGGCAGGGGGCGGGGCCCCCTTTTCTGCTCCACCTTCCCTGGCCGGCGCCTTGCGCTAGCTAAAGTGAGAGTTTCCCGTTTCCACTTTCACTTTTGGTCCTTCGGACTTTCCCCGAATCTCTCGCCCTGGCTGGGCTGTTGAGAGACGGGAAGGGTGCGGAAGCGAATGGGCGGGGAGGGGGTCTTCCCGGCAAGGGGAAGGAGGAAACGGGCAAACCTTCTTTCTGGTTCAGACAGCAGGGAAGTTGTCAAGCCGAGCGACACGCGTGTCCGCGCGTCTTCAGGCGTGTATCAAAGATCCGGGCAGGTCCGTCTCTAACCTTCCAAGGTAGGTGATGAACGTGTGAAGCAGCCGGGGAGGGCAAGGGCGCGAGGAGGAGGAGGAGGAGGTCCCGCCGTTGTTTCGGGGGTTGAATCCGCCGAAGGCGAACCTGTCCCGGAGTTGCGCGCTTCTCAAGCAGCGCAGAGCCATCGGGAGCGCATCTCCTGCGCTGCGAAGCGCTTCAAAAGAAATAATCGGAATAGAAATAATCAGAGGTTTGGCCATCAAAGCATTCCCTTTGCTTTTGCTCATTTTCAGAGCATTTCTAATCCCTGCCTGGGTTGTTTCAAGATGACTTCCTCTTTGAAGCAGATGAGTCTTAACAGAGAGACAGAGAGAGACAAAGAGACACACAGAGAGTCAGAGAGAGAGACACACACACAGAGAGAGAGAGAGACAGAGAAAGAGAGAGACAGAGAAAGAGAGAGACAGGAGAGAGAGAGAAAGAGAGACACACACAGCGAGGAGAAACAGAGAAAGAAGAGAGAGACACAGAGAGAAGAGAGACAGAGAAAGACATGAGAAACAGAGAGAGAGACAAACAGAGAGGGAGGGAGAAACAGAGAGAGAGAGAGACAAAGACACACACGCAGAGAGAAACAGAGAGAGAGAGAAACACACAGAGAGAGAAAAACAGAGAGAGAGAGAAACACACACACAGAGAAACACAGAGAGAGAGAAATAGAAAAAGAAAAAGAGAGAAAGACAGAAAGACAGAGATACAGAGAGAGAGAAACAGAGAGAAACAGAGAGAGAAAAACAGAGACAGAGAGAGACAAACAGAGAGGGAGGGAGAGAGAGAGAGAGAGAGAGAGAGAGAAAGAGAAACAGAGAGAGAGAAACAGAGAGAGAGAGAGACAAACAGAGAGGGAGGGAGAAACAGAGAGAGAGAGAGACAGAGAAAGACACACACAGAGAGACAAACACAGAGAGAGAGAAACAGAGAGAGAGAAACAGAGAGAGAAATAGAAAAAGAAAAAGAGAGAAAGACAGAAAGACAGAGATACAGAGAGAGAGAAACAGAGAGAAACAGAGAGAGAAAACCAGAGACAGAGAGTGACAAAGAGAGGGAGGGAGAAAGGGAGAGAGAGACAGAGAAAGACAGAGAAACAGAGGGAGGGAGAAACAGAGAGAGAGAGAGAGACAGAGAAAGACACACACACACAGACAAACAGAGAGAAACAGAGAGAGAGAGAAAGAGAGAGAAACAGAAAAAGAAAGACAGAGATACAGAGAGAGAGAAACAGAGAGAAACAGAGAGAGAAAAACAGAGACAGAGAGAGACAGAGAGGGAGGGAGAAAGAGAGAGAGAGAGAGACAGAGAAAGACAGACACACACACACATACAGACAGAGAAACAGAGAGATAGAGAAACAGAGAAAGAAAGAGAGAAACAGAGAGAGGGAGAAACACACAGAGAGAAACAGAGAGAGAGAGAGAAACACACAGAGAGAAACACAGAGAGAAAGACAAACAGAGAGGGAAGGAGGGAGGAAGAAATCAGACAAGACTCACTTAAACACTGTCTCGCTTAGCAATGGAAAATTTGGGCTGAGTTGTGGTTATAAGCTGAGGACTACCAGAGCTATTTTGGACAAAACGTGCTATTGTATTTCAGGATTTTATTTTATTTAAAAAGAGAACTAGAGAAGGTGAAAGCTTTTTAAGAACCAAAGAGAATTAGATTCTCTCCGCCTCGACCGAAAAAAATAAACAAAGAAAAAAAAAGGGGGAGGGAATCGATCAAATTCCTTGGCAGAGTTTTGGGAATGAAAAACCAACAAGTGGCCTTTAACACAGTGGTCACCAAACCGTGGTCCATGGACCACTGGGGGTCCGCGAGAATATTTTGGTGGTCCGCAGGAAAATTATTCGCATTTTTTATATTGCACTAAATACTATTTATCTTTTTAAAAAATTCATATTAGTGGTCCGCGGAATTTAAAATTATGAATTTAGTGGTCCCTGAGATCCGAAAGTTTGGTGACTCCTGTTTTAACAGAATTTGGATATGTAGCAAAACTTTAAATAGAAATCAAAGACTTCTACGGCATTATGTTTTTTAAATGTGACAAGAAGATCTAGACGTATGTGATAAATATATGTCTGAAGATCTAGACGTATGTGCTGTGGGAAACAGATTTAGTCACTGAGATGTAAGACTATAAATGAGGCACAATGTGGAGGAAGTAGCTGCTATTACAACATCTTGTACGACCTCCGAGTAAGAAAGAAACTAGGAGTGAACATGCAAATGATATTATAAAAAGCTCAAAACACGAAGGAAATATTCTGTGCTGCTTAATTCCTTCCTCAAATTACCCGAAAGAAATTGTCTTGTAGAATCACAGAGAGCTATCCCATTACTTTAGAGAAGTTTGCAACAAATCGCGTTTTGTTTCTAGTATCTTAGGAGACAAAGTTAATCAATATTAACTTTTGTGATCATATATTATTAACAGACATTCCTGTTATTCTATTAAGATTTCATCTGTATATATAAAATGTCTCTCTGTTTGTGTGCGTGCGTGTGTGTGTGTGTTCCAGCATAAATCTGGAACGCCTCGAGCAATTTCAACCATACTTGGTACACAGATGACTTACTCTCTGGAGAAAAATACTGTGGGGGTAAGGCACCCCCTAACATCCCTCGGGGTGTGTGTTCTGTTAAGATGCAGCCTGTTGTGCCTTTAAATGGCTTCTACTGTACTGCTGCAAAATGGCTTCTACTGTACAGCACAGTGGAGCTGCCATGGTAATACTCCACGAGGGGTACTCCACGAGGGGGCTCCCTCTGGTAAGGGGAGAAAATCTAACATTTGGTCCGAACATTTTCCCCCTATAAATAAATACTCGGGCTATCGACTAGTTTATTATAAATGATATTGAGCAATGAAATATTAAAGGCTGACCTAATATTGCATCGTGAATTTTTTATTTTATTTTAACAGAACGATGTCCAGTTGAGAAGAAGGCCTATATCCGACTGTCCTATGGCTGGGAGGAAAATGTCAGCTACGAATAATTTTCTCTCTCTTGGTATATTTGTGATAACCTTATGGAATTTCACCCGCTCAGCCGCAGAAAGTGGATTTATAGCAAACTACTCAAAGAGTTCTCTGTTTGCTGTTCCCAATGATTTATCAACAAAAACCACAGTTCTGGACCTGTCCGATAACAGTATATATAAATTGGAAATCTCTCATTTCCGTTCCCTTCCCAGCTTGCGAGTGCTAATTCTGTCTCACAATTCTATCAGAGAATTGGATTTTGGGGTTTTTCGGCACAACAATGTCTTAGAGCACCTTGACATATCTCACAACGCACTAAGGGATGTTTCCGGTTTTCCTGTTAAAAGTCTCAAGCATCTAGATCTCGCTTACAATGACTTTGCCGCCATCCCATTCTTCCCCAAAACGACAAAGCTGAAGTATTTTGGAATTAGCGCGAGAAACCTTTCGAAGGACAATGCTCTTGTGCCTTTACAACTGGACACGCTGTTTCTGGACTTAGAAAATCTTGATGAATACAGGTCAGGAAGTTTTCTAGCTTTCGACGCAAAGACCGTTCGGATTGTGCTCCCTCGAAACGCAAAGCTTCGCATCCTCCCGGATCTGCGGCTCAACGGTACAGAAAGTTTAGAACTTTCTAAGATCCCCTTGGCGCAAGCGGAAGACTTAAGAACATTTCTGGCGAGGCTGGATGAAAAAAGCACATTGGTAAATCTAACCATTGTTGATACGAAATTCAGTTGGAGAGACCTCGCTGGCGCCTTTAATGGAGTGGGGAAATCCAGCATTAATCATTTAACCGTTTTATACCCAACCATTACTACATTCGACGCGGGGCCTTTTAAAAATGCCGCTCCCCGCATTGAAAAGTTTAACCATTCAATATGTACTTCTTGACACGGCAACATTTGACCAAAGCATTGCGTACTCAACTTTTGCAAACTTGAACATTGACAGCTTTACTATTTCTGATTCTGGCATATTATATGTATATTGTCCTGAAACACCCAGTAGGTTTAAGTATTTAAATTTTAAAAACAACACGTTGACTGACACTATGTTAAAAGGTTGCAAAAACTTAACTCTGCTGCAAACGCTCATTTTACAAAAAAATAGGCTCGAGGACCTTACCAAAGTCAGCTTCATGACAACGAGCATGACGTCTCTGAGTTATATGGACGTAAGTCAGAATCAGTTGTACTACAAAGACGGGGAAAGCCAATGCGACTGGGGGGAACGCATAACTAATCTGAACCTGTCATCCAATAAGTTAACAGACGCCGTCTTTAGGTGTTTACCGAACAAGATCCAAATGTTGGATTTACACAGTAATCAGATTTCAGCCGTGCCGAAAGACATTATGGCCCTGACGGCTTTAAAGGAGTTAAATTTGGCTTCGAACAGACTCGGTGCCTTTCCCGGATGTGGCCATTTTGGAAACCTTCAGGTGCTTAACGTCGAAAATAATTTCATCCTCGACCAGTTTTCTGAATTCTTCCACACCTGTCGGAATATTCGAAGGTTAAAAGGGGGACGGAATCCCTTTGGGTGCCACTGCGAATTAAGGCAGCTCATCAATCTTCAGAAACAAGAATCGGTGGCATTAGTTGGCTGGCCTGAGGCTTATTGGTGTGAATATCCCAGCGACTTAAGGGGGACTCTCTTAAAAGACTTCCGCATTTCTGAACTTGAGTGCAACGTGGCTCTCTTGATTACCGTCGTTTTAGCAGTTTCCCTGTTCGTAATCGCTGTCGTCGCCTTCCTCTGCATCCGCTTCGACCTTCCTTGGTATTTCAGGATGATGTGTCGTTGGAGCCGGGTGAAACACCGGATCTGGAAGAATAAATCGGAAGAGATCCCCGAGAGCATCCAGTACCACGCGTTTGTCTCCTACAGCGAGCATGACGCCAACTGGGTCAAAACGGAGCTGATCCCCAACCTGGAGAAGGAAGAAGGGTCCCTAAGGATCTGCCAACACGAGAGGAATTTCATTCCGGGGAAAAGCATCGTGGAGAACATCATCGACTGCATTGAGAAAAGTTACAAGTCCATCTTCGTGCTGTCTCCCAATTTCGTGCAGAGCGAATGGTGCCACTACGAGCTGTATTTCGCTCACCACAAGTTATTCAGCGAAAACGCCGACGGTTTAATTCTGATTTTGTTGGAGTCCATACCGGCCTACATCATCCCTGCCAGGTACTACAAACTCAAAGCTCTCATGGCCAAGAGGACCTACTTGGAATGGCCAGAAGACAAAAGGAAGCATGCATTTTTCTGGACTAATCTTAGGGCAGCTCTTCAGGTTAAGTTGGCCAACCCTGAAGAAATGAAAGAGCTCTAGGGAAAAATGCCAACAGTCAAACACTTCGGTGTTCATCGTTTTTTTAATTATAGAAAAAATAGTTTTGGGTAGCGTAGTCACAAAAACCAAGTTCTCTTTTGGGCTGTGACTTAAAGAGAGGTAAGGAAAGGTGAAGGTTCCCCTCGCACATACGTGCTAGTCGTTCCCGACTCTAGGGGGCAGTGCTCATCTCCGTTTCAAAGCCGAAGAGCCAGCGCTGTCTGAAGACGTGGAAAGCTGTCCCCTTCCCACCAAAGGTGGTTCCTATTTTTCTGCTTGCTTTTTTTACATGCTTTTGAACTGCTAGGTTGACAGAAGTTGGGACAAGTAACGGGAGCTCACTCCGTTACACGACGCCAGGGATTCGAACCGTCGAACTGCCTTTTCTGGTCGACAAGCTCAGCATCTTAGCCATTGAGCCACCACGTCCTGAAGGGAGGAAGGATGTCTAACTCAACTTTATCCATACCAGTTTTATATTTGTAAAATATTAAATTAATAATTTCCCCCTTTCTAGTTCTTGCACTTCTGACATGAGATGACACAAGATCCATATCAGTTATGAAAATATCTAAGCACCATGGTATAAAGGAGACTAATGTCGCCTGAATCCTGATGTATACATTTGAAGACCCCAGAAATCATTTTTGCATGAGGGGTCCTTGACATTCTCTGGGCTTGGTGGTTTTCTTACAGATGTTTCATGACCCGACTAGGTAACATCATCAGTGCTAGAAGGAGTTGGAGTCGGAGGAGGAAGAGGAGGAGGAGCGGCAGCAGCAGGAGGAGGAAAACTCTGGGGTCCTTGATGTTCTCTGAGCTTGTTACCCTGCAGACATTTCATAACCTGTTGTAGCCCAGCAGGAGCCGTTGGAGCTGCCGCCAGACTCCAACAGTGAGGGGTCTTATGAGTCGGCCCTAGGGGAGGTGGAGGACTCTGGACTTGGTGCCGACTCCGAGCAGGGCGAGGAGAGACTGGTTGGCCACCAGGTGGCGCCAGAGCCTTGGATCAGAGGGAGTGATCAGGAGAACACTTGTGAGTTGTTTCGGGATGCATGCCGTCAAAAGGCTACTCGGCGGCAAGAACAACTGCGTAATTATAGGAGATGATTACGCTCAGCTGATGCTTATTAAGATCCTCTCCTGATTATAAAAGAGACTGCTTGTGCCACGCCCTTTTGCAGAAGTCAACGTTCACGATTAGGAGAAGCCAACTTGGAGAAGTGGTGTGCTGTGACAGTTTGTTTGCATTTGCTGCCTAGGTTCGTAGGACTTGCTGCCAGAGTGCTTATCTCTTTTTTTATTTTGGGCTTGCAGCCAACGAGAGTGTGGACTGATTAAAAGTATTCTTATTTACGTTTGTTTTTGGCTGTCGTTCCTGAATGGAGAAGCGGGGGTCAGAGCATAACCCAACTAGATAACATCATCAGTGCTAGAAGGGAGTGGGCTTTTTAACTCTCTTGTAGCACTGATGATGTTACCTAGTTTGGCAATGAAACGTCTACAGTAAAATTACCAAGGTCAGTTTGCACCAAGATTGAACAGTTCAACCCTCAGCTACAAATATTCTCTTCCATCGGTATTCCTTACGTGTGTGAAGATAAACATGCACATATAAACCAGGCAACTAATATTACAACTTATTACTGCATTTGTATGCCTTGAAATCAGAGGTGGGTTCCTACCAGTTCGCACCTATTCAGTAGAACCGGTTCGTCAAATCTACTGAACCGGTTAGAAGAGGTTCCACCAGTGGACCCGGAAAGCAGGCCACACCTACAGAAGAGGTTCCGAATTTTTTTGAAACCCACCACTGGTCCTTAGATATGATTATTCTACACTCTCATGCTCCTATTTATAAAACTCAGTGCCTCTGTGAAAGGTAAGGATGACTACTGCGTTTGTGGTACAATCAGAACATTGCGTGTGCTGAAGTTGTTTTAACGCAAACCAAAGATGCTTTTTAAAAAACAAGTTGACATCCTATTCTTATGCATGCCAGTGTTGTGTGGGAGGTAATTTAAGGTGGTTCTGACAAGTGTCGTCGGCATCTTCATATCCGGTCACATGGGTGGCAAGCCACTCCCACAAAGGAGGCCATGCCCACAGAGTAGGTTCGAACAATTTTTGAAACCCACCACTGCTTGAAATTTCTCTACCCATTTTCAGCAGGGGGTGGGTTGCAGCTGCTGCTACTGTCGGTTCACTCAGGGATGAGCCGCGCACGGATGCGCAGTAGTAAAAAAAAAATGCTTCTGCTCTTGTAGAGCCAACTCGCCTGTTTTGCACACCTAAGACATGGCGCCATGCCACCTTCTGCTTTCTAAATTTTGCTTGTTGTCCCCCAAGTCTGAATTCAGTCACGAGCCTTTCCGTGCCACCTCAAAAAAACTGATTGCCATTTAAGTTTTGTCACAGCAACTGGACTTATCTAAATAAGTTAAAATTTAACTTGCATAAGTAAGTCCAGTTGCCATGACTCGATTCCAGGCAAGTCTACTCGGAGGGCTGAGAACCTTCATTGATTCGTTGCACTATAGATTTTGGTGCTGCTTCTCTCTTTATACAAAGGGCAATAACAGCCTGGCTCCAATTGTCAAACAGAAAAGCAACCCTCATATATTCAGTCCTATATCGATCCGTGGTTTTAAAACGTGTCCAGTTTCTAGAGAGTAACCTGTTGTTTTGCCCCCGGCATTTTCATTTTCATAAATTTTATTAAGGTAAAGGTTCCCCTCGCACATGTGTACTAGTCGTTCCCGACTCTAGGGGGCGGTGCACACCTCCGTTTCAAAGCCGAAGAGCCAGCGCTGTCCAAGGACGTCTCCGTGGTCATGTGGCCGGTATGACTCAATGCCGAAGGTGCACAGAAGGCTATTCCCTTCCCACCAAAGGTGGTTCCATTTTTCTACTTGCATTTTTAGCTACTTTCGAACTGCTAGGTTGGCAGAAGCTGGGACAAGTCACGGGAGCTCACTCCGTTACGCGGCGCTAGGGATTCGAACTGCTGAACTGCTGACCTTTCTGATCGACAAGATCAGTGTCTTAGACACTGAGCCACCATGTCCCTTATAAATGTCAAATAAATGACATATAAAATATCTTCCCTCAAAAAGAAAAAGGATGAACAAAAATCAAGTGGTATCATCTCTTTAGTACACCTTACTAAAGGTTTTAGCTCACGCCGACTGCTTCAGTGATTCCATCCAGCCCCCTCATTCTTTGTCATCCCCTTCTTCTTTTGCCCTCAATCTTTCCCAGCATTAGGCTCTTCTCCAGGGAGTTGAGCTACTCTACTCTACTCTACTCTACTTACTCTACTCACTCTACTCTCTCTACTCTACTTACTCTACTCTACTCACTCTACTCTTACTCTACACTACACTACTCTACTCACTCTACTCTACTCTACTCACTCTACTCTACTTACTCTACTCACTCTACTCTCTCTACTCTACTTACTCTACTCTACTCTACTCACTCTACTCTTACTCTACACTACACTACTCACTCTACTCAACTCTACTCACTCTACTCTACTTACTCTACTCTACTCACTCTACTCTACTTACTCTACTCTACTCTACTCACTCTACTCTACACTACACTACTCTACTCACTCTACTCTACTTACTCTACTCACTCAGGTGGATGGTGAATGGCCCCTCCCAGAGGAGCGAAAGGGGAGTGGAGTTTGCAGGAGACAATTAGTTCACTTAATTGGTTCGTGACACTCTGAAACTCCTTAGCAAGTTTTCCAGATATCAGGACTGGCAGCTCTCCAAGCCAGATAAGGTCTGTGATCATAAATCCTCCCTCGGAAGACTTTGCTGGATGTGAATGTGTAGAATTCACAGTCAATTATTAAAAAGAGTTTTTGGTCAGGACAAGGAGTTTGCCTTGTGGTTTGGAGAAGCCTAGGTCAGAACAGTCGCAGCCTTGACACCCAGCACTGATGATGTTACCTAGTGTGGTAATGAAACATCAGCAAGAAAACAGCCAAGCTCACAGAACACCACGGAACCAGTTGGTAGTTTGATTTCTTGGGAGGGTTTGCTTGCTATTCATCTGGATCGTAGATTGAATTAAATAGCAGAGAATAATTATAAGAACAAGGAACAGTCGTTGTGTGGAGGCGGAAGTGTCTTCGGTCTCCCACACATCAAAACAAACAGGTACAGGTGTGCTTCGTGGCAACAATTAGCACCTTCCAGTCACAACTGCATTTGCCAAATCGTACAACGCCTTCTTCACGTTGCCTTGCAAGATTCTTCTGCTGGATAATGGCCACATCTGACATTTCCTGATTCGGCCAATTAGTTGTCCCAATTAATTGGGCCACGGGAAGAAAGGAGCAACTCAATTGTTCTACCAAGTCTGTCTTGTACGGCAGAAGAATGATTTGGTGAACTGAGCAGAATCTGGTCACAGATATTTGGGAAGTCTAGTTTTGACAGATTAAGGGAGTTGGCAGGGACCTTGTAGGCCTAGTTCAACCCCACCCCCACCCAAGCAGGAGACCCTACACCATTTCTGACAGATGTGCAGTCCAATCTCTTCTTGAAAGCCTCCAGTGATGAAACTCCCACCATCTTCTGAAGGCAACGTTTGTTCCGTGGGTTGATTGCTCTCACTGTTGGAAAATTTCTCCTTATTTCCAGGTTGAATCTTTCCTTGATCAGTTTCCATCCGTTGTCTGGCCTTTGGAAAATAGCTTCACCTGATCCTTTCTGTGGCAGCCCCTCAAATATTGGAAGATTGCTATCTTGTCTCCCTGGTCCTTCTCTTCACTAGACTAGACATACCCAGTTCCCGTAATCGTTCCTCGTATATTTTATTTTCCAGTCCCCTCAATATCCTGGTTGCTCTTCTCTGTACCTCTCAGAACTCTTATGAGAAACTCTTTGCCAGGTGGGCAAAAGGGATGTGCACCTTCGCATGAGGAATTGGATAGGTTTTCACCAGAGGTGGTATTCAGTAGTTTCCCACCCACCATCCCCCACCCTTTGGCCTCTGCCTCCCAGCAATTTATCTCCTTGCAGCAGAGAAAATGGGGCTTGCAGAGGCTGCAATAGGCTATGGAAATCCCTGCAGCCTGAAACAGCTGATGATCAGGAGGCGCTTAAACTGAAAGTGAAACTGGCTGTTTGCTCCACGAGGCAAATAGCTGGGAGGCAGAGGCAGTTTTTTGTTCTTCTGCTAATCAGGCTGTTTACTGCAAGGAGGTAAATCAATAATAGTGGTGGGTTCCGGCCCAGCGTCCTCCACATGAACACACGAAGTGTGCGTGCACATGCGCGCAATGCACGCATTCATCATACCTGCCAGCGACACCTCTGCAAGCCTCCGTGATGTTCCAGCTGCTCAGCAGAGCATCGCGCAGGTGCTGTATGCACCATGCGCATACATGGAAGCGCCAAAGGCTTTAAAGGATAGGTAAGGAGCTCGGGCGGGCGGGTGATCCCTCCGGAGCACCGTACCGGAACGGTACCCAGTGCTCCGGGCAGGCTCCGGTACGCCTGTATTGGGGCGTACTGCCTGCAACCCGCCACTGATCAATAACTATAAATTCCTATAGAATGTTCAAATTATTAGACTTATTTTTAAAAAACTGCTTTGTTATTGTTCTGGACAGCTCGACAAAACGTAGCTTTTTAAAATAAATGCTTGATCTGAAGAGGCCCAGTGCTATTGTCTCTTCTTTTAAATAGCAGAGAATAACGTATAGTTCCAGAAAGCCACATCAATTTTAACAGCATCTGTACAAATATAGTTTGAAATGTAACACTACAAGCAGTGTATATTATCTGTACTGTTAGCTGTTTGTTGCAAGGAGGCAAATTGCTGGGAGGCAGAAGCAGATTTCCCACCCACCCCTTGTTTCCCTCCCCAAAAGCTGGGTGTATCTTATAATTTGGAGTGTCTTATACTCTGAAAAATATGGTACTTTCATCATTTTTTTCCTTTTTAAAAAATACAAATTTGCAGAGAGCGTTATTTACAATCTGACATTTACTATATGTCTTGTTCAATTAAGACGTTTTTATACATTTTTGTATACTATAACATATAAGGACTGTACAGTACAAATTTATATTCACAGTTTGCTATGACAAAACGTCATTACTGAATCCCCATCAGATTACCCAAAAAAGAAGAAATTGTAAAGGAACATTAAAACATTCACATCTTTAGTGCGAAAGATTAGCAAAATTTTCAGTATCCGCAAATGATAGGAAGACATGCTAAAAACCTTTTATTTACCCAATTATTATTACCTTCTAAAATATATTACATTTTATATTCTGTTTTTTTTAAAAATCTGCGTAGTTTTATACAGGAAGTAGAATAAATGTAATATCCCTGCTACATTTGCAGGCGAAATCTGAAAAGATGATGAAAGCAGGACGATTATTTTGTCTGTGTAACATTTTAAAATATATAAATAGTTACGAAAGTGCTAATATTTGAAAACATAATGGGAATTAGTATAGCCCTTTAACATGTGTAAAATAGTTTTCCTGCAGTTCTGTTGGAAAATATATATACTTTACTAAGTCGGAAGTCAAAATACAAGCAGGATGTGACAAGAAAAGGCATCCTATACAGTGCAATTGTACTAGTGGGCCAGGAGGCTGAGAAACGGATGTTTTAATATTTCTTTTGTACTGGAGTCTCTGGATTAGCAACAAATTTCCCCCAGTCAGCAATCTCTCTTTTTCTTCTTGAAAACTTTCCATGTTATAACTATGCCTTCTTGCCTTAGTCAAACGCTGGAGTCGGACATCTATGCTGCCACCCGATTGTATTGCATAATTTATGAATCATAACAATCTTAGGAAATTAGGGAAATACATTGTAACTTATCATTCATAATCTATGATTGAGCACGTTGTATGTACACTAAGAGTTTATGCACCGGAGACAAATTCCTTGGCCAATCAAGAATATTCCAGTTCCAATTCCAATATACCCTTTGTCATATCTCAAAGATGCTTTTATTTGAAAGCCAACGAATGTCTCGCTTCTCACCCAAGAATCTTCTTCACTTCCGTCCCACGATAGTTAGAATTGAAGAAGCTTCTTGGATATGAAGCAAGACATCTTAAAAGAAAAATCAGAAAGTCCACTTGCCTTTAAAATAAAGAGACCATTGGGATAACCATGACCTGGATGAATGAGACCCTCCTTAGAGATCGTTTGTCATAACTAATATGACATAAATGCGCAAGCGATTTTCTAGAATATTTCTTCTATTTGCCCATTGTAGTCTTCGGCTCTAATCTAAGAGTTTACAGCAGATGGATTTAGAAGGACTAGGGGTGACAAGATAGCAGTCTTCCGATATCTCAGAGGTTGCCACAAAGAAGAGAGGGTCAAGCTATTCTCCAAAGCACGAAGGCAGGAACAAGAAGCAATGGGTGGAAACTAGAACTATGGAGAAATTTACTGACAGTGAGAATAATTAACCAGTGTAACAGCTTGCCTTCAGAAGTTGTGGAAGTTTTAAAGAAGAGATTAGACAACACTTTGTCTGAAATGGTACAGGGCAGAGGTGGTATTCAGCAGGTTCTGACCAATTGTAGAAATTTTGAGTAGTTCAGAGAACTGTCAATGGAAATTTTGAATAGTTTAGAGAACCGGTAGCAGAAATTTTAAGTCATTCAGAGAACCTGTAGCAGAAATTCTGAGTAGTTTAGAGAACCAGTAGCAGAAATTTTGAGTAGTTCAGAGAACCGGTAGTGGAAATTTTGAGTAGTTTAGAGAACCGGTAGTGGAAATTTTGAGTAGCTCAGAGAACCTGTAGCAGAAATTTTGAGTAGTTTGGAGAACTGGCAGTGGAATTTTTGAGTAGTTCAGAGAACCGGTAACGGAAATTTTGAGTAGTCTAGAGAACTGGCAGTGGGAATTTTGAGTAGTTTAGAGAACCGGTAGCGGAAATTTTGAGTAGTTCAGAGAACCGGTAGCGGAAATTTTGAGAAGTTTAGAGAACTGGTAGCGGAAATTTTGAGTAGTTCAGAGAACAAATACCACCTCTGACTGCCCCTCCCCATCTATTCTTTGCCTCTCGAGTCCCAGCTGATCTGGAGGAAATGGGGATTTTGCAGTATCCTTCCCCTGCCACGCCCACCAAGCCAAGCCAAGTCATGCCACGCCCAAGCCACGCCCACAGAGCCAGTAGTAAAAAAAATTGAATCCCAGCACCGGTATAGGGTTTCCTGCCTGAGCAGGGAGTTGGACCAGAACAGGGGTCCCCATTACTGTGGCCTATTCAGAATTGGGCATACATCCCCCTCTCCGTCCCCAGCCAGGTCACCAAGCCACAAAGATTAGGGGGCGCTGAACTAGAAGCCCTCAAAGGTCCCTTCCGACTCTGTTATTCTGGGTCCAAATCTGATCAGCAGTCAAAATCTTGGGAATTACAGGTAGCCCTCAATTTATGATCACAACTGAGCCCAAAATGTACATTGCCAAGTGAAAAATTAGTTGTGAGTTTTGTCCCGTTTTACAACTTTCCTCGCCACATTTTGCAAAGTGAATCGCGGGAGTTGTTAAAATTAGTAACCCCATCGTTAAGTGAATCCGGCTTCCCCGTTGGACTTAGCTTGATCAGGTCGCAAAATGGCTCCTGAACTCTGCAACCGTCATAAATATGAGTGTGTTGTCAAGCATCCCGTGACCATGGGGACGCTGAGTGTGAAAAATGAAAAATGGTCATAATTGCTGTGGTTCAGTGCCATTGTAACTTCAAGTGGTCACTAAATGAACTATTGTAAGTCGAGGAGTACCTACACAGTATTCAGTTGGTAGTCTTCAACTTACAACAGTTTGTTTAATGACCGTTTGAAATTACCCTGGCACTGAAAGAAGTGACTTATGACTGTTTCTCACACTTACGACCCGCTGGTCATTTGATTTGCATTCATATGCATGGCAGCCGACTCACACTTATGACGATTGCAGTGTCCCGGGGTCATGTGACCCCCCCTTTGCCACCCTCTGCCTGGCAAAGTCAATGGGGGAAGCCAGATTCACTTAACAACCGGGTTTCTAACTGTACCGCTGCTGTGATTCACTTAACAACTGTGGCAAGAACAATTGTAAAATGAGGCCAAACTCAACAATTGTCTCATTTAGACACATACATTTTGGGCTCAATTGTGGTTGTAGGTTGATTACTATCTGTAGTAGTTTGCATTCCTTAAGTTTATTTTCCTGCAGTCCAGCCAAACGTCAAATGGTGTAAATCTGTTTTTTTTTTAAAAAAAAATCCTGGCACATATTTGGCCACATCAATACCAAGAATCTTTAACAGCATCAGACTCAAATTAATTAGCTGGTTATACAGATTAAAATTAGCATAGCAATTTGTACCCTCTCCTCTGTTTTTGCTCAGAATTAAGCAAAAAGGGGGGGAAAATACCCTGACGTATTTAAAATAGGAAATTAGACATTTTGAAGCTTTATTAGGAATTTAGAATTAAAGGTAGAAGGAGCAAAAAAATTTCTTCTTCCATTGTAGGGTAAATATGGGATAGCCTCAATCCATTGCAGGGAGGTGTTTGGGGGAGGAAAAATAAAATAAAACGCTCTGTAGATAATAAGTTTATGAAAAACTTCATAAATTTGTTTTTTTTAAAAAAATTGGTGAGCATCTGTTTTATGCAAAGGCACAACTTGGTAAATTATATCCATTTCGGCCCTCGTTGTATGCTATCAAAAGTTTTAAAAATCTTGATTCTTTTTAGGCGGGTTGGAAGGATCCGTTTGTCGTTCCGATTCTCTCCGCTCAGACGTCCCAGGCTCCAGTTCCTGATGCTGCAAAACTAATTTAATTTTCTCCTGCTTTTCTTCCCCCTTTTCTCTTCTCAAAGGTAGTTTTATAAATGTCCGAAGGATCAATTGGGTTTGACAATACAACGGAAAAAAACACAAGAGATCTTTGCTCCATTTGAAACGACCGTTTCTAGATAGCCGTTAAACAGAGTGTGGCGATGGCCTAGAGGTGGCGCTCTTGCCTCACAATCAGGAGTCTGTGAGTTTGATCCTAGGTAGAGGCAGATATTTCTCTCTCTGGGTACAATGAGAATTTTACCTGCTGAACAAAACTCCGCATTGGCAACAGGAAGGGCATCGGGCCAGTAAAATACTCTGCTAGCTCCATTCAGTTGTCCAGACTCCACCCCACAAGGGACTGTGGGATTATTAAATGATAAGGATTTCTGGATAGCCACTAAACCAGAGTGCCGAATTAATAATTCTCCGTTCTCGATGAACGATCATCTGGATTTATGCAGTGCAGATATGGTGAGTCTTACTTTATATTCCAATAAACGTGCAATTCCCCCTCATAGAAACTGATATTAGAAAAGCGGCAATGAATGTGCCTTATTCAATGAACCTCAAAGAGACTAGTCCTCATGTACCCGTACAGCACGGTTACCTTAGTTCGACACCGAATTGGAAACAGGCTACAAGCAAGTCCTTGTCTTGCAACCATTCGTTTTGTGACCGTTGGAAGTTACGACGGCACTGGGGGGGGAGTGTCTTCTGACCATTTTTCACCCCAAAATGGAGGTTGTTAAGTAAATTTTGCCCCGTTTTACGACTTTTCTCGCAACATTTGTTAAGTGAATGACTGCAGTTCTTAAATTTGTGGCATAGTTGTTAAGTGAATCTGGCTTCCTCATTGACTTTGCTTGTCAGAAGGTGGCAGAAGGGGATCATGTGACCCTGAGACGCTGCAACCGTCATAAGCGTGAGTCGGTTGTTATGCATATGAATACAAATCACATGAACCTGGGGAATGCTGCAACGGTCATAAGTGTGAACAAATGGTCCTAAGTTGGCCATAGTAGCTTTGAATGGTCGTTAAGTGAGCTGTTGTAAGTTGAGGACTACTAGTACTGGCTAATCATGCCATTTAGCTCCAAAAGTGACTTTTTTTGGCTTCTTTCTCTTAAATGGACAATGGTTTCTTTGTCTGAGGGCAAGGACAATTAGAAGCACATACAAGTAATCCTCAACTTGCAATGATTCATTTAGTGACCATTCAAAGTTACAGCGGCACTGAAGTGACTTAATGATCATTTTTCACACTTCCAACTGTTGCAGCCCTTACGTGGTCACGTGGTCAAAACTCGGATGCTTGGCAACGGACTCATACTTACGACGGTTGCAGCGGCCCAGGGTCACATGATCCCCTTTTGGCAAGCAAAATTAATGGGGGGATTCCAGATTCACTCAACCACCACTAACGTAATAACCGCAATGATTCACTTAATAACGGTGGCAAGGAAGGTCGCAAAAACTCACTTAACAATTGTCTCTCTTAGCAACAGGGCTAAGGGTGGGCTCAGCTGTGATCATAAGTTGAAGACTGCCTCTGTACACCTTCCACAATGTTCACATTCTTGGCATAGTAACAAAACACGTTGCAAGAACTAATTGCATAAATTCAATTGCCAGAAAGAAGCCTTTCGAAGTAGGAAATAAATTTAATTTTCTGCCAGGCTCTCAGCTGCCCATTCGGTTGCCTATCAATGAAACGCAACTCTGCTCTACTACTGGTCAACATTCGGTTGCTTGGCGTTGCCAAAAGAACCTAAAGGTCATGTGAACACCATACCTGACCTTCCCAGTCGGCTTTCGAGAAGCAAAGTTCACGGGGGGAAAGTCGGGTTCATTTAATGAACCCGTGATTCACTTAACAAATGCAATGATCCGCTTAACAACTGCGGCCCCCAAACATTTGAGAAATCGGATGCAATTTCCTCAAGAACGGCTTTGCTTAGCAATGTAAATTCTGCTTATAGTTGTGGTCAAGGACTACTTATAACCGGGATGGCGAACCCATGGCATGCAGACCCCTCTTTGGCATCATGGCAGCTGTCGTCGCAGTCCAGCTCTACCGCACATGCGCGCGTGCCTACTGCTGGCCAGCTGGTCTTTGGGTCTCTGCCGTGTTTGCATGGGGGGCGGGGGGCATGTGCGGGGTTGCTCGCATTACATTTGGGGCGTACATGTACATGCCCCCCCCGTGCCCCGTTTTGGGTCTGCACCAACCTGGAAGCCAGAAATGGGCGCGGGGGTGGGGCGCATACACATTGCATTTGGGGGTTTCATGCGCGCACGCTTTGGGCACTTGGTACCCCAAAGGTTAGCCATCACTGACCTATAATCTATTTTTGTGAGCATCTTATTTCAGAAATATCAGAAATATAGGGATGGGGAAGAGGAGGCTAGGCCAGCTAATTTGGAATTTAAATAACCTTTTTTTTTTTGAGGAACTGAGACTTAACTAAGGCGTGAGAGCAGCTCTGTACCAGAAACAATGGACGTGGTCCAATCAATGTGTTCTATATTACACACCGGTTTAATGAGAGTTCGGTAATACAACTTTTAAAAAGTAAGAGAGGGAACAGGAGGATGATGAAAAGTGCTAGAAAAAGTTTATACCAGAACAACTGATGCTAAATACAATTTATGGAACAAATACAACAAGCAATTTTGAGTAAGCCAAGTTGCCCCTGAGCCATTATGTACTCGAAATGTATGTGATTTTAGTTTATAAAGTGTTTAGTTTATATTCTGCAATCCCTTCCTCTCCTGCTCGTTCCTCTGGCTATTGTTGTTGTCTTCCTTTTTCCTTTTTTTCTTCTTCTACCTACGAGAGTCATAGTTCCCACGCATTTAACCATTGGCTGCAAAATGCTGGTGGATGATGGTGATTTTCCTTAATATAAATATACAAATCGCATCTCTGAAAATACGGAAGATTTATAGGATGAAACTCTCTCATCTTTCAATATATTTTTTGGGGGAGTAGAAAATTATCGATACTGAGAAGGTATTACAAAAATACTTGGTGAGGGCTTGTCTGCTGAAGTTTTCATACGAGCTGGTTGGAGGCAGTTCCAAGTTTTTTGTTTTGTGATCATTGCGAGCCGAATCTACTGTATGCTCTCCGGAAGTGCTTCAATGACGCAAATCTTTTTCTCTGGGATCTTAGGAATCTGGAAAGGTCTCGGAAGGAAATCCGTTTCTAACAAAGGAAGAGCTGAAATTTATGTTGCTAGAACAGTGGCTTTTCTCAGCTAAGGCAGGTCGAGGTGTTTGCACAGGGGCAGGAGATGCCGAGGAGTGGAGAAAATTTCCATGCCTGCCACACTTCCCCAGCGAGGTAGATTTTTTTTAATCAATTTTATCAACGAGGGTCACACCACAAGAGAAGTACCACGGGTGTCCCATTCACACAGTTGCATGACAAAAAACAGATCACTGCGCCCCACCGGAAGGTTTTGCTCAGTGAATCTACCAAGACACTTGATCCCAAGCAAAACAAAAGGACAACTTACACAACCCCCATACACAAAAAAAGGCAAATTCAACCAGGGTGTACGACATCTTCGTGGACGCCCGTTTTCTGCTAATCCCTGGAGATTTATTTATTTATTTTTCATTCATTCCTAAGGTTGAGGATTTC
The DNA here is from genome assembly GCF_009769535.1 of Thamnophis elegans. NCBI lineage: Eukaryota > Metazoa > Chordata > Lepidosauria > Squamata > Natricidae > Thamnophis > Thamnophis elegans. The sequence continues at coordinate 73,040,750 of NC_045549.1, read as the reverse complement.
ATTTTCTGCATCCCAAATATATATATATGCGTGTGTGTCTTCTGGAACATGCTTCTCTAACCAACCATATTAAAAAAAAAAAAAAATCCATTCATTGCATTGCTGGGCATAAAAAGGAGACATGCCTCCTTTTACGACAGGCACACAAAGTCTCTGGCAAGGATCAGCAAAACTGGATTTGGGGGTGGGGGAACCAGCAACTGTATCATCGATATATACTGGCTGATTAAATGGCAAAACTAATCAGCTTGATTATAAGATGTCTTAAGTCTGACGGAAAGATAATCTATCCGCTGGCAAACGAGGGGGGCGCTTAGCATCCCCAGGAAACAAACAAAACATAAATGTTCACATTCTTTCGGTCTGTCCGACGGCAAGAATCGAGAAGGGCCAAGCAAACTTTTCTTTTTTTTTAACTGACCATCAAGAAAAGGAGATAAAAATCCAAAGATCCAGTCCAGCTGAATCGGAATTAAAATGCTGAGGTGAAGAAAAAAAAAAAAGGGTGGGGGGGGAAAGAACCGGAAAAGGGCAGAGAAGTGAGACGTTCTAGACGAGCATATGGCGTTTCCGGTGGAGGGCAAGATGGTCAGAACGAGAGAAACTGCGATCACAGTCCGGACACTGGAACGGTTTGACTCCGGTATGTTTCCGGAAGTGCCGCGTTAGTTCGTCCGATCGAGCAAATTTCCATGTGCAACCTTCCCAAGTGCATTTGTAAGGCTTTTCACCTATGGATATATATATTTTTTTGGTTTAAAAAAAAAAAGGAAAATGTTTTTTTAAGAAACACAAGCGAGATTATTTTTAACGATACATAAAAAAAAGCAATATTTTTTTCAGCGCCAGCAATTTCACTAAACGTCTCCCCCTATGGTCAGGCGCTACATCCATACACCTATGCACAAGAAACTTCTCAACCAGCTTAGCAGCTGCTAACAATACATTAAAGGACAGTGGAATTCAAGAAAGGTTGATTTAGCTCGCTTGTGACTACTTTGGGATTCTAGGCTGATACCTCTTTTAACTCCGCCCTCAACTTCTGCCACTTCTTCCCCTACATCAGTGGTGAAATGTAAAAGTTTTTGCCACCGGTTCTCTGGGCGTGGCGTGGTGGTGGTGGTGGATCATGTGACTGGGTGGGCATGGCCAAAACTTTTGTTAATTTTCAAAGCATTTTTTTTACTACCTATTCGCCAAACCAGTAGTAAAAAATGCTTTAAGAACTGGGGGAAAAAGGTCCAGCTGATCCGCACCATCATGGGAAGCTTAAAAAAAAATTTTTTTTAAAGCATTTTTTTCCTGCCAGTTTGGGCGAATAGGCAGGAAAAAATTGCTTTAAAAAAGTGGGGGGGGGGAGCATTTGATGATTGCGTGGCTCACAGCTGATCCGCGCAATAGTCGGAAGCTTTTTTTTCCACTTTTTAAAGCATTTTTTCCCTGCCAGTTCAGGCAAATAGGCAGGAAAAAAATGCTTCAAAAAGCGGAAAAAAAGCTTCCGACGATCGTGCGGCTCACAGCTGAGCCGCGAGATACTCAAAAGCTTCCCTTTTTTTTAACTACCGGTTCGTAGAACCACCGACAATCGTCCTTACCGCCAAACCAGGCCAAACTGGGAGGATTTCACCCCTGCCCTACATCTTATTTTTTCAACAGATATTTTGATTCTGGGTGGAAACATTAGTAAAATAGGTCCTTTTCCATTCAAAATGTGCCACAAAAAGAGTACATTTTTGCTCTCTTGCCAGCTATGGGTATTTTCCACAGCCAATTCCGGATGAACTTGCTGTAACAGATTAAAAAGAAACAAAAAACACCCCTGTACTGCAAAGAATTTCAATGCGATTTCTCAAATTTAACTCCTGGATTGGTTCCAACAGGTTTTGAGAGCATTAATGATGCTTAGTACAAGAGTTTTAATTTTAATGAAGAGTTTAATTTGATTTCTGCCCAAATTTGGGAATCTTATGAGGAATAATATGCATATAATTCTGTGGAAGTTTTACCATACAGGTAGTCCTTGAGTTATCACCACAATTGAGCCCCAAATTTTTGTTGCTAAGTAAGACATTTGTCAAGTGAATTGTTGCCTCATTTTGCGAGGGGAAGCCAGATTTACTTAACAACCAGGTTAAGTTGGTTACTAATGTACCAACTGCAATGTTTCACTTAACAACTGTGGCAAGAAAGGTGGTAAAATGTGGGGAAAACTCACTTAACAAATGTCTCACTTAGCAACATAAATTTTACTACTGGTATCACCAGTGGTGATGAGTCCTTGGGCCAATGATTATAGCCGAAGTTTGGGCCCAAATCCCAATATCCAAACTTTCTAAATTTGAGAAATGTCACAGCGACATTTCAAGTGGCTTTCAATGCTAATATTAAATGGAAAAAACTGGAAAGATGGAAAGGAGAAGAAAAATAATCCATAATTCTCTCCCCAAGAATTTTTTATTTGCTTTAAAAAGCACATCATAAACTTTTAAATGCAATTCAGTGCTTTGGGGAAGGCGTTTACTGCCAATATAGTAGGGCGTGTTGGTGAATATTCCAATGAGTCACAGTTAGAAGGCCAAAAAAATAAGTTTAGCTGTCAGACAGAGAATCAAAATGTACAAAGGAGAAAATAAATATCAGCCTCTTGAATCTACTTGTGAGGGAATAAATCACTAACCGTGTTTTCCTGAAAATAAGATAGGGTCTTATTTTCTTTTGACCCCCGAAATAAGCGCTTGGCCTTATTTTCAGGGAGGTCTTATTATTTTTGAGTTGCAGGAGGTGGTGAGCATGGTCACCTCACGAATGCTGCTGTGTTGCAATATTTCCAGGGAGGGCTTATTTCAGCGCATGCGCTCAAAAGCCTGATTGGGCTTATTATCCAGGGAGGTCTTATTTTGGGGGAAACAGGGTAAACACAGTAAAACCTGTTTCCAAACAAGCTTGCATAGGATATACAAGAAGTCCTCGACTTACGACTTCAAGTTACAACCGCAACGACAGCCCAACATTTCTGTTGCTAAGTGAGGCAGTTGCTAAGTGAATCATGGCATTTTGTTAAGTTAGTAGCACATTCGCTAAGTGAATCTAGATCCTGGGCACACGGCAACCGTCATAAAGGCGAGTCAGTTGCCAAGCATCTGAATTGTGGGGATACTGCAACGGTCGTCAGGTGTGAAAAAATGGTCCTGAGCCGCTTTTTGTCAGTGCCGTTCTAACTTCGAACGGTCGCTAAGCAAACCGTTGTAAGTCGAGGTCTACCAGTATTAGGAGCTGGGTTTTTTTTAACCTTCATTAAGCTTTCCAGCCCACCCCGCCAGAAGAAAATAACACTTGCTTCCTACCTGTGTGTGTCCTTCTATGGGCTTTTAAATGAGAGCTTTTAGTGTACACCTTGTTGCAGCCGTCGTAATCACATCTGTGTATCCGTCTCTTCCTTTGCGTGTCTGGCGATTCCACAGGTAGAGGCCTCTTCCCAGGCTGGACTATAACTGAAGGATGATTCCTGCGTTAAGTTGAATCATATGTTAAAACTACAACCTTTTTCAACTAAAATCTCCTTCTTCTTCTTCTTTTTAAATGGCCCACCCCAGAGTTCACTTCTTCAATCCCCGTTTTTGTCTTCTGCCGGCGTCAATAACATTACACCCATGTGGAAAAAATTCAAGCCAAGCTTACTAAATGTCATGGACTTCTGCGGTAATAATTTTGGCCGACTTTCCTAATAAAGATTTGGTTTCATTTATTCTCTGGAATGAACAAGACATCTGCCCCTTTCCCTATTTCTCTCCCCCTCTCTTATTATCTATCTATCTATCTATCTATCTATCTATCTATCTATCTATCTATCTATCTATCTATCTATCTATCTATCATCTATCATCTATCTATCTATCTATTTTCTTTAAAACAGTAGGATTTTGACTGAGTATTTTAAGCTGCAATCTTGTTTCCCAGGAAAGCAGAATTCAGAAATTGTGGTCCTTCTATTGGTTGACACATTTTTCTAAATATCTTAGCAAAGATATTTTTTTAAAAAAAAATTGATACAGATTCTCTCCCCTCTCCGATGCTATGAATGCTATCAACTTCCTTTGCTCCACCGACATAAACTCAACAGGTTTTATTCTTCATCTATTTCTTTTAAAGCCCAAATAAGAATTTCTGGTTTGGTGCAACCACAAAGATGCAAAGGACTTTCCTAAAAGTAGAACTAAGATTTATATTTACACAGAAATGCATTCTTTGTATTTCTAAAACAGTGCCCCAGAAATGACTTTTGTAACATTTCTTCTGCATACTACAATTCAGGTGAGATGCACAGTGTGATATATTTGAAGTTCACACAGACCACAGTTCTAGATATATACGTATGAAATTGGACCCTGCTAGGAAAGATAAGACGACGGCAAATGGATGAAAACCTGATCGCACTACTGCAATTAACACAAAAGAGATTATATTTTATTCTGGCCAATGGTAAAAGAATAATCTCAGTTGAACAAATCAAATGACATTCCCCCTGAGCTTTAACAGTTGGAAGGGACCTTAGAGGTCTTCTAGTCCAACCCCCTGCACAAGCAGGAAACCCTATACCATTTCAGACACATGGGTGTCCAATCTCTTCTTAAAAACCTCCAGTGATGAAGCACCTATAACTTCAGGAGGCAAGTCGTTCCACTGATTAATTGTTCTGTCGGGAAATTTCTCTTTACTTCCAGGTTGCTTCTCTTTTTGATTAGTTTCCATCCATTGTTTCTTGTCCTGCCTTCAGGTGCTTTGAAGAATAGTTTGATTCCCTCTTCATTGTGGCAACCCCTGAGATATCAGAACACTGCTATCATGTCACCTCTAAGTCCTTCTCTTTATTATACTAGACATACCCAATTCCTGCAACTGTTCTTCATATGTTTTAGCCTCCAGTCCCCTAATCCAGTGTTTCTCAACCTTGGCAACTTGAAGATGTCTGGACTTCAACTCCCAGAATTCCCCAGCCAGAGAATGCTGGCTGGGGAATTCTGGGAGTTGAAGTCCAGACATCTTCAAGTTGCCAAGGTTGAGAAACACTGCCCTAATCATCTTTATTGCTGTTTGCTCAACATTTGAGTGGCCTCGTATCTATGCAAACGAGATTTGTGAATTAGGTTAAGTGTGCAGGGAGTCCAAAGTTGCTATAAAGGTAAGGGTTCCCCTTGCACATATGTGCTCGTCGTTCCTGACTCTAGGGGGCGATGCTCATCTCCATTTCGAAGGTGAAGAGCCAGCGCTGTCAAAGACGTCTCCGTGGTCATGTGGCCAGCATGACTAAATGCCGAAGGCGCACGGAATGCTGTTGCCTTCCCCCCAAAGGTGGTTCCTGTTTTTCTACTTGCATTTTTTACATGATTTCAAACTGCTAGGTTGGCAGAAGCTGGGACAAGTCACGGGAGCTCACTCTGTTACGCGGCGCTAGGGATTCGAACTGCTGAACAGCGTCTTAGCCACTGAGCCTCAAAGGCTTTCATCTAGCTTTCAACCACAATTTACTCTTCCATTGGAGAGATTCAAAAACTTCTAAACTACTTACTCTTGTAGCATGGGAGGGGACAATGAGGTCATCACAGGAGGAGACATTTGCTCTGGGTAGTAGTCGTTTCTTGGCGATTCCAAGCCTGGTTCTACCTTGATAGATTTCGTTAGTGCTGGCTTTTCGTAAGATTCGATGACGGATACTGTACGGGGGAAGAAGAGTCAGTGAATGGTAAATGAAGAGGAAAAAAGCTTGCATTTGTGGGGGGGGGGGAGTTTCTGTCACTGCAATCTTGCTCTTAAAAATTTAAACTGCAAATACAAACATTTGAATTAATCTACATAACTGAATGACAATGCCGTGTTATAATATGCCTTATAACCCAGCCCTTTGTTCTGGTTACTATAGAGAAATCTATAGTGGCTTCCATTCTATTGCTTTACTTTCTATAGGAACACCTATAGTGCATAATAGAAAAGTATCAATTATTCTATTAAGAATAATTGAACTAATCTACATAACTTCCATTCTGTTGCTTTGCTTTGTGCTGACTGTCAGCAGCTCGATTCTCGCTCGGTTCAAGATGGATTCAGCCTTCTGAAGTTGGTAAAATGAGGACCCAGATTGTTGGGGGCAATAGCTGACTCTGTAAACTGCTTAGCGGGTTTTAAAGCACTGTGACACGGCATATAAATCTTTGCTATTTCTAGTGCTATAGCCCTTTCTTTCTTCCTTCCTTCCTTCCTTCCTTCCTTCCTTCCTTCCTTCCTTCCTTCCTTCCTTCCATCCATCCATCCATCCATCCATCCATCCATCCATCCATCCATCCATCCATGGTGTGCAATGGTTAGAATGCAGCTTTGCAGGCTAATTCTGCTGTCAGCAGTTTGATTCTCATCAAGGTGAATTCAGCCTTCCATCCTTCCGAAGATGGTAAAATGAGGACCCAGATTTTGGGGGGCAAGAGGCTGACTCTGTAAAATGCTTAGAGAGGGCTTTAAAGCACTATGAAGTGGTATATAAATCTAAGTGCTCTAGCTTTTCCTTCCTTCCCTCCCCCTTCCTTCCTTCCTTCCTTCCTTCCTTCCTTCCTTCCTTCCTTCCTTCCCTCCCTCCCTCCCTCCCTCCCTCCCTCCCTCCCTCCCATCCATCCATCCATCCATCCATGGTGTGCAGTGGTTAGAATGCAGCATTGCAGGCTAATTCTGCTGACAGTCAGCCGTTCGATTCTCATCGGTTCAAGGTAAATTCAGCCTTTCACCCTTCAAAGGTCAGTAAAATGAGGACCCCTAAGTCCTAGTGGTGTTGCCAAAATTTAAAGTAGAAGATGAACAGATTCCCAAAATAAAATTAAGAGAAGACGGTCCACAAAAGACCAAAACAAACCCAGAGGGTGGGATCCCGAGGACAGATGTTTACCTGGGACGCTGCTTGGGTTTTCCAACTCTTCGGAAAGAACGGTGGACACCATGATAGGCTGCTGAAGGTGAGGGGCATACATGAAAGGGACGGGTTGAACGACAAGGGGCTGAATAACTGGAAGTATCCCAGGGCTCCTTAATCCGTGACGGGAAAGAGCCGCCATGACTGGGGGAATTGTCAAGGGCATTGTGAAAGGCTGCATTCCAGGCAGACCCAGTTTCTTCACGGGAGGGCTGGATGATGGAAGATTTAATAACCCAGGGGAAGCTCTCTGGGGCAGAGTCTGGAATTTGAAAGAGGAAGGAGAATGTCCAGCTGAAGGCGGCGAACTCCGCTTATTCATGGTCAGGTCCACGGGCTCCACCTGAACCCCACTGCACAGTCCCTCTGGAATCTGGTAGAACTTATTGGGCATCATGTCTGGGGTGGAATAGATGACGCTGTACTTGTTGGACTTCATGTGGTCCATGTACGTGGAGTTGAAGGACTACGGAAGAGAAAGAGGAGGAAAGGAATGAATGGAAACCAGTGGCGGAAAAGAGGAAGGAAAAAAATGCATTGGAGAAGAGGAACTCCTTGCCACTTGCTTTTGTCATGCTCTAACTCGAGTTCCATTGGACTTAAAATTAAAGGAAATCCACTGTATATACAGAAACATTTTTGAAAACCAGATGATGAATGACAATACTGCACAGACACAACATTTATTTCCACTCTAGTAAACGATTTGCTTATTTATTAGACTTTTATCCTGCCTTTCTTATTTTATTAGTAACTCAAGGCAATGGACATATCTAATACTCCTTCCTCCTCCTATTTTCCCCCTAAACAACAACCTTGTGAGGTGAGTTGGACTGAGAGGCAGTGATTGGCTGAAAAATCACCCAGCTGGCTTTCATGCCTAAGGCAGGACTAGAACTCCCAGTTTCTTGGTGATTGGTCCAAAATCAAACTTTGACGATTGGCCCAAAGTCACCACTTTGGGATTGGCCCAAAATCACCACTTTGGTGATTGGCCCAAAGTCAACTAGCCAGCTTTCATGTCTAAGGGAGGATTAGAACTCATACTCTCCTGGTGATTGGTCCCAATATTACCTAGCTGGCTTTCATTCCTAAGGCGGGACTAGAACTCCCAGTTTCCTGGCGATTGACCCAGTCGATAAGCCAGCCTTGCTGCCTAAGGCAGGACTAGAATTCCCAGTCTCCTGTTTCTAGGCTTGCAGCTTCTTAATCTCTACACCAAATTGGCTTCTATTCATTCTCATACCCATAGATGTTTTCCTTTTGTGGATGTCCCTTAATCCAAATATTATATTTCAAATCTACATCTCTGCAGAAGCAAATGTGAAAACAGGTAACACTTTTTGATACCTGCAGGAAGTTTTGATGTAAATGCAGTTTATTTATTATAAATGCTCAGAATGTGTATTTGGTCATCTCTGCCCTATTTTTAATCTTTCAGAACTGGAAAAAAAAGTGGATAGCATTGCACACAGCCTTATTGCAATGTAATGAGAATAAATATTAATACTTATACTCTTTTTTAAATACTGACCACTGGAATTGGCTCCATTGCTTCTTGTTTGATAGGGACGGGGTCAAACATTAACATTTTCTTTCGAGATAAATACCTTGGATTCTAAAAAAAAAAGGGGGGGGGGAAGTACAACAGTTGTAATTTTTATTTTACATCATTTCAATATGGCATTAACAAAGGGCATTTCAATTGTGGATTACAGCAATCATCAAACCACTAAACATCAGACTTAAAAGACATTTTCAAACACTCAAAAAAAGTTTTCTTCGGGGTTCGGGGTTTCTGTATTTATGATGCTAAGATGTTAACATTCTAAACCCAAGATCCTTTAAAAAGCAGGATTACAACCAGGGGTGGGATTCAGCCAGTTTGGACCAGTATAGGCGAACCCGATGTTAATTTTAATCTGGTTCTCTGAACCAGTAGGTGGAAGGCCTGGTTGACCCCGCCCATCCCATCCCTCCCCTTCCCAGGAGTCTCCACGCAGCCCAATTTGGATGCGAGTTAAGCCCAGGGCCTGCGCAGAGGTTCTAGGAGGGGGAAAAATGGGCCTACCGGAAGTCTGAAAACGGGCCTGTTTCTGGCCTCCGGAGCCTGGGGAGGGCGAAAACACCACCCCTGCCATGGTGCAGGAGGCTGACTAGTCCAGTGTTTTTCAACCTTGGCAACTTGAAGATGTCTGGACTTCAACTCCCAGAATTCCCCAGCCAGCATTTGCTGGCTGAGGAATTCTGGGACTTGAAGTCCAGACATCTTCAAGTGGCCAAGGTTGAAAAACACTGGACTAGGCCACACCCCATAGAACTGATCTCTTCCTTCCTTCCTCCCTCCCTCCCTCCATGTGTGTGTGTGTGTGTGTGTGTGTCTGTCTGTCTGTCTGTCTATCTGTCTGTCTCTGGGTGTCTCTTTCTCTCTTTCTCTCTCTCTCTCTTTCTGTCTCCGTCTCTCTGTCTCTCTTTGTCTCTCTTTCTCTCTCTGTGTCTGTCTGTCTGTCTGTCTGTCTCTCTCTCTCACACACACACACACACACACTATCATGAACTCTTTTGTGACCTGCTGCAATGCTAACTGGAAAGCAAAGCTCGGCCCCGTTTTTTTTCCTGGTGGAGGCCTAACCCCAAGATCAAAGAGTTTTAAACAAATGGAAATAACCTCAGTCCCGTCATCTTGAAACCGACTTCCTGAATTATGAAAGGTGAAACCAAAGGTGGTTGTGATTTTGTTTGCAAAAAAGTCACAATTAGCTCTTCCAAAATGAGTGTAGCACGCACATTATCCAACGCCTCTCCAGCACCCTTAATTTTTGCAGAACTTCAAATTATACAACTGTTGTCCATTACGTTGCACGGGGGAGTGCGCCCCGTACGGCCTCAACTGAGCCCAAAACTTATATTGTTTTTTTTCTTCTAGTTTTTCGTTTTTTGTATTTTAATAAATGTTTCCAATCAATGCTTAAACAGTGTGGCACCTAGGTGTCATGCATTCTAATACAAAGAACACTAATAAAGTTAATCATAATTATTACATTCAATCAACCTATGCATTAATAATAATAATAATAATAATAATAATAATAACAACAACAACAATACACATTTATATTAAGTTGCAGTCTTTTATTGTTTAATCATTCCACATCTTCTCTCGTTATTACTTTCATTTTGTTATATAAAAATGTATACACTAATATTCCCTCTTCTCTTATTTCTATCACTTATTCTAGCTTTTAATCATGTCACCTTTTATTGAACAACTTTTTCTGATTTCTAATCATGACACCTACCTTAAACAAAAGTTTAGGTTGTTAAGTGAGGCATTTGTTAAGTGAGTGTTGCCCTGTTTGATGACCTTTCTGGCCTCAGTTGTTAAGTGAATCACTGCAGTGGATAATAAGTTAGTCACCCGGTTGTTAAGTGAATCTGGCCTCCCGATTGTCTTTGCTCACCAGGAAGTCGCAAAGGGGGTATCACGTGACCCTTGGGTTCATAAGTATGCACCCTTTTCCAAGCATCCAAATTTTGAACATGTGATCATAGGGATGCTGCAATAGTCGCAACTGTGAAAAACAGTGGAACGGTCACTAAATGAACTGTTGTTGTGAAGAACCAGTAATTTAAGCTCCAAACAAAAAAGATTTTTCCTGATTAGAAAAACCTAGTCAGAGTAAAATACTTTAAAATTCATATTTGCTGATTTAATAGCCAGTCACCGGTATGAGTTTTTGCCAAATTTTTAAGGCAAAAGCAGAGCCAATTTTATGCCCCCCCCCCCCTTAGGGTGGAACAACATCAGGCTAGAAACTGGGAGGTTGTGGGTTCTAGTCCTGCTTCAGGCACGAAACATAATCACATTTCTCTCAACACCTTTTGAAAGAGGCGATGGAAAAAAACTTTCTGAGTCAATCCAGAAAGTCTTTTGAGAATCAGAGGTTTTTTTTTAAAGGCAAAAGACTGAAGCTTTGCCCCTCCTGCGTTTCCAAAACGCTCTTTCCCTCAACGGGTTTTTTCTTTAAAAAATATAACAACATTTTTGTTTTATTTTATTTTTTGCAATCAGGAGCTATTGTCTTTTCAACCCCCCAAAAACAAACTGAGCGACAGCGCGGACTCTGCAATGTTCTTTAAAGTCAAATCAGTAGGCCAAGTTCAAAGAGAACCCCCTCCCCCCACACCATGCCCAACATTTTAGACATGTAGAATTGTAGATAGCATTAATAAGAAATCAGATAACGAACCCTGCTCCCTTAAGAAAACAATCTTGCTTTGCCTTGTGTTAAAAAGAAAAAAGAAAACTGCACGGGGTAGTTTTCCCCATCCCTTCCCTGCTGCTCCACCCTGTGGATCGAGGCCAAGGCAATGCAACTTGTCCAAACAGGACACCGGTTGTGATAAGATTTCGCTCACGCCCTGCGCTAAGCGAAGAAACGAGGTTTTTGTATGCAAATAAGGCCAGGTATAAAAGGCAAGAAACAAGCCCAATCTAAAGCGCAGGTCTGATAACCAGGAGAGAGCAAGTCGGGGATGGCAAAAATGAAATCTCTTTTTTTCTGCTCTACACTTTCTCCTGCTGAAAGAGGCAGGATCACCAGATCCGGGGAAAGCAAGACGAGAAAAGAGATTTTGTTTTATTTATTTGTGCATGTATCGTATTTATAGGCGTCCTCAACTTACGACCACTGCTAAGCAAGACAATTGTTAAGTGAGTTGCATGCCCTGTTTTTACCATCTTTTACACAGTAAAATGCCTGAATTCCAATTACTTGACAGTGGTCGTGAGAGTGAGGACTGGATACAAGTCCAGTCACTTTCGGTGAGATTGGGAGCTAATCAACTTGATAAATAAGTCACTTTCAATCGGAATAGAGCTGTAAGTGACCTTGGAGGTCTTCTAGTCAAGCCCCTGTTCAACGAGAAGACCCCATACCCGTGATGGCAAACCTATGGCACGAGGAGGCCCTCTCTGCGGGCACACAAGCCATCGCCCAGTTCAGCTGCACCACGCATGCGCGTGCACCTCCCAATGGCCAGCTGATTTCTGGGTCTCTGCCATTCATGCGGGAGACGTTTGTGCATGTGTGAGGGCTGGGCACACACGCACAGGGGGCGGGGGGAGTAGAGGGGGGGTACAGCATTCCCCCCGTGCTCCATTTTTGGTGCCAGGAGGCTTCAGGGAGGGCCTCTGGAGCCCACGGGAGGCAATTTTTGCCCTCCCAGAGGCTCAAGGAAAAACTCTGGAGCCTGGGGAGGGCAAACAACAAGATGCCCGGAAGTTCCGAAAGTCCGTAAACAGGCTCTGGAGGACCCCTTCCCTTCTGCCGTGATATAGGAGGTTGAGTAGGCCGTGTGTGTGTGTGTCGCGGGCGCATGAATGTTGTGTGCGGGCACATTGCATTGTAGGTGTGGGCATGCACGCACGCACTATTGTGTGCACAGGGACAATTTTGGAGAAAAAGGTTAGCTGTACCTGTGCATTTGTTTTTTCTTGCCTAAATGTAGAACCTTAACCTTTTCCACCACTGAATTGCATTTTGTTAGATAGGGACCAGTGATCAGTCTTGCCAGGGTTCAGTCGAAGCCTGTTGTTAACCATCCAGACTGAAATCTTGATCACTCTTACTTGCTTCCCTCTACAGATCCCATATGTTTCTGTAAACACATTTTCCTTAATTCCCACTTCCTTGTGAGAAAGGAAGGAAGGAGGAACTCATTCCAAAGGCGCTGTGAAATTCTCTTATTTATTCCTCTCAAACTTCCTAAAGTTTAGAAGACAGGCTGCCATCAAAAGAAAACAATTTACATTTCCTTCAGTAGTCCAGCAAAAAAATAATAATAATTCTAACTAAGTTCCCTCAGTTAATCGAAGTATTTTTTAAGTGCTTTGGCACTAATATTTAAATAGAGCCAAAAATAGAAGCAAAGGACACGTTTGTGCAACTTAAAAGAAAATAGTTTTGAAAACATGCTACTAAAATTAAAACAAAATCAGTTGCTTTTTGCCAACAAGTCAAATATCAAAACTATGCCTTTTCTAAAAGTCTAAGATAATTCTATTGTTCGCCCATTAAAAAATCCAATCATATTTATCTGGAGTGAGAGAAAATTGCTAGAGAAATACAATAGAAATACAATAATGATTTAAGTGAATGAACTGAATACACCTTCAGATAAAGCTTTGATCACACTGTTCATTTTACAGTATTTACATAGCTTGTTATCTTGCAGTGGTACACTTATTTTCCCACAATTTGTTCTGTTTTTGCTTTGTTTTAAGAGGGGAAAAACCCCCCTAGTTTTGAAAGGAAAAAAGTATGTCCAAGCTGAAAAATGCATTTTTATTCATTGCTGAAGTTCAAGACCCTGGTTTCTCTTTAACCTTTTTCTAGGATGCAATTGCAGCTTAAAATTCTGAAACACAGTGCCTAAAAATTCAAACTTTTTGAGATTCTGTGTGAAACCTAATGGAATTATTGCAACAACAAACTGTATTAAAAATCATAGACTGACTTATTTTAAACTATTACCACCCTGAGCAAACAATACAAGCTAACTTAAAAAAATAATAATCCAAACACTAAGCTTTCTACTCTATTCATATTTTATTTTGAAAGAACGAAAACATTCTTTAACCTGAGAAATTACAGAGTTAGGATTTGAGTCAAAATTCCTCAACAGATCTTGAACGCAGCCAAACAGATGAAACAAAGAATGCACTTGTTTGTGCATGCTATGCTTCCATTGTGTCTTTGTGATCTAATTAGATCCTTCCCATTTGCAGTACTAGTTTTTTTGAGAAGAAAAGATCTATTATCACAGAGCTCCCCAACCCCTCCCGGGGCTGCAGCCCACGTCTCGGCCATGAGCTTGCGTGGAACCATCCCCTCTCCCACCCCTTCGCCGGTCCGCAAAGCCGAAAACATTGGGAAACTTTGCAGAAATTGATGAACAACACAATGCAGTTGACATTCGTCTGTCAATCTCCCTTGCCTCATTCGAATGCAAACTGTTGTTGGAAGAAATGTCCATCTGGGTTCAGTTCCAAGCGGGAAGAAGGACACTGGGAAACATGGAGGCCGCTTGAAAAGATGGCTTAATGGTGGACAGGATCACATGGTTTGAGACACATGGGTGTATGGGAGAGAAAGAGATTTATACCCTCTGTTGGGCTTTGAATTTGAGTTTGTATTCTGATTGGTTGTCAGACTCCCGTGGGGCCGTGCAGGGGCAACTCTGTAGACTGTCCTGAGTCTCAAGCTTGGTTGACTCTTGCTGGGTGATAATGTAATGGACGGGCTTTGGGATTCCTATTATGGTTCTGCCTGAAGGAGGTAGATCTTTGTTATGTAGATCTACCATACTACATAACTGGCTCAGGCCTTAATGGCTCATTGACAAAGGTTGAGTGGGTGTGAGTTTCTGCCTCCCTTTTAGGGGAAATATTCTGCCCTTTTAATATTTCCTAAAATGTTTCATTTTTCTAGGAGAGGGGTGGGTGCTAACTTCCTACACTGTTACAAATCATATAATTTCTGATTTAATGGACATTAAGAATTAACAGTGATTTCTTAATTGCAGAACCCGGGAGGCAGAGTTGAAAGGGGGATCAGCCCAGAATTCTTACGTAGCCACAAGCAGAGAAAATCCAACCGCTCTCAAACTCTACTGACACTTCTCTAATTCTAATCAGAGGTTGGCCATTAGTTGAGAAGATTCCTGGGCATAGCAATGTTTAGCAATAAATCAGTTTAATTGGACTTTCACATCTGGACCTGATCTTTGGTGCCAGATTTTGAACAAGATTCTTTTTTGGGGTTAGTTCTGCCACCTGTGATTTAGACCTCTGTCCTTCCTGACAGGTGAATATCTTGAGGGAGGTAAAGGAAACTGGTTCAGGAGCTGAACACATATGTGAGAGAGGAGGTGGCCTTGTCTGTTTTGAAGACAAAGCTGGGATGGTTTCTTCTCAAGAAGCCATTGCTCAGCTCAACAACAGTAGGTAAATATTTTCCTGTCTGCAATCTCCCCTTTTTAAGGGAAAGTTGTTGAAAAGGTGATAGATCTGCAAATGCAGAAGAATTGTAGTTACAACTGTTAGAAATTCTGTATATAGCTCAACAGAACAGACAGTGCACAATCCACATGTGGTTTTCGCCTTAACTGCCAGAAGGAAGCAGCTTATACCATAGATGCAACTGCAAACTTATAAACACTGCCATCTACTGATTGAAGAATATCTCTCTCTACTGAATATCACTACTTGTATAAAATCCATGAAATTCCAACAGTAACTCTTAATGATTATATGGTTAATACTGTCCCCCCCCTTTTTCTCTTTTAACTTTCCTACTGAAAGATGGGGAAATAAGTCTCTTGGAGTCATTTTAGCCTAGGACAGTGTATAAATCAAGTTAGTAAGTAAGCAAACAAAAATCTTCCAAGTTGAAATGGCTAAGAGCGTCCGGCCAGTTCTGAGAGACAAAGAATTCCTTATCAGAGCAGAAAGTTATCTGACTTCCTGTCTTAAGCTTCAGCTTTCAGAGAGCAAAACAGCCAGGAAAGAGAACAAGATTTAAAAAGCAGACATTTAAAAGCAAATGAAGTACAGATAGTTCTCAACTTTCAACCGTTCCTTTTAGTGGCCTAGTTCGGAGTTACAATGGCACTAAAAAAAAGTGACTTATGACCATTTTTCACACTTACTGCCTTTGCAGCAGCCGCGGGGTTGTGTGATCAAAATTCAGATGCATGGCAACGGGTTCTTACTTATGACTGCTGCTGTATCCCAAGGTCATGTGATCCCCTTTTGACAAGCAGAACCAGATTCACTTAACGATTGTATTACTAACTTCAGTGGTTCACTTAACAACTCTGGCAAGAAAGGTCATAAAATGGGTCAAAATTCACTTAAATGTCTCACTGAACCACAGAAATTTTGGGCTCAATTGTGGTTTTAAGTTGAGGACTACCTGTTTATGGAATGGTATAGGGGTTTCACCCCCCCACACCTTCAAAGCAGAGAAGAAAGAACTGCTTTAATCAATTTATTAAAAGATTTTGATTCAAAACAGATATTCAAACAAACAGAGGTGACGTGTATTAGTAGTCGGGATTTATAGGCAAGGTGCATGAAGTGGTTTCGTTGCTGGAACATATGGAGAAATTTTCATGGGAATATGACAGTCTAGATCAGTGAAAGTGAACTTTTTCATCACCGAGTGCCCAAAGCGGAACACGCGTGCATGCGCCTGTGGCCGAAGCACCAGAAATCCGAAGACCAGCTGGCTGGTGCGTGCATGCCAGAAGGCTTTCCTTCGCTTTCATCCATAAGCAAGGTAGGAAACCTCACACATCATGTATTTGTAAACAATAAAATTCATTCCAATTTCAAGAGGGGCTACTGGTGTTTTAGGAATACAGCAATCCTGGAGATATTGCTAACATTTAGCATTATGTTTGAAATGAGATATTTTGTCTATGGGGAGGAAAGCTATGGCAAATCTAGACAGCATACTATAAAGCAGAGACATCACCCTGCCAACTAAAGTGCATATAGTCAAGGCTATGGTTTTCCCAGTTGCAAGGCTGAGCCCCAAAGAATGGAGGCCTTTGAACTCTGGTGCTGGAGAAGACTTCTGCGAGCACCTTGGACTGCCAGGCCATCCAACCGGTCAGTCCTAGAGGAGATCAACCCTGACTGCTCTTTAGAAGGCCAGATCCTGAAGAGGAAACTCAAATACTTTTGATGAGAAGGAAGGACTCACTGGAGAAGAACCTCATGCTGGGAACAATGGAGGACTGGATGGAGTCACCGAAACAATCAGTGTGAGTTTAAGTGGACTCCGGAGGATGGTAGAGGACAGGAAGGCCTGGAGGAACGTTGTCCATGGGGTCGCGATGGGTCGGACGCCAATTCGCAACCAACAACAACATTTCGTCTCTGGAATTCATATGAAACAGCTGGAAGGCTGAAGACAGACATGGTAGCCAATACTTTCGTTAAAAGGAAAAATGGAAGAGAAATATCTCTGAATATAGTTAAGGTAAAAATAAACACTTTAGAGAAAGAAAGAAAAAATGTTCCCAGCAGGTACTAATTCTCTTCTGCTTTCCCCTTTGGGAATGAAATCAAGCAGATGGAATATATTGGACTACACTACAAAAAAATTTAAAAGCAAAAACTGGCTTATGCCCCCCCTCCCCTCCCCACCACACAGATAAGTCTCTTTCCTGTTGTTAAAGCAATTTTTAGATGTGAAAATCTATGTTTTATGCAAGGTGGTTCTTGAACTGAAAAGAGCCATCCCCATTAAACAAACAGGCATCCATGCCCTGCATGGCATACAAGTCTCTTAAATCCTTTGCATTGGGATATATAAACAGTCCTCGACTTACGACCGCAACCGAGCCCAAAATTTATGTTGTGAAGTGAGACGTTTGTTGAGTTTTGCTCCATTTTACGGCCTCCCTTAGCCACAGTTGCTACATCTTTTGCACTTCTTCAGTTAGTAACCTGGTCGTTAAGAGAATCTTGCTCCCCCCTCATCGACTTTGTTTGTCAGAAGGTCACAATAGGGGACCAGGTGACCCCGGGATGCTGCAACCGTCATAAATAGGAATCTAGTTGCCAAGTATCCCAATTTCGATCATTTGACCATGGAGATGCTGCCATGAAGTGTGAAAAGCCATCATAAGTGTGCTAACTTAGAACAGTCACTAAATGAACTGTTGTTACGTTGTTATCTCTTTTGTGTCTTTTCCTCTAAAGAATCAATAGTCTGAGTATTTAACCAGAGTACCTCAACCTTTCCACATTAGTGATTTTCTTGTTCAAAGTCTTACCAGCTCTTATCTTCCTAAGGCAAAGGTAAAGGTTCCCCATATGTACTAGTCGTTCCTCACTCTAGGGGACGCTGCTCATCTCCGTTTCAAAGCCGAAGAGCCAGTGCTGTCCGTGGTTATGTGACCGGCATGACTAAACACCGAAGCCGCACGGAACGCTGTTACCTTCCCACCAAAAGTGGTCCCTATTTTTCTACTTGCATTTTTTACGTGCTTTCGAATTGCTAGGTTGGCAGAAGTTGGGATAAGGAACGGGAGCTCACTCTGTTATGCGGCGCTAGGGATTCGAACCACGAACTGCCAACCTTTCTGATCAACAAGCTCAGCGTCTTCACCACTGAGCACTGTGCCCCTTCTTCCTCTTTTTTCTTTCTACTACAACACATTTATCTTTCCACCTGGGCTGAATGCACTGATTGGAGATATTTTCACCCAAACATAATTTCTCTCCTCTCAGTCCCTAAGTATAAAACTGCAAGTCAGGTCAGATTAAGATCCATGGAAGTGAGCTTCCGAATGCCATTTTTCCTGTAGCAATGCAAAATAGAGTAAAGTGGCTGTCTTTCAACATCACAATCAATTATTAGTTTTGATAAGCATGATAAGTAAGGCCACACTTGGAATACTGCATTCAGTTTTGGTCGCCACAGTGTAAAAAAAGATGTGGAGTCTCTAGAAAGAGCGCAGAGAAGAGCAACAACGAAGATTAGGGGACTGGAGACTAAAATATATGAAGAACGGTTGCAGGAATTGGGTCTGTCTAGTTTAATGAAAAGAAGGACCAGGGGAGACATGATAGCAGTCTTCCAATATCTCAGGGGTTTCCACAAAGAAGAGGGAGTCAAGCTATTCTCCAAACCACCTGAGGGCAAAACAAGAAGCAATGGGTGGAAACTCATCAAGGAGAGAAGCAACTTAGAACTAAGGACACATTTCCTGAGAATTAGAACAATTAATCAGTGGAAGAACTTGCCTCCAGAAGTTGTGAATGCTCCAACACTGGACGTTTTTAAGACAACACTGGACAACCATTTATCTGAAATGGTACAGTATAGGGCTGTGATGGTGAACCTACGGTACACGTGCCACAGGAGGCACATGGAACCATTTGTTCAGGGCATGCGAGGCTCAAGCCTCCAAAGCGTGAAAAACCGGCCCTACGGGCAAACTGGAAATTCAAGAATGGTGGCTTCTGGTTTGTCCGTAGGGCTAATTTTCGCTGTCCGGAGCCTTCAGGGGCCTTCAGGAGGCTTCCCTGAAGTCTCTGGAGGTTGAAAATCAGCCCTAAGGACAAACCGGAAATCACCATTCCTGAACTTCCGGGTTCCCTGTAGGTCTGTTTTTTGCCCTCTGGAGGCTTCAGGGAAGCTCCGGGGGGCGGGGGGGGGGGGGGCAGGGCTTAAAAAGCTTCTGGAGCCTGGGGAAGGTGAAAAAACCGCGGCAAACACCGGGGTGTGTGTGTCTCTGATTGCACACACGCACGCTTGGGCCTGCGCACGCATAGCATTATGGGTGTGGCACGCTGGCGCACGACCCCCCTGTGCTCCCCCCACTTTTGGCACGGCAGTCAAAAAAGGTTTGCCATCACTGGTATAGGGTTTCCTATGCCTGAGCAGTGGTTGGACTAGAAGACCTCTAAGGTCCCTTCCCAACTCTGTTATTCTGTTCTAACATTCAGAGGAAATAATGTCCCAAGTCTGGGCTAATTAAATAGTAACTCCTCAAATGTAGGGACCTTAGAAGACCCAGCTATCTGCTGTGAGGTGAGTGGAGTAAGTGGGATCATGTACATTATTATCATCGTAATTGTCCCAATGCAACCGATGGAAATCACAAAATTTGCATCATTTATGTGATGATGTCATGGTAGACATGACATCATCATGCCTTCTAATGACCTTCCATGTATGGAGATCCATGGAAGACACATGAGAGATTTTACAACACGCCAAGCTGAGGTTCCCCTAACAAAATTCTCCAATATTGGAACAGGATCCGGAAACACTAATATCCAATGTGGAAGTAGTCCTCAACTTATGACCACAATTGAGCCCAAAGGTTCTGCTGCCAAGTGAGACATTTGAATGAATCTTGCCCCATTTTACGGCCTCTCTTGCCACAGTTGTTAAGCGAATCACTGCAGTTGTTAAGTTAGTAACCCAGTTGTTAAGTGAATCTGGATTTCCTCGTTGAGTTGGCTGTTCAGAAGGTCGCAAAAGGATAATCACATGACCCTGGGACACTGCAACAGTCATAAGTATGAGTCAGCTGCCGAGCGTCTGAATTTTGATTGTGTGATTGTGGGGATTTTGCAAGAGTCGTAAGTGTGAAACAGCTACATCAATTTTTTCAGTGCCGTTGTAACTTTCAACGGTCACTCAACGAACGGTTGTAAGTTGAGGACTATCTAGATTCACATTTTAGGATAATACAACTTTAGCACAACTGAATATTAGACAGCGATCGTTCAATAAGTATTACAAAATTACAGATTTTTGTTTCCTGGAATGATAAAAATAAAATTTCCCCTCGTAAATATGATCCCGTCTCTAGGGGGCAGTCCTCATCTCTGTTTTGAAGCCAAACAGTCAGCGCTGTCCAAAGACATCTCCGTGGTCATGTGGCTGGTATGACTAAATGCTGAAGGCGCACAGAACGCTGTTACCTTCCCACCAAAGGTGGTTCCTATTTTTCTACTTGCATTTTTACGTGCTTTCGAACTGCTAGGTTGGCAGAAGCTGGGACAAGTAACAGGAGCTCACTCAGTTACGCGGCACTAGGGATTCAAACCACAGAACTGCCGACCTTTCTGATCGACAAGCTCAGCGTCTTAGCCACTGAGCCACTGCGTCCCACCTAGAACAATAATCGTTCATATTAACCCATCCCTTTAATTTAGAGATACACATTTCAAGCTAATGAAAATAGACCACGGCAGAAAATGCCAGGAGCAGAGGCCTCCAAGGGAGCAGGGGGAGGTCAAAACAACAACAACAACGACACAAGATGACAGCTGCAACAACTGTGCCACTGAAGCCAGGCCTTCTATTACGTGGGTTGTATGCATGCATCACACTTACAAAAGAAGGTTTAATTACAAAGGACAGGACTCCGATCCCTCCTCCTAGCTTCCTTGTACCCAATTTCATCCTTCCACCACAATTTCATTTTATAACCAGACACGTTCAAAGTTCATCAGATAACTCTGGCTGAAAAGACAGCTTCCAATCCTAGCAACTTCATGAATTCCCTATTTATGTCAACGGTGGATATCGCAAAGCTCGATACAGAAGAAGGGTTTCGAGTGCCAGGTCTGCCAGCAGCCTGCAGAGCTGGTCGCAGAGTCCAACAGTGAGGAGGTTGGGGAGCAACATGGGCCAATCCTGGGGTCTGGGGAAGGCTCGGACGAGGGCTCTGCGTCGGAGGCAGAGATGGGACCAAGGCCATCTGGTAGTTATGTGCTTCGGAGTCTGACATCAGCGAGGCAGAAGAACAGCAGGAGCCTGTTCCCAGTGTGCGCATGTGCAGAGCTGCCAGAAGGCAAGAACAACTAAGGAAACAGGGTCGACTTGGGAGTAAGGCTTGGAGATGATTGGCCCCTCCCATAAGACATAAAAGAGGAGCAAATGGGGAAGTGAGCTTTTGCAGGGAGCAATTAGTTCATCTGGTCAGTTGACGCTTTGACAAGTTCTGTTTGACGCTGTGGCTCAGTTTGGCTTTGCTCTGCAGATGGCAATGAGGTCTCTGGAACAATCCCTGGGAGATAAGGTTGGTCTTTATCAGCATTCCCCTGAAAGACGGTGGCAACTCGAGCAGATATCTGTCGGAATCTTCGTGGAGCCTTGAGGGCTGTGGATGACCATCATTCACAGCTGTATAAATAAAAGAGCGTTTTTTGCACCTAAGATTGTGATTTATCCTCTCTCAGGAAGCCTAGGTCAGAACAAGCAGGTGCTTCACATTCATTCACGCCGACAGAGTCTCCTAAAGTCAGAAACTGAACAAAATTTCCTGCTGTTGATATGAGTAAGATGGGAAAATCCGAAAAGAGGCAACGTACTGATAATGAAAAAAAACAAAGACGAAACAAGAGACAAGAAAGAAGATGATGAATTTTTAAAAAAACGATGCACTGAACTCAGAATATTTCCTCCCCCCAAAGAGACTAGAATGCTTAAGCTATGAAGCCGCTTGTAATAAACATCCCTTTTTACAAGCCTTACTTATGACTAATCTTTGAATTCAAAATCCCCAGCAGTAGCTGTGTTTTGTTCCTATCGCTGTTATGTTGGCTCTTCTTGGATCCTATAAACAATGGCTATTATAAACCCTATATAAGGGAAGTCTGGTCACGGATGAAAACTTCGCATAGAGAAGATTTAAATTGATTCCTCCGAGAGTCCCTGCCAAATATCAAATTATGGACTCGAACCAACTACATCTTTGGAATGAAAACACTTCCGTGTTGGCTGCAGAGAATCTCTCTCTTCATAAAGCACTTCCTCTGACTAAGAGCATTAACGTTACAATAAAACACTGATTTACAGCTTAAATCCAACCAAGATGGTTAGCAGAAATACACCATCTTTTTATGATTCACCGGAACATAGCAGTGGAAAACACAGTCTGGCCACAATCGGAAGGCAAACGACTATCGCAGAGATACCCAAATCTCTGTTAAATTCAAATGTACTTAACTTTCATAAAATTCGCCTGCTTTACATACCTTTATGTAGTATCCATAATTTATCCCTTTGACACAAGTTTATACAATACAGGTGACTCTCAACTTACGACAATTCACTTAGTGACCATTCAAAGAAACAACGGCACTGAAAAAGTGACTTATGACCTTTCCTCATCCTTATGGCCATGGCAGCATTCCCATGGTCACATGATTAAAATTCAAATGCTTGGCAAATGACAGCTGCAGGGTCCCGGGGCATGTGATCACCTTTTGCGACCAGATTCACTTAACAACCGTGTTGCTAATTTTTAACAACTGCAGTGATTCACTTAACAACTGTGTCAAGAAAGGTTGTAAACTGGGATAAAACTTGCTTAACAAACCTCTCTCTCAGCAACAGAAATGTCGTAAGTTGAGGACTATCTGTATTTATGAAAATTGCCAGATATTTTTTTTCAAAGCAATTTTATTTGAAGGCGAAACCTAAATAGGATTTTGCCCTTTATGCTTGAATGGGATTCATAATATAATCATTATCAATATTAATGGGAAGAATACATTCAATATCTTTTGGGCCAGTCTCTCCGCAACACGCATTAATTTGAATCACAGAAATGATAAATCTTTTTTTAAAATTAGCAACAGTTAATGAAAAACAAGAAATCTTCACATTCAGGTCCCCCTAAATGACAGAATCAACATTATCTCAAAAGAGAAGTGTCAGTGCAAAAGTGACAAGACAAATTTCAGAGTCCTGAAAGGAATACATTTTATACTGGCACATGGAAAGTCCTCAACCTATAACCAGCCGCTTAGAGACCAAAGTTACAACAGACGTCTGCGAAGGTATTTATCACCTGATTCTGAAATCTGATGGACAGTTGCTTATGTGATCACACTTATGACTATTTGCAGAGTCCCATGGTTTGCAACAGCTTTGCTGATAATGGATACAAGTAGTCCTCATCTTATGACCATAATGGACCCTAAAATGTATGTTGCTAAGTGAGAAATTTGTTAAGTGAGCTTTGACCCATTGTATGATTTCTCTTGCCACATTTGTTAAGTTACTCACTGCAGTTAAGTTAAGAATAGAATAGAATAGAATTCTTCATTGGCCAAGTGTGATTGGACACAAAGAAGTTGTCTTTGGTGCAGATCCTCTCAGTGTACATAAAAAGACAAGATACATTCGTCAAGAATCATAAGGTACAACACTTAATGATAGTCATAGGGTACAAATAAGCAATTAAGATCATACTAGGAAACAATCAAATCATAAGGATACAAGCAACAAAGTTACAGTCCTGCAGTTATAATTGGGAGGAGATGGGTGATAGGAACGATGAGAAGACTAATAGTAAATAGTAATGTAGCCTTAGTGAATAGTTGGACAATACTGAGGGAATTATTTGTTTAGCAGAGTGATGGCATTCAAGGAAAAACTGTCCTTGTGTCTAGTTGTTCTGGTGTGCAGTGCTCTATAGCGTCGTTTTGAGGGTAGGAGTTGAAACAATTTATGTCCATGAGGTGAGGGGTCCGTATATATTTTCACAGCCCTCTTTTTGACCTGTGCAGTGTCCAGGTCCTCCATGGAAGGCAGATTGGCAGTAATTGTTTTTTCTGCAGTTCTGATTATCCGTTGAAATCTGCCTCTGTCTTGTTGGGTTGCAGAGCCAAACCAGACAGTTATAGAGGTGCAGATGACAGACTCAATAATTCCTCTGTAGAACTGAATCAGCAGCTCCGTGGGCACTTTGAGTTGGCACAGAAAGAACATCCTTTGTTGTGCTTTTATGATGATGTTTTTGATGTTAGGTGTCCATTTTAGGTCTTGAGATAACCATATAACATGGTTATTAAGTGGATCCGGCTTCTCCAATGACTTGGCTTGTCAGAAGGCCGCAGAAGAGGATCCCATTAAGACAGGAGACTGACGCAACCGTCATAAATACGAAGTTGGTGGCTAAGCATCTGAATTTGGATCACGTGACCCTGGGGATGTCATAACGATCGTGAGTGTGTGGGAAACGTTCGTAAATCACTTTTTTTCATGGGCATTGTAACTTGATCGGTCAGTAGACGTAAAAATCCAGGACGACCTGCCGTGAAATGTTATGAGAAAAAGGCTTTTTGCAACTTACTGCAGTCGTGCAAAAACAGCTGCCCCAATATTTTCAAGATCCTGTTTGTGTAAGAGGCAAAGTCCAACTAGGCTGGTCAACTGGACCTTCGATCTCACACGAAAGAGACGAACAAATATGGTTTTCTACTCGTGTTTCAGGTGAGCTGGAATTGGCAAGCATTCCAAGTTTGGGAGAAGAAGACGCGATCTTGGTCAAGTCTACCTTCCTAGTCATCTGCTTGTCTTCAGTAGGCCAGGTTGAGAAAGATTGAGAAAAAGATTGTAGGGCCTCCAGAAACGCTAGTTTATTGTTGAAAGGTAAATTAGCGCAATATTGACAGCAAAGATATGTTTCTGTCTGTCTCATCTTATACTAAAAATAAAATAAAAAATCAAGTAGGTATTATTTTCAGGAGTTGTTTTTTTTTAACTTTCTTTTTAAGTTGGCAATGTTATCTCCTTTTCCAATCACTCCTTAATTCCCCCCTTGTTCCTTCTTTTCTCCATTATGCCTTTTTCCTTCCTTGCATCACTCCCTCCCTGCCTCCCTTGTTCCTTCTTTTCCTCATGTCTTCCTTCTTTCCATCCATCCCACCCTCTCATCCCTCCCTTCCTATTATTCCTTCCTTCCTTCTCTCCCTCCCACATTGTTTCTTCTTTTCCCCATTATGCCTTCCTCCCTCCCTCCCTCCCTCCCATCCCCCTCTCACCCTCTTGTCCCTCCCTTCCTATTCCTTCCATACCTCCCTTCCTCTTCCTTCCTCCCTCCCATCCCTCCCACCCTCTTGTCCCTCCCTTCCTATTCCTTCCTCCCTCCCCTCCCTCCCCCCCTCTTGTCCCTCCCTTCCTATTTCTTCCCTCCCTCCCACCATTGTTTCTTCTTTTCCCCATTATCCCTGCCTGCCTGCCTGCCTGCCTGCCTTCCTTCCTTCCTTCCTTCCTTCCTTCCTTCCTTCCATCCCTCCCTTCCTTTCCCCAAGATCAGCTATAGATACCTTGACTGCCTATCCCTTCTGCGAAACCCCGGCTTACAAACACAAATAGCAACAAGCTGCAACAAACCCCGTATGCTACCTAGTCTCTCTTGTACCGTTCAGAAAAAGATATTTTGCTTCTTTTTGGGGTTACTTCCATGTTGTGTCATTCAGTTTTTGGACTACCATTATGTTTCACCGTGGTTCGATTAAACAAGTGAACTTAGGCTCAAAGTTCTCTTCGGCTAAACATTGCTTATTTACTTGCAATTTGCCAGTCAGGAGGACTCAAAATGCTGTTAAAAGTAACGTGAACTGCCCAAACTGTGGCTTAGCACAAGGGTGTCCAACCTTGGCAACTTTTAATACCTGTGGATTTCAACTCACAGAATTCCCCAGGCATTTTTTTTTTTTAGTATATCGTATAAATGGCCAGAAAAAAATCCAGCTAACTGCACCACAAAGTTTTAATGGGGAAGTACGGCAATCCCCAAAGCTTCAAATTAATTAGGCTAACAAACATCAGAAGATGTGGGAGCTTCATCCCCGGAAGCTTTCAAGAAGAGCCTGGACTGCCATCGGTCAGATATGGTGTAGGGTAGGTCTCTTGCTTGGGCAGGGGGTTGGACTTGATGACCTTACAGGGTCCCTTACAACTCTGTTAAATCTGAGGTCAATTTTGTACCCAGCTCTGATCACAGCTTCATGTGACTGAATGCAGCAAGCGGGAGACCTTGGCACGTGTGTGAATCAATCCCTATTAGACTACACCCATAATCTGATCTGCCTTCAATTACATCCTTTAGCTATGATTCCCCAGGGATGTCATGGAAGGTTTTTTTACTTCTTTGTGGGTCAAAGAAACAACACGGCAGTGCAATCCAGTGGCCACACCTGCCATCTGGACTTTTCTCTTGCACACGTACACACCTTACAACCCGCTCAAATTCCTGTCAATATTAGACACCTGCGACTCCACGTAAACCTCTTACTCTGGACCGGAACAACACGATGTATAAAAGATATTACAGGTAGTTCTGAACTCACCACTGTCATTGAGCCCAAAATTTCGGTTACTAAGTGAGACCTTCGTTAAGTGAATTTTGTCCCATTTTGCGACCTTTCTGTCCATCATTGTTAATCGCGGCAGTTGTTAAGTTAGTAACATGGTCGTTAAATGAAACTGGTTTCCCCAGTGACTTGGCTTGTTGGAAAGTCGCAAAAGGAGATCATGTGACCTCAGGATATTGCGACCGTCATAAAGGTGAGTCCACGGCTAAGCATCTGAATTTGGATCAAGTGACCACGGGGATGTTGCCAAGTGTATGAAAAACGTTCCTAAATCACTTTTTTCAGTGATGTTGTAACATTGAATGGTTACTAAACTTAAAAATCCAGGACGATGTAATAATAAAATATTATTGCATCAAAGAAAAAAGTCAAAATAATTTAAGCCATTTATTTATCAAAAAGCTTTCGGCTGTTACTTGTCCAATAATGGAACAATGTCGTTTCCTTTTGAATAAGTTATTTTTTGATGTGGGGGGGGAAAAAATCACAAGAGAATTGCAACCTTTCCTTCAGTGCACAAATGCAACAGCGTGGGCCTGTTCAATTTCCGCATGTTTTACTTTTTTTGGAATTCGTACAAAACTAGGTGAGGAAATTAATATTTCAGTAGCATGGGGTTTACAGCTGACTGGGGAGGTTGTCTCAGCCTGAAAATGTCTTCCTTGGTGTCGTTTGTTTATAAATAGTCATAGAGTCCGAGGAAGAAGTGGTGCCTGCAAAATGCATCTTCAGCTCATTTACTAGCAACACCGAAAATAATAATGGAGATACTTCAAGTTCTCACTCGGAACTTCCTCATCAGCACATTCTGCCCGCTTGCTCTCGTTGTGAATGTGTGGTGTTTCTCATCTGACCAGCCACGCTGTTTCAACAAGGAGTGTGTTACTAAGCCCAGTACAATATTCTGTTATTAGGAAAAACGAGTTTTTTAAACCATCTCATCGGGCTGATGAACAGACAGGGCCCAGGGCAGAATCTGAACTGATCGAAATATTCCCTTCCTAATTCCGAAACACCTTTGATTCCTCCCCCCCCCCCCAATCCTGAATTCCAAAATCCAGTTTTCTTGTGTCGTGAATACAGGGGCTGTTAGGAGGTGCCCCGATCCCTCTGGATTCTCTGTCAACGTTGATGACACTGGGAAACGCCTGGGAAACTTGCAAAGTGGAGGCCGACTGGACAGACAAACGGGCAGACAGAATAAACTTCCGTCTGTCTAGTCGGTCTTGTTGACCGATAAAAATACCAGCGATAACACAAAGAACAACCTCGAAACCATTGCCTAAAGAACAAAAGCCATTAGCAGCTATTTGTGGGAGAAAGCTTACCCTAAAACTTTGTCAAACTTTTAGAGAAGTAGGTTTATCTTTTATTGTGGAACCGGTGGCTCGGTTAAAAGAAAATTTGAATAAAATTTTGGTGGTCGATGGCATCATCGACTCACGGGGAATGTTCCTGTAGAAATTACGCAGGCATGTCAACGAGAGAATGGTTTTCCTTTGGTTTCCCCAAATATATCACCACCTCTCCGCATTTTTACATATATATATATATATGTAAAAGCACCACATCTACCCCTTTTCTCCCCCTCCTCTCAAACAAAAACAATCCAACCCAGAAAATAATCTCTACTCTAAATAAACAAGGTGGCAGCCTGTGCGCGAATGAAAAGGTTAAGACTGGCTCTTGGGTGGTGACATAACACAGGCGTTTTTTTTTAAGCAATCTGGAGTGTGCGGAGACATGATAATTCGCTGGGTGGAGCCTGAACTGTTGTTGGGGCAGTGACAAGAGGACAGGTCTGGGCTACTGATCTACCACAAAACAGCCTGAAACAGGAAAGAACACACATATGCTACTTGGAATGTGTGACGCAAAGCCCAGCCTTGAAACAAAGAACAGGAAACAGTGCTAGTGGCTCTCCCTCTCTCTCTCTGTCTCTGTTGGCTGGAAAGAAACAAAGAAAGAAAGGAAGGAAGGAAGAAAGAAAGAAAGAAAGAAAGGAAGGAAGGAAGGAAGGAAGGAAGGAAGGAAGGAAGGAAGGAAGGAAGGAAGGAAGAAAGGCCAGAGAAACATCTAGGTGACCTTTCCTGACTCTCCCGCTCATGTCCGACGGAGAAGGGGGCGGGTGGCTTCCACCATGAACAAACCCACCACAAACACAGCCGTTGGGTCAATGAAGCCGAATCCAAACCACAGTCTCTATCCGGAGAGGACCGGGTGGACTATCTACAGGAGGCAATACCACCCCAATAGATGGGCTTCTCCACTCCCGCACCGAGCTGCTCAAATATTTAAGAGACTCTTAATTTAAAAAAAAAAAAACAAATCTAAAATAATGAACAAAGCCTTGATGATGCTGTCGGAATGCAGAGTTTGATTCCGGTTATGTTTACAAATGAAATAAACTAAAAATAAAATAAAAAATAGAGCATTATTTTAGGGCTAGCAGAGTTGGAAGGTACCTTGGAGGTCTTCTAGTCTAACCCCCGGCTCAAGCGGGAGACCCTATATCGTTTCAGAAAATGGCTGTCCTGTCTCTGCTTATCTTTATTACATCTATATGCAAATCTGTTCAATTAAAGAATCTCTGTTCACTGTGGATTATGCCACAATCAAAGTATATAGTATTATGGAATCAATAGGCAATGCCACCATCAGATCTAAAGATGCCAATGTAATTTTCTTAGCTGCAAGATAACCACAGATTAGCACTGTCCACTTCTGGATATTTTCTGACTTCTCATCTGGTTTATAGATCTGGGATCTTATGGTGTATTCACCAGATATGATGATGCTTGTGGGGGAAATCAGCCAAAGGCAACTAAGTGCTGAAAATTTACATTTATATCTATATCCAAGGGATATGGATAGGTGGGGGAACACCAGAAACAAATCTTGAAACATTAAACTAAGCTTTCGCTCATCATGTAAATGAACTACAGGATTTAGTGATAGCTACACCCACAGTGATATGACGTATTCAACCATCTTCTCTCCCGTGTTCTAAGCTGGGTTTGAGAAATTCGTAAGATTTGTTGGATTTTAATTCACTGAGGTTTGTGACTGAACAATAAACAACATTTCCTCCCAGTTTGTTTGCTGGAAACAAGCCACGACTCAAAATACAGGTAGTCATGGACTTCACAATTGAGGCCAAACTTTTCATTGTTAAGTGAAATATCCACTAAGGGAATTTGGCTCCATTTTACAGCCTTTCTCATCACTGTTGTTAAGCAAACGACTGCAGTGGAGAAGTCTGGCTTCCCCCATTGTCAGAAGGTCGCCAAAGGGGATCATGTGACCCCGGAGATACAACCACAGTCGTAAATATGAACCAGTTGCCAAGCGTCTAAATTTTGATTCACTGGAACAGTTCCAAGTGTGAAAAACAGTCATAAATCATTATTCCCCCCCCCCAATGCCGTCATAACTTTGAATGGTCACTAAACAAAGAGTCGTAATCAAAGACTACACATCCTAGTTATGAATCCAGCTCTGTTCAAACAAAGCATAATAAGGGATTAACCACCGTTTAGGAACAAATACCATTTCTAAATTCACTTGACGTTCCATACACTTCTGTCACAATAAACCATAGATCACCATGTCCAGGGTGGACACCGGAGCCTTTTTAAAAAAGTGGTGTCTCCACTCTGCATTGTTTCTACAAGGCTGATGTTTAACCATCACACACCCTTAAGCAGAACTGCACACAACTTTTCTTCGCTTTGTGTTAGCTTAACGTGACACCCGACGACTGGAGCAAAGTTTTCAATCCCCCAGTCTCCACCGCCGTTGACTACCGATGGAGCCCACACTTTCTCAGCTACTTAGAAGTGGAAAACACCTTAGATTATGTGGCTGAAACTCTTAAAATTAATAATGACAAATGTTGGGCCCGAAGCAATCAAATACACAGTACACGTTTATTTGGAACACAGACAAAATGGGCTAAATGCAGCTTACCCCAAAGTAAATATATGCACAGCACTGTAACCTTTGATTAATGCGTTTGTCTCTTTTTTTTTTCCAACGAAATATTCCAGTTTTTTCCCCTAACCCGTTGCCTTGTAGATTACACTACCCTTAAACTGAGCAACAGTGGCCCTAGTTATTATAACTTAGAAGGGAGGGAGGATCTGGGGCAGAATATCTAGACAGGAAAAGAAAATAGACTTTTCTTCACATAACAGGTCACAGTGTAAGTTCTGACTACTTGTAAAAAAAGAAAGGCGTAAGATTTGAAGAATAAGCTTTCTTTCTTTATTAATCACTCTTACTCTCCAAGTTTATTTTCATGTCAAGTTTCTTTATCAGTATAACATTCAGGAAAAGCCAAAGTCAGAAGTCTGAACTTGCCACTTCACTTCGGCAAGCGCTTGGATGATTGTATATTTTGTGTATTGTGTGCTTGTTGTGGCACTAATGCTGTCAGGTGAAGCATCAGTGCCACACAAGCACACACAAAATATATAATTTCCTTGAGCCTAAATACAGTAGTAATATTAGATTGATAGAACCTAGTTTTGATCAAGTGGCTAAGGATTGGTCAAGCATTTCAACAAGTTTTGAAAACGATCTTTATGATGACAGCAGATGTTTATAAGTTAAAAAACGTGTCTCAATGTGCTAATGACTCCAATACAAGTTTCCATTTTCCCCAAAACTGGAGAAAAATGTACCTGGGCTCAGTGTAAACTATGACATTTACAGCTATGCAAAAAGAACTTAAATGACAACGAATGGCCAAATTATAACAATAATTTAAAAGAGTGAATTCTCTCTAACTCCCCCCCCCCCAGCTTGACACAAATGCCTGTATCAAAAAGGGAGCACATTTGAAGTTTTGTCACCTGGAAGGGTTTAATTTATTCCAGAAGTGGCATTCTAAGTTAGGTTCAAATGATAGCTATAAAGTCTGCATCTCACAAGCCTTCCAAATAAGCAGTATTACATTTTTCTTAAAACAGCCAGAAAGCAATATTTGGAGAGAGAGAGAAACAGAAGTTGAATATTGATGTCTATTCCAATTAGGTTTAAAAGTTGTACTATTTGCACATTGTTCTGATATTTCTAGGGGTGTTATGTAAATAGTAACACCATTTTAATAAAAATCAATGCAGGTGCCATAAATAAAGGTGTATGTGTACACACAGTGTGTGTGTGTGTGTGCGCGCTTTAAAATCTGGGAAGAAGTAAAATCGCAACACAGTATCTCCATGTCAAGACATATCATTTTTGAAGTGTGGGAGCTAAAACTAGGCCCAACGGTACTGTTATGAAAATAACATATTCTACAGAAATCTTTAAGAGTGTTTGGAACAAGCGAGTGGCAAAGACATTTTCTAAGTAAATAAAAGAAGAAGAAACGTTTCACATTGGACACCTTCCCTATCAGATGCCCTCTTTATTTAGCAGTATAAGGAGGACTCTGCAAATTCAAAATAATCACAACCCTCATCTTAGTGGGTGTACAGAGAGGAACAAAAGCAGGAACTGCACAGGATTTAAATGGATTTCTCTCCAGTTGCTTCGGTCTGGGAATTGAAAGGGTCACCGGGTGTCAAGAAAGCAGGTCACCCATGGGGGGTGGGGGGAAGCTCACAAAGCCTCTCTCCTCCCCCATCCCAAGAATGGGGAGGGGATCAAACAGTCCAATCCAGCATTGCTGTCCTCTTTTCTTTCTTTCTTTTTTGCAAAAAGCTCTGCGTTTTGTTCCAATGCCTTTCCTTTCCTTTCCCCTCGGCTCTCCACGAGGAAGGGAGAAACAAGCGCATACAAAGGAGATTTCCCGAACCCTAAAAAGATCTTTCTCTCCCACACCACCCCCAGTTCCACCCAGCCAATCGCAGATGAGGAGATCCCTGGGAACTGGCAAGGCGTTGTGTCCCCTCCGGCCAGGGATCCGAAGGGGGCAAGGCTGCTGGGTCCCCCAGCCCTCCTACTAAGCCTCCTTCCTCTGGAGTTTCCACCAGCTCTGGGGGGTGGCTATCTATCTATCTATCTATCTATCTATCTATCTATCTATCTATCTATCTATCTATCTATCTATCTATCTATCTATCTATCTATCTATCTATCCATCCATCCATCCATCCTGAGACCCCCCCCCCTCCCCATGTCCCGCACTCCCTCTCTTGCAGCTGCCAAGGTTTTCACCCAAGTGGCACTTTTGCCCGGCCCGCCACGTCGATAAAGAGCTGCGCTCGCCTTCTCTCCCATCGCGAGGACCCTCTCGGACCGCTCCTCTTGCTGCCGCCCGAGCGCTCCAAGACCCCCCTCGCTCCTTTCAACAGACGCCTTGAGCCTTCCTCGCAGCCCCCCTTCTCCCTCCTCCTCCTCTTCCCAAGCGCTCCAAGACTCTTTTCTCCGGGTAACAGACACGTTGCGCCTTCTTGGCACCCCCTCCCCCATTTCTTCTTCTTCTTCCTCCCGAGCGCTCCACGTCCCCTTTCTCCTGGTAACAGACACGTTGCGCCTTCCTCACAACCCCCTTCTTCCTCCTCCCCCCGAGCCCTTCAAGACCCCCCTTCTTTTTTTAACAGACACGTTGAGACTTCCTCTCAACCCCCCATCTTCCTCTTCCTCCAGAGCCCTCCAAGACCCCCTTCTCCTTGCAATAGACACGTTGAGCCTTCTTCGCAATCCCTTCTTCATCCTCTTCCTCCCAAGCGCTTCAAGACCCCTTTTAACAGACGCGTGGAGCCTTCTTCGCAATCCCCCGCTTCTTCTTCTTCCTCCTCCTCCTCCCAAGGTCTCCAAGACCCCTTGCTCCAGGTAACAGACCCGTTGAGCCTTTTTGCTCCCCCATTTCCTCTTCCTCTTGCTTCCGAGGCCTCCAAGACCCCTTTCTCTTAGTAACAGACCCGTAGAGCCTTCCTATCAACCCCCCTTTCTTCCTCTTCCTCCCTCTCCCCCGAGCCCCCTAAGACCCCTTTTAACAGACGCGTTGCGCCTTCTTCGCAATCCCCCTCTTTTTCCTCCCCCTCCTCCCGAGCGCTCCAAGACCCCTTGCTGCCGGTAACAGACCCGTTGAGCCTTCTTGGCACCCACTCACTTCTTTCTTCTTCTTCCTCCTCCTCCTCCTCCCACCCCGGCAGGACTTACTTTGACTTGTCAAAGCATCCAACCTGCGAAGTTGGCGCTGTTGGGGCTGGCTTGGGCGCGGGGAGCTCCGTCAGCCTTTTCCCTTCGGGTTCTCTCTCTCTCTCTTTCTCCAGCGGGCGGGCCACCTCGGTGGGGCCGGACGCCTCTGGCTGGCCTCCTCCTGCACTGCCTTCTTTTCCCCCACCCGGGCTCCTGGCACTAGGCAGCGCTGTCACATGATCGCCGGCGCGGCTGGCTGGCTGTGCCAGGCTCCCTGGGCCGGCGGGGTAACTTAGAGGGCGGGGAGGGCAGCGGGGGAGAGGCGGGCGGGCAGGGTCCGGGAGGGGCGCGCCGATCACTCAGCCGGCTGAGCAGGCAGGGCGTCTCCCCGGCTGGCTGGGGCGAGGCTTTCCGCGCACCGCCAGCCCAGCCAGGGGCCGGGGCGCGGCTGGAGTCCCTGCTGGGCTGGGCGCCTCCTTCGCACACAAACAAGTCGGGCACGCAGCGGCTCTGCCCTGCTCGGCCCCGGGAGGCAGAGCGAGGCCGGCTGCTGGCTCGGCCGCTCCTCCTCCTCCTCCTCCTGCCCCAGCCGGCGGCTTAATTACCCCCCTGCAGCCGCCGCCGAGCAGCAGAGGGGGAGCCGCCCCGCTGCCAAACTCGCCCTTCCAGCTGCCGCTGGCCGCCCTCCTCCCCTCCTTCCCTCCCGGCCTGCCTGCCCGCCTCCCCCGCCCGCTGCTTGTCAGCCTGGGAGGCGGCCGCACCTGGCACCCGCTTCGGAATGAGAGAGAGAGAGAGACTCACACAAGCACACACAAGCACATGCACATAAGCACACACACAAGCATACACAAGGACACACACAAGCTCAAGCACACAAACACACACCTAAGCACACACACAAGGACACACAACCACATGCACATAAACACACACAAGCACACACAAACAGAAGCACACAAACACACACACAAGCACACACACATAAACACACACACAAACAAACACACACACAAACACAAACACACAAGCACACACACACACACACACACACACACACACACACACGGCTGCTGAGAGGAGTCTTTAGTGCTGGAACACAACTAATAGGGACCCCCCTTACCTACACCTGGACACATCCCCTTTCTGGTTCTCCTTGTGTTTTTTGAGCTCCAGATTTTCCAGGTGATTTTCCAGATTCCTAAATGGAAATGAAATACAAAATATATATTCCTAAAGGAAATGAAACTAAACTTGCCAACTTAACTAAATGAAATCAAAATCCAATAAATGGCATCATCATGGTTGACAGAGTTTCAGGTTCAGGAAGGAGGTGAGGTCAAGGAAGGCCGCCAGGCGCTTTTGCCGTGCACACAAAGTATAGAGCGGATGAAGCATATCTGCAAATGTTGTTTTTCTTTTTAAAAATTGGGTTTTGTTATTTTTTTTTAAAGAAACCCTTTCATGGGCCCCCTTGGAGCTCCATGGGCCCCCAAACAATGTGCTGGCTGCACTCCCCTCTCCTCAGCCCTACACACACACACACACACACACACACACACACACACACACACACACACGGAGGGGGGGAGGGAGAGAGAGAGAGAAGGGAGAGGCAGACATACGCCCGCCCTGCAAGGCAAGCTGCAGCAGTGCAAAACAACAGCAGCAGCGGCAGCCGCCCTGCCAACCACGCCCCCCCCTCCCCAAAAAAAGCCCAGAGGGCAGGAAGGGAGGGGTTGGCCTGATAGGAGGAAACGCCTGCTGCTGCCAAGCCTTGGCCATGAAGGGACCCCAAACCACATTGCTGATCGGATAGGATGCGGAGAGAAGAGGGGGGAGAGAGAGTCCCCGCTTGCACCCAGGACCAAGGGGTGTTTTTTTGGGGGGGGGGTTGGCAATGAGCATAGTCCATAGGGAAGAGGGTTGAGGCTTGTCTGCACACAGGATCAAGTCCAAGGGTCTTTTGGGGGTACAGCAATGAGTGTACTCCACAGCGAAGAAGGGCCCTTGAACCCAGGGCCAAGGTCAAGGGTCTTTTGGGGGGGTTCGGCAATGAGCATAGTCTGCAGGGAAGAGGGTGGTGGGCAGAGGTGAAACCCAGCAGGTTCTGGAGAACCGGTAGCGGAAATTTGGAGTAGTTCAGAGAACCGGCAAATGCCACCTCTGGCTGGCCCCAGAGTGGGGA
Source organism: Thamnophis elegans (assembly GCF_009769535.1). Classification (NCBI taxonomy): domain Eukaryota; kingdom Metazoa; phylum Chordata; class Lepidosauria; order Squamata; family Natricidae; genus Thamnophis; species Thamnophis elegans. Next base: position 73,004,816 of record NC_045549.1, on the reverse strand, counting down.
GGGAATGGGGATTGTGCAGTATCCTTCCCCTGCCACGCCCAACAAGCCACGCCCAACAAGCCACGCCCACACCCAAAAAGCAGGGGTTGGTTCCGGATCCCGTTCCAATTAAGTGAACTAATTGTTTCCTGCAAACTCCACTCTCCTTTCGCTCCTCTTTTATTCCCTCTGGGAGGGGCCATTCACCGTCCACCTGTGGCCTTCCTCCCAAGTCGACCCCTGTTCTTTAGCTGTTCCCTTTGTCTGGCAGCTCTGTGCATGCGCACACTGGGAACAGGCTCCAGCTGTTCTTCTGCCTCACTGATGTCTGACTCTGAAGGCAGCTGATAACTGGCATACGGCCCTGGGCCCCTCTCTGCCTCCAACACAGAGCCCTCCTCAGAGCCTTCCCCAGACTCCAGGACTGGCCCATCTTCCTCCCCAACCTCCTCCCTGTCTGAATCTGCTGCCAACTCTGCTGGCGGGCCACAACAATGATCCCCTTTTGCGCCCTCCTGATAAACAAAATCAACAGGGAAGCCAGATTCACTTAACAACCATGTTACTAACTTAACAGCTGCGGCGATTCCCTTAACCACTATAGCAAGGACAGTCTTAACAATGGGGCAAAACTCACTTAACGTCTACGGTATCTAACTTAGCAACTGACATTTAGGACTCTGTGGTGGGTCATAAGTTGAGGACAGCCTATAATGTCAAAAACATGCCAGATTTCTAAGTTTAGACTGGTTTTCATTGAAGATGTAGCTTAATCAGGCTGAAATCCCAAAGGTTCCTCAGCTCATTGAGTATAAGAATTTCTCTTATTACCACACTGCCCATGCGGACGTAAGAGAATGATCAGGGGAAGGGATCTGTGGCTCAATGATGTGGTGTATTTTGGTGCTGCAGCCAACCCAGCGTATAATGAATTGGTTCAACTGATACAGCTATTATATGTCATAAGTAAGAGGTGTGGTAAGGAGTCTGTTTTTCCAGTTTCTCAGCATGTGACAAGTCCTGTTCAGGAGCCACAATGCATACAGATGTCAGCTGTACCTACTGCTTTTGCTCAATTCCTATATCTCTACCCCCCCATCAGGTTTCCGTACTCCTAATCACTGAAAAGATGGCAATTACGTGGACAAGAAATCTTTAGCCATAAACCCTGATGTTTAAGTTCAAGTTTCTTTCCATGTTTTTTCTTCCCTATGTGTTACATATTGTTGGCAACTAATTGGGAGCTTTGCTAAAGAAAATCAACCCTGGCTGTTCTTTGGAATGACAGATAGGGAAGATTTTGTCCACCTAATGAGAAGATTGGCTGAACACTGAAATGGCTGAATGGAGGCCTTTGAACTCTGGTGCTGGAGAAGACTCCTGCATTGAGTCCCTTGGACTGCAAGGCCATCCAACCGGTCAGTCCTAGAGGAGATTAACCCTGACTGCTCTTTAGAAGGCCAGATCCTGAAGAGGAAACTCAAATACTTTGGCCACCTAATGAGAAGGAAGGACTCCCTGGAGAAGAGCCTCATGATGGGAAGGATGGAGGGCAAAAGAAGAAGAGGACGACAGAGAATGAGGTGGCTGGATGGAGTCACTGAAGCAGTCGGCGTAAGCCAAAATGGAGCTCATTAAATGGAGATGATGGTAGAGGACAGGAAGGCCTGGAGGAACATTGTCCATGGGAACGTGATGGGTTGGATATGACTTTACAACTAACAACAACAACAACAACGAGAAGAGAGGACACGTTGGAGAAGACCCCAAGGTTGGGGAAGACAGAAGGCAAAAGGAGAAGGGGACAGCAGTGGAGGAGATAGTTAGAATTGAATAACAGAGTTGGAAGGGGCCTTGGAGGTCCTCTAGTCCAACCCACTGCTTAGGCGGGAAACCTTATACCACTTCAGGCAAATGTTGTCCAATCTCTTCTTTAAAACCTCCAATGACAGAGCACCCACAACTTCTGGAGGCAAGCAATTCCACCGGTTAATTGTTCTCACTCTCAGGAAATTTCTCCTCATTTCTAGGTTGCATCTCTCTTTGATTAGTTTCCACCCATTGTTTCTTGTCTTGTCTTGTCAGGACATGCCCTCTCTTTGGAGACTAGGGTGATCCCATATTCTTTGGAGCAACCCTTGAGATATCGGAAACACTACTATCATGTCACCCTGATCCTTTAAATTAAATTAAATTAGATTGTAGGAGCTTGATCCCTGGAAGCTTTCAAGAAGAGACTGGATACACACCTGTCTGAAATGGTGTAGGGCAGTGATAGTGAATCCTTTCAGCACCAAGTGCCCAAACCAGAAGACAGGTGCATGTGTGTGCACATGCGTGCTGGAGGACTGGAAATTTGAAGAGCAGCTGGCCAGTGAGCACATGCCTGTTTTCAGGCCGTTTTTCGGGCTGTTCTCAGGCTGGCTTTTGGGCCCAAAATGGCCTGAAAATGGCCCCCAAAATGGTCCAAAACCAGCCCGGAAAAAGCCTGAAAACCAGCCGGAAAATGGCCCAGAAAATAACCCAAATCACAGCCTGTTTTTTTGGTCATTTTTGGCCATTTTTCAGGCCATTTTCCGGTGCTCCGGTGCCTGTGAAGATCAGCTGGCCGGCACTCATGCCAGAAACCAGAAGAGCAGCTGGCAATGGCGCATGTGCCCATGGAAAGGGGTCTGTGGGCCACCTCTGGCATTCGTGCCATAAGTTCCCCCTTATGGTTCTAGGGTCTCCTGCTTGAGCAGGGGATTGGACTAGATGACCTCGAAGGTCCCTTCCAGCTCTATTCTGATTTACTGATCGATAGATAGTGTTGTTGATGCAGTGAACATGAATTTGGGCAAACTCAGGCGGTGGAAGACAGGAGCAGTTGGCGTGTGGTGGTCCATGGAATGGCAAAGATTCGGACCTGACTTAATGACTGAACGACAACAACAACAATTGGAAGATTATCAAGGTAGTCCTTGCCTTTCCACCATTCCTTTTGTGATTGTTCAAAGTTACAACGGCTCTGAATAAACTGACTTATGACCGGTTTTCACACTTGCAACCATTGTAGCATTCCCATGGTCCCGTCACCCAAATTCGGATGCTTGGCAACTGGTTCCTGTTTATGACGGTTGCCAAGCATCCCAGGATCATATGATCAAAATTCAGATACCTGGAAACCAACTCATACCTATGACGGCTGCAGTGCCCTGCGATCCCCTTTTGTGACCTTTCGACAAGCTAAATCAGTGGGGAAGCCAGAATGACCGTGTTCCTAGCTTAACAACCGCAATGGTTCACTTAACAACCGTGGCAAGAAAATTCATAAAACGGGACCAAATTCACTTAACAATGGTCACACTTAGCAACAGAAATTCGGGGGTCATTTCCAGGTTGTAAGTCAAGGACTACTAGCATTGTATTCATCAGTTTCGCATCATTTAATAGAGATCCTTAGACAAACAACGCCATTCTGCTGAGCCAAATGACGTTGATTTGACTTTGTAAAATCTGGACTTCAGCACAACTATTTGTCTTGGATGCAACAAATTTGAATTAAAAGATTGTCCAGGATAGACTAATTCAAACACACATTCAGTCCCTCCTTCTCCTTCCGTAGGGCTTCAGTCCATCCTCTTCTGTGATAAGATTATTCCCAATGAGAAGAGTTTCATGTTAAAGGATGAAAACGGCAAAAAAGAAAGAAGCGAGGGGTGATTTGATCGCATTTTGTCCCAGGCTTCGCTTCTTCCTTGTGCAGATCACCATGTTTCCCCAAAAATAAGACACAGTCTTATTTTCTTTTGACCTCCCCCCAATAAGTGCTTGGCCTTTTTTTCGGGGAGGTCTTATTATTTTTGAGGTGCAGGAGGCGGCGAGCGTGGTCATCTTGTGGCTGCTTCTGTGTTACAATCTTTTCAGGGAGGGCTTATTTTAGCGCATGTGCTCAAAAGTCCGATTGGGCTTATTATCTGGGGAGGTCTTATTTTGGGGGAAACAGGGTAGTTGCACAAAATAGTTACAATACAGAATGTCCTACTAAGCAATTAAAGGGAAGACAATTTATTTAAATGTGGTATTTCTCTGTGTGTCTGCATCTATGTGCATATGTGCACACATCCCCTTCACTGCCTATAGAAAGCTCACAATTGGTGTGTTGGATTGGCAGTTCTTTGCTGTTGCTACAGGTACATATATATACCCTGAGAAATAAGGTGCCATAAATGTAGCACCAGTAATTATAACTCTGATTCTCCTTCCCTTCTGCTGGTAACTCCCAATGGTTGGGACCGATAGTTAAACCAATGAAACTGAGGACAGGATCATCAAGTCAGGCGAACCGACCAAAATACATGTCCCATTTTCCTCTGGAAGGTAATAACAGTTTCTGTATTTAAAGGCTGATTTTGATTTCGCATATAACATACCTGATGTGTGAGAAATGAGGAGGATGAGGATTGTGGGGTCCTTGGTGCTCTCTGAGCTGGATGGTTTTCTTGCAGACATTTCATGACCAAACTAGGTAACATCATCAGTGCTAGAAGGGAATGGGTGTTTGCAGAGGGATGGAAGAGGAGGACAGGGGGGAGGTGGAAGGGAAAGAAAGGGAGAGAACTGGAAACTAGGAGAGGAAGTTGGAGGGGACGAGAAGAAGGAAGAGGAGGAGGATGAGAAGAAGAAGAAAAAGAAGAAGAGGTGGAAGTGGAGGAGGAGGAGAAGGAGAGGAAGAAGAGGAGGAGGAAGAAGAAGACAGAGGTGCAGAAGGAGCAAAAAAAGTGGAGGAGGAGGGAGGAGAAGAAGAAAAGGAGGAGGGAAGAGGAAGAGGAAGAGAAGGAGAAGAAAGAGAAGCAAGAAGAAGCATCAGAAGAAAAGGTAGTAGTAGTAGAAGCCAGATTTGCTTAACCACCGCGCAAGTCACTTAACCAGAGCAGTGCCTCACTTAGCAACTGCGGCAAAAGGTTTGTTAAATGGGGCACAACTCACTTGCCATGTGCCTCACTTAGCAATGGAAATTTTGGGCTCGATTGTGATCGTAAACCGAGGACTACCGCTGTTATAGGGCGTTTTGATAACATCGCCTTGTTTAAGTGTGGGATTTTGCAATTTTCATTAATGCCAACGCCTTCTCCACTGAGTACAATGCCACATACCTGCAACCTGGTCTGATGATTGACAGTTTTCCTTGGCAATATCCACAGACGGCACATCATTCTTTTACCAACTGTTTAACAGAGCAACGTTCAACTTCCTCTGGAAGCGTCATATACTTCAAGTGCTTCGAACGTACGTCAAACTTAAAAATTATTCTAGGCAAAAACAGTAAAACCCTGAATATATTTCCTGCTTGATGTTTTTTTCTTGGTTCCAGCAAGATTCTGATGTGACCCGATTGTATGGCGGTTTAGTGGCAGAGATTAACGATCATCACCTGAGTCAGATGCAAAATAACTTTTGGAAGCTAAGGTAAGCCAAGGAAAGTACTAGTCCAGTAATGGCTAACCTTTTTGTTCTCACGTGCCGAAAGCATACCACACCCATAATGCAATGTGTGCGTGACACCCCCCCGCCCCCCTGCGCATGCACACGTGACCCTCCCACGCTCACCCCACCCCTCTGCACATGCACACAAACCCCCCTGCACCGTGCTCCATTTTTTGGCCTCCCAGTGAGGACTCACATGCTCAATATGCCTAGTCTAAGGAAGAGAAGGACTAGGAGCGACATGATAGCAGTGTTCCAATATTTGAGGGGCTGCCCCAAAGAAGTGTGTGTTTGTGGGGGGGTGTCAACCTATTGTCCAAAGCACCTGAAGGCAGGACAAGAAGCAATGGATGGAAGCTCATCAAGGAGAGAAGCAACTTAGAACTAAGGAGAACTTTCCTAACAGTGAGAACAATTTGTCAGAGGAATGAGTTGCTTCCAGAAGTTGCAAATGCTCAATCACTGGAGGCTTTTAAGAAACAGATTGGATAACCATTGATCTGACATGGTATAGGGTTTCCTGCCTTGAGCAGGGGGTTGGACTAGAGGACCTCTGAAGTCCCTTCCAGTCCTGTGACTCTGTTCTTTGTTCTAAAGGTACGTGGCTAATCAGCACTGGGCAATTTTTAAGGCTGCTTTCCAGTAGAATTTTTGTTTGTTCTATAGCGTGAATATTTAGGCAAATTAAGGAAACACGGTTTCAAATACAAATTTAACCCACATAAATGATGATCCATGGGGAGGTGGATAATCAGCAATCAGACCATATCAGAAGGTACATATCTACATCCTCTATCAGATGCCAGCCCGAAAACCTGAGAAGATTCTTTCAAGCGAACTGTTTGCTGCCTTTTCAGTGGTTATTTAAGCGAAAGAAATGACTCTCATTCAGCCTTCTTGGTTTTGACCTATTTTGGGGAGGATCATGCATGCTTCCGCTAATATTTTGAGAGCTATGGCGAAGTTGAAACAACTTCAGGGACCGAGCAATTAAAAATATGCATTCTGATTACGATCTGATCGCTTTGTGTTGTAGATTTGTTCCAAGGGGATGACACGATTGTGTTTTGGTGGCAACGTTTAGTAGCAATTAATTGCAATAAAACTGTTAAGAGCGTGACGGCTACAGGGGCCAAATTCCAGGGTTAGAGACAGGGATGCAAACTGAGGCTAAGCTCATCCCTATCTTAACCATCTTCACAACGAGATGTTCTCGTTCTGCGTGCAGAAAAATATTTGCCTTTTTTTAATATAAAAAAAAATGTGGCTTCGTTAAGCTGCCCTAATTTTTGCAAAACAGGTACGGAAGGGATTGCTTCACAGAGGGAATTAGCGTATGTGAAACTGTAATCAAGCTAATAATAGTTTAGTAACAAAGTCACTAATATATCCATTGCCCTTCCGTTCTCTCTGCAGAGTCCTAAAGAGAATTTCCTCCTAGCAGAATTTATGCTCAGAGGATAATGGCAGAGGTGGTATTCAGCCAGTTCTGACAGGTTCTGGAGAACCGGTAGCGGAAATTTTGAGTAGTTCGGAGAACCGGCAACTACCACCTCTGGCTGGCCCCGCCCTCATCTATTCACTGCCTCCCGAGTCCCAGCTGATCAGCTGGCTCCTCTTTTGTTGCCTTGCACAGGAGAACAGAGCTGGAAAGCAGGTTAGTGGGGTGGGGAAGGAATGGAGATTTTGCAGTATCCTTCCCCTGGAGGGGGGAGGGAATGGAGCTTTTACAGTATCCTTTCCCTGGAGAGGGGAGGAAATGGAGCTTTTACAGTATCCTTCCCCTGGAGTGGGGAGGGAATGGAGCTTTTGCAGTATCCTTCCCCTGGAGTGGGAAGGGAACAGTGCTCCGTGGACCTTCGTCATTGAGCCATGCCAGCCACATGACCATGGAGACGTCTTCGGACAGCAGTGCTGGCTCTTCGGCTTTGAAACAGAGATGAGCACAGCCCCCTAGAGTCGGGAACAAGTAGCACACATGTGCGAGGGGAACCTTTACCTTACTGTTAGGCCAGGCCCTCCCTTTGCATGGATCATAGTGAAGCTGCGGTAACTAACAACTTACAAAAAAATGCATGAAGCTCCCTAGACATTCCCATAACACCTGTCCGCTAATAGCTGTGGGGTGAGGCTATTCTGTGAGCACATTTAAATCAGGTTCATTCAAGGGGAGGGTGGGCCAGGATTAGCCTCTCCTTCCCCAGTGAACCGATTAAGGCGGCTGTTTCAGTGGGGCCGGGACACATAATCTCTGTATCAAGGTTATTGTTCCTTTGCTGTTAAAAACATCAACGGCATCTAAGGGACGTGTGTGTGTGTGTGTCCTTGACTCACAAGAGTTTATTTAGTGACCGTTAAGTTACAGTGGCATTGAAAAAAGGGCCATGACCATTTCTCTTACACTTACATGGGTCGGCAACCTTAAACACTCAAAGAGCCACAAAGGTAAAGGATGCCGCACTAAGAGGAGACTCTATGGTGGGGAAACCGGACTTCCAGTCAGCTCCAGAATTGAACGGCGGAAGTCTGGTTTCCCCACCATAGAGTCTCCTCTTAGAGCGGCATGCTTTATCCTGTACCTGTCTTAATCAAAATCCCCGGTTGTGGAGCCAACCGGTGACAAGGAGCCGCAGCAGAGGGATGAAAGAGCCACATGCGGCTCCAGAGCCATGGGTTGCTGCCCCCTGCCCTAAGGTCACGTGATCAAAATCCCATGGCTGGGCCACTGACTCATACTTAACGATGGTCACAGGCACATCCTGGGATCACACAATCCTCTTTTTGCAACCTTCTGGCCTGCCAAGTCAGATTCGTTTAACAAGCGTGTTACTCACTTAATGACCGCAGGGATCCACTTCACACCTGGGGCCAAGAAGTTCATTAAATGGGGCAAAACCTAACCAGTGCCTCCCTTAGCAACAGAAACATAGGGCTCAGTTGTGGTCGAGGACTACCTGTAGTAAACCTAGGGGTGTGAGCAGATGTGTTAACCAAAGGGAGGTTTCTCTATAGGAGAGGTTAAAGCTTTTCTCCCACATACGTCCGTGCTGGTGAAAAGAAGAGAAGGATTAGAATAATGGTTATGATCAGGGTGTATAATACTATGTATATTTAAAAAGGATTTGATACAGCCAGTACACTGTTGTTGCAAAACTGGAAATGTGATATAGAATAAAGGAAAATGCGTAATAAAAAAATATTTAAAAAAAGAAGAAGGAGAAGAGAAGGACTAGGGGTTGACATGATAGAAGTCTCCCAGTACTTGAGAGGCTGCCCCAAAGAAGAAGAGTGGGTCAAGTTATTCTCCAAAGCACCTGAAGGCAGGACAAGAAGCAACGGATGGAAATTCATCAAGGAGAGAACCAACCTACAACTTGTTTTCAGAAGTTGTGGGTTCTCCATCACTGGAAACTTTCAAGAAGAGACTGGACAGCCGTTTGGCTCAAATAGCTTGAGCAGGGGTTGGTCTAAAAGACCTCCAAGGTCCCTGCCAACCCTATCATTCTATGAAATGGTGAAGGTAAGGTAAAGGTAAAGGTTCCCCTTGCATATATGTGCTAGTTGTTCCCAACTCTAGGGGGCAGTGCTCAACTCCGTTTCAAAGCCGAAGAACAAGCGCTGTCTGAAGACGTCTCTGTGTCATGTGGCCGGCATGACTAAATGCCGAAGGCGCATGGAGCGCTGTTCCCTTCCCACCAAAGTGGTCCCTATTTTTCTACTACCATTTTTTTACATGCTTTCAAACTGCTAGGTTGGCAGGAGCTGGGACAAGTAACAGGAGCTCACTCGGTTAAGGGAGTGAGGGATTCGAATCGCCGAACTGCCAACCTTTTTGACCAACACGCTCAGCGTCTTAGCCACCGAGTCACCGCGTCCCTGTGAATGGTGAAGGATGTTTGTCCAATTCTCTCCTCTGGGCATCCTCAGGAACGGATGCCCAGGTGATCTTCATTCACACAGACTTTGCACCCGACTTCAAAACTCTTGCTTGCCTTTGCCTTATATATTTGCAAAGCTGTTAGAAGATTTTTTTTTTAACAAAAAAGGTAAAGAGGACCCCTTGCTTAATTAGTCAGCAACAGAGAAAAACAAACAATGTCTTTAGCCATTTGGATATTAAATGTATACAAACCAAGGTCCAAACATTTATCTTTTCAACTTTCCGTGCAAGACAATGGTTTAATAAATGTGTTTTTCCCCCTCCCTTAGTTAAAAACCATTCTTTTCTTAGCTTTAAATGTGGCTAGCTCCGCTCCCACATCCCCAGTCCCGAAGCAGGGAAAAACAGAGATTTATTTTATCCAAAGAGACGGAAGAGGTTAAAAGTCTTTCTCTGCCCTTGCAAACTAGGCCTCTGTTTGTCTTTTGTGTGGATGGGCTGAGCTGGGCGGAGGAAATAAAAAAGCCACAATTGCAAGAATTCTGGGTAATTTGGCGCCGAATGAGAGGAGCAGAAAGAACTCGGAGTGTTCATACCGTTTGCACAGCTCGATCGCAACGGCTGACATTTCGAATCGTTCCAAACTCGGAGCAAACCTTCTCCATTCTCCACTAGAATATGTGAAAGTGTATAATAATCACACTTCAGGCATCTGAAATGTGAGAAAGAACGATCCTGTAAGGCTGGTTTTTCCATCTTGGTCAGGGTGTGGTATCCCCTTAATAAGTAAACTAAATAATTATTTATTTACAGATTCAGCAAACAGGGAAATCACAGTGACTTTTGAAACAGACGGGGGCCAGCAGAAGGGAGCGGAGAAAAAGCTGTGTTTGTTTACCGAAAATATATGAAAGTCCAGCTTGAAACCACTCCTTGCTCATTTGTATAGTTTAGAGAATGTTTCTTTAGTCAGCAACCTGCGGCTCTGGAGCCGCATGTGGCTCTTTCATCCCTCTGCTATGGCTCCCAGTTGCTGGTTGGCTCCACAATTGATAGAGCCTTCAGTTAGGACAGGTAGAGGAAAAAGGATGCTGCACTAGGAGGAGACTCTATGGTGGGGGACTTCCGGTCCGCTCCAGAGTTGAATGGGGGGCTTCTGGTTAGGACCTTTGCGCTCTTTAAGTGTTCAAGGTTGCCGACCCCTACTTTAGTCTAATCACCTGAAAATCCTTAAGAACCTCCTGTTCTTAAAAAAAGGTCCATTTCATCGTACAGGTAGTCCTCGCCTTAGGACCACAATTGAACCCAACATTTCTGTCGCTAAGCAAGACTGTTGTTAAGAGAACTTGCTCCCATTTTGCCACCATTGTTAAGTGAATCACTGCACTTGTTAAGTTAGTACCATGGTTGTAAAGTGAATCTTGCTTCCCCATTGACTTTGCTCATCAAAAAGTCGCAAAAGGGGATCACGGGACCCTAGGACATTGCGATCATCACAAATATAAGTTAGTTGCTAAGTGGGCAAATTTCAATTATGTGACCATGGGGATGCTGTCGTGGTCGTACGTCTGAAAATGTGAAAACTGGTCCTGTCACTGGTTTCCGTGGTGTTGTAACTTCGAATAATCACTAAATGAATTGTTGTTATTTGAGGACTAAATGAATAGAAAGGACATATTCTTCCTTGAACAGAAGCCAAATGAAGCCAATGTATTTCTCAGTGGGCTGCTGTCAGCTCACAAAAATTGTAATTTTTGATGTATTTGTGGCCAACATTCACCTCCATGAGTTCAACCACTTCACACCACTTTATTTCGAAGTAGCTTGGAAGACTGATCAAAAAGATAACGCTAAATTGCAGTGGCATGCATACTTTGGAAGGAAACCTATTGCCAAAGCTTAAATATAGTTGGGAAACAGGCATTTTCTTCATCTGCAGGAATATCAGGAGTGACCTACATTTTAAATCCATAGCGCCTAATTAAGAGGCCATTGAGTATGTGCCATTGAGTCAGGCTGGACTATTAAAAATCACAGATATTTTTCTCGATCTGTCATGAAGCCAAGGTGGCGCAGTGGTTAAATGCAGCACTGCAGGCTACTGCTAGATCAGCAGGTCAGCGGTTCAAATCTCACCGGCTCAGGGTTGACTCAGCCTTCCATCCTTCCGAGGTGGGTAAAATGAGGACCCAGATTGTTGGGGGCAATATGCTGACTCTCTGTAAACCGCTTAGAGAGGCCTGAAAGGCCTATGAAGCGGTATATAAGTCTACTGCTATTGCTATTGCTATTGCTATGAAGATCTTTCAGCCAGCCAGCCACCATCCACCCACCACGGCAGAGTAGATGCATCTAAATTCCACTGAACCCAATGTAACTTGGTCAGCTCTAATCAGAATAGAGCTGGAAGGGACCTTGGACGCCTTCTAGTCCAACCCTCCTGCTCAAATAGGAGACCATACCATTTCAGACAAGTGACAATCCAGTCTCTTCTTAAAAACCTCCATTGATGAAGCATCCACAACATTTGAAGGCAAGCTGTTCCACTGGTTAATTCTCCCAGTTAGGAAGTTTCTCCTTAGTTCCATGTTGCTTCTCTCCTTGATTAGTCTCCATCCATTGTTTCTTGTCCTGCCCTCTGGTGCTTTGGAGAATAGATTGACCCCCCTCTTCTTTGTGGCAGCCCCCCAAATACTGGAATACTGTTATCATGTCCCCCAAGTGTCTATGAAGATTCTATGTCATCCAGGTCAGGGTTGTCCCAAAGGTGCTTTTTTTCAAGAGGCAACTGGACTTTCTGGTTTTTCCTCTGAAGACCTTTTGCTTCTCATCCAAGAAGCTTCTTCTTTCACCTTTGGGTCCACCTTGGTGCTTTCCCCCCCCTCTAAACTAGCCAAACCCCAAACCCTCCAACCGTTCCTCAGATGTTTTAATCTCCAGGCCTTAAATCAGCTGCTCTTCTTTGCACTTTTTCCAAAGTCTCAACATTATTTTTTTGTAACGTGATGACCAAAACTGGATGCTGTGTTCCAGGAAACTGGAAGTCTTGTGTTTTATTTTGTGGATCAAGATGGTGTTTTCCTCAAATTAAGTTTGAGATTACGAGGGTGGAAGTTGTTCTCCGAGCTTGTGGGATGGTTTCTCAATGTTTCCTTAAGAAGCGAGATAACATCTTCAGCAGAGTTTAGGGGCTGCCCGTGTCTGTGTTGTTGGGTTTTTTTTTAGCTTATAAAAGGGTTTGCATTATGAATAGGTCTTGTGATGGGTCAGGTGTGAGTGTATCAAGTGAGGATCTTGTGATGGGGAGATCATGTCAGGCTAGGGAGGTGAAATGCTGGTGGTGGGGGGATGTGTGGGTTGGTGCCATTGCTGATTGTGTGTGCGGTTGATTTGAATTCAGAGGGGGTCGTACATTTGGGATTATCTCTTGGGTTGACTGGGCTTTGTTGACATTAATAACTGAGGATATCTTGCATTCAGCCTTGGAAAATAGTTAATCAAAGTTCTAGCCCATGCAACAACTTGATAACAAATTAAGATCTGTGTCATTGATCTTTGTTCTTGGTGTTGCGTTTGGACATGTCATGAGAATTAGAATCTGAACTCTGTTCAGGCCCTTCCTTCACCAGAAACTCTTAAGAGCCTAACATTTCAATGGAGTTTGCTTAATGAGTAACTAGTTTTATGGTGCCTTATTTCCCTGGATAACACTTTTCAGATGAGGGACCACCAGGGAATCGGAGCTATAAACCAGATTGAGAAAGTGGAAGTGGAAGGAGACAGGCAGCAGTAAATCACTTCTATATTGTTGCTAAGAATTAGATGGCTGTGGCCTCGTGGAGTCACCTGGAAAGGTGTATAAGAATGACCTTGCGAGGGTAGGTCCAGAGTTGTTATTTAGGAACCATCAGATTAGAGATAAGACGAATGGGGGGGGGTCCAAAAGGCCGTCCCCTAATTTTTCAAGGTGTAAAGGACACAGGAAGAGAATTCTACTTTCCGGCTTATAAGATTCTGTTAAAATAAACGTATAATAAAGTAGAATTAGCTCATCTGCTTGTGTTCTTTTGGTCTACGTGATAAAGGTGTACATCAATCTTGCAAATTGGAAAGTACCTTTCCCATGTTGACTCCTTGACACTCCAAGAAATTAGAGACGGTCAGTTTGAGTGTCTCGCCCAGCCTTCTATCCAACTGCAGATGATCAATCTATCGATTGATTGATTCACTCACTTTTTACAGCTGATAAACTCAACCCAATGACTCTGGGCAGCTTGTTGTTGTTGTTAGTTGTGATGTCGTGTCCGACCCACCGTGACCCCTTGGACAACATTCCTCCAGGCCTTCCTGTCCTCTACCATCCTCTGGGGTCCATTTAAGCTCACGCTTCGGTGACTCCATCCAGCCACCTCATTCTCTGTCGTCTCCTCATTCAGCCACCTCATTCTCTGTCTTCCATCATTCCTAGCATGAGGCTCTTCTCCAGGGAGTCCTTCCTTCTCATGAGGTGGCCAAAGTATTTGAATCTCATCTGGCCTTCTAAAGAGCAGTCAGGATTGATCTCCGTTAGGATTGAGTGGTTTGATCGCCTTGCAGTCCAAGGGGCTCGCAGGAATCTTCTCCAGCACCAGAGTTCAAAGGCCTACATTTGGTGCTCAGTCTTGCTTATGGTCCAACCTTCACAGCCATCCATTGCAACTGGGAAAACCACAGCCTTGACCATACACACTTTTGTTGGCAGGGTGATGTCTCTGCTTTTTAGGATGCTGTCTAGATTTGCCATAGCTTTCCTCCCCAGGAGCAAGAAACAATTTAAACAATAGCAAAGACACGGCAAAACATCCCCAAACTAAAATAAGTAGAGGTAGTCCTAGATTTAGGAGGACAATCGGGATATGTGTGTGGCAAATTGCTATTGCTGAGGCAGTTGTTAAGTGAGCCTTGCTCCATTTTACGACCTTTCTTGCCACAGTGGTTAAGTGAATCCCTGCAATTGTTAAGTTAGGAACATGGTTATTCGGTGAATCTGCCTTCCCCCGTAGACTTTGCTTGTCAGAAGGTTACAAAAAGGGGTCACCAGATCCTGGGGTACAGCAAACATCATAAATTTGGGTGGGTTGCCAAAGGTCTGAATTTGGATGGGGATGCGGCAATGGTTGTGAGTGTGAAAAATGGTCATACCGCTTTTTTTCAGTGCCGTTGTAACTTCAAATGGTCACTAAGGGAACTGTTGTAAACCGAGGACTACCTGTAATCCAGTGGTGGGTTCCAGATCCTGTTCCAATCAGTATGATTGGAACGGGCCCGGCGGTGTCCACATCTTAGCACCTCCATGAGCCTCCGTGATGCTCCAGCTGCTCAGCGGAGCGTCGTGCAGGCACTGTATGCGCCATGCATGTGCGCAGAAGCGCTGAAGACTTAAAAGACTGGTAAGGAGCTCGGGTGGGCAGGTTGGCCTTCTAGAGCACCAGAATGGAACAGTATCCGGTGCTCCGGGCAGGCTCCGGTACGTCCGTACCAGGGCGTACCGCCCTGCAACCCACCACTGCTGTAATCTAAGCAGGAGATGACAAGAACAGGGTGACGATGAGCAGGGTCTCTTGGTCCAGGAATTGGCGCAACTGGCTCACCACGTAATGGTGTTTGAATGCTCTCCTAGCCAGCTTCCCAATGTCATTTCGACATCCCATGACATGAACAGAAGTTGAACTCAATTTGAAAGCATTTTTATCTCTATTCCATTTTTCTTGTTTATTTAAGTGTAGATTTTATTATATAGTCTTTGTTCCGCTGAGTAGACTTGCATTTTATTTAGGTATATTTTTTCTGGTACAGTACTGTAGGTACGAGGATTAGCCTCAATCAGGGGTGGGATTCAACCGGTTTGGACGAACCGAATGCTAATTTTGCATCTGGTTTGCCGAACCAGTTGTTACAATGACTGTCTGGCTCTGGCCATCCTGCCCCTCCCAGGAATCTCCACATGGCCCGTTCATCTTGCCAGGTAAGTACAGGACCTGTGCGGAGGCTCTGGGAGGGCGAAAAATGGACCTCTGGATCCCGGGGAGGCCATTCACACTCTCCCAGAGGCTTGGGGAAGCCTCTGGAGGGCAAAAAATGGGTCTACCGGAAGTTCAAAAATGGGCCTGTTTCTGGCTTCCGAAGCCCAAGGGAAGCCATTTTCGCCCTCCTGGAAGCTTGGGGAAGCCTCCAGAAAGCTAAAACTCCCCTCCTCCGCTGCAGGATGCCGAGTAGGCCACGCCCACCCATAACCGGACAGAGAACCAGTTGCTAACATTTTTGAATCCCACCGTTGGCTTCAATGAACAGTAAAATCTTATTTAAAATCTGTGGATTGACTGTTCGGATATAATGAATTAATGTAGGCTTATTACATTCTATTTGTTTTTTCCCCCCTCGTAAGGAAAGCTCTGTGCTCCTTTGAAATCTTAATGTTAAGCTTTGCATTCTTAATATCTTGATGTTATGGGTGTGACTATCACATAGGTTGGGCGTGGCAGACATAATTTAGAGCATCTCAACATTGATTCTGGGAACAGTATACAGGTTTTAAAAAAAATCACCCCTCCCTGTATAAATATTCATGTCACTACCAATTAACACCTCAGTTCTTGGAAAAGGAAGGAGGGGGTTTGCAAATGTTTATTAATTCTTTAATTTTGTATAAGGTTAGGTCTGTAGCTTTGTAGATCATAATCCGCTGGAGCTTTTATAAGCAGTCAAAAATCTTGCAAACATACAAGGATGGAAGTAGACCTAGAAACAACTTACTGTCCAATGCATCTGGAGGTGGGACAAGAAGCAATGGGTGGAAATTAAAAAATAGGAAGAACGATTGCAAGAATTGGATAGGTCTATTCTATTGAAAAGAAGGACTATGCATGAGAGCACTGTTCCAATATTTGAGGGGCTGCCACAAAGAAGAGGGGATCACCTATTCTTCAAAGCACCAGAAGGCAAGACAAGAAACAATGGATGGAAACTCATCAAGGACAGAAGCAACCTAGAATTAAGGAGAAATTTATTGACAGTTGGAACAATTAACCGGTGGAACAACTTGCCTCCAGAAGTTGTGGTGCTCCATTGCTGGAGGTTTTTCAAGCAGAGATTAGACAGCTATCTATCTGAAATGATATAATGCTTGAGCAGGGGGCTGGACTAGAAGACCTCTGAGGTCCCTTTCAGCTCTGTTATTCTGTTAAGCTCTTTAAAGAGAGCTCCATCCTGGAGATAAGGAGGAATTTCCCGATAGTGAAAACAATCAATGGAAAAGTTTGCCTCCTAGGGTTCTGGGTGCACTGGAGGTCTTCAAGAAAAGATTGGAGAACCATTTGTCCCTGATACAATAAGGCCTTGGGCAGAGGGTTGGGCTAGAAGACCTCCAAGGTCCCTTCTATGATTTTACTTCCACTCCTCCCTCCCTCCCTCCCTCGGGGACAAAGCCATGAAAGCTTATTTAGTATAACCCACAATTATACACTTTTAAAAATTTAAATGTTTCTCCCTCACCGCTAGGAAGGACATTTAAGTTTTAAATATGGCAGCGTCCTTGATCCTACATTCAACACAAATGGTGCTTTATAGTGGAGAGGCATCTTGTATTTCTCCCTTTCACTGTGAAGATAGCTCAGTCTGGATTTTGGCAGGAATTTTTATATGGATACATTCAGAAGCCGCCTGATTTTAGGAGTATAAGTAGTCCTTGACTTACAACAGTGTGTTTAGTGACCATTCAAAGTCACAACGGCACTGAGAAAAGTGACTTTGCCCTTATTTTACAACCTCTCCTGCCACCGTCGTTAAATGAATCACTGCAGTAATGAGAAAGTTGTAAAGTGAATCTGGCTTACCCAATGGTTTTGCTTGCCAGGTGGTCACAAAAGGGGACTCATGTGACCGCGAGCACTGCAGCCGCTGTCATAAACAGGAACCTGTTGCCAGGCAGATGAATTTCGATCACCTGACTGTGGGGATGCTGCAATGGTCGTAAGCATGAAAAAGGGTCATAAGTCACTTTTTCCAGTGTCGTCGTAACTTTGAATGGTCACTAAACAAATGGGAGTAAGTCAATGATTGCCGTATTTGCATTTGGGTTGCAAATATCTGCATGGCCACTAGAGGTAGCAGCAAACTGGGGCAGAAAAGTCCAACTCTTTGCTGCCCTCTAGTGTCTGGAGTGTTAAAATCCAGACATATAGTCTGCCCCATACAATTCGCTTCCTTGGAGGCATGGATCAAAGAATAGGCAGTGAGGAAGAGCTTGGCCAGAGGTTGCTTTCCCTGCTTTCATTACATTTATATTGTTGGGTGTTGCGGCTAAGTGCAAGTGTGAAAAAGTAGAAATTATATAAATTATAAAAGAGGTTCCTGTAAGCTTTAGGCTCTGTTTAAAATTATAATGCCCTCCGTAACTTTTTGACCTGGGAGGTCAAAGTAAGGAGGGGAAGCGGTGAGGGTTTTTTTTTTTCCTCATTTCATTTTGTTTCTTTTGCAAAGATCCTGTTTAAGGAAACTCATACATCAAAGTAAGTTTCAGGACAGGGCAGTGATTAAATGCTGCTGGACTGTGGTATTTCTTGAACGGTTTCTGCAGAAACGCATTAAGCAAGAAGAGCAAAGAGAAGCCAAGCCAAGGTCCCTACACTCTGGGAAAAGTGCCAACATTTGCATGCAAAGTCAGATAAAACAGCACCACAATCTTGCTTTTGAACTGCTGTCGCTGAGCAGCTGAAGAAACAAAAGGAATATCTTGCCTACAGCCGGGCATGTTAAAGGAAAGGGAGACAGAAATGGAATGTAGACATCTCTTCCTTCTTCTCTCTACTCAGATTATTTTTACATTTTCAAGGGGGAAAAAATGCTTTCCCATACTTTCAAGGACTGCAGCAAAGTGTTGGTTAAATCTGCCTCGGTTTACATTTTCCAATAAGCAACCGAATCGGAAGGTCATTTAAAAGCATGATAAAGAGAGGTCTCAATAACCAGGGAAAAATGGATTACATTTACTTTTGTTGTTGTTGTTGTTAGTTGCGAAGTCGTGTCTACCCCATTGTGACCCCATGGACAACGTTCCTCCAGGCCTTCCTGTCCTCTACCATCCTCTGAAGTCCATTTAAGCTCACCCCGACTGCTTCAGTGACTCCATCCAGCCACCTCATTCTCTGTCATCCCCTTCTTCTTTTGCCCTCCATCCTTCCCAGCATGAGGCTCTTCTCCAGTGAGTCCTTCCTTCTCATTAGGTGGCCAAAGGATTTGAGTTTTATCTTCAGGATCTGGTCTTCTAAACAGCAGTCGGGGTTGATCTCCTCTAGGACTGACCGGTTTGATCGCCTTGCAGTCCAAGGGACTTAATGCAGGAGTCTTCTCCAGCACCAGAGTTCAAAGGCCTCCATTCTTTGGTGCTCAGCCTTCCTTACGGTCAAATGCTAATAGCTTATCTCAATTGAAAAATTAAAATAAGGCGGGGGGGAGGGAGAACCCTGATTAATTCATCAAACTAGTGTGAAAGGAGCCTCTCTCCGTTTTTAACGAACCATGGCCACCATTCTTCGGTGCTCAGACTTTCTTGTGGTCCAAACTTCACAGCCATCCATTGCAACTGGGAAACCACAGCCTTTACTTTTGTAGTTAACACAAAAAAGAAGTTAAATTTGATCGGTTTAGAAATAGTCATCTTTTCAGTTGCATCACAAGAATAAAAGCATCCAATAATACGTGAGTACAGCCCTAGAAAAGAGCATTATGTATTCTGAGTAAAAGTAAAAGAAACATTTGCAAAGAAAAAAACATCGAAACAATACATATATTGTCAGCTGAAGAAGGGTGAGCTTGACTATGGAGGCTTGAGAACAGCTAAAAATGAAACTGTTCTCTACAATTTATCTGATGCTTTCCTGCCAGGCCTGGTTTCCGAAAAGAAATCAGAAAAAAAAAGAGAGAGAGAGAGAGATGTTTTCTTTGAAAGTTAAGGCTTGTGGAAAATGATTATCAATACAATTGAAAAAGCAAATTTAAAATACAAAACAACCCCCCACAAAAACCAATGTGTGACTTAGCAGTGCAATAGTACTACAGAAACCAGGTTTTGAGTATCACAAAGTCCATCCTCCAAAGGAATTTTGCTTTGGCGGTGTACCAGGCACGTTCTCCTTTCATCGGAAGTTTGTATTTTGGGCGTTTCCATTTGGGCTTTTTTTGTTTTGTTTCGCTTTGATCACATTGAAGGCAGAGCCGAGCCCATATCCAGCATCAGGTTTGCAGAGTCAACCTCATTGATTTCAATAGGATGTCTATAAGTCTCCTCTCTGTGTTACATCGTGAAAGAAATCGGCATAAGTCTTCTTGCGAAAAAGGCATATCAGATGAGCAAATGGTTGGCTTCTCCTCTGAGTTAAGCAGGGGTGGAATTCAGCCAGTTTGCACCGATTTGGGTGAACCGGATGTTAATTTTGCATCCAGTTTGCTGAACCAGTTGTTGCAAGGACTGGCTGGCCACGCCCACCCCTCCCGTCCCCTCCCAGGAATCTCCATGTGGCCCATTCATTGTGCCAAGTAAATGCAGGGCCCACGCGGAGGCTCTGGGCGGGCAAAAAATGGGCCTCCTGGAAGTCTGGAGACAGGCCTGTTTCCAGTCTCTGGGCGGCCTCTGGAGCCTGGGGGAGGAAACTCCTGGAAGCTCGAGGAAAGTCTCCAGAGCTTGGGGAGTGCGAAAATGCCCCCCCCCCAGTGCAGGAGTCTGAGTAGGCCACGCCCACCATGGCCATGTCTGCCCAGCAACTGGGTAGAGAACCGGTTGCTAACATTTTTCAATCCCACCCCTGGTCTGGTTGGCCACATCCAAACTGCTCAGCTTCTACTGTTGACTTAACATTGGCTTCTTTCAATGAAGACTTGTGAATTATTTGGCAAGGTTTCATCCCTCCCATCTGGAATTTGCACCTGCTCCATAATCAATTTTTTAAAGGCCAATAGTTCTGAATTTCCTGAACTTCCCCGGTTCCTAGAAGCACAGAACTTGAAGACAAGCTCCTGGCTTTATTTGAGATGAGTGTTTTGACTGAGGCTTCCCAAGAGCATGAAGCAAACTCCTTGTCCCAACAAAAAAACCCTTTTACTAATTTACTGTGAATTCTGCTCATTCACAGCCGGCAAAGTCTTTCAAGGGAGGTTTTGCAGTCACAGACTTTATCGGGCTTGGAGAGCTGCCAGGCCAAGATCTGCAGAACCTGACAAGGAGTCTCGGAGAGTCACGAACCAATTAAGGAGGAGACAATTAAACTCATTGTTTCCTGCAAACTCCCCTCCCCTTTTGCTCCTCTTTTATTTCTTCTGGGAGGGGCCATTCGTTGTCCACCTGTGGCCTTACTCCCAAGTTGACCCCTGTCCTTTAGCTGTTCCCTTTGTCTGTGCATGCACACACTGGGAAAAGGTTCCAGCTGTTTGTCTGCCTCACTGCTGTCTGACTCTCAAGGCAGTTGATAGCTGGCATAGGGCTCTGGCCCCCTCTCTGCCTCTGATACAGAGCTCGCATCAGGGACTGGCCCATGTTCCTCCCCAACCTCCTTACTGTCTGACTCGGCTGCCTGCTCCGCTGGCCACTGGCAGGCCACAACAATGAGGAAAGGAGAAGGGATGTTGTTATGTGCCCAAGACAGGATGAGCTTCTTTTTTAACGCTTTTGGTTCTGTTCTAAGAAAATACTTCATTTTCCACAGACAACTGGCTTCAGATGCCAGAAGTAGGAGAATGTGACAGAGGAATCAAGGACGTGTTCTATGAGGAGAGTGGTTTTATCACCGTACTTTATTTGAACTTTAAAAGAACAGAGAAAAGCAACAAAGATGATTAGGGGACTGGAGGCTGAAACATAAGAATGGTTGCAGGAATTGGGTATGACTCGTTTAATGAAAAGAAGGACAAGGGGTGACAGGATAGTAGTGTTCCAATATTTAAAGGATTGCCACAAAGAAGAGGAGGGGGTCAAGCTATTCTCCAAAGCACCCAAAGTCTGGTCAAGAAGCAATGAATGGAAACTAATGAAGAAGAGAAGTAACCTAGAACTAAGGAGAAACTTCCTGACAGTTGGAACAATTAACCAGCAAGACGGCTTGCCTCCAGAAGTTGTAGGTGCTGGAGGTTTTTAAGAAGAAATTTAACAGCCATTTTCTGAAATAGTATAGGGTTTTCTGCTCAAGCAGTGGGTTATACTAGAAGACCTCCAAGATCACTTCTAATTCTGTTATTCTATTAACACAAGCAGGAGAGAAAGCCTTCAGAGCAACCCTTCTGGAACATGTTTCAACCCCATAAAAGCAGCTCATAGGACCAAGAGTAAGCAGGAATTAGTGACTGCCCACCTGCCTCTCCTGCACAAATTTATTGGGGTATATTTTCTGAATTCCTCCCCTCGCTTCAGAGCTTAATATTGGGTCCATTTTTAAATTCATACTTCTTTTTTGTCCCACTCTGTTCCATTTTTAAGGGATTTATTCTGTGGAGGGGCAGAGAGATAGACGGAGAGAGAGATGGAAGGATGGACAGAGGTCACCATGGACCGACTGACATGTCAGTCAATAAGCAGAGAGAAGGACTGGCAGATGGAAGGGCTGGCAGACAGAGACGGATGTCCAAGCAGAAAGACAGATGGCCAGAGTGACAAAAGTGGGAGACGGATAGATGGATAGACAGAGGGATGGGGTGGGAGACAGAGAGATGGCTGAATGGACAAGATACATGAATAAGCAAGGGGACACATAGACAGATTGACTGACGCACAGATGGAAAACTGACTGGGCAGATACTGTGCTTCCCCGGAAATAAGACAGGGCCTTATTTTCTTTTGACACCCGAAATAAGCGCTTGGCCTTATTTTCTTTTCTTTTTTTTAAATATTTTATTTTGTTTGTACAAACTTCACATCTTTGCAACACATTACAATTTTTTTACATATCTGTTGTGATTCTTTTTTCTATACAAGTAAATCTTTTATAACTATAACTTTATATATTTGTGCATTTACATTATTTCATACATTTTTTTCATTCTATATATAATATTCTCTATATATCAATTTTTACTACATTTAAGTCATTTTGTATAATATTTATTTGGTATAATCTATCTCATATTTCTATCTTTTAATCATTTTCCGGTTTTGTAGTTGTCTATTGATTTTTAGTTCTTTCGTGAGCCTATCCATCTCTCCACATTCCAATATTTTTTTATTACATTTTCTTCTGTTGATGTATAATTATTTTTCCAATTTTGAGCGAATGTAATTCTCGCTGCCGTAATTATGTGTAGAATTAAGTATCTACGGTAATATTTTTTTCATAATTTCCTTTTATAATTCCTAACAAAAACAATTCAGGTTTTAGTGCAATTTGGTGTTTAGTAATCTCCTCTAGCCAATCTTTTATTTTTTCCAATACCTTTTCGCAGATGTGCACATCCACCACATATGGTAGTATGTTCCATGTTGTTGGTTGCATTTTCAACAGATAGGTGAACACTCTGGGAACATTTTCACAATTCTCACTGGTGGAAAGTGCCATCTGTAGAACATCTTGTACATGTTTTCTCTATATGCCGTTGCCCTTGTTAATTTGTAATTTATTTCCCAAATTTTCCCCATTCCACCAATTCTATACTATACCCAAAATTCATCACCCATTTTATCATCGTTTCTTTCACATTTTCTTCTTCCATTTTGAATTTTAATAAATAGTGATATATTTTTTAAATCAATTTTTCATCGGTTCCCTATAGAATTTTATCCAACTCTTGCGGCTCTTTATAGAATCCATCCCTTTTCCTGTCTTTTTTATACCTTGCCTGTATTTGTAAATAGGGCCACCAGCCTATATCTATTCCCTCGTCTTTCAATTCTTGCCTTGTTTTCAGTCTTTCTTGGTTTTCTAATATATCTTTATATCTTATTATCTTATTTATGTCCAATACGTTCGGGTATATCAGAGCTTCCATGGTGGATAGCCAGATTGGGATTTTGTTGTAGTGTTTTGTTTTGATTTTTAACCATAAATAGAAATAGCTATGAATTTTGTCTTTCCCATTCCAGATGAAGGTGTGCCAACCCAGTTCCAAATTATAACCTTCTATTGTTAGTAATCTTCTGTTTTTTAGATTGATCCAGTCCCTTTCCAGGTGAGAGCCGCTGCTTGGTAATAAAGCTCCCAATCAGGAAGTCCAAATCCTCCTCTTTCTCTAAGGTCCTCTAGCAATTTTAATTTAATTCGTGGGTTTTTCCCATACCAAATAAAATGTGCAATTAATTTGTTTAAATCTATGAAAAAGTTTTTCCCCAGGCTAATCGGTACCACTTGAAATAAAAATAATTTTTGGGTAGTATATTCATTTCAACAATGGCAATTCTTCCCATTGATGATATTTGTAGTTTCCTCCAATTTTCCAGATCTTTCTTAATTTTCTGAATCATTTTAACATAATTATCTTCCTTAATTGTTGAACATTTCCCTGTCAGCCAAATTCATAAAAAAATTACTTTTTTTACTATTCGCATTCCCATGTTTTCCTCTAATTCTTGCTCTTGTTTTTTTGGTGAGATTCTTCGTAATGATCTTTGTTTTGTTCTTATTAATCTTAAGTCCCGCTTTCTTACCAAATTCCTCTATTTTTTTGAATTAATTTAATTCCTGATTTTAATGGATCGTCTAATATGAATACCATATTGTGCGCAAATGTCGCTTGGCCTTATTTTTGGGGAGGACTTATTATTTTTGAGGTGCAGGAGGCGGCGAGCGTGGTCACCTCGTGGCTGCTGCTGTGTTGCAATATTTTCAGGGAGGGCTTATTTTAGCGCATGAGCTCAAAAGCTCGATTGGGCTTATTATCCGGGGAGGTCTTATTTTCAGGGAAACAGGGTAAATAAGTGGATGGACAGACTGACAGGCCAATTTATATCTTTTGTGCCAACTTTCTTCAGGGTTAGAAAGAATTTGGATAAAGGAAAGGCATTCCCAAAATAAGACAGGCAGTGTGATGTATCTTTTGACTGACTCCAAGTCACCTTAGGAGACCTCCCCTTCTAACCAGGATGTCAGATCAAAGATAACTCACGGTCTCTTCTCATCCATTCAGATCAGAGGTAATAAGTCCACTCAGACAGCTGTTTTTCTGCCTCTAATCCTCCCCTTTCAGACTGAAGCTTCTTAGCAGCTCCTGCAAACTCTCTCCCCAAAACCCCGTTGTGACTAATTCTACTAAAGACTCAAAACAACTGAGTCATAGCGAAGCCTAAAACACATTGCCTTCTGTAAGGAAGAGAAGACCTTTTTGCAAGAAAGTGGGATATTTTTTTTTGCACTGCAAAGGCTAGAAAGGTGTTTGGGGTACTTCCTTTCCTCAAGGTCTCTAAATGAGTTTGTAATAATATTGTTGTCGTTGTTTACAGATTACACCCAGAGGCTGAAACTGGAAGTAAAAACGCCTCCTGACAGTTTGTAGCTGACCCCAGTGAGATCTGTGGAACTCCGGAAATAATTTAACTTCAGCCAACTCCCAGCATTCCCCCTCCTCTCTCCCCCCAGAAGTAAGATCATATAATCCTAGGGCAGGAAGGACATTGGAGGTCTTCTAGTCCAACCCCCTGCCTGAGGCAGGAGTCCTTATTCCATCCCAGACAAATGATGGTCCAATCTTTTCTTGAAAATGTCCAGTGATGGAGGACCCACAACTCCGGGATGAAAGCTGTTTAGAATAACAGATTTGGAAGGGACCTTGGAGGTCTTCTAGTCCAACTCCCTGCTCAGGCAAGAAATCCTATACAATTTCAGACAAAGGGTGGTCCAATCTCTTCTTTAAAACCTCCAGTGATGGAGCACCCACAACTTCTGAAGGCAAAACTGTCCCAGAGATTGATTGTTCTCACTTGTTGAAAGTTTCTCCTGAATTCCAGGTTGCTTCTCTCCCTGATTAGTTTCCATCCATTGCTTCTTATCCTGCCTTCAGGTGCTTTGGAGAATAGGTTGACTCCTTCTTTGTGGCAGCCCCTGAGATATTGGAAGGCTATTATGTCAACCCTAGTTCTTTTTATTAAACTAAAGGTAAAGGTTCCCCTCGCACATACTGTTCCCACTGTCAGGAAATTCCTCTTTATTTCCAGGTTGGATCTCCTTCTGGGGAGATTCTTCACCCATTACTTCTTTTCTTGCCCTGAAGTACTATGGAGAATAAATTCAATTCAACTCCAAATTGTTCTGACCTAGGCTTCCTTAAAAAGTGAGTAGCAGAATCTTGGTCCCGGCAAAACCTCTTCTATTTACACGGAATTCCTTTCATTCACAGTCAGCAAGGCTTAGCAAACAGTCTTTCAGAGGAATGTTTATCAACACGAACTTTATCTTGCTTTGGCGAGCTGGCAGATAACTAGTTTCCAAGTGCAGGGCAAGGTAAAACTTGACACAGAGTCTCTTATAGTCACAAACAGAACTTTCCACACTTGAAACAACCAAAGGAACAAATTGTTTCCTGCAAAAGCCCACTCCCCCTTTACTCCTCTTTTGTTTCCTATGGGAAGGGCCAATCACCTCCAAGGTGTGGCTTTACTCCTAAGTTGACCCTGAATTCCTAGTTGTTCTTGTCTTCTGGCAGCTCTGTGCATGCGCACACTGGGAACAGGCTCCAGCTGTTCCTCTGCCTCATTGCTGTCTAGCTGTCTCTCTGCCTCCGACGCAGAGCCTTCTCCTGAACTTTCCCCAGCTTCCAGGACTAGCCCATGTTCCTTCCCCAACCTCCTCACTGTCCGCCGGCGGGCCACAACACAGATCTGCCTCTGTTGTTCCCTTTCTATTCCTTAGTTCAGAGGGGCAGAGAAATAGAAAATTTGTAGGCCCCTTTCCAGCCCACATCCCTAATGATATGAATTCAGAAACTATTAATTCGTGGATGACAGTGAATCATCTTTAAAGCTTGCAAACGGGTAGTAGGAAGAGCCAGAAAGATATGTCAATACGAAGCGAGGACGTAAAAGCATTTTCTGCCAGTAGTTATAAAGATAAATTCCATTGCCACTGTGAGATAATGGCTAAGGTGTTGGCTTTGCATTCCTTGATTCTAGCCAGCCAGCAGCCCAGGTAACGATTAATATATGAGCCCAGAGGTAGAGAGGCTGATTCATATTTGGATTGATTGAAAAAGGAAAGAAAAAGTCCAAAACACCTCCTTGCCAGCAATTGACACCCAGATGAGCAGTGGTTAACACCAAGATTAATATTATGAGACCAGCAACCAAGCTGTAAACAACACCCCAGTTAGGGAAGTAGAAACTCAGTCAAACAAGATAACAATAAACAACGGCCTAATCAAGGAACCACCAAGACAACTCCCATTAGCACTGATTGGATAAACCACTTGTAATTAAGCAGAGAGCAAACCCCACTCCCCCCTAGTACTGATGATGTTACCTAGCTGGTTAATGAAGCATCTACAAGAAAACTACCAAGCTTAAAGAACACCACGGACCTCACAGTCCTCCTCCTCCCTTCAGCACTGATAATGTTATCTAGTTGAGTCATGAAACATGTCAAAGCCACCAAGCTCCGAGAGTACCAAGAACCTCACAGTCCTCCTCCTCTTTCTCCCTACAACCTCTAATCCCTTCTAGCACTGATGATGATACCTAGTTGGGTCATGAAACATCTGCAAGAAAACCATGCTCGGAGAATACCAAGAACCTCACAGTCCTCCTCGTCCTCCTCCTTCCTGCAAACTCCACTCTGGTCTAGCACTGATGATGTTGCCTAGTTGGGTAATGAAGCATTTACAAGAGATCCACCAACCTCAGAGAGCACCAAAGACCTCCCAGTCCTCCTCCTCCTCCTCTCCCCACTCCCAGCACTGATGATGTTACCTAGTTGGGTCATGAAACATCTGCAAGAAAACCACCCAGTCTAGAGAGCGCCAAGGACAGATTGATTCAGTTTCCAGAGTCCCTTCCTTTGCAAAAGTTAATAGGGGGATTATGGAGCGTTCCCCCTTACTTAATTGAAGTCCCAGCTTAATGTAGTGGTGTCGCAGGAACAGATGATAAAGAAATCCAGATTCCAGTCTTCCCATAGTTATAGAAGCTTACAGGGTTGTTCCTTCAGCCCAACTTTCTTTCTCGGTTGTGATTGTGGAAAAAAGGAAAGAAAGCACAGGAGGAGGGGATCCCCGAAAAAGCCACCTTGTGGTTACCCAAATTTAGCAAATAAATAACACGGAAAGTGCAATAGATAATGATGAGCTCACTCCGCAGCAGAGCCACATACCAGATGGCTAAAAAGTCCTAATGCAAAGGGAAGGGTTTGCAAAAGTACGGACTCCTCCTGCCAGTGGGCCAAGTGGAAAAACGAGTCCCCTTGCCTGCCAAAAGCAAGCAGCCAGCTGCATTAGTAATGCAGACTCCGTTGCCAGCTGATGTTTCTGGAAGCCGACGTGTTTTAAAGCCCAAGGCCCCAGAGCAAGCAAGCTTCCTCAGTCAAGCTTGCCAAGTGGAGGAGGAGAAAGCGTTAGGTAACTGGGACCAGTTGCCCTTTGGCAAGGGAACGGCGAGAGCCACCGCTTCTGGAGCCGCCTGAGATTGCAAAGAAGGGCAGGCGTGGCCGATAGCTTGCAGAACCCAGCCAGGAAGGGGGAAAAGGACTATTGACCAGAAAGCGTGGCCTGCCCTCTTTTGAGAAGCTGTGCCAGAAGGAAGCATGCAGACACGTTTTGGAACGAAACCCTCCAGGAAATGAAGCTGACGTTATGGAGAACTTCGTTTCTTAAAAAAAGAGGGGGGGGGGAGGGAGAGGGAAGGAGAGGGAGGTGGGAGGGGGAGAGAGGGAGGGAGAGGGAAGGAGAAAGAGAGGGGGAGAGAAGGACAGGGAGGGGGAGAGAGGGAGAGAGAGAGGAAGGGAGGAGAAAGAGAGGGAGGGGGGAGAGAGGGAGACAGACAGAGGGAGACAGTCAGACTTAATTCCAAGCCAAATTAGCCTGCTGCAATTAAATCGCACATACAGGCAGGATCATTTTTAGGCAGGCCGAATTTTAAATCTAAATTCAATAGAGAAGGTGGAGGGTGAGATAGCGATCAGCTTTGCAAGTCCTGGCAGTTTTTATTATTTTGCCATTTAGGGTACCATCTAATTCCCTCTTGTCCCATAAGATGTCTTTTGTTGGCCATTGGGAAACTGCTTTTGACCAATGATCTCAGGGCAGAGCTGGCTGGCATGTTGCCAGCGCAGGCCCCTCACAACTTCCTGAGGATAGGAGCCAATGACTGTGTGCCCCCTCCCCACTCCAGAGCCACTGCCAAGGCCCCCTGGGCCCATGCTGCTCAGCTTCCGTTCAAGAGGTCTGTTTTCCAAGCCGAGTTGTCTGAAGCCCTTAGAGCAGATGTGCTCCAGGGCTTCCTTTGGTTCTCAGCTCGGATTGGCTGCAGGTCCAGGCATGCAGAGACCTCCCCTCCGGAAGTCAATCATTGCCCCGGGTAGTCATTTGTCCTGGTCTGTCTGTCCCTTGTCAGCTCTGCCCAGTTGCTTTTTGTACCAAAAAATAATTGCCATTGATCTGACAAAGGCCAATCAAGTCAAGGAACTATTCTCGCCCTAAAAGCACATTCTTGATTCACTTTTACATCTCCCAGTGTTGTATTTCTGCTCAGGCTGAATGAAACACCCCATCCTCTCCCTTTCTCCCCCTATCCTCTTCCCTCTCCTTCTCCCCTTCCCCTTCCCCTCCTTTCCTCTTTCTCCCCTTCTCTTCTTTTCCTTCCCCTTCCCCTCCCTTCCTTTTCCTCTTCCCCTTCTACTCCCCCTCCCTTCCTCTTCCTTCCTTTCCCTTCTCTTCGCCTTCCTTCCCTTACCTCTTTCCCTTCCCTTCCTTTCCTTTCCCCTTTTGCTCCCTTCTTCTATTTCTTCCTCTTCCCTTCCCCCTCCTCTCTCTTCTTCTCCTTTCCCCCTTTCCTCCCTTCCTTTTCCTCTTCTCTTCCCTTTCCTATCCCTTTTCCTTCCTTCCCTTCTCATTTATTTATTTATTATTTATTATTATTTATTTGTTTGTTTGTTTGTTTGTCTTGTATGCCGCCCACTCCGGAGGACTCCGGGCAGCTCACAAAGACAAGGGAAAGGGGGGAATGAGACAAGACAACATCCCTTCCCCTATCTCTTCCCCTTCCCTCCATTTCCTTTCCCCCTTTGCTCCCTTCTCTATTTCTTCCTCTTCCCTT
This sequence comes from Thamnophis elegans, assembly GCF_009769535.1. Taxonomy (NCBI): domain Eukaryota; kingdom Metazoa; phylum Chordata; class Lepidosauria; order Squamata; family Natricidae; genus Thamnophis; species Thamnophis elegans. The sequence continues at coordinate 72,975,243 of NC_045549.1, read as the reverse complement.
GCCCCGCCTCTCCCTTCTCTTCTTCTCCTTTCCCCCTTTCCTCCCTTCCTTTTCCTGTTCTCCTCCCTTCCCTTCTCCTCTCTTCCCCTATCTCTTCCCTTTCCCTCCCTTTCCTTTCCCCCTTTACTCCCTTCCTCTATTTCTTCCTCTTCCCTTCCCCTTCTTTTATTTCAAAACAATTTTTTTTTAATCTACGAAGGTGAATTACCATTTCCTCCTTGCCACAAAGTCTGCAAGGACCTACAATGCCCTGTAGGAATGAAAGAACAACCCATTCCCTTGTCACTTTGATTAGTGTAGCAGTGTAGCACCCTGGTCTCATACCGAGTAGGTTTTTCAAACAGTTCTAGTTTCACCCTACACAATCAGGAAACGATTGCAAATTTTTTAAAAAAATGTATCGGTTTGTAGTTTCTCTTTTTTTGTTATCACAATCACTTGATAAAATTATGGCTACATTCAATACGTTGGAATGGCTATGTTATTTTGGGACCCTAGCTATATTGATTGTATTAGATTATGTATTAGCAATTGATGTAATTAATGTATTGGTGATGTCTATGAACTGCTTTTTCTATTGGTCTAAAATGATTTAAACGTATTACTATTTCTTTGTGATCAAAATATTGAAATCTGGTTTTCTGCATGGAATAAAATTGTGCTTTACAACATGATAGCATATACTATACTGCCCAATTTTCCCGGAAACATCACCAGTACTTCATAAATGGTATAAAACTAAGGTACGCTGGAGTCTACATTTTTAAAAAGGGAGTTAAAAAGCAAATTTCATCATAACAAAAAAAATTAATCTTGTAAAACAGAACAAATTGCTCTTTCATATAAATATTGGATCTAATAAAATGGAATATTTACACTGAAAAAAAGAAAAGAAAACAATCTAGGAAAAAGGAAAGGTGCTTTAATGTCAAAGGAGATATGTGGGAAGAGGAGAACATTTAGGGCAGGGCAGGGCAGGGCAGGCAAGGGAAGTAGAAGGAAGGAAGGAAGATGGCAAGGGAGGAAGAAGAGGAGGAACACGAGGAGGAGGAGGAGAAGGAGAAGGAGTTACAACGGCACTGAAAAAGGTGACTTACGACCGGTTTCTACACTTACGACCATTGCGGCAGCACCATGGTCACATGATGAAAATTCAGACACTTGGCAACTGACTCATATTTATGACAGTTGCAGGATTGGCTGATCCCCTTTTGTGAAGCAAAGTCAACGGGGAAGCCAGATTCACTTAAACGGTGAGAAAGAGTGTACAATGGGGCCAAACTCATTTAACCTGTGTCTACCTCGGCCACATAGATTTTGGCTTCAACTGGACTCTTAAGTTCAAGGACTAACTAACAGTAGCTGCTCCAAGAAGAAATGATGCCTTTTGTCCTGCTCTTAATTCCACACCCCTTTTGTACTTTAATCTTAATCAGCCTTTTGATCTACAAGTCCTCCTTTGATTGCTCAGTCTGGTCTGGATCTCTGCTTTTGCAAATCATTTATTACTTATTTTATGGCTGCTGAGGTCGAGATAATGTTCGGAAGCCAGGCCTAAAGAAGTTTATAAACTGCCTGCATCTGGAGCAGTCCTTGGTAAGCACTGTCTGCAAGCTATCTGCAAGGAGTATAAGCCTTTCCATTCCCCACCATCCAGTCAGAGCTGAAGAAGCTTCTTGGATGAGAAGCGAAACGTCTTCAAAGAAAAATAAAGAAAATCCAGTGGATTTTGAAAAAAGCACCTTTGGGACAACCATGAACTGGATGACTGAGAAGCTCCGTAGACATTCATCTCTTATTCCTACCGAGCTGGCCTGTGATGGTGGCAGTTGCCACCCGGTGAGTTACAATACATCCGTGACTTATACCCCCCTAAACAGGTTCTCAGATTTCTCCTTTTCCTTCTGCTCAGCAGAAACTGGCACAAAAAGATGATCTTCATCATTGTCAGTTTACGCTGACTCATTTTCAGTGTTTAGAAAGCGGGGAATAGCTAGGCTCCCTGCTTAAGGTGACAGCAGTAACAAACGAGAAAGAAAATGGTACCCTTCCAGCCACACAACCCACCCTTAGATTAGAAGTGTCTCCCAAAGAACCAGAATACTCGTTCTAGACATGTATTTCTCAATTCTCTATTCATTGCATCGACATCTTTACTCCCCACCTCCCAGAAGGTCAATATAATTCTGTAGATATTTTAGCAGGATAGAATAGAGTTGGAAGGGACCTTTGGAGGTCTTCTGTCCAACCACCTGCTCAAGCAGGAAACCCTAGACCAGGGATGGCGAACCTTTTTGACACCAAGTGCATGTGCATGTGCCAGAGCCCCAAAGACCAGCTGGCTGATGCGCGCATGCCTGTTTTTGGGCTGGCTTTGGTTGTTTTTCTGGCTGGAAAAATGGTCTGAAAACAGCCCCAAAACAGCCCATAAAATGACCTGGGTTTGGGGTGTTTTTCAAGCTGTTTTCTGGTGCTTCAGTGCCCACAAAGATCAGCTGGCAGCTCTCATGTGCGCACTGGAAACCAGAAGAGCAGCTGGTGACAGCGCGTGTGCCCACATAGAGGGCTCTGTGTGTTACCTGTGGCACATGTGCCACAGGTTCGCCATCACAGCCCTAGACTATTTTAGACAGATGGCTGTCCAGTTTCTTCCTATAAACCTCCAGTGTTGGAGCAGCCACAACCTCTGGAGGCAATCCGTTCCATGGGTTAATTGTTTTAAACTGTCAGGAAATTCCACCTAAGTTCTTCTAGGTTGCTTCTTTCTTTGATTAATTCCCATCTGTTGCTTCTTATCCTGCCTCTGGTGCTTTGGAAAATAGGTTGACCTCCTCCTCTCTGTGGAAGCCCCTTAAATATTGGAAGACTGCTATCATCTCTCCCCTGGTCCTTCTTTTCATCAGGCTAGCCATGCCCAGTTCCTGCAACCGTTCTTCATGTATTTTAGCCTCCAATCCCCCTAATCAACTTTGTTGCTCTTCTCTGCACTCTTTCCAGAGTCTCAACAACATTTTTACATTGTGGAGACCAAAATTGGATTCCGATTGGAGAAAAATCTAAGGATTCTGCAGGGATTTTAACCTGGGATAATTTTAGGAGAATGCCACATGGGCTTTTAACCTGTCGATTTCTAAAAGGCACGACAGGTAAGCAGCAAAAACCTGCCTGTGAATACATAAAGAAAACACTTAGGTGTTTTATACAGGACTGTCAAGCATTATGCACGTCTGTTGCAGTACGAGTCGCCTTCCCAGCAAAATGATTTTGGCCTTCTCGGGAGTATTATCTAGACACACCTGGGTAGGTTAGTAAGTTGAACATATTTCACAGTCTACACCTGGTCTGTTGTAGGTTCATTTAAAGTTTGGCTATAGTCTTGCAGATTTGTTTGATCTCAAGATAGATCCAGCTCTTATGCATTCATCAGAATGGATTATTTCCCAGGTTTGGAATATGGAATTTAAGTCTCAGAGGTCTGTTCTGCATATGAACGCTGTGATTAAGCATGGTCCCCCATGAATAAGTCATCTTGTTTGTCACGTTCTTAGCTCTAATAATTGCCTATGTCTGCACCCTTGTATTGTGAAACGCTCATATTAAGAAGGAGAGGAAAGGAGGTGAAAGGAGGAGGAGGAGGAGGAGGAGAAGAAGAAGAAGAAGAAGAAGAAGAAGAAGAAGAAGAAGAAGAAAGAGGAGGAGGAGAAGGAGAAGGAAGGAGGAAGAAGAGAAGAAAGAGGAAGAGAAAGGAGAAGGGGAGGAGGAAGGAGGAAGAAGAGAGGAAGGAGGTGGAAGGAGAAGAAGAAAAGAAGGAGGAGGAAGGAGAAGAAGAAAGAGGAGGAGGAGGAGGAGGAAGAAGAAAAGGAAACAGAAAACGTACAATTCTCTTTCTCTATTTCAACATAATTTCCCCTTAAAAGGTACTTCTTATCGATAAAAAATAAAATACCAATTTTTAGCGATAGACGAGAATAGTTGTAACTCCGGGGTCATTGATGCTCTCTGAACTTGGTTGTTTTCTTGCAGACGTTTCATTATCCAAACGATGGATTAGATAATGTTACCTAGTTTGGGTAATGAAACATCTGCAAGAAAACAACCAAGTTCAGAGAGCACCAAGGACCCTCTCAGATCAGTTTTGGATAAGGAGCACTTTGATTTTTTTAAAAAAACAACAATAGATGTCTGATTATTCCATCAACATGCCTGGATAAGTGATATTTCTCATTAAAGATAACACCTTTTTAAGTCTCTAGAGCTACATCAAAATTGCCTGCAGTGTGATTAATTCCTAGGTCCCTATTTGTCTCTAGGGTTGAACTGAGTGTTTGGAGAATCATCCCTTCTTTCCCTGCACCTGTTTTGCACTTTGTATTAAAGAATGAGTAGCTAATACGCTTGCATGAAGGGTTGGAAGATACATGAATGTAGTATTGGCTGCCAATTCTCAAAACAGCTGGATCTTTCTGTGTACAATCTGGGAGAAAGATGCAGCTGCTTTCAAGAGTTGTAGAGAGGGGCTGTGTTTGTGTTTTCATAGTCTCAAAAGCCCTTTTCGGAGTTTAATTTTGTAACTTTGCACATTTCATTGAGGAATGTATGAATAATCAGAATGCACTGGTATGTAAAACAGAAACGGTTTGAAGTTACAGCATCCCTGAAAAAGGTGACCTATGACCGTTTTTCACAGTTACGACTTTGGCAGCAACCCCATGATCAGGGGATCAACATTCAGATGCTTGGCAACACGTTCATACTTATGACCGGGGTTCCCCTTTTGCAACCTCCTGACAATCAAAGTCAATGGGGAAGACAGATTCACTTAACAACCGTGTTACTAACTTAACAACGGCAGTGATGCTCTGAACCACCATGGCAAGAAAGGTGGTAAAATGAGGCAAAAATTCACTTAACAACAGAATGTCTCACTTAGCAGCAGAAAGTTTGGGCTCACTTGTGGTTGTAAGTCGAGGACTACCTGTATTGGAACTACATAGCAATCTTCCAGCTGCAGTATGATCTGCCAAATTAACAAGGTGTGTGTGTGTGTGTGTGTGTGTGTAAAAAGCAGTAATCACTATCTTATCACTTCCACATTCCAAGTTTTGGATGTAGCTAAGCAAGAATTCTTTGTTTAAGGCTTCCTAGCCTGCATGTGGCAATTGCATGTGGCAATTAGGTCTCTGGCAGCATTCCCAGGGAGATAAAGGTGGATGCTTATCAACATCCCCCTGAAAGACTGTGGCAACTCGAGCAGACATCTGTCGGAATCTTCACAGACTGGTTTGTGAAGCCTTGCGGACTGTGAATGGCCATAATTTACAGCCATATAAATAAAAGAGGGTTTTGGGGACTAAGATTGTGATTTATGCTTTCTCAGGAAACCTAGGTCAGAACAAGTGACTTTGGGCGAATCCTGTCTTCTGTCTTCATTAGGAATGCTACCTGTGTGGTAGCGATAGGTAAAGGTTCCCCTCACACGGTGCTAGTTGATCCTGACTCTAGATGGCAGTGCTCATCTCCATTTCAAAGCCGAAGAGACAGCGCTGTCCGAAGGCATTTCCATGGTCATGTGGCCGGCAAGACTAAATGCCGAAGATGCACAGAACGGTGTTACCTTCCCATCAAAATGGTTCTGATTTTTCTACTTGCATTTTTACATGCTTTCGAACTGCTAGGTTGGCAGAAGCTGGGACAAGTAATTGGAGCTCACTCCGTTACGTGGTGCTAGGGATTCCAACTGCCGAACTGCTGACCTTTCTGATTGACAAGTTCAGCATCTCAGCCACTGAGCCACTGCGTCCCATCAGCAAATATATACCTGGGATGAAATTCCAAATTGCCAAATTGCCTTTTTAAAGATATTCAGTTGAACCATTTGTTTCATTTTAAACATTTCTATAGATTTCTATTCTCCAAGCAACCTGCTAATTCTTTTTTAAACTAACCGAATCCACATTACTATTAAAGGCCAGAGTGAGTGGAAAAGAGATCAAATAATATATGACATCAACCATTGATGGTAGAGGTAGGATAAAAGCAATAAAAACAATGACAATACGACCTATACTTATACTGATTTACAGTAAATAATATCAAATTGAGCTATATCTCCATGGATCTATGACAAAAAAAATAGGTAAAAGCAAATACTAGAAGAAAGGGAAAAGAAAAGTATCTGTTGGCAAGGAAAAAATTATGGTCCTTCAATTACATATTCTTTGATTTAGTTAATACAATATGCTAAGAGAGCCAGTTTGGTGTAGTGGTTAAGGCATCAGGTGAGAAAACAGAAAGTGGCGAGTTCTAGTCCTGCGGCTTTAGGCATAAAAGTTGGCTGGGTGATCTTTGGCCAATCACCAAGAGACAGTGAGTTCTAGCCCTGCCCTAGATATGAAAGCTGACTGGTGACTTTGGACCAATCACCAAGAGACAGTGAGTTCTAGCCCCGCCCTAGATTTGAAAGCTGGTTGGGTGACTTTGGGCCAATCACCAGAAGGCGGTGAATAAATAAATAAGGGAGGGAGTGTTGTGGCCCGCCAGTGGCCAGAGGAGCTGGCAGCAGAGTCAGACAGTGAGGAGGCTGTGGAGGGGCATGGGCCAGTCCTGGAGTCTGGGGAAGGCTCGGACGAGGGCTCTGCGTTGGAGGCAGAGATGGGGCTGAGGCCATCTGGCAGTTATCAGCTGCTTTCAGAACTAGACAGCAGTGAGGCAGAGGAACAAGCTGGAGCCTGTTCCCAGTGTGCGCATGCGCAGAGCTGCCAGAAGAAAAGAAAATTCAGAAATGGTTCAGGGTTGACTTGGAAGTAAATTCACAGGCGGAAGGTGATTGGCCTCTCCCAAAGGAAATAAAGAGAGGTGAAAGGGGAGTGGGCTTTTGCAGGAAACAATTTGTTCCTTCGGTCATTAAGATTCATTTCAGGGGTGTGAAGATTTCTCCATGTATCTCAGAGACTCTGTGCCCAGCCTTTCCTTGCACAGCACCTCATTTGGGAAAATATTTACATGGCAGCTTTCCAAGATAGATAAGGTCTGGAGTCATAAAAGACTGAAAGACATTGAAAGACTGTTTGCCAGGCCTTGGCTGTATGTGGATGAGAGGAATTCACATTTGTTTAATAAAAGGAGTTTTGTCGGGACCAGGACTCTGCCTTGTGCTTTTTGGGGAAGCCTAGGTCAGAACAGAGATTTCTCAGACTACTAAGAAAAAAAAGTTTGTTTTTAGGGAGCTAAAGAAAAAAAAAGGCAGAGAGGCAATGAGTGAAAAGGATAGTGGTAATTTCTAGGAGCAGCAGGAGTGTGCAGTGATGCAAGAGGAACAAAGATCAGGGGAAAGGAAGTGTTGGATAGAAATACAGAAAGATAAGGATAGGATAATGTTACAGAGATTTTCAAAAAGGAGGGCATGTGTCAGACCCAAGACCACAGAGAAAGCGTACTTACACACACACAAACACACACACAGAGACAAATATTTGTGGTACAAAATGATGGTTCAAATTCAAATGGACAAAATTGAGTTAAGGGATTTCAATGATGCCTTTAGAACACAGAATCATTGGACTGGAAGGGATCTTGGAGGTCTTCTAGTCCAGCCCCCCCCCCCCCCCCATACACCATAAGAGAATGCAGTAGTACAGGCTAATATATCACTTTCCTGGGCAAATGATTAGCCCACCAAAAGCATTTCTATCTTATTAAGGCTGATATTTTTATTTTTTATTTTGATCTGTATCTAGGGCACTGTTTCAGCACTTCCAAGGGCTCCCCAGTGTCAGATGAAAAGGAAATGGTTGCTGGATCTCATCAACACACCCAAATTACTTTTCAAAGCTATGTCAAATATGGCCTAGTCATAGACAGAGAAATCTGCTGGGTGGAGCAACAGAAAATATAATTGCAGTTCTATGGGTAGGATGCTAAAGAATGGGAAGGCAGCAGAAGGGAAGGAAGGAAGGATGTTTGAGGTCCTTGGGGCTCTCTCACCTTGGTTATTTTCTTGCAGACTTTTTATTACCAAATTAGGTAACAACCTCAGTGCTAGAAGGGATTAGGGTTTGCAGGGGGGGGGAGGAGGAGGAGGAGGAGGAGGAGGAGGAGGAGAGGAGGAGGAGGACTGTGGGGTCCTTGGTGCTTTCTGAGCTTGCTTGTTTTTTTGCAGATGTTTCATTACCAAACTAGATAACATAATCAGTGTTAGAAGGGAGTGGGATTTCCAGAGAGGAGGAGGAGGGAGGAAGAGGAGGAGGAGGAAGAAGAGTATGCATTCTTGGGGCTCTTTAAGATTTTCTTGCAGAAGTTTCATTACCAAACTAGATAACATAATTAGTGCTAGAAGAGAGTGGGATTTCCAGAGAAGAGGAGGAGGAGGAGGAGGTGGAAGAAGAGAAGGAGAAGAAAGAAGAGTATGCATCTTTGGTGTTCTCTAAAGTTGCATGTTTTCTTGCAGATGTTTCATTACCAAACTAGGCAACATCATCAGTGCTAGAAGGGAGAGGGGTGTGCCAGCCCAAAAGGAAACAAAAAGACAAAAACATCTCCTCCATCAGCAATTACACCCAGATAATCAGAGATTAACACCAAGATTAATACTAAGATTAACAAACAAGAAGTAAGTAAACAATACTCCAATGAAGGAACTACCAACTCAGAAAAACAGGCTAACAGAAAAAAAACCCAGTCTAATCAAAACTACTCTCATCAACACTGGTCTAGTAGGGCAAGCGGCTATTATACAGCAACAGCAAACCTCAACCCCTTCTAGCACTGATGGTGTTACCCAGTCAGGTAATGAAACATCCGCAAGAAAACCACCAGGCTCAGAGAGCACCAAGGACAAATATTGTCTTCTATGGGAAGCTGAAAGCCTCGAAGAGAAATGCTTGGGTCACTTTGGAGGTAGAAGTGTATAAATCAGATGATAAAGAAAGTCAATGAGCGATTGTAACGTGTAGCCAAGGAGGAATCCATGCACTCTAAGAGTGTTTCTGAAATATTAGCAGTCACTCATTCTATTCTCTATACTAGATGATAACCTGGCACTGCCTGAATATTTATATATTCCAACCCTCCTTCCATGAATGTTGCCGCAATTTCTAATGTTGGATTTTCCCCTTGCCAGAAGGAGCCCCCTTGTGAAGCTATGACCATGGCAACTTCACTGCGCTGTATAGTAGAAGCCATTTTAAGGCACAACAGGCTGTATCTTAACAGAACACACACACACACACGAGGGGTGTTAGGGGTGTCTTACCCCCACAATATTTGTTTCCAGAGAGTAAGTCATCTGTGTTGAAATTGCTCAAGGCATTCCAGAGTTATGCTGGCACACACACACATTCTCACATTCCCACACACAAAACGATAGATATAGATTAGCAGTCACTCATTCTATATATAGTAATTTATTCTATAAGTTTTTTATGCTAAATTTCTCAGAAATCCCCTCCCTGAGTTTAAGGACTTTGTATCCCAAATATGGATAGAATTTAAATCCATGTTTTATTTTCCGGCATGAAAGGCTGTTGTTCTGCATTCAATCCTACTTACTTATATTATTTACATGACTAATTCAGGAGAGAACTTCTGTATTCAGGTAGTCCTTGACTTGCAACCACAATTGAGACCAAAATTTCTGTTGCTAAGCGAAACGTTTGTTAAGTGAATTTTACCCCGTTTTATTACCTTTCTTGCCGCAGTGATTTTAAGCGAATCACTGTGGTTGTTATGTTAGTGACACAGTTGTTAAGTGAATCTGGTTTCCCTGTTGACTTTGCTTGTAAAAAAGGTCACTGCAACCGTCATAAACATGAGTCAGTTGCCAAGTGTCTGAATTTTGATCATGTGACTCTGGGGATGCTGCAAGGGTGAAAAATGGTCATATAAGCCATTTTTTAAAGCGCCGTTGTAACTTGGAACGGTCACTAAAAGAACTGTTGTAAGTCAAGGACTACTTGTCCATGCTTTTGGTACACCAACACCGTCCAATTTTCTTGGTGGTGTTGCATGTCTTATATCTGAAAATGCCAGGAAGGACGAGAGATCTACAGAGACAACGGGGCATGTGTGCACAATCGCATCTGAAGGTGTGATTAGCCGAACAACTAGATAGCAGATTATATCAGCAGTCTAGTAAATTCTAGATAATCCCTTACATATGAGGCGGTGAAGTCCTAGATCCATGGCGACAGGGATTTAAGAAAGAGCCTTCAAAGCAGCATCAAATGGGGGGGGGGAAATATTGTCCACCCTGGACTGGTGAACACAGCTTTATCCATGGTAAGAATATCTGGAAGCTAACTTTTGCAGTGGTAGGATTCAAATATAATTTAACCACCTGTTCTCTGCCGTAATAACCAGCTGGGTAGGCATGTGTGGGTGGTCATGTGACTGAGTGGGGGGTATGGGCAACTCAACATCACTCACATCAAGGGGCACCTCACCTCACCCCTCCCTTCCCAGCCAATCCTTGTCACACCCAGCTACTGACCCTGCCGCCCAGTTGGGCGAGCGCCTGGTTGGCTAGGTCAGTGGCCGGGCAGCGAGGCGAGGAGTGGCTGGGAGGGGAAGGGCGAGGTGGGGCCAGGAGTGTGGAGGCACGCTATTCAACTGAACTGCACGAAAACTTAGTTACCGGTTCTACTGAATCTGTGCAAACTGGATGAATCCCACCACCGAAGCTAAGCCGCATCAGGATCATAAAAGAGGGTCCCTATCTGTATTTTGCTCAGAGCACATAGAAAATGGGACATTTGGATGTACGTTTTGAAGGCCACTTGTAAGTCAAACAATTCAAGCCTCATTTGTTAGGTTTAGTAAATATATAAACCTTCTTGCCAATGTTCAGTGTGTTAAAACACTGAGCACCCTGGCTGTATTTGTCAACAGTAGACAGGATCCAAAGAACCAATGCTCTTTCTTCCTCAGGTAGTCCTTGATCTATGACCACCATTGAGCCCAAAGCCTGTTAAGGGAGTTTTGCCTCCAATTTACGACTTTTCTGGCCCCCTTCTTAAGTGAATCATGGCAGTCGTTGAGTCAGTAACGTGGTTGTTAAGTGAATCCAACTTCCCCATTGACTTGGCATGTCAGAAAATTGCAAATGGTGATCAGATGACCCTCCCTGGCACAGTGCAACAATCATAAGTACATGCCAGTTGCCAAGCGCCTGAATTTTGATCAATTATTTGGCAATAATTATTTGGCGTTTTTTTAAATTTTTATTAAGCTATTTTCTTCATTTTATATCACAATTTTCATCTTTACAACGCTTCAGTGTCAGTATACCTCATACGTACATTTTTATTTTTCTTCCCTTTTTATATACGTACATATTCCTTTATAACTGCTAACTCGAAGTTAGCAATATATACCAATCTACACAATGTGCGGTTGTTATAGTGGTATAAATATATGTATTACATTTCTGTCACATCTTAGCATATTTTAACATTACATATTCTTTCATTCTTTTTTATTGACTCCTTAGTCTTTTGCTTCTATACTCTAACCAGTTGTACCACATATTACAGATCAAATAATATTATATTTTATTTCAATTGTCAGCCTATCCATTTCGGCACATTCTCGCACTTTCTTTATCACCATGCCATCAAGAGGTATACTTTCATTTTTTCCAATTTTGCGCCACGGTTATTATGTGTAGCCTTATGTATTGCAGTGATGGCTAACCTTTTCCAGATAAAGTGCCCAAAGTGCAGGCGCGCTCCCACAAATTTGCATGGGTGTGCGCCTGAATCCCCAAAATGCAATGCACGTCCCCATGCATGCATCCCACCTCCTGCACATGTGCACACACCCCCATATACACCCCACTGCATGCATATGCGGCCCACCGCATGCACCCACCATGCATGTGCATGCCCCCTCAAGATGCGCCCTTCTCCCCCACATGCCTTCCCCCCCATTTATGCGCAGCAGAGACCCAATAACCAGCTGGCCGGCGGGAGGCATGTGCGCATCCACAGTGGAGATGAACTGGGGTTATGGCTCACATGCCCACAGAGAGGGCGCTGCCTGCCAGCTGTGGCACGGGTGCCATAGGTTCACCGTCACAGATGTATTGGTTTTTTTTTAAATTACAATTTCTTGTTAGTATGCCTAGCAAAAATAGCTCCTGTTTTAACTCTATTTGTTGTTTGGTTATTTCCTCTAGCCACTTTCTTATTCTTATCCAATATTGTTATTTGGTGTTTTCTGCACCAGCATTTGAATTTGAGTTGTGGTCATTTTGACCACAGATCTTTGTTAATATTTTTTTTTTTTACAATGTTGGGGCCACGTTTTCTGCCAAAAAGAGTGCGATTTGGTGACCCAAACTTTGAAGAAACTATTCATAGAAGAAACTTCTTCTGTGAAGAAGCAGAGAGTGATCTGAGTGAAGTGGAATCGGATTGCGACAAAAGTTTTGTAATGGAGGATGAGGAACCCTCTGCTGCAGCTTCTGACATCAGCAATGATGAAGCTCCCAATGAAATTGATGACTAGGGACTAAATAGAACACTTGGCAAAATGTCATTATTCAGTTTGTTTTCCCATGAAGATTATATTTCCTGCTGCAAAGATTTTCTTTATCACCCGATCAAGGACTTCTACAGATAGGCTAATGTCATGCTTCTTTGAATATTGTTGTCCTTTTATAAGAACTAGAGGTACCTATAACCACCACCTGTTCACAAATTTGTGGTTGCTCATCATATTGAGAAAATGTGTGCTGTTTTATAAATATATATAATGTTGTATTTGTGCTGATAAATAAATAAAGGTAAAAATATTGGCTTTCTGTCTGGATGGTCTCTTGTGATGAGCTGATAGATAGAGAAAGGAAGCAGTATGCCTCCTCCCATATTTGGGCATACCAGGGGTTGTGACACTAAATACATATACACACATATATACATATATAGTCTCCCTTTATTTATTTATCAGCACAATTGCAACACACACACACACACACACACACACAGGTTTTGGTATATTCGGGTCATCCAGGCGGGGCTGGATGAATCAAATTAAGATTGCCAGGAGAAATATCAACAACCTCAGATATGCAGATGAGACCACTCTAATGGCAGAAAGTGAAGAGGAACTAAAGAGCCTCTTGATGCAGGTGAAGAAGAGGGTGAAAAAGTTGGCTTGAAACTCAACATTAAGAAAACTAAGATCATGGAATATGGCCCTCTCAATTCCTGGCAAATAGATGGGGAAGAAATGGAGGTAGTGACAGATTTTATTTTCTTGGGCTCCAAGTTCCCCACAGATGGGAACTGCAGCCAAGAAATTAAAAGACGCTTGCTCCTGGGAAGGAAAGCTATGGCAAATCTAGACAGCCTACTAAAAAGCAGAGACATCCCCCTGCCAACAAAAGTGTGTATAGTCAAGGCTGTGGTTTTCCCATTTGCAATGGATGGCTGTGAAAGTGGGACAATACAGGAGTCAAGGAGCTACTTCTAGAAAAGATGGAAGGCATGGTGAATTCAGAACTGGCCAGGTCAGCAAAGGGATAGTGGCCAACATACACCAACACCCGAAGCTGGATGGAGAAGCAACCCCCCATTCCTTTGTTTTTAAAAGAATAACATGGATCACTTTCAATATTTGCTTTCGAAATTCCTTGGCACAGACGCAGCATCAGTACCCGTAAAAGAGAAATCACAACAACAGAAAACCACAAAAGAGGTCTCAGAACTGGCAGAAAAGGTTTCAATGACATCCAAAGTTTTTTAGCAATCTCAACACTTAAGGTTCTCCTGAAAAGTCGCAGAAGGGTGGCGAGTGCGATTATAAAGAAGCACGATAAGTTGAACGGAAGGCAGCAAAGCAGCAAGTTACAACAACAACAACAGCAGCAACAACAACAGCGTTACATCTCTGAAATATTCCTTCAAGTGCAGCTGAGAAAAATCTGACTATGAATCATTTGTTTATGGTGGCGTATAGTAGGAAAAGGGGCGCGGTGGCTCAGTGGCTGAGATGCTGAGTTTGTTGATCAGAAAGGTCGGCCCAGGGACATTTTCCTTCAGTGCTCCAAAATTTCCTGATTTTGCAAGATTTGTTTATCGTTGTCTTCACTAAATAATTTTTGGCAATGTTATTTTCTTTCTTCCCAGCCCAAAGGAATGTTGGAAAGAAATGACATATCCAAGAGGCACAGGACTCTGTTGGTCTGTCCATCAGCAACATAATTTTGGAAACAGAATAATAATAAAAAAAAGAACCAAATTTGGCCTGGTGGAAAAAGCCAGTAAAAATAAATTCAAGTTGCAAAATAGGTTGGATTCAACAAGAGGTTGCAAAAAAATAATAATAATCTAGAAATAATGTTTTCAGCTGCACAACACTTGTCTATGATGATCAATGAAGACATGGATTTTGATTTGTGTCTTAATCACTGGTAGTGTGTGAAATTTATTTGCATTTTACATCTCATTTAATAAATCATGGGTATTTTCATGCATGTTACAATTTGACACTGGATGAAGATGCAATGGGAGGCAGTTTGGACTAGTGGTTAAGGCACAAGGCTAGATATCAAGAAATCATGAGTTCTAGTCCTGCCTTAGACATGAAAGCCAGCTGTGTTATGTTGTGCCGTTCATCAAGAGATTGTGATTTCTAGTCCTGCATTAAGCATGAAAGCTAGCTGGGTGATGTTGTGGCCTGCCAGCAGCCAGCAGAGCTGGCAGCAGATTCGGACAGTGAGGAGGTCGGGGAGGAACATGGGGCAGTCCTTGGGTCTGGGGAAAGATCTGATGAAGGCTCTGTGTCAGAGGCAGAGAGGTGGCCAAGGCCATCTGGTAGTTATTTGCTGCGTCCGGAGCCTCCAGAGTCTGACATCAGCAAAGCAGAAGGACAGTGGGAGCCTGTTCCCAATGTGCGCATGCGCAGAACTGCCAGAAGGCAAGAACAACTAGGAAAACAAGGTCGACTTGAGAGTAAGGCTTGGAAAGCTAGCTGGGTGACTTTGGGCCAATCACCAGGAGATGGGGAATTCAAATGCCACCTCAGTCGTGAAAGCTGTCTGAGTGACTTTGGGCTAGTCTTTCTCTTTCAGGCCAGCTCATCTTGCAGGGTTGATGTTGTGGGCAAAATAGGAGGAAAATGTGTTGGATATGGTTACCACCTTAGGTAATAAGGTAAATAATGATGAGATATAAATAACTTTATGAAGGAATAGAGCAGTGGCCCATTTATATTACAGTATTTCTGCATATAATTTGCAGTTTGGCTACATGTCCCTGAATAGCTTTCTTTCTATGGCTGAATCCTGTCTTCTGTCTTCATTAGGAGCATGAATGCTCCCTGTGTGGTAGCGATAGGTAAAGGTTCCCCTCGCACATATGTGCTAGTCGTTCCTGACTCTAGATGGCGGTGCTCATCTCCGTTTCAAAGCTGAAGAGACAGCACTGTCTGAAGACGTCTCCGTGTTTATGTGGCCAGCATGACTAAATGCCAAAGGAACACGGAAAGCTGTTATCTTCCCACCAAAGATGATCCCTTTTTTTTTCTATTTGCATTTTTTACATGCTTTTGAAGTGCTAGGTCGGCAGAAGTTGGGACAAGTCACGGGAGCTCACTCCATTACACAGCACTAGGGATTCGAACCGCCGAACCGCCGAACTTTCTGATCAGCAAGCTCAGTGTCTTAGCCACTGAGTCTCACTGGTAGAGATAATGCCACACTAATTAAATAATTGAGGGCAAATAATTGAGAGAATGATTGAGGATAAAAGAAAAAGGGGACGACAGAGAATGAAGTGGCTGGATGGAGTCCACCGAAGCAGCAGGCGTGAGCTTAAATGGACTCTGGAGGATGGTAGAGGACAGGAAGGCCTGCAGGTACATTGTCCCCGGGGTAGCGATGGGTTTGACATGACTTCGCAACTAACAACGACAAATTAAATAATGATTTAATGTTTCTCACTATCCTAAGGCTCTGCATTAAAGAGAAAAGGCTCAACAAATTTGGTTATAGAGTGGCACGTATTTCTAATAAAAAAAACTTATATATTTTTCCAATTCAAAGACACCCACATCCTATTCTGCTGATCCAAGTTGTAATCATCACTTTCATCTTGAAATTAACTGAGTTACTCAGAAAGGTGCCGGTTTCCGTTGACCTTAGAACTGCATTTACAAAAAAAAAAAAACATCTCCACAACTTTTGGCCTTGAAAGGTTGCTGACATAGGCAAAGTTTGTGTGGATTTAAAAGAGACAGCAAACTCTCCAGTAAACACCTTGAAAGGTTTTTGGCTTGTTGCATCACAGTTGTGGAAGCCCTCAGAATCAGCAGTTTGGAGAGACCCATAACCAAAGGAGGGAAGAAAAGGGAAGGGAAGGGAAGAGGGAAGGGAAGGAGGGAAAGAAAGAAAAGCGGAAGAGAAGAGAAGAGGAAGAGAAGAGGAAACAGATAATTACTAGTGAGAAAAAAAAAAACTTATTTGTGACTCCTTTCCCATTTTTCCCTGTGGCCTCTTTTACTTGTTTTGTCCCATTGAGGAATTCTGAATTAACTATATAATGCATATTTGTTTTATTTTCTTATGAAAATAAAATAGGATCCAAAGGTTTCCAAAAACAATTATTTGATGAAAAAGGGAAAAAAGGGTCTCTGCTGCATTAAGCAATGCCAGAACCTCTGTGGTATCCTTGCTCTTGCTCTTAAATTAAAATACCCAAAGCATTAAAAAGAAAAGGCATAGAAAAAATCTCACAGGATACTGAAATGCACGTGGCTCGGGTAGTTGTGTTCAAAGCCATGCAATAGCTGACATGAAACAGAGAACCTCAAGATCTTTCAAGGAAGGAAGGAAGGAAGGAAGGAAGGAAGGAAGGAAGGAAGGAAGGAAGGAAGGAAGGAAGGAAGGAGAGTTCATGCAAAATCTTGTGAAATGTTATTATTCTTGAACATGGTGAAGTAAAATGTAGGGCTAAAACTTTGGAGGCTCTAATATTATTTTAGGCTATTTACCCAGGATTATGGAATAGAATTTCAACTCTGGAAAACTAAACTTAACTTTTACAAAATGCAAATGATTCTGAAATACATCCAAATATTTTACTGCCCCATCAATAATGGTGGTGCCAGAGAAAGCATGAAGGTTTGCCATTTTGTGCTGGATGGAAAGAAAATCTTGCATACTCATCACTTCATCCTGGATGCAAGAAAAATTTGTGAGAGTTAAAGGAGATGCAAGAAAAAAAATCATGCATGGCTGCTCCCCCCACCCTTTGTAACAATGCTATAGCTTTTGGGATGGATTCATTGACACGCTTGTATATTTCTGGCACAGAAGCTGAAAACGTAGAGTGGGGAACATAGGTCATCAGTGCCGGATTATGTCTGGAAGCTATTAAGGAGCCTATTTTGGCATGTACATTACATACAGGGCCGAAATATATTCAACTCAAGATGGAATGTTTTCTTAAGAATAATGGAATAACAGAGTTGGAAGGAACCTTGGAGGTCTTCTTGTCCAATCTCCTGCTCAAGCAGGAGACCCTACACAACTTCAGAAAAATGTTTGTCCAATCTCTTCTTAAAAAACCTCCAGTGTTGCAGCATTCACAACTTCTGGAGGCAAGTTGTTCCACTGATTAATTGTTCTCCACTGTCTGTAAATTTCTCCTTAGTTCTAGGTTGTTTTTTTCCTTGATGAGTTTCAACCCATTCTTTCTTGTCCTGCCCTCAGGTGCTTTGGAGAATAGCTTGACTCCCTCTTCTTTGTGGCAACCCCTGAGATAGCGGAACACTCCTATCGTGTCTCCCCTAGTCCTTCTTTTCATTAAACTAGACATACCCAGTTCCTGCAACAGTTCTTCATATGTTTTAGCCTCCAGTTCCCTAATCATCTGTGTTGATCTTCTCTGCACTCTTTTCCAGTCTTAACATCTGTTTGACATTGTGGCAATCAAAACTGGATGCATCATTCCAAGTGTGGCCTTAACAAGGCTTTATAAAATGGTACTAAAACTTCATGTGAACTTGATTCTATCCCTCTGTTGATGCAGCCTAGGATTGCATTGGCTTTTTTGGCTGCCACCACACACTGCTGGCAACTTGGATTCTAGGATCCCTTTCATGGTTACTGCTATTGTGCCACGTTCTACCTGTTCCGTATCTGTACATTTGGTTTGTTTTGCCTAAGTGTAAAACCTTAGTTTATGTTACATGCATTGACACTTAGGAGAAATTAGGAAAGGACAGAATCTGGACTGTAACTATAGGTTCTTAAGGCCTGACAGCAGGAAGGATAAGCTTGAAAAAACAAATAAACAAAAGGAGAAAAATCAATTACCACACAATCATACAATTAGATGGGTCTGTTGTGGCCTGCCAACAGCCAGCAGAGCTGGCAGCAGATTCAGACAATGAGGAGTTTGGAGAGGAACATGGGCCAGTCCTGGAGTCTGGGGAAGGCTTGGACAAGGGCTCTGCATCAGAGGCAGAGAGGAAACCAAGGTCATCCGGTACTTATTTCTGCCTCTGGAGCCTGACATCAGCAAGGCAGAAGAACAGCGGGAGCCTGTTCCCAGTGTGTGCATGTGCAGAGCTGCCAGAAGGCAAGAACAACTAAGAAAACAGGGTTGACTTGGGAGTAAGGCTTGGAAATGATTGGCCCCTCCCATAAGACATAAAAGAGGAGCAAACAGGACATGAGCTTTTGCAGGAAGCACCTGGTCAGTTCAAGCTTTGAAAAGTTCTGTTTGACGCTGTACTAAGTTTGGCCTTGCTCTGCATTTGGCAATTAGGTCTCTGGCAGGATTCCAAGGGAGATAAGGTGGGTACTTATCAACATTCCCCTGAAAGACTGTGGCAACTCGAGCAGACATCTATCCGAATCGTCACAGGCTGTGAAGCCTTGCGGACTGTGAATGGCCATAATTTACAGCCATACAAATAAAAGAGGGTTTGGGGGACTAAAATTGTGATTTATCCTGTCTCAGGAAGCCTAGGTCAGAACAGGGGCTATTCTCATTTGTTAAGTCTCTGGACCGACTGGATAATTTTAAACAACCCAGCTTGGCACCCTTTGAGGAATTTCTGCCTCCTACTTCAGTAGGTTGTGATGTTTGTTTAAAACATTGCCTGTTTTGCTTTAAACCGCAGCCTGAACTTTTATTTCCTGCTTCCTGGTTATTCCTTCCAAACAATAGCAGAGGTCAGAAAAGGTGCTGTATTTCATGCTGGTTCTTCTGAGTCAGCTTCTTTTTTTCATTTTCCCTCCACAAAGTGAACAATCACTATACTCTCCTGGGATTTTGCCATCAATTTCAGGGAAAGAAAGAAAGAAATTCAGAGCCAGCACTACTACGCCAATGGAGGATTTGCTGCTTGGATTTTTATGCACCTAGGGCACAGGTGTACTTATTTCTAGATAAATGCTAAGCCTAATTTTTTTTTAAAAGTCTACAATAATCCCTCGGGACTTAAACTTTACCAGTCCACCAGACTTGAAATATGCACAAGGAGAAACGAGGGAGTCGCTTCTCACAATTCAGCCAGATTTAGCAGTACTGCTACCTGGTGGGAAGAGAGCTGGCCTGTCAACCTGGTGGAGAACATGAACAATTTGAATTTCCACTCTCCTGAGTTGTAAGAAAAAGCACCATTCTCACTTAATCTGCACAGAAGAGATGTGTGTAAGCAGTAAATGATATCATCAAACTTCTGTTGGGTACAGCAGAGAAGAGTTGGCAGCGAAACTCCTGCCCCCCAAATATTTTCAAAACTCCTAAATTTTTGGCCATTAAATCAAAGCTAGGTTATTGGCAGGTCTGGGGTCTGGGGAAGGCTCTGATGAGGGCTCTGTGTTGGAGGCAGAAAGGGAGCCAGGACCGTCTGACACTTATCAGCTGCCTTCGGAGTCAGACATCAGTGAGGCAGATGAACAGCTGGAGCCTGTTCCCGTGTGCGCATGCGCAGATGAAGGGAACAGCTAAAGAACAGGGGTTGACATGGGAGTAAGGCCATAGATGGACGGTGAATGGACCCTCCCATAGGGAATAAAAGAGGAGCGAAAGAGGAGTGGAGTTTGCAGGAGACAATTAGTTAATTCCTGTATTCTTGCCAAGTATTGTGGCATCTGAAAGATATCGGCCTGGCCACTCTCCAAGCCTGATAAAGGTCAGTAATTGTGAACTACCTTGAAAGACTGTGGGAGAGGAAAGACTTTGCTGGAGAGGAATTCACTGTAAATTAAATAAAAGGGGTTTATTGGGATGAGGACTTGGCTTCGTGCTGCTGGGGAAGCCTAGGTCAGAACAAGTATCCCTTCTGTAACTGATTTTATATTCGGTCATTATATTAATCACAAAAGCCATTGTTACCTCTCCTTTCAAAACCAAAAAAAAAGCTTGCATAAGTTTTTCTTTAATAGAGGGAAAAGGGAATCGCATATGAAAAGTGAGAAATAGGAAGGCACAAGATAATAAAAGCAGAAGCGATTATGGCAACATTTTGACAGGAAGTGTAATATAGCTTGATAACTTCCTTTCACAATCCAATGCCGAAATTCTTGCTCTTATCTCCAAATATATCATACGTTGATAAAGAGCCAGTGACTAATTCCACTCAATTCCATTTGTAGATCATCCTGATAAACAAGTATCTTGCTGTTTTGTTTCCCCTACATGAATATTCACACTCAACTTTTACAAACTACATGACTCCTACTACAGTGTGAGAACTCTGTGAGAAGGGTTACTATGTCAAATGAAAAAAGACTCTGCCTTTTATTTTACAAGCAACAGTGTGCAAACTAGGATCAACCTGCAAGAGTTTCCATTTTCCCCATTAATTCTTGGGACATATGCAAGTTATATAAGCTCACTGTAACAGCATTGCTAAAAGGGCATTAAGTGTTGTTAACCTAATTTTGCGAAGCTTCTTCTCCAGTAACATTGTACTGCAAACTAGGGCATACAAAATCTTTGCCGGACCAATTCTTGAATACAGCTCATCTGCCTGGAATCCAGACTGTATATCGGACATTAATATGATTGATCGTGTCCAGAGGTATTTCGCGAGAAGAGTCCTCCACTCCTCTGCTCACAACAGAAACCCTTATGTCATCAGGCTTGAAATGTTGGGCTTGGACAACCTAGAACTACGCTGCCTGCCATCTGACCTAAGCGTAGTACACAAAATTGTCTGCTACAATGTCCTATCTGTCAATGACTTCTTCAGCTTCAACCTCAATAATACACGAGCAAACAATAGATACAAACTCAAGGTAAACCACTCTAAACTCGATTGCAGAAAATATGACTTCAGCAACAGAGTGGTCAACGCCAGAAATGCACTACCTGACTCTGCTGTTACATCCTCAAACCCCCCCACAGCTTCAACCTCAAACTGTCTCCAGTGGACCTCACACCCCATTCCTAATAGGTCCGTAAAGGGATGTGCATAAGCGCCTACCATCCATGTCCTAATGTCCCAATTTACTTATTCCCATTCCTTCTTCATACCCATGTTTATACTTACACCTTTTATCTAGTACATGTTCAATAAATTACATAAATTAAATAGATAAAAATAAGTTGTGTTGCAGAGAAGTTGAGTTGTTGATGTTGTGCCTTGGGGGAGGAGCCCTTGGTGCTCTCTGAGCTTGGTTGTTTTCTTGCAGACATTCCATTACCCAACTAGGTAACATCATCAGCTCTCAAGGGAACAAACCCTACTTCCTTCTAGCACTGATGAGGTTACTTAGCTGGGTAACAAAATGTCAGCAAGAAAATAACCAGGCTCAGAGAGCACCAAGGACCCCAGCTCAGTTCAACCCTGACCTACAAATATTCTCTTCTAACAGTATTCTGCTTGAACTAGAAACTTATTAATTAAAGTAGCAACGATCTTGTTTGCTTAGCTGGCTGCAGAGTGGTTTCTAATGGTCTTTGCTCTTTACTCACTTTTTACTTTTCCTCTCTTTACTCTAGGGCCTGAGAAAACACAAAACTATCTATTACCTTTGCATCTTCTCAGCAATCAATGGTGGGCTTCCTAAGCAAGCTCTTTGTCATCATTTTGTCTGAATATTTAAATTCCACACACTTTTCACTTCCTGTATGTAATTCTGCTGCTTTTCCTTTCAGTTAGCAACGTTAAAATGTCATTTTTCCAGTTTTGATCCCAGCTGTCATCAACTTCCAGTCCTTCCATTCTCATAATGTATGTTTTGTACAAATTAGACAGATTAGGATCACAGTTTGCACTTTTAATCCGCTCCTTTCCTTGTTCTGCTCTTATTTTCTTCCACTTTTAAGTGATTCCCCCATCTCTCTCTCTCTCTGCCCGTCCCCCCCATCTAGCTCTCTTTCTCTCTCTTTTGGAAAAAAAGATATTGTAGAGATCTGGGAGCTACACCCATGTAGTTTTCTGGACAGAATTATTGAAATCAATGAATTAATCATTTGGATTTCTAAGACCACCCTACTTAATAGCAACACTGGGCTTTCTATTTGCCAAGGTAGGTTTCTGGGCTTCCCACATTATGGATCCAGTTATTTGCAGCCCCACAATTAGCACATTATTGTGCTAAATAGTTTAATGAAAAGAAGGACTAGGGGTGCCTTGATAGCATTGCTCCAATATCTCAGGGGCTGCCACAAAGAGGAGAGGGGGTGGGGTGGGGGTCAAGCCATTCTCCAAAGCACCAGAAGGCAACACAAGAAACAATGGATGGAAACTAATCAAGGAGAGAAGCAACCGAGAACTAAGGATAAATTTCCTGACAGTGAGAACAATTAACCAGTGGAGCAGCTTGCCTCCAGAAGTTTCTTTATGGAAAGTTATTCACAACAACAGCATAAATCAAAAGGAAAAGGGGGGGAAAAAAGAGATAAAGCCCAGCAGGGATTAAAAGAAATCAGATTTCAGCCAATTTTTAAAGCTAAAAAGCAAAATAAAACAGAAGATTCAAAAAGTGAAGTTAAAACCTAGGCATCATTAAGAAAACAAACTGCCGAGAGGAAGATGGATGACCAGTGACTACTTTCAAAGGGAACTGGAATCTTCATGGCTCCCCTTCCCAGGTGGCTTCATGGCCGCCTGAAAGCCATCTTGGATCATTCCTAAATGCTCCCATTCAAATCCAGGAAGCAGCAAAAAAATATTTGTCTGAAATGGTATAGCGTTTCCTACTTGATCAGGGGGTTGGAGTAAAAGACCTCCAAGATCCCTTCCAGCTCTGTTATTCCCTTATTCTGAGGCTCTGTGTTAGCTGCTGCCCTCAATGTTGACAACAGAGATAATCCTCAAAGCTTGGGAAATGTAGAGCAAACAATGATTGTTTAGGCAAAATGGTGTCATCCTCAAAACAAACAAAGGGAGAAAGTAACACCGGATCAAGCATTATCAGGATATTGCAATTATATTGAAAAGTTAGGCAATAAGATTTTCTAGAATGGGTGTATAGACAGTGTAGTACTCCAACAACTGCTGAACCAAGATCATCCCTTCCCACTGATATGTTGGCTAAGGTTTCCAGATTCCCCCTCCCCCACTGCTAAATCATTCCTCATAAACTTACAACTTCCTCAGATGTAGGAGAAGGAATGGGAGAACCTGGGGGTGGAGTGAAAAGGGGAATCAGCCTAGAATCATTATGTAGTCACAAGTGAACTAAGTCCAACTCTATTTGATTGTCATTGTGCCTTATCCAACTCTAACCAGGTGTCCATCATTAGTTGATAAGATTCCTGCACACAGGTTTTTAGCAAAGTGGCTTGGTGGGTGTGGCAGGGGAAGGATACTGCAAAATCTCCATTCCCACCCCACTCTGGGGCCAGCAGGAAGTGGTATTTGCTGGTTCTGTGAATTTCTGGTTCTCCAAATTTCTGGTACCGGTTCTCCACAACCTGTCAGAACCTGCTGAATACCACCTACATCCCTAACTGAACGGCTGTCAGAATTAGCATCCATCCAGCCTGATGGTTTAAGCACAAAATCAGATCTCCAGCAACATTCACTCTCTAAAGAAGCAAACTTGTCCAAGCAAAGCCTAGAGCAGTTCTAATAGGGCTACACCTTTAAGCCTTATTAGGATCCCTGTCAGATTTTGTTTCTGCTGTGCCTGGACAGGCTGACAGTAATATTGGTTTTTGGATGGTAAATATTAATTCAAAATAAACATGGAACAAGAAACAAGAATGTTTGTTTCAAAAACCCAGGAAGCAGCCAACGCCAAGCGAACTCATCCTTCCCATTAAAATATATGGCTTTAAATTTGATTTATGATTTGCTGCCAGGGAAAAGTTATACAGCAGGAAACGGCAGCATGGAAGTTGGCTGAAAGCAGAGAGATAAAATTGCTCTTGAGGCCGGTGAGCTGGATTTTAGTTTGCAGAGAAACTCAAGAGAAAACTCAGATGAATGAACAGTTAAGTAGAGTTTGTGCCGAATAAAGCATGCCATTCAAGAAAACAAACTCAGAAAACAAAATCAGGAGGCATTATTTATCTTAGTGACTAACCATGGAATTGTATCATGACATAAGAAAGCGCTGAAGAAGGGAACATAACCTGATCACTTACAATCACTAAGCTTAGAGAATAACAGAGTTGGAAGGGACCTTGAAGGTCTTCTAGTCCAGGGGTCCCCAACTCCTGGTCTGTGGACTGGCAATGGCATGTCAGAATCTGGGCCACCCAAACAAGCAAAGCGAATGTGAATTTGAACAAACTCCAGGAGACAGTGGAGGATGCTGTGGTCCATGGTGTCAGACCTGCAAGCGATCTTTTCTTTTTAGGTTTCAGGCCTGCTACACTTTCTACTGTCTACTTTCTACTGTGGGAAAATGGGAGTGGGGGATTATGTGGAGTTGGGTGATGTGTAGCCATAATAACATTCTTCTTAGAAAGTCAAGGTCATCTTTGTCTCTGCACCTGGCTGGCACTGGATGGGTGGGCTCGTGTCTTTGTGGCAGTGAAAGGTTGGACCATGGGATGGACTTGTGGGTGTTTGGGGCAGGATCTTGAACTTTCAACTAGGTGGGGAAACCTCGAAGCTTTCAGATTTGGGTTTTCCCAGGTGTGCCAACATGGCTCTTTTAATAAAGTGGAACTTTGAGGAATCTCTTGCCTCGGATTCTTATTTTATTTTGGATGCTATTTGGAACCCTGCCACATGGGGCCACAAAGAGTCAGACCCAACCTAGCGGCTGAACAACAACAGACAAGCTTTTAATGAGATCTAGATATGCATCATAGTTACACTAATTAAAATAGCAGCTGCATTTCACATCCAATTCCTAGTACACGTTTGAGAGCTGGGAACATGTTGGATTCCACCTTCCATTTACCCAGAGCCATTCTGGTATTAGTAATCAGGTTCATCCTGTATGATTCAAAGGAGATGACTGTCTCAGACCTCCTTAATCAGTTAAATATAGACCAGATGATGTGTGTTGTGTGTTCCTCACGAGAATCAAAGATCTGGGACCCAGCCAGAAGGCGGATACACATTTGGAGTGATAAAGCACATGTTTTGCGGAGGTCCCAGGAAGGTTTGCCCAACATCCCTATGTGCTTTACATTGTAGGTGATGTGAAACTGTCAGAAACCACTTTCTCTTAGAGTATTCCTTTGTAACTGAAAAATTAACAGCCTATTTGCCAACAGGAACATTTCCCCCTGTAATTAAGAAATATGAAACAAGAATACGGTAGCTCTCTTAGCATGAGTGCAGCTGAGCTGAGCTGATTATTCCACAAAACCTGTTGCTAGGCGTAACATATCCCTTTAAGGAATGCCGTAAACCTGTTAACAAGGAGCATTCAATTTAAGCAGGCATGGTTATGCAAGTTGGCTTTGTTTCAGTTTAGATAATATGTGGGTACCTAGTGAATAATGTCAAGGCAAGTACACAGGTACTATAAATGCAGAAATTTCTAACAAACCCAAACTTTTTTCTTTCCTTTGTTCTACTTATAAAACCAAAACTCCTGTTATAACAGAATAACAGAGTTGGAAGAGATCTTAAAGTTCTTCTAGTCCAACCCGCAGCTCAAGCAGGAGATCTATATCATTTCAGACAAATGGTTGTCCAATCTCTTCTTTAAAACCTCCAGTGATGGAGCAGACTTAACCATAGTTTCAACTGGTAAACTGTGACCATCCTAGACCAAGCCTAGTCCAAAAGCTGGAAGCCTGACACTCAGGCATCAACAGGCACATAGAGAAAGCAACATGTACATACATTTCAAAAGAAAGACTCAAAAGGCCAAAAATGAAACAAATCAAGCTCAAGGGAGGTACTAATACCACTCTATAAAGCTTTAGTAAGATCACACTTAAAATACTGCATCCAGTTTTGGTCACCACACTATAAAAAATATGTTGAGTGCAGAGAGAGCAACCAGGATGATTAGGGGCAGGGGAGAGTTCCGGCTGCCATTACTACTGGTTCGGTGCCCGAATAATTTTGCATTGAAAAAAAGTGACTTATGACAATTTTGACACAACTGTTGCAGCATCCTTGTGGTTGTGTGATCAAAATGTGGATGCTTGGAAACTGACCCATATTTATGATGGTTGCAGTGCCCCAGAGTCGTGTGATCCCCTTTTGTGACCTTCTGACAAGCAAAGTCAAGAAGGGAGCCAGATTCACTTAACAACTGTGTTACTCAGTTAACAACTGCAGTGACTCACTGAGCAACTCTGGTAAGAAAAGTCACAAAATAGGGCAAAACTCACTTAACAACAGTGTCGCTTAGCAACATAAATTTTGAGTTCAGTTGTGGTCGTACGTCAAGGTGTTCCTGTGTCTATTTTTGTGAACAGGGTAAATGGTATCTTTCCAATTGAGCAGCATAATTGCTTTGAACTAAAATCTGGACTTCAGTAATATTAAAAGCACATTAAACTCTACTTTTACGTGTTAGGTCTCACCACATTTTAGTACCAAGTTTAGATAAACAGAGTTGTTTGCAAAGCAAGAACAAACAAAGAGAAAGATTTGCTAACAGGAACAGTTATTCAGCAATGATGTTTTATTGTGTTGCACTGTATGCATAGCTCTCTAGGGTTAGATTTTAGGCCATGGGTAACTACAAGTTGGCATTGCTTTCTTTCTGGATGATGGGGAATGAATGTCATGTTTGCAGGTTGTTAAGGAAACAGACCACGACAAAGATTGCTGGGAATTCTCTGCTTAATACTGTTTTGCCAAAACTGAAAGGAGTCTGGGTTTTAAAAATAAACACGCCAAAGCTAACAATCTCTGCCAAACCTTTGAGGGGCAGGAAAGAACAGAATCTAAGTTTGGTAGCCGACCCTACATTTCTCTTCCGAGCCACAATTCATGCACGCACAAGAAGCGGGGAGAAGACGTGCTCCTGCATTTAAAAACCTCTGGAGCATTTGGGCTGATGCAGAGCATCCAGTGGTGGGATTCAAACATTTTTACTACTGGTCCTGTGGGTGTGGCTTGGTGGGCGTGGCTGGGGAATGATACTGCAAAATCCCCATTCCCTCCCCACTCCTGGGGGAAGGATACTGTAAAATCTCCATTCCCTCTCCATCCCATTAAAAGGGTTTCCAGCTCTGTTCTCCTGTGCAGGGCTACAAAATAAGACCCAGCCGATCAGCTCGGACTCCGATCAGTTGGGACTCGGGAGGCAGTGAATAGATGAGGACGGGGCCAGCCAGATGCGGTATTTGCTGGTTCTCCGAACTACTCAAAATTTCCGCTACCAGTTCGCCAGAACCAGTCAGAATTGGCTGGATACCACCTCTGAGAGCATCCACAAAGTATCAAAAAAGTCAAAGTGGCAAGCCACAAAGGTACAGTTGAAACACCACCTGTGTTTTGCATATGGGTTCCAGATAAAGAAATGGGCCTAGTGTTGATCGTGCCTTTGTGGTGGCCTTCTTGCCTTTTTTTTTTTTTGGAACATATGTGTCCAGAATGAAAGACCAGGTCCACATGTGATTTAATTAGATTTATTGCTAAATCTATTCTCAACTAAGGGCCAGCACTGGTTTGGATAATGGTCAAGAGAATTCATGGGAGGATGGACTTTATCTGCTTATGGCTATGTAGGGATTCTGGGCTGATTCCTTTCTTAACTCCACCCCCAGGTTTTGTCACTCCTTCTTCTACATCAGGGATCGGCAACCTTAAACACTCAAAGAGCCACAAAGATCCTAAATGTTCCCACGTTCAATTCTGGAGCCGCCCGGAAGTCTGGTTCCCCCATCATAGAGTCACCTCCTAGTGCGGTGTCCTTTTTTTCTCTACCTGTCCTAATTGAAAGCTCTATCAATTGTGGAGCCAACTGGTGACAGGGAGCCACAGCAGAGGGATGAAAGAGCCACATGTGGCTCTAGAGCCACAAGTTGCTTACCCCTGTTCTACATCATGCCATGGTTATCACCAAACTTCATAGTTTTTTTTTAAAAAGTGAGAAACCTGAGCCAGGTACGTGTTTTGAGAATTCCTCATAATTCTACTCATCATTTTGGTTCAGAAAGACTAATGAAGAACTGCGGGATGGGGCTTAGAGGTGTTCTTTTTCATTTGTGAAGTCAGGACAATGCATGAAATTCAAAGTTCTTTACCTGTATGTGGGATGCTGAAAAGATGTTGAGACTTTAGAAAAAGTGTAGAGCAGAGCAACTGATTAAAGACCTGGAGACTAAACATATGAAAGAACTGGGTATGGTCAGTCTAAAGAAAAGGAGGGCTAGGGGTGACATAATAGCAGTATTTCAGTATTTGAGGGGCTGCCCCAAAGAAGAGGGGATCAAATTATTCTCCAAAGCACCTGAAGGCAGGACAAGAAGCAATGGATGGAGACTAATCAAGGAGAGAAGCAACCTGAAATTAAGGAGAAATTTCCTGATCTTAAGAAAAATTAATCAATTTCCTCCAGAAGTTGTGGGTGATCCATCATCAGAGGTTTTTAAGAAGATACTGGACAGAGCCTCTGGCTTGAGCAGGGGGTTGGTCTAGAAGCCCTCTAAGGTTCCTTCCAGCTCTATTCTGACTGAACTGCAGTTCATCATTTTCACTGCATAGCTCAGACTTTAGGTCAGAAGTATTTCCAGTAGAACATTTTTATCAGCATCCTGCCAATTCCTAAGCATCTTTAAAAAATATTGTATCCCTCCCTCTCTCTGTCTCCTTTTTCTCTTTCATCTTACAGTTACCTCAAAAATTAAGTTAACCCTCATAGCAATGAGGATTCTAGGTTATAGCCTAAGTTCTCAATTTTTTCCACCAAGGTCCTTCTGCTATCTCCAAGGCTCATTCTCTCCTCATTCCCCTGTATTTATTAAAATCTGTTTCATGAGAAATGCAACAAATACATTAAACTGCATCTTTAATTTCCTTTAAAAACAAAAACTTCAGCCTTATGTAGTCATTTCCCTAATATTCCTGCTATTGCCATTAGCGTTCCAATGCTATTTCTCACTCCCTTTATGCATAAAAAATTTCTGGGACCACACCTACCCTATTTCCCTAAAAATAAGACCTCCCTGGATAATAAGCCCAGTCAGGCTTTTGAGAGCATGCACTAAAATAAGCCCTCCCCTTAAAATAAGCCCTCCCCTAATATATTTAAATGCATGTGCAACTGATCCCCACCATTTCCTGGGGAGAGGGGGGAACATGCCTCACGTGCCCCCCCAAGCACCTGCCATCCACACAGAATGAGCTCACAGAGGCCACTCCCGTAAACCCTAGCTACCATGCCCCTTCTCTTAGTGGCGGACGCAAAAAGAGTGGCAGGCCCAGGAACGCTAGGGCTGGCAAAAGTGTGCCAGAAACGGACAGAACCCCTGGCCCTCTGTGGATCAGCTTATCTGCAGGCCATGGGCAGAGGTTAAGGGGCCTCCTAAGCCTCAAAAATAATAAGACCTCCATGAAAATAAGGCCAAGCGCTTATTTTAGAGGTCAAAAGAAAATAAGACCCTGTCTTATTTTTGGGGGGGACACAGTAAAAAGTCCACTGAAAGGAAATAGAGGCAGATGTCCCCTCCTGTTGCTCCTGCAGTGCTCTTAAGAGGACCAGACAAATTACCTAAGAGATATCAACAGACCTGCCTTCTAGTCCTCTTTTCAAGCTAAACTAGTAGCCAACTTCACATTTGAAGCAGGATATTCTCCAGACCGAATACTTGCTGTGTGAAGAAACATTTCTCCTTACCTGATTGAAGTTTTCAACTGGCCCATTTCATGGGCTGGTCTCTAACTTCTAGTTTTCTGGGCGAGGAAGGAAGCCTTGTCCTTAACTTTACTTTCTTCGCCAGGCATAATTGGCTAAGCTTCTATCAAATCTCCTCTTAAGCATCTTATCTGTAGCTGGACAGCTCCAAGTGTTGCAGCCGGCAGAAGAGTTAGCAGATAACCTTGAAGAAGAAATGCAAGATCTGTTATCAGAAAGTGAGCGATAACGTAGCAAAGAAAGAAAAGGGCATGAGAAAGAGATTTAAAATAACCTCATCTTGATTGTATTAAGTGTAAGAAAGATATCAGAGAGGCTTTCTACTGGAAGTCCTCGACTTACAGCAGTTCATTTAGTGACTGTTTGAAGTCACAACAGCGCTGAAAAAGGGGACTTATGTGATCGTTTTTCACAATTAGGCTAGATAAAAAACAAAGGAGAGACAGGATATTGTGACACATGAACAGATTCTGTCAATGGTTAGAAGCACGAGGTAGAAGGCGGAATACGAAAAAATTAGGGTAGGGGGACCTGGAATGAGATACTACATATTCATCATGGTATTAGAATGAATTTGATGGTCAAAAATAATTGTAGAACACTACCACTGTTTAGGATTTTAGGATTTTACTTTATTTATATGCCGCCCTTTTCCCTGAGGGGACTCAGGGCGGCTCACAATCCAGGGGGAGGGAAGAACAAAACAAAATACACACATAAAGACATTACATCATTAAAAAGCGCAACAGTCATACTATTCGGGTGGGGTTAAGTCTTTAGCCCCAGGCCTGTCGCGACAGCCAGGTTTTAAGGGCTATGCGGAAGGTCTGGAGGGTGGTGAGGGTACGAATCTCCACGGGGAGTTCGTTCCATAGGGCCGGAGCAGCCACCGAGAAGGCTCTCCTCTGGGTAGTTGCCAGTCGACATTGACCAGCAGATGGGATTAAGTAGCATATATGTTATTTGTTTTCACTTTGGTTTTTATGCAAGTGAAATGCCAGGACAATCACACTGTGTTCAATATACTTATATGTAAACAATAAAATATATATTTTTTAAAAAATTCAGATGCTGGGCAACTCACTCATATTTATGACCGTTCCCGGGATCATGTGATCACTTTTTAAATCTTCTGATAAGCAAAGTCAAGGGTGAAGTCAAATTCATTTACCATTCCTATGACTAACTTAACAACTGCTGTGATTCACTTAACAACTGTGGCAAGAAAGTTTGTAAAAAGGGGCAAAGCTCACGTAACAAACGTCTCGCTTCGCAACCGAAATTTTGGGCTCCATTGGGATCGTACGTCAAGATCTACCTTCTTTCTTTCTCTCTCTTCCTTTCCATGGATAAAGATGCTTCGTGCCAACAGAAGGGTTAACTCCAGAACAACCTCAACGGGTATGGATTTGACTTTGAAAAAGATACCGGAGGCTATATTTTGATTTTGAACATGGGTGAGGAAAGACTAGCTTCACTTTCTTTGGGATCTACACAGGTGTGCACTAAACTTCAAAGCCACCGACGGAAGAATTTACACCTGGGGGGGGGGGGGCGGGAAGCAAAAATCCTCCATTAAACTGCACCCATCACAGACTGTTGAAGATTCAGACAGAACCTACCTTTGTGCCAGTCCTTATCAATCAGCTATTTTCACCCAAATGGAGGGTCTCGAAGATGTGAAGCCCCTGTGAAACAGGTCTGTTGCCTCCCCAAACTGTGGGATAGAGATTTTCCCCCCTGTTAAATATTATCTTACGTCTTCAGTCTTATTTGAGTCACAGTCACGTGTATGGGAGCCTTGTTCCAAGTGTGGTATTAAACACTACCATGTTTCCCCCAAAATAAGACCAGGTCATATTATTTTTTTGCTCCAAAAGATACATTAGGGCTTATTTTTTGGTTAGGGCTTGTTTTCAGGGAAATATGGTACTAAATGCATCCGACCGGCTGATGATCTTAACTAGGGCTTATTTCTGGAGTAGGGCTTATATTATGAGCATCCTGAAAAAAATCATGCTAGGATTTATTTTCTGGTTGGGTCTTATTTTCAGGGAAACGGTATTTTTGCATCTGTGCAACAGGTGTGGTAGGTGAGACAGTTAACAAATATGAGTAGAAAGGGGTGCATGAATTTTTAGATGAGGATATCATCAGTGCCTTCTGTCTCCTCCTAAAAACAGTATCTTTAGATTATAATTTGTAGATTGTATTTTAGATAATAGATGAAAAGGTATTCAGGCAAAGATTTATGCAGATGCCCTTAGCTTCACCCAGTAAATCAAAATGTTGCCCAGCACGAAAGGATGAATAACGTACGTTTCAAAGCAAGTGAACTAACACATTTGCCTACTACATTAAGTCCGTTTAAAGAAAAAATACTACTTGTGCTACAGTTTTATCTTCCACTCCATTGTCTCCATCTTCAAGAGAGAGAGATTAATTACTTCGAGAAACAAAACAATAGGATGGTCATTTTTGTTTTTCTTCTGTTCAATCGTGTCTTGGCAAAGTTTTTTTTCTTGGCAAAGTTTTCTAGACGTGGCTTGCCATTGTCTCCTTCCCGGAGCTGAGGGTGTGTGATTGGCCCAAGCTCAACAAGCTGGCTTTGTGCCTAAGGTGAGACCAGAACTCACACCGTTACCTTAACCATTATATCAAACTGACTCTCCTTCCTTACTGATCTTCTTATCACAACATTGTGGAATGCCTCATGAAAAACACTCATCATATGACAGTTATGCATTTATAAGAATATATTAATTGAAGTTTTGGAGAACATTGCAGTGAAAACAAATTCTACCATCTCCCCTTCCATGAATATTGAAGTGACTCTGCCATACATTTTCATGGCAAAGCAAATCTTTTTACAGCTAGTCCTTGATCTACAACAGTTCATTGAGTGACCATTCAAAGTTACAATGGCATTGAAAAAACTGCCTTATGACTGTTTTTCACACTTACGACTGTTGCAGCATCCCAGGGTCATATGATCAAATTTCAGATGTTTGGCAACTGACTCACATTTACGATGGTTGCAATGTCCCATGGGGTCACACGATCCCCTTTTGCAACCTTCTGACAAGCAAAGACAGTTCACTTAACAATTGGGTCACTAATTTAACAACCCCAGTGATTCACTTAACAGCTGTGACAAGAAATGCCACAAAATGGGCTAAAATTCACTTAACAAATGTTTTGCTTAGCAACAAAAATTTGGGGTTCAATTGTGGCTGCAAGTCGAGGACTACCTATATTATGCAATACCAAACACCTTAGACATTTTCACAGCAGACACTCTGACCGATCTCTCAAGCTCCACGTGCATAGAATTTAATCACATTGTGACAATCCAATAGAAGACAATATCTCCACTCATGGGTGATCTGTGTTGTCCTCCGTGGTTTCTGAGCTTGGTGGTCTTCTTGCAGACATTTCATCACCCAACTAGGTAACATCATCAGTTCTAGAAGGGAGTAGGGTTTGATCTCCGATTATATACAACTGGCTTGTCCTGTCAGTGTTGGTGGAAGTGTTCTTGGTGACTCCTTGATTAGGCTGTTATGTATTATTTGGTTGCCTCCATTGTTATTTCATTGAATTGGGGTGTTGTTTACAGCTTGGTTTGTTAGTCTAGTGTTAATCTTGGTGTTAATCTCTGCTTATTGGGATGTGAGCTGTGACGAGCGGAGAATATGTTATTCTGTTTATGCTTGGTGTGAAGACTTGTGGGATAGTTTGGTGGCACAGATAAACGACAATCTTGTGGAACTGATTTTTTTTAAATAGAGATTTTACTTCCTAACCTCTCATTAACATTTTGGAGGAACAGGCTACCTCAACCCATCTTTATATCATTAGATGGGAATTTCATGTAGAAGAGAATGTAAATTTAGCAAGTGAAAGAATTTTGTAAGTATTCTTGCATAGTGTTTGAATTATTTCCTTTGGGAGGCCGGGGGGGGGGGAATTAGATGGGTAAATTTTCAGATCTGGGCAAAACCTACATCATTATGTATAAAACGAGGAAGTTCAGTGATACTTTTTCAGAACTCCTAGGTGTCAGATTATCAACTCTTTAAAAGGGGGGCGTCTTTATATAAACTTAAAACTAATCACCATTCAATTGTTGGAAGAAATGTCCATCTGGGTTTAGTTCCAAGTGGGGGGAAAGACACTGGATTCATGAAAGTTGCTTGAAAAGGTTTATTGATGGTGGACAGGACCACATGGTTTGAGATCCGGGGGGTGGGGGGAGGGAAGAGATGCTGAGAGTGCCCTGGTTTTATATCCTCTCTGGGCTTTTCAGTTTGAGCTTGTATTCTGATTGGTTCTCAGACTCCCATGGGGCCATGTAGGGGCAACTTTTCCTGAGTCTTGGTTGGTTGAGCCTTGCTGGGCGATGTAATCTTCCCAGGTGCCATGTGGTGAGATGGGCAGAGGGCTAATCCTATCATGTCCTGAGGGCCATGTCTTCATCCCATCACCCTGGAGCTGAAGCGGGGGGGGGGGGGGAGCAGGGAGCTCCAGGGAGATGCTTTGTCTTTAAAACATGTTTCTCCTTTTCTCATCCAGGGAAAACATAATATTCTGCCTTTTTAATATTTCCTAAAATATTTCATTCTTCTAGGAGAGGGGTGGGTACTAACTTCCTACACCCTGAAATAAAGGCATGATGAATTAGGGCGGAAAACAGATAAAACAAACTGCACCATTTATGTGTTTATTTATCCGTGGATTTTTATTTGCGTTTCCTTTGAAAAGTCATCCTGACCACCAGCCAGTAAAACCAACAAGTGTTAAAAAAAAAAAAGAAACCGTCAGCGAGTTACGCCTTTTGCAACCTCTTCACTGGGTTTCAAAATAAGAGTGACACGTGAGTTGGAATCTGTATACTGGTATTTATCACAAGATGGGACCCTGAGTTGGATCTGCCAAAGGTTGAGAGAAAAGTAGGACAACAGTCTGCTCCATTGGCTGGCAATGATCTCAGTCTCTCTGGAGACTTCAGCCTTCTGCCGTTACAACATACTAGCTGGAGTCCTGCAGATGGATGAAGCAGGGATATAGCCATTTCATTGGGCCCCAGTCGGGTGTGGCTTGACAGACAGGGAGTTTACCCAATTCTCCCTGTATACCTATTTTATCTGCTAAAATCAGTTGGCACTGTTAAAACCCCTCCGTGCTTTTTCTTATATATATATCTGTGTGTGTGTGTGTGTGTGTGTGTGTGTGTGTGTGTGTGTGTGTGTTCCAGCATAACTCTGGAACGCCTCGAGCAATTTCAACCAAACTTCATACACAGATGACTAACTCTCTGGAAACAAATACTGTGAGGGTAAGACACTCCTAACACCCCTCAGGGTGTGTATTCTGATACGATATAGCCTGTTGTGCCTTAAAATGGCTTCTACTGTACTGCCGTAAAATGGCTTCTACTGTACAGTGCAGTGCAGTTGTCATGATAACGGCTTCATAGTATTCCACAAGGAGGTTCCCTTTTGTAAGGGGAAAAATCCAACGTTAGAAATTATGCTTCTGAGGACACATTTTTAACTAATTTAATTGTCGCCAAAATCAGGTCTCAGGGATGGCTCTTGCCATCACCTCTTCAGGAATTGTGGTGAAGTTAATGGAAGGAGGGAGGACAGCCCATTCCGCACTTGTTGCCACTTGACATTGCCATTCCTGTCTAATACAGGATTGGGATAAATAAATACCTGGGCAACACCGGGTTATCAGCTAGTACATAAATACCAAATTATATATATATATATATACGCACACATTCTATATGTTCCTAGGAGAAAGGTATATAAGGAAGGAAAAAGGAATTGCACCTTGGATGTTCTTTGATGGGCACAGAACAAGATGCTATAAAAGTTGCATC
The DNA here is from genome assembly GCF_009769535.1 of Thamnophis elegans. NCBI lineage: Eukaryota > Metazoa > Chordata > Lepidosauria > Squamata > Natricidae > Thamnophis > Thamnophis elegans. Next base: position 72,939,163 of record NC_045549.1, on the reverse strand, counting down.
AAAGGAAGAGCGTCCCACTCTTCTACCTCTGCTTGGAGATGAGAAAGGAAAAGGAATACAGGTAGTCCTCGAGCTTGGAACAGTTCGTTTAGTGACTGTTCAAAGTTACAAATCACAGATCATTGCAACCGTCATAAATGTGAGCCAGTTGCCAAGCATCCAAATTTTGTTCACATGACCATGGGGATGCTGCACGAAAGAAAAATGGTCATGTCACTATTTTCAGTGCTGTTGTAGCTTTGAACGGTCACTAAATGAACAGTTGCGGGGATTTCCTTCAGGATGGATGGATGGATGGATGGATGGATGGATGGATGGATGGATGGAAGGAAGGAAGGAAGGAAGGCCCAATAACAATGGTGTGGAATCACAGTCCTATATATAAATATCCAGATGCGCAGAAGCATCACATGTGTCCGTGAGCGAACTGGTAGTAAAAAATAATAGAAACTCACCACTGCTCGACACCCAAAATGGTAAAAGAGGAAGAAGAGGAGGAAAAGAAGAAGTCGACAGAAACTGGAGCTGCCTAGAAAGAAGAACAATCTTTCATGATTTTATTGGCTGAACTATCGTACCATAAGCTACTTGCATGTCTACTGATTTTAATTTTTGCACTGGGTATCGAATGCTTTTATTTGGGGGCAACCCAGCTGTTTTTTATTTTTCCACCCTAACAGCTGCTTGTTATTACGATATGTCTTCAAATTATTGTTTATTCCTTCTCAGCTCCACCTAGCAAACCACCTCCTTAATGCCAGGAACAGATGCCAATGGGCTTCTAGTCTCATTTTTTACAGTGGCTCTAATTTCCCTGTGTCAGAGGCAAGTGTGCCATGAACCATATGCCACAGCCACTTCATTGTTGCGCTCAGAACTAAGGGAGCCCATTCACTTTTTCAACTGCCTAGATCAGCCATCTGTTGGATGGAAACCAGCAGCTGTTTCAAAGCTGCTAGGTCTTGAAGACAATGAATGCAATGAAGGAGTTGGGGGGAGAGGGAATAGGCTGTGAGTCTGATGTAAGGAAGAGCCTATAAGCTTTGGAGATCCCATGCCAAATTACATCCTAAAGCAGAGGTGTCAAACTTGATTTCATTGAGGGCCTCCTCAGCATTGTCTTTGGCCTTGGAGAGCTATTGGCATGGGTGGGCATGGCCAGCTCAACGTCACTCATGCCGAGGGTGCCTGTGGTGGCCAAGTGCTAAGGCAGGACTTCCTTGAGACTCCCCGCGTCACTCATTAATAATCTTCCTATCTTCCTTCCTTCCTTCCTTCCTTCCATCCATCCATCCATCAATTTCTTTTTTCCTTCCCGCTTCGTTCTCCTTTTTTCTTCCTTCCCCTCTTTCCTTATTTTTCCTTCCTTCCTTCCTTCCTTCCTTCCTTCCTTCCTTCCTTCCTTCCTTCCTTCCTCTCTCCCCATTTTTCCTTCTTTTCTTTGACTTTCCTCTTTCCCTTTCTCCCTTCCTGTCCCTTCTTGCATGCTCAGATGCAAAAGGGAAAATATTTTCCCCTTTGTTTTGTTTTTAGTTTGGTTTGATAGTCCTCCGCCAGCGTGCCACGTTTTTGGCCGCCACTGCCTCCTGCAGCCCTCTGCAAGTGAAACTGTGCATCCCTCCCGTTCGCTCCCCCCCGCCGCGAGCTCCATTTTCGCTGGTAGAGGCACCACGGGCCAGTTCTTTGCTGTTTCCAGGATGGCCCCATGGGCCAGATCTAGGCACCCTGCGGGCCAGATCCAGTTCCCGAGCATTGAATTTGACACCTCTGTCCCAAGTAATATGCAAACAGCCACTGAGATTCCTTCTGCTTTTGCATTATTGAGTTACACCCTAATCAGAGAGACAAGGAACAGGTTTAAACTTTTGACTGTTATTTACAATATAGGTAGTCCTCAACATACAACAGTTCACTTAGTGAATTCTTTCGGTCTCATTTCTATAATATGTGCATTTGAATCCTTATCTGTCTATCTGGCTGGCTGGCTGGCTGGCTGGCTGGCTGGCTGGCTGGCTGGCTGCCTGCCTGCCTGCCTGCCTGCCTGCCTGCCTGCCTACCTACCTACCTACCTACCTACCTACCTACCTACCTACCTACTTACCTAAATGGCTGTGTGTCTGTGTCTGTGGTTATGTTCCAGCATAACTCTAGCAATTTCAACCAAACTTGATACACAGATGACTTACTCTCAGGAGACAAATATTGTGGGAATAAGACATCCCTAACACCCCTCGGTGTGTGTGTTTTGTTAAGATACAGCCTGTTGTGCCTTAAAATGGCTTCTACTATACTGCTGTAAAATGGCTTCTACTGTACAGAGCAGTGGAATTGCCTTGGTAACAGCTTCACAGTACTCCACAAGGGGGCTCCTTCAGGTAAGGGGGAAAATCCAACATTAGAAATTACATTTGGTCCGGACATTTCCCCCCTATAAATAAATACCCAGGCAACACTGGGTGATCAACTAGTTACTCTATAAATTGGAACAAATCAAGTTTAGTGCCATTCTATCTCAATAATAATTTTGACCTGTAGCAGAATTGTGGTTTTGGGGTAGATATTCTGACTCCTTTGCTTATGTTAGCAGAAAGAGTCCTAGGATGCTTTTTCAGCCATTGAATTTGAACTTTGATTTTGACACAAATGAAGGAAGATACATAGCAGATGGTTCCAGTATTTCTTGGAGTAATTGGGACAAGAGAAAGGAGATTTAGATTATTTTAAGGCCAAGATTATTTTATTTGCCTTTTAAAGCAATCTTTCTAATAACTTTGTTCTCTTGGTCAATGAGGAACTTTGTTCTGCTTGGCATGCTGGCTGGGGAATTCTAGGAATTGAAGTCCACAAGTTTTAAAGCTGCTGAGATTGAGAAACCCTGATCTAGAGGATTGTTAACATGTCTTTGGATCAATCATTTCTGGTTAAAGATACAGATTTTCTGTTTGGCTACATCCCCAGCATTTGGGATCTATTAAGACATTAAGAATAGCATTTTTTTCCCCTTACAGACAAGGAATTGCCAAAAAAATTATTATACAACTTTGGAAGGATAAATCTATGCCTCACTTGTGGCAACAGATTCCAATCTGTGAGACCATTCCTTCCTGGTTTCCTTTTTCTTTTTCTGTCTGTATATAAAGTAAATGTTACCTTATCTTGCTAAATCATTTATGCCTGCATTTGTTTTTTCCAAACCACCCCCACCCCCAACATGGATACCCATTGTGCCTTTTCCTTTTATGGTAAAGCAAATATTATGGAGTGCATAGAAAGAGAATAAGAGTTTAAGAAATTGAAGGCATGAGATGTGCAGGGGGCAGGAAGGGGGAGGAAACATAGCTAAACCTGGTTTAAACCCTTGACCTTGCCCTACCTTCTTGTCCCTGCAAATATTATTTTGCACCATGTCCACACACTGATTCATACAGTGTCTTTTGTTCCTCTTCCTTTTTCTGTTCATTCATTTGACACCCACTCAAAGAAGCCATCGACAGGTACATAGAGATAAACAACACCTCCGTATCATTCAAAAGAGACAATCAAAAAGCCGAAAAGGAAACATAAAGGCTAAAACACTTTGTCAACTCAACACACAGAGGAGCAGAGGTTAACACCAAGATTAACCAACAACCAAGCAGTAAACAACACCCTAATTCAATAAAATCACAACACAGGAAAACAAACAGTAAACAATGCCTAATCAAGGAAACAGAACCAGAAAATCCCACCAACACTGACAGTGCAAGTCTCTGGTATACAAACAGAAAGCAAACTAGCACTGATGATGTTACCTACTTGGGTGATGAAAAGTCTGCAAGAAAACTACCATGCTCGGAGAACACCAAGAACCCCACACTCAACTATCTTTTTCAAAAATCAGAGAGCCGAATGACCTTTCCTTCTTGCTGTCTCGATGTGCTCACCTACCTGCCCTCTTTGCTCCCTGAGCGATGCTGAGGTGAGCACAGAGGCAAAAAACAGGTGAGGAGGTCTGTAGCCTAGAAGCGAACTGACTCAAAGTCTTTTGGCCAAGAATCTAATGAAACCTGGAGATGACCATATTTCGAACGCATAGGACAGTGATGGCATACCTTTTTCGTCTCACATGCACGCTACTGTGCTTGCTTGCATGCCCACTCCTATAATTTAATGCAAAGCTCAAGTCCGTTCCCAAACTTCCAGTTTGCACGTTGGGCTGGTTTTTGCCCTCTGGAGGCTTCAGGGAAAACAGGTGAAAATCAAGGCCAAAAATCAGCTGGCTAGTGTGTGCATGTACACTGGAGCTGACAGGGCAATGCCTTATGTGTCCTCAGAAATGGCTCCGCGTGCCACCTGTGGCAATGTGCCATAGGTTTGCCATCAGGGCCATAGGAGGATCCAAGGGCTATTCAGTATGACTTTTCCCCAGAGCTTTCAGAAAGACACCATGGATATCTGTTGAACCATCTCACCCCAATGGGACTAGCCCGGCCTACTTGCTCCAGTGGAAGGGCCTGCTGAGGACTACATCTGCTAAAGAATTCTGGTAGGTGGGGTCAAGGAGAAGAGCCTTTTCTGCTGCATCGTCAAAACTGTGGAACATCCAATGAACAGAAATGAGATTGTCTCTCTTGAATGATATGCAGATGTTGTTTATCTCCAAGTGCCTGTTGATGGCTTTTTTGATATACAATAGCAGAGTTGGAAGGGATCTTGGAGGTCTTCTAGTCCAACCCTCTGCCTAGGCAGGAAACCCTATACCATTTCAAACAAAAGGCTATCCAACATCTTCTTAAAGACTTACAGTGTTGAGGCATTCACAACTTCTGGAGGCAAGCTGTCCCACTGATTAATTGTTCTAACTGTCAGGAAATTCCTCCTCAGTTCTAAGTTGCTTCTCTCCTTGATTAGTTTCCACCCATTGCTTCTTGTTCTGCCCTCAGGTGCCTTGGAGAATAGCTTGACTCCCTCTTCTTTGTAGCAACCCCTGAGATATTGGAACTCTACTATCATGTCTCCCCTAGTCCTCCTTGTTGCTCTTCTCTGCACTCTTTCTAGAATCTCCACATCTTTTCTACATCGTGGCGACCAAAACTGGGTGCAGTATTCCAAGTGTAGCCTTATCAAGGCATTATAAAGTGGTATTAACTCTTCACGTGATCTTGATTCTATCCCTCTGTTCATGTAGCCTAGAACTGTGTTGGCTTTTTTGGCAGCTGCTGCCCACGGCTGGCTCATGTCATGTCAAATGCTTCCATCCTTTTGACCTTCTGGAAGGGTATCAAAACCTGACTTTGTCTGTTGCCTTGGGGCACCGAAGGGGACACTCACTACTGGAAGTGGTTGACAGGGTAAGAAGATCTCATCGCCATTGTTGTCCATCTCCTTGTTCTAAATTTATATACAGATAGTCCTGGATTTACAACAGTTCATTTAGTGACTGTTCAAAGTTACAATGGCACTGAAAATAGTAACATTTTTCACCCTTATGACCTTTGCAGCATCCCCATGGTCAAGTATTTATTGTATATTCAGATGCTTGACCACTGACTTACATTTATGACGGTACTTTGATCCCCTTTTGCAACCTTCTGACAAGCAAAGTTAATGGGAAAGCTGGATTCATTTAACAACCACATGACTAATTTAACAACTGCGGTGATTCACTTAAGAAACAAGGCAAGAAAATTGCAAAATAGGGCAAAGCTCACTTAACAAATTTCTCACTTAGCAACATAAATGTTGGGCTCAATTGTGGTCATAAGTCAAGGACTATCTCTATGACATTCAAAATGTTTGTTATTTTTATACTTATCTTTTTGCTGTTTGTAAACCACCCAGAGTCACCTTATAGGCAAGAGGGGCAGCATTCATTTAATAAACAATTTAATAAGTGAAATGAAATATTCTTCTAGAATAGAGCTCTATTCAAAAAAGAGCTTTTCTACTTCATGCCTTTCTTAAGGAGAGCCAAGCCTTTGGCACGCATGCATCCCTCCTGATTGGCAAACTGTTCCTTCTTCCAAACTTGGAACCCATCTTCAATTAAGAAAGCCAAACAGAGCAAAGCAGAAAACTGGAGGAACGATGCATGCCGAATGTATATTCTTTGGCCACAGGCCCAGCAGGGAAAACTCTTCCTCATGTTTGTTTCCAAAGTTTGCATCTTCACATTATTACTGAGAACTTCAAATTTGTAATTCTGCCCATCAAGTTTCCCTCTGTCAAGGGAAGGTGGTGGAAAATATTTCCAGAGCCATCTTCACGCCAACGTCAAGCGAGAGCCGGCTTCTTTGCGATTGGTGGGTGACTAAAAACAGAGACCATTCTACCTTTCTTTTTAAGGCCATCCCTTTGTGCATAGTTTAATTCGAGCTCCTCTGTCCTTACTTTGCAAAAATTTGCAGGTTTTGCCCGTGTTAGTAATGAGAAGGTAACAGATGGGCGCATTGATTCTTAGCTGAGTGACACTGCAAGCAGAGAGGCTATTCATGCCCGCTGATTTTACAAGAGGGAAATTGGCCAGGGAGGGATGGAATGAAAGTTCAGGGAATTAAAACTCATCGAGGCATTCTGATGCATCTATTTTTGCAGGACAGGGTTGGGACTGGACTTTTATAAATTGATATTAAAAAGTAATTATGGCGGGAGGTTTTTGTTGTTGGACTTTTAGGCATTTCATTTGTAAATTATAAAGAAGTATTAATTTATTAAATAAATTATTAACAATAACTAAACTACAAAAGGGGCTCTTAACATCTCTATCAAGTTTGTCTATTGCAGATAATTCATTGGCCACGCTGCCACCTGCCACGCTCGTGAGTTCATCGAAGCCTGGCACTCCACAAGCCATTCCATCAACAGACACATTGGCCAGCGACCAGCCTAGGAACCAGGGGTGGTATTAACTTATCTTCCCTACTGGTTCACAAATGTGAGTGTGCATCCGTGCATGTGCTCAGCTTTCCGCGCATGCGCTTTGGCTAAAAGAATTGCCTAAATGGGATGCCATACAGCCAGAGTGGGTGGGTGGGGCCACCTGCAATTTTTGCTACCAGTTCAGGAGAACCAGTCCAAATCTGCAGAATACCACCTCTGCTATGAAGCCCTAAGAATCCAAATCAACCACACAGCCAACCAGAGAGGGCACCGACCCTCAACCAACCCATGCAATCCCCCCACCAGCAATTCACCTTCCAATGACCCTGACTGGTGTAAATTCCTTATCACAAGACCCATCACAAGATTCATGACTCACACCTGACCCATCAAAAGACCCTCACTTGACACACCCACACCTGAAGCTCTTATAAACAAAAAACACAGACACTGACATCTCCTAAACTCAGGGGTGAAATGCTCCGTAGTCTGCTACCCGTTTGCTTTGCGCATGCATGTACACCACATGGCACTACTGTGCATCACTGAAAAAGGAGGATTAAGAAGCCTTTTCTGAGTCTCCAAAGGTAAGTAGAACATCAAGGGGGGGGGGGGGACAGCTGCTTTCTAGCAAATATAAAATGAACGGCACAACTAATTGTTGCAAAGCTGATTGTTGGAACCAGTAGTAAAAAAAAAATGTTACTGGTTTGGGCGAACCAGTAGTTCTGATGATCAGCTGTGCAACAACCTGCTGATTGTCGCACAGCTGATCGTCAGAACCCGTAGTAAAAAAAAATCACCATTGAGAAGAAGAAAAAACAAAACAAGCAGAACAAAACCAGATTCCACTCCATTATCGCAAACTTTCCTGGATCTAATTATCCAAAAATCCTGTCAATTCATTGTGGAAGGCAGGAACAAGTCTTCTTTTATTTCATTAACTTCTGACCTCAAGCAACCATTCTCTCCTTTCATCTTGCACACTGCAAACTGTGGGGGGATGTGGAAACCCGGGCACTGTTACCAAGCTCAGTGACAATTTATACCTTGGCTACTCTGAAACTTTACCCTAGAGAGCTTGATTGATAGGGCCATCCTCTCTGAGGTCAGGTTTTGGCATGAGGTTCACTTTAGGAATTAGTCCATTAGTGGTCAAGGCGACGAGGTCATGTGAAAGAAACGAGGAGGAGGGAGGGGAACAAAAGGTGATATCCTTCCAATGGCATATATGTGGGAATTGGCTCTGTTGACCCAATCATGGATTTCTGAATGAAAGCAAAACATGAACTCCAACTCAGGTTGCAAGCAGATTTTGTGTTAATAAATACACAAGGATACTAAAAACAACAACAACAACAACAGCAGCAGCAGCAACAACCCCTACTTCATTCTGTTTCCTCCTTTGGCAAAGCAATCTTCTTTTCTAGTTTAAGTTTAATTTAAATTTCAAAAAATCATGGGGAAAAGGGTTTTTTTTTTTTGCCTGTCTACAAAAAGTCCAAAGCTCTAAGCCAGGGGTGTCAAACTCAATTTCATTGAGGGCCACATCAGGGCTGTGGTTGATCTTGGGGGGCTCAGTGGACGTGGCTGACTGGGTGGGCATGGCCGACTGGGTGGGTGTGGCCAACTGGCTGGGCATGGCCAACTTGACGCCACTCCCCAAGCTGCTGTCATGTTTCCTCTTGGGTAGACTGGGCTGTTTCAAAGCTACGTGGGCCGGCCCTTACATTTCCCTGGACAGCCCCGTGGACCGGATCCGACCATATTGTGGGCTGGATCCAGCCTGCGGACCTTGAGTTTGACACCTCTGCTCTATGCATTTAACATATTTTTGGCATTTTTTGTACTGGGTTTTCCAAAGATTCTTTCAGGAAGGGAAGGATGAGTACCAGCTTGTGGTCAGCCATCCTCCTACTCTAAATTCATCTGGTGGTGAAGCTGACAATGTGGAATGCATTTTTATGTATGTATGTATGTATGCATGCATGTACAGTATGTATGTATTTATTATGCCACGCATATCTTATATTGGGTGACTCTTGTATGGCCAATTACTTCCCACTCTTGTGTGAGATATCAAGGTATTTGTTTCAGGTGCGATGTCTTCACAAGGTACAGTACAGGTGGCCCTCAACTTTTCACTTAGTGACCATTCAAAGTTACCATGGCACTGAAAAAAGTAATTTATGGCCCTTTTTCACACATACGACTGTTGCAGCATCCCCCTGGTCAGGTGATCAAAATTCAGATGCTTGTCAAACGGTTCATGTTTATAACAGTGTCCCAGTAATCCCCTTGGCGACCTTTTGACCAGCAAAGTCAATGGAGAAGCAAGATTCATTTTACAACAGTAACAAGAAAGGTCGTGAAATGGAGCAAAACTCACTTTAACAACTTTCTCGCTCAGCAACAAAAATTCTGAGCTCAGTTGTAGGTTACAAGTTGAAGGTTAGCCGTATTCCTGGCCTATATTGGAGCATGACCATTCGGCAGGTCCATTATGATATCAATCAACACTTCTGTGTATTTGAGCCACCTGTTGATTGCTCCTCGACAGGTAGGAGGAACAGGTAAAGATCTTACACTGTCTGTATTCTCTAGGGAACATACTTCTTAATGTTGTTTCAAAATTCTCTGTGCTTGGATCAATGCAAGTCATTCTCCTAAGAAGACTTCAGCCTTCCCCATCAGGGAACCGCCCAGATGATCAGAATTCCAACTTAACATGGTCTCTAGTTTACTCTAGGTTGTAGGGGATGTACTGGCTCAGTGGCCAAGAAGCTGAGCTTGTTGATCAGAAAGGTCAGCAGTTCGGTTGTTCAAATCCCTAGCACCACGTAATGGTGAGCTCCCGTTACTTGTCCCAGCTTCTGCCAACCTAGCAGTTCGAAAGCACATAAAAATGCAAGTAGAAAAATAGGGACCCCCTTTGGTGGGAAGGTAACAGTGTTCTGTGCACCTTCAGTGTTTAATCATCGGCCATATGACCATGGAGACATCTTCGGACAGCGCTGGCTCTTTGGCTTCGAAATGGAGATGAGCACCGCCCTCTAGAGTTGGGAACGACTAGCACATATGTGCAAGGGGTAACCTAGGTTGTAGACTACTTTCACCTCCTCTAAGAACAGCAGGCTACAAAAAGGTTCTTACTCCTTGTGTTGAGCAGGGAATGCTACTAGCCTCTCTGTCGCTACTTTGTGGCTTATCTGGGTTAGCTTTGTGTTTCTGGAATCAAGAGTTTAGTTTGGCTTGGATTCTTGGTCATCCTGCCAACTAGGCAGCAGTTAAGAAACAGCCACCTGATCAAGCTCCACATTTCAGGTCATGTGAGCAGAACGGTTCCTGGAAAGAACGAGGGGACAAAAAGGTGAAACTTTAGCCTTGTTCCATTGTGTGTCCGTCCTGTGCCTTTCACTTTAAAAACAAACAACTTTTTTTCCTTTTTTTGACAATGCATGTACTGTTATTTCCTCCATGTCTCGTCCCACTTGTCTGCCATTATTTTAAAAGCAATAAAAGTATGAAAAGAAATCAATATTCAAAAAGTAAAAAAAAAAAGTAAAATAGCAACACCACTTGCAACTGTCCCAAAGGTGCTTTTTTATCAAGAGCCAACTGGACTTTCTTGGGTTTTCCTTTGAAGACGTTTCGCTTCTCATCTGAGCAGCTTCTTCAGCTCTGAGCTGAAGCGATGAGAAGCGAAACATCTTCAAAGAAAAACCCAAGAAAGTCCAATTGCCTCTTGAAAAAGGACCTTTGGGAGAACCCTGGATGACTGAGAATCTCTATAGACACCACTACAACTGGTACCAAACACAGCAGTGATGGTAGTAGCCCTTCGGGTAGCACAGGAGCTGCTGGGCTGTTACACAATCTGTTGCCAGTTTACTTCAGGGTCCAATTTGAGGCACATTGATTGTGTCAATGAAGGGGCAGGTGGTGTAACGGCCTACACAATGAAGTGGCAGTTTCCCAGGAAGGGGGGGGGGCACATTGCAAGAGGGGGACGAGGCAAGACACAACACAATCCGGAACCAGATTAGAGAAAGAGGAAGAAATTTAGGATAGGCACTCCTTAGAAACTCCTAGGGTATATTGTTAGGGTTAGATTACTATTAGAATTCTGTCTATATGTTATGAGCAAATAAAGAAATGGACTTTTGACTGCATTGTTCTGAACTTGATTGGGCTGGACCTGACAGTCTGGGAAAGAAAGAAAGAAAGAAAGAAAGAAAGAAAGGAGGGAGGGAGGGAGGGAGGGAAACAAAGAAAAAAGAAAGGAAAGAAGGAAGAAAGGGAAAAGATCACATCAATAGATGGCAGCAAAATCCATCTATTCTGTATCTCATTGCTGCCACCTACTGGCCACCCGTATTTCTGCAGCTCAGATCCGGTATTGCTAATCCAATTCCTATGAACTGGTAGCTGAATCATTTCGTTTGCCGATACTTGTTTTTCTCCCTCTCTTGCTCTCCTGCCTGAAGCCATGAAACAAAGCTGCCCTACCTTTTACCCATCTATCATCTATTAAGAGAACAGCAGAGACCTTGTGCGCCATGTAGGAATGGCAGGCTGGCTGCGTTTCAAAAGACAAAGCTGCAAAAATGGATGGTGGCCAGCCCAAACCTGCCAGGAAAGGGCTGGCTGAATGGAGGAGAAGCTATGCAACGTCACCTGAGGGGTTGCTGAGAAACTCTTAAATCACACCTGGGTGCCTGCTTCAAATTCACGAGGCCTTCTCCACCATTCCCACCGGGATTCAGTCAAACGGAGAGCCAAAAAGAGGATTTCCGCAAACTGCTTCTCGTTGTGAAGGTGGAGCAGAAGAATCAGGCAGAAGAATAACAGAGTTGGGGCCTCGGAGGTCTTCTAGTCCAATCTCTTACTCAAACACCATCACCCTAAACCAGGGATGGCTAACCTTTTTGTCCTTGCATGCAGAAATCGCGCATGTGATAGCATGCATGACCACATCCATAAAGCAATGTGCCCTGCCCCTCTGTGCATGTGTGACCCCCCCCCCCATGCATGCCTTTCCCAGGCTCTGGAGGCTCTCCAGAGGCCAGAAACAGCCCCTTTTTCGGACTTCTGGGAGTCCCCCCAGGCTCTGAAGGCTTTTCTCGAGCCTCCAGGAAGGTGAAAACTGCCTCCCCTGGGCTCCGGAGGCCTGCCCTGAAGTCTCCTTGCACCAAAAATGGATTGCGAGAGGGGCGTGCTGCACCCCTCGCTCCCCCGTCGCTGTGCATGCATGTACAACTCCCCCGCCATGCACGTGCATCTCCTGCATGCGTGGCAGAGATCCAAAAATCAACTGGCCAGTGGGAGGCACACATGCATGCACAGTGGAGCTCGCATGCCCACAGAGAAGGCTCCACATGCCACCTGTGGCAGGCATGTCATAGGTTCGCCATCAGTGTGCTATACCATTTCAGACAAACGGCTGTCTAATCTCTTCTTAAAAACCTCCAGTGTTTGAGAAGTTAGGGAAGGAGAAGGTGGAAGAATCGGTCAGATGGTAGAGGGGACGTCACAGCACAAGCCTTGCCCCACCTCTGCAATTGCAAATGGTTCTAGGAATATCATTTTCATTTCATCTTAATAACAATGCGGGGTGGAGGGTATGTTTTGAGTAATGCAGCTTTTGAACTTAGGCATCGGAAAAGATTCCTCCAAATACCATGAATTTCCAAGTGGGGGGGAACATGAGTCATCTATTTAGAGTTTTTACTCACATTGTCATGTTTTGGACGCATTATGCAAAGATTTAACACTCTGGAGAAGGTTGGAATATTGGGAAATTTGGAAGGGAAGAGCAGAAGTCAGTCAAGCCTGGGTCATCTCATGCTTAGACTAATGCAATGTGTTTTATGTACGGTTACCCTTGGAAGATCCGGAAGATCCAGCTGATGTAGAGGGCGATGGCATGAGCAGTTTTTCGGACCCCACAGTGGGCCCCATAGATAGATAGATAGATAGATAGATAGATAGATAGATAGATAGATAGATAGATAGATAGATAGATAGATAGATAGATAGATAGATAGATACGGATGGATGGATGGATGGATGGATGGAGACAGACACACAGACACACAGACAGATAGATAGATAGATAGATAGATAGATAGATAGATAGATAGATAGATAAAGATGACCAGCAGCAAGATGGATGGACTCTGTTATAAGGAAAATGGCTGCACAGTCGGAAGACCTGAAAAACCTTGTAAGAGACAGACCATAATGGAGAAAATCTGTGTAGATGCTAACAATTGACACCAACATGATGTTCCATCATCCTCAACATCATCAATAATGGACTGAGATGGTTAATTGATGTAAGCCAGCAAAAGATACAAAGTTATTATGTTACAATTAACAAAATTAATTACATAAAGATTACATAGATTAAAAACACATATCGACCACACAATATTTTTTTATCTGGACTACCTTGAATTGGACCTGGAAGCCCATTGGCAGCCCATGTTTTATGCTACTGTACCATACTATTCTGCTATACTATTGTAATGCGCTCTACATGGGGCTGCCCTTGAAGAGTGTTTCATACAGTTTTGTGCAACCTGAACTTGCAGGGTGTGGGCGACTATCAGAAAGGCACATTGGTCCAGGAATAGGTGTACCTGGCACACCACACAAAGTTGTGTGAAGGCCATTCCTATTTATGACACTTCAGTGTTATAAAACATAGCCTAACAAAGTAGAGAAAAGAAGGGAGGTATATATAGTTAAAAATAATATTGTCCTTATTTTTAAGGTGGAGATGCTCATTTAGGGTGTGAATTATCTTCAGTAAATAATGGGGAAGTATGCTTTACAGGAGGGCTGTCCAATTTTAAGACCAGTGGACTTCAACTCCCAGAATTCCCCAACCAGCATCCTGGGGAGTTTTGGAAATCAAAGTCCACAAGTCTTAAAAGTTGTCAAGGTCGGACAGCTCTGCTTTATAGTTAGGGCTACGTACACAAAAGTTATCAGTTGTCCTGCTAAAGTCAACATCCTAAACCTAAAGCACATGTGTGTCATTCATCTCTGTTGATGAAAGTTTATTTTTGCCACAGAGTTCTGCTTCATTACTCGAAGCATTCTCGCAGCTGGACATTGCACAACATTTTTATGGCTTCTTGTGACACACATGGCCAAACTTCTGGGAAATGTTTTCTGGGAAAGCAGTTTCTCACCACTCCCAAAACCCATTTGATTTCTCCAAGGCACCACAAGTCCTCCTGCCCTTCAGTGAAGAAGCATTGCTCACTCAATGTCAGGCGCTTCCCCCTCGCCACCTCCAGACGTCAGCCTTAAAACATCCAGAAGAGCTCTGTTTACAGTCTGTACGTTCAGCCCGTGGTGCAATGTGTCTGCTCCCAAGCTAGAAGAAGCAGCAGGATGACTATCCTTAATGATTCCTCCTTTGGAACACCAGCCTTGAAAGCAAACCTGGTCTGTCTTTTAACTGGGAGATATCAGGTGTGAATAATTGGCTCCTTTTAAAAAATTATTGCAGCCCAGGGGCTCATCTTCTATTAAAAGCCTGGTCTGGAAGAAGAAATATTAGATATTAGATATTAACACCTCTATATACTGCAGAGACATAATCCTGCCAACAAAAGTATGTATAGTCAAGGCTACGGTTTTCCCAGTTGCAATGTATGGCTGTGAAAGTTGGACCATAAGGAAAGCTGAGCACCAAAGAATGGAGGCCTTTGAACTCTGGTGCTGGAGAAGACTCCTGCGAGTCCCTTGGACTGCAAGGCCATCCAACCGGTCAGTCTTAGAGGAGATCAACCCTGACTGCTCCTTAGGAGGCCGGATCCTGAAGAGGACATTCAAATACTCTGGCCACCAAATGAGAAAGAAGGACTCCCTGGAGAAGAGCCTCATGCTGGGAACCACGGAGGGCAAAAGAAGAAGGGGACGACAGAGAATGAGGTGGCTGGATGGAGTCACCGAAGCAACAGGCGTAAGCTTAAATGGACTCCAGAGGATGGTAGAGGACAGGAAGGCCTGGAGGAACGTTGTCCAGGGGGTTGCGATGGGTCGGACATGACTTTGTAACTAACAACAACAAGTATATTGCCTCAGTAACACCACATGTGGAATACTCTGTTCAGTTCTGGTCACCACAATGCAAAAAAAAAAAAAAAGATGTTGAGACTCTAGAAAGAGTGCAGAGAAGAGCAACAAAGATGATTTAGGGGGTTGGAGGCTGAAACATTTTGATGAACAGTTGCAGGAACTGGGCATGTCTAGTCTAAGGAAGAACAGAACTAGAGGGACATGATAGCAGTCTTCCAATATTTGAGGAGCTGTCACAAAGAAGAGAGGGACAACCTATTCTCCAAAGCATCCAAGGAGAAGACAAAAAGCAATGGATGAAAACTTATCAAGGGGGGATCCAACCTACAGTAGGGAGGAGAAACTTCCTGAGAGTGAGAACAATGAATCAGTGGAACAGAAGTTGCCTCCAGAAGTTGTGAATGCTCCAACACGGGAAGTTTTTAAGAAAAGATTGGACAACTCTTGGTCTGAAATGGTATAAGGTCTCCTGTCTGGGCAGGACATGAACTAGAAGACCTCCAAGTTCCCTTTCAATTCAGTTATTCTGTAAGAAACGTGGAGATCACTTTCTGAAGGTGGATTAACACGCCTCACTCCTGGCCATAGGAGAAAGCCATGGGAATAGAAGCATGTGCATTTATGGTTGCGTCATCTTGATGCTTGTTTACCATGCACTGCTCCAGCAGGCACTCTAATGATGGGCTGCAAACCTCCGATCCTGCTTCGGAAGGCTACCAGATGTTATCTCTGCAGCTACCTTACAAGCCAAAGACTCCAATACAGCTTCAACCTCAGCTCTTTACAATCCCATTTAATTAGAAGCAAAAAGTGCAGTAGCCTGGCTGTCTGGGAGCATACGTGCAACCCTCCCTCTGCTAGGCAGGACAGGGCGTGAAGGAATATCCCTGACGCTAATGAAGGGCGGGGTGGATCTGTGAAATCACGCTTCGTTGTCTGGCTAAGGCAAATTCCAAATCAACCGTTGCACAATCTCCCCTCTGCAGGAGCCGTGACTCTGCACAGCCAAGATTGAGGTGGCATTGTTCAGAGGGAAGGCTTGAACTCAATCCAATGATCTTACCAGGATATAGTGATATATATCCTCTCTCTCCCCCCACTTCTTTCCCTCTCTCTTTCTCCATATCAAAACAACTTACCTTATGTGCAGCCAGAACCTGAAAATAACATTTAACACAGCACAGTACTTAAACTAAATGGTTCGCTTGAGAGCTGCAGAGGTGGGACTGATTGGGGTAGATTGTAAGGGTGACACCGAAATATAATTTTATGACATTTTATTCGATTTAACATATTTATATATTAAATTATATTGTATCATATCCTATAACTATTATATTGTACCCTACTCTTATTTTAAATTGTTTGTATAGGACTTCATTGGTGATATGTGCTTGAATCTTGTGCTTTTATATGGCCTATAGCCGTGTTAGTAAACCTATGGCACACATGCTACAGGTGGCACACAGAGCTCTCTCTGCAGGCATGCGAGCCGTCACCCCAGCTCAGCTCCACCATGCCTACACATGTGCCTCCCACCAGCCAGCTGGTTTTGGGGTCTCTGCCACGCATGTACATGGTGCATGCAAGAGATGTGCAGGGATGCATGTGGGGGTTTGTACATGTATATGCGGGGGGTTCCATGTGCATGTGCAGGGACATGCAGGTGGGATCATGCCCAGCATTGCATCATGGGTGTGTGTGCACATGCTTTCAGCACACGACAACAAAAAGGTTAGCCATCTCTGGCTAAAGCTAAAGCTATAATCTAATCTAATCTTTCTCCACAAATTTATACAGTTTTCTTAGAGCTGTATCAGCCTTATCTTGCCAGAAGCTTCTCTTCCAATTCTTCTTCCAGTACAGCTGCCTTGATTTAGAATATATAATAATGACTTGGGAGGGATCTTGGAGGTTTTCTAGTCCAACCCTATGCTCAAACAAGAGACACTATGCCATTTCAGACAAATGGTTGCCCAATCTCTTTTTGAAAGCCTCCTGTGATGGAGGAGCACCCACAATTTCTGAAGGCAAGCCGTTCCATTGATTGATTGCTCTCACCATTAGGAAATTTCTCCTCGACTCACAACAGTCCTTTTAGTTCAAAGTTACAACAGCACTGAAAAAATGACATAGTTTTTCACACTTGTGACTGTTGCAGCATCTCCATGGTTACACGAACAAAATTCACACGGTTGGCAAGTGGTTCATATTTATGACGGTTGCAGTGTCCCGGGGTCATGTGGTCCCCTTCTGCGAGCTTCTGACAAGCCAAGTCAATGGGGAAGCCAGACTCACTTAACAACGGTATTACTGACTTAACAACTGCAGTGATTCCCTTAACAACTGTGGCAACAAAGGTTGTAAAAATAGGGCCAAAACTCACTTAACGACTGTTTCACTTAACAACATACATTTAGGGCTCAATTGTGGTGGTACAACAAGGACTACTACTTGGGCTTGTTTTGAAAGAAGGCTACTCAATGCATTAAGAATACCAGCACTGTAAGCAGAGAACACAACAGTGATGCCATAATCTCCAATTACAGCTGAGAAATATATTAATCCCATGTTATAATTTTAAACACTATTTATAAATCACTATAACGCAATAAGAAAATATGTTACTGTATTAATCAAGCAAAGCTTCTTATCCATAACATTTTATTGCTAACTAGGGCATACAAAACCTTTGCCAGAGTCAGACCAATTCTCAAATACTGCTCGTGTGCCTGGAATCCCCACTGCATATCGGACATTAATACAATTGAGCAGGTCCAGAGGTATTTCACGAGAAGAGTCCTCCAGTCCTCTGCTCACAACAGAATCCCTTACGCCACCAGGCTTGAAATTCTGGGCTTGGGCAAACTGGAACTATGCCGCCTATGGTCTGACCTAAGCGTAGTACACAAAATTATCCGCTACAAAGTCCTGCCTGTCAATGACAGCTTCAACCACAATAATACACGAGCAAACAATAGATACAAACTCAAGGTCAACCGCTCCAAACTCGATTGCAGAAAATATGACTTCAGCAACAGAGTGGTCAACACCTGGAATGCTCTACCTGACTCCGTTGCTACATCCTCAAACCCCCCACAGCTTCAACCTTAAACTGAATCGTGGATCTCACCCCATTCCTAAGAGGTCTGTAAAAGAGGCATGTATAATCGCACCAGCATGTCTCTGTCCTCCTGTCCTCATTTACTTGTAGTCATTTCCTTTGTTCATGTCCATGTTTATACTTATACCTGTAATCTTGTACATGTTTGACACACTAAATAAAAAAATTATTATTATTATTACCATGGAGGTTTTCCATAAGAGGCTGAACATCCCTTTGCCAAGAATAGTATAACTTCTTGTGTTTGAGCAGAGGGTTGGACTAGAAGAGCTCCCAGGTATCTTCCAACCCTGTTATTCTAATCTATGTTCTAATATGGATGGATCTGTAAGATTTCTAAGAGAAAGACTTGTGACACTTTAGTTCTCAGATCAGGATCAAAGCTTTAACTGATTTGTTAAATAGGACACCTCCCTACTGCACGGGCGGTCAGAGGACATCTCATAACTTAAAGTACTCTTCACACGCAATGCATCACATTTCCACTTTAGGGGGTGAAAAAAGTCCTTCTGTACCTTCAAAGTGCTGTAGGGTGAATTGTTCTTTCCTATTTATCTTTGCAGTCATCTTGTGAGCTTGGTAACGCTGAGGCACAAGGTGTTGAATATTTGTAATTAGTTGACAGCAAGTAATTACTTTCTTTAACTAGCTGAATGTTTGTGTCAATTTGGAATACAAGCCCTAAACTGCATTACTTAATGCAAAAAGAACTTCGAGTGAGTTTGTTATATCTGTGAGGTAAAAAAAAATAAAAAAAATTACAATGCGGTAAAGGGAAGGAAAACAGAGATTATAAATACCGAAAGACCTGAGTACCTTATCTAGACTGCAAAAATCCAACTCTTCGATGAAAAGCAGCGGAGTTGAAGAATATTTAAACCCTTTGCTGCCATCTAGTGCTCATCCTTAATATTGCAAGTCACATAAAGAGTACACAAAAGACTTGGGGAAGTTTCAAGCTTGAATTTGAAAACCGTGCTTTCAAGCAAAGCTGGCTCAAGACATTTTATCTGTAATCAAGACTTCACACTGTTTTTTTAAAAGGACCAATAACGTTATTTTTTTCTGCTTTCTATTTCCTAAAGCACCCATATCTCTTACGAGTTTTGGCTTTCCCTAACCCATAATAGCAGTTCCACTAGAAATTTATTCAGTCAAGCTGCAAATAAAGTTGGCTTCCAAACTTTTTCTGAAAATGATGCCTGCAAGTTATCATGTTTAAAACCCTGGCATAGCAATAGCTTTCACTCTGTCTTCTGCTTGTTGGGCTGTGGTGTTTATAGCAACCCTTATGGAATTGGCATTGCTTTTATTTTTCTTTTCTTTTAAACAGAGCCAGCTAAGCACAATGTAGGTCAACACAAACAGAGGTTAGGGAGGCACCTCTTCCAAGAACCTCCTTAATAAGACAGGCTGCATCCTGATAGGAGAAATCTAGTTCAAAGGACTTATGACGGGGGTGGTTGAGCACAGAGCGAGATTTTTGCCTAACATCTCTGTAGTGCCCATGTTTTATGGCTGTGATTAGAACAATTTGTGTCTACTAGGTACCATAAAATGCTGTGCTAATAGAGGGCAATAAAACAGAAAAGGTGGAAGAAAAATCAAAGCCAATCGTGTCTACAGAAGGTGTAGAGTTCTGCCAACTTTTAAAGTATTTTAGACCGTTCATTATACACTGACAGACCAGGAAATACTGATGGATGAGAATATTTGTAGCTCAGAGTATTGTGTTCTGCCTATACCTCCCTAGTCTGCTAGCCTTCCCTTGGGACTAAGCAGATAAGGTCCCATGGAAGTTAAGGGAGTTCAGTCCTTTGTGCAGTTCTTGTGGCTGCACAAAGATTCAAGGCTAAATCCCCACTTGATCCCTCCTCCTTCCCTGGCTGTGAGTTTCCCAGCAAGGAAGCATCATAAAGTGGTAGAGTTTATTTGACACAGACACGCCCACGTATTTTTATTTTGGGGGATAGCAACACTGAAGTGATTTTCCTTTAACATCTTCCAGGAGTTTTGTTTTGACATTCTAGTCTAGCAGATTGCCCTAGGATTTTATGAGAATCTCATCCACGTTTTAAGCAGGCTTGACTCAGCTTAGCTTTGGGGAGAATTAGCTAAAAGAAAAAGAGAAATCCAGCTTCTCTTAGCTCGAGCTGTTCAGCTGTAATAGATTCACAATCACCGGAAGTACAGAATGAAGGAAGATCTAAGTGTTCCTTTCTGAACAGCAATCACACCTCCCCACCACAATGCTGTAGTAGCATTTTACATTCTATGTTTTTATGAAAGGCCGTTGGTCATGGACTTCTGCATGAAACAGAGGACTGGACTTAATGGCACCTTCTCAAACTCTATGATTCCAAGCATTTTTTTTCTATCTATTATCTTAATCCATCCATCATATTTGTCTATACATTGATCCATCCATCAATCCATCCATTGATCCAACCATCCCTCCATCTATCCATCCATCTTGTTCAGATAAAGATAGGACAGAGAAAACTCTAGCCACCAGGATCTGTGATGCATCATTCTATAATGTCATAAAGTTAACCTCATGGGTAACTAGGCAGAAAATTAGTTAGAGCCGTACCAAGATATGTAAAAATGAGAAAACGGCGTTGTGCTCCTTCCTGGCCATTAATCTGCTCCCATCATGCTCACCAAAGCACAGCGTCAGTGCTTCAACAGCACCCCATATGCTGCTGTCTCCATTCATCAATTGACTTGATTAATGCCTGGCTTAGCTTTGGTGCATCTCTAACCATGATTGAATCGTTTGAGTTCCAAAATGCTGCCATTCTAGAGAACTTGCAGGCTGGCATCTCATATCAGATTCAAGCCACTCTCACTTTCCTTTTTCAGTTTCCTCCGAAAGTGTCTCGCAGAGATGCGATTCTTTCACTGGTGTTTATACGAACAAAAGGAATGGCACCATATAATGGTGCCTGTAACAACCACTCAGATTTGGAAATGAGAGATGTTGCCTGCAGCTTAAAAGAAAAAAAAATATATAGGAAAGAGCCACAGGCTGCCCACGCTGATTGTCTCATGGGGATTTTAGGGTTTCTCAGAAAGCAGCAGTGAAGAAATTCAACTTTAGATCACTATTGTTTAATGGAAGCAGAAAGTATGTGGGAAGTCTAGCAAGGTGGAAGTTTTCAACCTGAAACCTCCAGATGTGTTTGGACTGCAGTCGCCAGAATCGTCAAGGAATTTTGGCCTTACAATTCTGATCATCTGGAGAATACAGGCTGGAAAGTTTGGATATTTTCATCTGCCCGAAACTTACCACCACAATGAGCCCCCCCCCCCTCATTCACACAAAGCAGCTTTGCCAATCTTGCACTGATTTGGTGCATCAATTTGTCCTCAGTTAGCATTCAGATTTATTAACATGGGTCTTGATGAGACTATATAAACAAGTAGCATTTAAACCTGTGACTTTGTGGATAGTCTACTTGTTCATTTTAGAGACAGTATCAGACCTATGAAGTGCCTTGAAAAAAGCCATCATTAATCCCAGGCAACATTTGTATACTCCAATTCTGGATTTTGGCAAAGATGAAGAACCCTCTGTTATAACAAATACTTAAACTGGAATAAGTCATACTGAGTTTTAAAAAAAGCAACAACTTTACTTTTCAGCAGGTATGAGCAAGCATATGTTTTTAGCAGAACAAAGCAAACAGGACATCCTAAGCTTTGAAAGTACACTATAATATAAATATCAAATCACAGGTTTCTTTCCTTTCTTAAGTATTAGTTAGGCATGGTTACAAACTGGAAATTCTCCAGAGAAACTGGGAACAGTTTCTTCGGCTTGTTCTACACTTTGCTGCAATTTGCTGCTTGACAACCATAGCAAGCAGTTTCCACATATTTAGAAAGGGAGAGAAAAGGAAAGAGCTTGTATCATAGTTAATTTTGTCCTCCTTCATCTGTGGACCAAACTTTGATGGGTAGAAAGATCTTTTTTAAAAAAAGAAGAGAAGATATATTCATGTAGATTCAGGCATGCAGGTTAGGCTTTGCTTATGATGCAGATGATGAAAACAAATGTTCAAAGTTGCACACAAATCATCACTGACTGTCCATGACAAAAAATATATTTTTTTTGCAACACATGCAAAAAAAAGAGGGGTGGTGGTGGAAATGCTGAAGCAGGAGATCCTCAGACCAATGGTTATCCAGCCCCTTCTTAAAAGCTTCCAGTGTTGGAGCACCCACAACTTCTGGAGGCAAGTAATTCCTCTGATCAATTGCTCTCACTATCAGGAAACTCCTCCTTAGTTCTAGGCTGGTTCTCTTCTTGGTAAGTTTCCACCATTGCTTCTTGTTTTGCCTTCGGGTGCTTTGGAGAATAGTTTGATCTCGTCTTCTTTGTGACAATCCCTCAAATATTGAAACACTGCTTTCATGTTGTCCCAGTCCGTTTTTCTCTAGACTAGCCATACCCAATTCCTGCCACCATTCTTCATATGTTTTGCCTCCAGTCCCTTAAATCGCCTTGGTTGCTCTTCTCTGCACTCTTTCTAGAGTCTCTACATCTTTTTTTATATTGTGGTAACCAATAGTGAAATGCAAAAGTTTTCCCTACCATATCTGTGGGAGTGGCTTCGTGGGTCATGTGACCAGGTGGGCGTGGATTGGTGGTCATGTGACCAGGTGGGTGTGGTTGCACAATTGACTCACGCACAATGTAAAAGCAGCTGGACTTCACATAAAATGGCCAGGAACCTCACAGACAATCAGGCACAGCTGACTGTCGCACGGCTGATCGTCAGAACTTTTTGGAAAAAAAATAGCACATTTTAAATTATTGGTTCCGGTGAATAAATAGTAAAAAATGCTATTAAAAAAGTAAAAAAAAAAGTTCTGACATTGCTTGGCACAGCTGATTGTCGCACAACTGATTATCAAAACTTTTTTCCTTTTTTTAAGCATTTTTTTTACTACCAGTTCAGGCAAATAGGTGGCTAAAAATGCTTTTAAAAGTTTTTTCAAAAGCACAGCTGATTGTTGCACAGTTGTTCATTGAAACTTTTTTTTTTTACTTTTTAAAGCATTTTTTACTATTGGTTCGGGCGAACCGGCCCAAACTGGTAGCATTTCACCTCGGTGGCAGTCAAAACTGAATGCCGTATTCCCAAGTATGCTCTTACCAAAGCATTAAAAAAGTGGTGCTAACACTTCATGTGAATTTGATTCTACCAAGTTTTATCAGGTTACAGCTCTGCCCTGGATCCAGCATTCTTTTACCTACTGTTATTTTGGTAGCATCTCTTCCTCCTGTCCTTGGATAAAGGCTTTTCCTTTATCTCTCTACAAAAATCCCATCTTGACATTTTTTTATCCTCAAATGGATGACCCTGCTGAAGGCTACACCCTTGGAAAAAATTATCTCACGCTCTCTAACCAGCCAAGCTCTTCTTGAATGAAATGAAGTCAGTATTTTGGCCCCACGATCCTGATGCTTACTACAACTGTCTTTATAAATAATGCATGATTTGAACACGGTCTAATTAAATTGCATTGGAATTAATTAAGAGTCAAAGAAAATTATCTTCAGATGCAAGCAAGATACTTCCTCTAGGGCTTCAGGGCAAAAGAAAACAAAAGAAAAGAAAAAGTATCGTTGGGGGTTGTCTTCGGATTCGTGATCACAAATGCAGAATGTTTGGCACTTCCAAGGATTTTCCAGGGTTATGTAGCTTTCTAAACATCTGGCTGCAGAGGGAATATTTCTGCGACCTGCAGATTCAATTTTATTAACGCGGTTTTCAAATATTTACTGTAGGTTGACTTTAAAAACCAAATTTTGATTGCTAATACTGCATAAGAAGGCTAGAACGTTATGCCCACAGTGGTCCTTGCTGAACAAAAATGGATTAATTTCTGAAAAGCCATCTAGGCTTATATTGGGAATCATTTATTTTAAAAACACAAATTGTTTATGATATTAACTTGAAGTTTGGTATTTAGGAATCGTTTAAAAGATGTCTCCTTGCTTGATATGTTGCTTTTTAAGCACATTATTTCACCTTATAGTAGCAATTCAGTTTCTGATTCATGGAAAATAGTTTTAATAAACTATTAAGTTTTGCTCAATTGAAAATTAACAGTTGGCAGCACCTAAATATGGGACACGGTGGCTCAGTGGCTAAGACGCTGAGCTTGCTGATCAGAATGGTCAGCAGTTCAAATCTCTAGCGCTGCGTAACGGAGCGAGTTCCTGTTATTTGTCCCAGCTTTTGCCAAACTAGCACTTCGAAAGCGTGTAAAAATAAAGTAGAAAAATAGGAACCACTTTTGGTGGGAAGGTAACCGCATTCCATGTGCCTTCGGTGTTTAGTCATGCTGGCCACATGACCCCAGAGACGTCTTTAAATTTAAAAATCAGTTGATTTGTTTTTAAAAAAAATTAAAGACTTATGTAGATTTAAATGTTTAAAATATAACAGAACTAAATCAGTCAAAGAATAAACTAATGTTTTCTTGTTTAAAGTTGATTGCAAACTTTGAGGAACTGGATGTTCTTTTTGGTGAGGGACCCTTTTTCATATGAATGCTGAGGTACCACCTCCCCAAAGTATCTCCACATAAACAGGGTGAGAGTTCAGGAGCTCTGCTTTTTCCTCAGTCCTGCTTCCTGAAGCATGCCAGAAAGAACTGACTCCATATGGTGTATTCCTTACTGCCTGTGTAATCCTGACCTGGCCTGCACATCTGGATTTTTTTTAAAGAGCCCTTAAGGAGCAGTGCACTGTTGAGTAGGAACAGGAGGAAGATTGCAGAAGAAAAGGTGAACAAACATCTGGAGAAGCTAATGATTCAGAAAAAAGCTATGGCAGACATTCAAGTACAGACCTGAATGAAGCATCTGTAGCATGCTGTTTAATTTGTCTAATAAATTCTACCTTCTCCTTTTTCCTTATTAAAAAAAAGTTTTTTCTGCTTTTACCCAATTAAAAACAACACCAGAGTTGATGGCAGAAGTTTGTGCTCCTCTTATTAAATACACATGAGGAGCCAATAAGGTCTCTCTCTTTCAAAAACACCCCAAGCCTACCCAGAGTGATGAGTAGCTCCTTTCCTATACCTCTGGAATGGCCCAACATTCACAAAGCTTTACAAAATCCAAGAATATCTGCAAAGACTTAAATTATTTGATGAAAATAATTTTTGAGGTATAAAAATCATTTGTTGGTCTTTGGAAAGTAACTGGGTCTGAACAGCACCATTCACGGAGTCCTATGCTTTGCATTGAGGCACTTCGGATAATATGGCTCCGCTTTGGCTTCAGATGTGGATGTCCCCTTTCTTCGTAGTCCATTGTTTTGCATCCGACATTATTGGTTCAAGATTCTTTATTATGCATTTTAAAATATTCTTTTAATTAGAGTGGAGGGAATTATTTCTAGGGTAAAACATGACATAGCCATCAGGTCTTGCTTTTGGGTTTGCAATCCAAAGAAAAAGAGATACAAGGGAAATCAAATGAGAAAGGTGAGCAGCAAGCATATTTATTGGCCCAACCAGATATCCTCTGGGAAGAAACATATCTTTCTATGAAAGTGCTTGGCATGATATTATATTTATGTACATATTTTTTGACTCATCCACATTTTTTGATCTTGTTCCTTTCTGGGCCAACGCTTCATACAGCCAGGTTAATTTGTTAAATAGAAGCTTCCCCTACCCATGATGAAGACAAGTTCTTAACCGATGGCACCAGTACAATCAGATCTCACCCTATTGATCCCTTTTATGAAGGTGATTCACCCATTTCTAAATCGCACTGATTTTAATCACAGAATATGCAGCTTAGTCCTCTGACTCCGTAGACACTTTGCACTAACGTGAGGAGCATATATTTAAGTCATGGCACTCTAATTATGTAACGAAGCAATCGGAGTATTTAGGAATTCAAATATATGTACTTGTTGACATGCCTCCTGAAATCAGCACAACTTCACAGGTAGAAGTGTTTTACTTGATCTGGATTCTGCTGTATCCTGGTAAGGCTTTTCGCCTTTCATTTGCAACAGGACAAAATGCTGAAGTCATGTTAATGAAGTTATCACATCAAAGGAAAAACAATTTTAGTTTAATCCTATCTCTACCTCCAAAGTAAGCCCCATTTTATTGTAATACTTTACTTGCCACCCTGGAGATATACTATGAAAAGCCCTAGGAACCCAGGTGTCTGCTCTTTTCCTGAGATTAAAGCCAAAATAGTCATGGAAGGAAATTCCAGGAGGGCTGTCCCTGAACAATAGAAGTTGGGCAGATTTCAAAGTTCCAACATCATCAAGTGCATTATTAATGATTAACCATGCGGCATCACATCAGTAGCAAAAATGGTGTCAGAATAGTGGAAACACCATAACAATATAAAATAGAGAATAAAAATACAACAAAAGATGTTGACATTCTAGAAAGAATGCAGAACACCAAAAATGATTAGAGGTCTGGAGCCTAAAGCATAAGAAGAAGGATTGAGGCAACTAAGTGTGTCTAGCTAACAAAGAGAAGGACGACAGTAACATAACAATCTTTCAATATTTGAAAGGCGATCATGGATGGAAGCTAATCAAAGAGAGATCCACCTAGAATTAAGGAGAAATTTCCCATCAGTAAGAAGAGTTATTCAGTGGAATGGCTTGCCTCTAGAAGTTGTGGAGCTCCATCACTGAAGGTTTTTAAGGAAAGATTGGACAATAATTTGTCCAAAATGGTATAGGGTCTCCTCTAGAGGCTGGACTAGAAGTCCTCCAATGTCCCTTCCAGCTCTGTTATTCTGTATTCTATACATTAAATTTCAAGTAACCAGTGTCATCTGTAAATTGCATTAGCTATGTGGTTGAGCTGAAGACAACATCTTATAGCAGAAAAAAAAGCTAAATGTGGAACTCATTCCTTAAAATTGTATGATTGCTAACGTCAGCCCTCGTTTAATTCAACCATTCATAACCTTAGCTGGCAGAAATATACTGTTGCTGTTGGAGGAAAGGGAGCTAAAAAAAAATGAAATAAAACATTTGGCAAAGAAAGCATGTCGAGGCAGTTTCCCAAGCCTCTTTGCTTCCTCTGCATTGTTTGCTGATTTTTTATGTGCAGCTTATTAAAAGGTGACGGTTGTAATTGACACCAGTTGCTGTTACAGCCTGTTCAAAAGTGTGCTCCATGAGTTTCTTCTCTTTGGGTGGGGACCTGGGTGGAGTTGGAGACATCATTTCTTCTGACCCGATCAACCAGATTAGCTGGAATTATTTCAACAGGGCGTAGCTGCCTCAGCCCGTGAAGAATTCCAGAGTAAAGGCCCCAAGTCATATAGTTTATTGTTCAAGGTCTGACCCAAGTTCAGATGCTTTGCACAGAGCCTATTTCTGCCCCACCCTTGTTCATGGGTCTCCACCCCAAAGCAGAGAGAACACTTAAAGGATAAAGGAAGTTGCTGAAAACGTGCTTGATTTAGGCAATTGTTCATAATTAAGCCAATGAGTTCCTAAGTCCTGGTAGACCTCCATAATTCAATTATACAACAAGGAATTGTTCATTTTACCTTAATGTATAACACAGGTCACTTTAAATCGCATATTAACCACAATGTTAAGCCTAAACTTATTTACAATTAGCAATTTTTTAAGAACAAATTGCCATGTGCAAGCAACCAAATCTACTTGTGCAAAGTAAAACCTATCGTAACTACTTTATTGTGTCTTGCCTATAATACAGGAATCTCCTCAGATTGCTTGCCTAGATCAGGGTGGGGGTGGGGCAGACTTAGCTCTCTTGTGGCTGTGTAATAATTCAAGGCTAAATCTCTGCTTGTGCACTCTTCCCTGCCTCACTCAGCATTTCCCAACATAATTGAAATTCAGATATTAAAGTAATTAATTAAGAGCAGAAGACATTGCAAATTGGAGTCTTTTTTTTCCTTTTTCAATAACTCACTCAAATCTATACAAAATATCAATAAAAAGCATCTAGCTGCCAAAATATTCAAAACAAAATAGGCACACAATTATTTCTCCTGGGTTTTTTTTGTTCTGATAGTCATTGAATTGCTAATCTAATCTGCTACTTTCCAGCAGATGCTTGACATGCCACCATTTCTATAAATTACAGAAAAGCAAGGTTTCTCGAAACTGGGAAATCACTGCATTTATATCCATGGCTACAATTGGTTTCCCAAATTACAAGTGCTCAGGCCAGGTCATTGAAGAGATAACTGTCAGTTTGAAATTGATGACGATTTATCCATTCAGTCAATTCAAAGTCAAACCCTAACCCTAACCGTCTTCTTTGATAACTCTTCCAAACATAATTGCTTTCTCCAGTGAATTCCCTCACAAGACAAGGCCAAAGTAAGTGAGACACAGAGTTTGAAATTAAATCAGCTTTACATAATAAAAGTTTTGTTGTCAAAACTTTGGGAGGTGGGAGGTGAAGGGATGTGTCAGGTGTG
This sequence comes from Thamnophis elegans, assembly GCF_009769535.1. Classification (NCBI taxonomy): domain Eukaryota; kingdom Metazoa; phylum Chordata; class Lepidosauria; order Squamata; family Natricidae; genus Thamnophis; species Thamnophis elegans. The sequence continues at coordinate 72,910,610 of NC_045549.1, read as the reverse complement.
AAAGACCATGTCCACATGTAAAGGTCCAATTATATTGATTTATTGCTAAAAGCCTATGCACTTCTCAACTAATAGTCAGCGCCTTCTTTGAGCTAGAATTGGCTCAACAGAATTCAAGAGAAACTGGATTTAGTTTTCTTGTGGCTCTGCGCCTCCACCTACAGAATACTTGCTAAATCACATAGGCACTTAACAATTGACCAGCTTGGAACAAATAGGGAGTGCTGATTGGCTGCATTCTCGAGCACAGTTATTGGTCCACTCCATAGCAGGGGTGAAATTCAGCAGGTTCTGGAGAACCGGTAGCGGAAATTTTGAGTAATTCAAAGAACCAGCAAATACCACCTCTGACTGGCCCCTGGAGTGGGGTGGGAATGGAGATTTTGCAGTATCCTTCCCCTGCCATGCCCACCAAGTCATAGTACTGGTAGTAAAAAATAATAATTTTACCACTGCTCCATAGGCATCTGTAATAGGCCACAACAATATCAAATCACTCAGAATGGTTAAATTTATGCCAGGCAAGAAAACTATAAAATATTTTATCAATCACTGGTTACACCTAAGGCTGTTTGAGTTTGTCTTTCTGGTTCTAAGGACCATTGGCATGGCTAAGATTACACTAGGCAATAAAAGTATAAAATCTTTTATTAATCACTGGCTACACCTAGCATTAAAAAGGGTCATTGAGATTTTCTACTAACTGATGGCCATACCTAGTATTAAGGTGTACCACCAGTTTTACTGTTGGTTCTAAGACAATGGCCACCACAGACATTATTTCTGAAGAATTGAGGTTGGGAGGCAGGTGAAGCTAAAGAAATCTCTTCTAGTTTGAGTCTCTTTAGGTGGATCTTTAGGGACAGGACAAGGCCTCCAGCTGAACACTGTTCACTTCTCCAGTGTGATTCTCTCTCAGTGCCAGCTCAGGGGCTAAGAGGGTCAGCACTGCCATTCGAGAGAGGACTTCCAGTATGAGTCTCTGTTCAGGACGGAATGAGAAGGCAGCAGATCTCCTCCCAATCTTTCAGTGTCAGTGTCACTAAATGGAAGATCGGGGACTGAAAGAACTCAATAAGTAGGGGCATCACCATCATCTTCAGGCCCTGTGTGTTTGTGGGGAATGCTTGTGGGGCCTTTTCTAGTTCTAAAAAACACAATTGTGTCTAAGATTATTCCAAGCAAGAAATTTACAAACTCTTTTATTATTCACTGGGCACATCTACATTTAAAAAGGGCCATCAAGTTTTTCTGTTTGACTCCAAGAATCATTGCCATCACTAAAATCATCTCAAGCTAGAAATTCTTTTATACTGTTTAGAAATGTTTGTCACATTTGTATGTATTTTTGTTACCAATTACTTTGTAAACAATTACTCTGTATTGTTTTTAAAACTTTTTTAAGTGTAGGAAGTTAAAACCCACCCCTCTCCTAGAAAAATGAAATATCCTGGGAAATATTGAAAAGGCAGAATATTTTATTTCCCTGGATAAGAAATGGAGAAACATGCTTTAAGGCAAGAAACAGACTCATTTTTAATAGCCCCCATCTTTGTCAATGGGCCATTAAAAGGCCTGAGTCTGTCTATTCTACATAACAAAGATCCCCCTTCAGCTCCAGGGTGATGGGATTAAGGCATGATAGTGTTAGCCCTTTACCCATCTCACCACAGGGCACCTGGGAAGAAGCAAGGCTCAACCAAACATGGACTCAAAGCACAGCCTAGAGAGTTGCCCCTGCATGGCCCCATGGGAGTCTGACAACCAATCAGAATACAAGATCAGGATCAAAGGCCAGAGAGGGCATAAAGCCAGAAACTTTCAGCATCTCGCTCTCTTTTTCTTCATCACCCAACATCTGGAAGCATGTGATCCCCCTTTTCTGTCCAGGAGCTCAAGCCACGTGATCCTGTCCACCATTAAACCATCTTTCCAAGCAGCCTCCAGGTTTCCAGTGTCTTTTCCCTCACTTGGAACTGAACCCAGAAGGACATTTCTTCCAACCAAAGTAAGGCTTAGGATCAGCTTTAATAAGGCCCAAAGATTTTTGCAGTAAACTAACCTACCATACATATGCACCTGCCAATCTTCCTTGCTAAATGTGGGTGCACCTTTCATGATGTACTGGATATTAAATGAAACTGACTTACAGTTTGATGGCATCTTCTACAGGTCAGTTTTGATTCACGTGGCTAAATGGCATTCCTGATGAAGTTAATATTCATTCTTTTCCATGTCTTTCCTCTTCTATTTTTATCATCCACACTGCCTAAGATGGTACAGCACGTGCCTTTGAGATTTAAAAAAAACAACAACTAATGTTAACAAATGACAAACTGATGTTTATAGACTAGAAAACCCATTAAGTAATTTTACATAGGGGTTTGGCTTTTATATGCTTTATCCTGTGAGTGAAAGAAGGCAAGAGAGAATGGATGAATTAAAATCATGAGCCCTTGAAACAGGAGAGGGCTAAGGTGACTTTAGGTCACAGATTTTTAATGTTTCTAAACCAGAGGTGGCATGCAGCGCCATCTTTGATAGCACGTCACCCCAGTTCAGCTCTGCTGTGCATGCGTGTCGCACCTCCTGCCGTCCAGCTGGTCTTTGGGTCTCTGCCACGCATGTACAGGGCGCGTGCGTGGTGTGTGTGCATGCATGGGGGGGGTAGGGTGCATGCAGGGGCATTGCGCAAAAGTGATTTTAGACTTACAAGCTGTGCAGCATCCCTCTGGTCCCATGATCAAAATTGGCAGCAGACTCATATTTATGACAGTTGCAGTGTCCCAAGGTCATGTGACCCCCTTTTGCGACCTTTTGACAAACAAAGTCAATGGGGAAGCCAGTTTCACTTTACAACTGGATTATTAACTTATCACCTTCAGTGATTCACTTAACAACGGTGGTCCCAAAGGTGCTTTTTTTTCCCCAAGAGGCAACTGGACTTGGTTTTTTTTTCTTTTGAAGACGTTTCGCTTCTCATCCAAGAAGCTTCTTCAGCTCTGTCTTCAAAATAAAAAAAACCCCAGAAAGTCCAGTTGCCTCTGGAAAAAAACAACAGCTTGACCTGGATGACTGAAAATCTCTACAGACTTAACAACTGTGGCAAGAAAGTTTTGTTTCGTTTTTTGTTTTATTAGTTTTGTATGCCGCCCACTCCCGAAGGACTCCGGGCGGCTTACAATAAAAAGGGAAACGGGGATAAACAAGACAGTGCAATACAACAATTTAAAATACAACAACATTCATAATTGAAGTGGGGCTGGATACTTCAACAGGCCCCAGCCTGCCGGAGCAGCCAGGACTTAGTAGCTTTACGGAAGGCCGGGAGGGTAGTAAGGGTCTGGATCTCCACGGGGAGCTCGTTCCAGAGGGCTGGAGCAGCAACAGAGAAGGGTCTCCCCCGGGGGGTTGCCAGCCGACATTGGCTGGCAGATGGAATCCGGAGAAGGCCAAGTCTGTGCGATCGAATCGGTCTTTGGGAGGAAATTGTTGTAAGGTTGTAAAATGGAGTCAAACACACTTCACAACAGAAATATAGGCCTCTGTTGTGGTCGTAAATTGAGGAATACCTGTATTATTCTGTGGGGGAAACCAATTGGTGCGACCGAGGTACCTATCTTTAGAATAGAATAGGAATAGAATAGAAGAGAAGAGAATAGAAAAGAATAGAATTCTTTCTTGGCCAAGTGTGACACAAGATACATTCGTCAAGAGTCAATGAGCCGAGGTGGTGCAGTGGTTAAATGCAGCACTGCAGGCTACTTCAGCTGACTGCAGTTCGGCTGTTCAAATCTCACCGGCTCAAGGTTGACTCAGCCTTCCATCCTTCCGAGGTGGGTAAAATGAGGACCCGGATTGTTGTTGGGGGCAATATGCTGACTCTGTAAACCACTTAGAGAGGGCTGAAAGCCCTATGAAGCGGTATATAAGTCTAACTGCTATTGCTATTGCTATAAGGTACAACACTTAATGATACAAATAAGCAACCAGGAAACAATCAATATCAATAGTAAGGATACAAGCAACAAAGTTACAGTCCTGCAGTCATGAGTAGAAGGAGATGGGTGATGGGAATGATGAGAAGACTAATAGTAATAGTAATAGTAATTCAGCCTTAGGGAATGGTTTTGACAGTTTTGTGGGGATTAGTTGTTTAGCAGAGTGATGGCATATGGGGAAAACTGTCCTTGGGTCTAGTTGTCTTGGTGTGCAGTGCCCTATAGCGTCGTTTTGAGGGTAGGAGTTGAAACAATTTATGCCCAGGATGCGAGGGGTCTGTAGATATTTTCACAGCCCTCTTTTTGACTCCTGCAGTGTCCAGGTCCTCAATGGAAGGAAGGTTGGCAGGAATTGTTTTTTCTGCAAATCTAATTATCCTCTGAAGTCTGTCTCTGCCTTGTTGGGTTGCGGAACCGAACAAGACAGTTATGGAGGTGCAAATGACAAAATAATTCCTCTGTAGAAGTGAATCAGCAGTTCTTGGGCAGTTTTGAGCTTCCTGAGTTAGTGCAGAAAGGACATTCTTTTTTGACGACGTTTTTGATGTTAGGTGTCCATTTTAAGTCTGGAGATATGATCTAAAACGGGCTTGTGGGATTAGATAAGACTTTAAATAAGACACCATTGGGACATTATCTGAGCGTTTCGCTCCTCAGAAGACATTCCGTGGTTATAATTACCACAGGTGCAATTCTTACGCCCCGAGAATAGGCCATTTATTAGCTGAAGGCCTCCTGCTCTCCCCTTTCTATCCTATAACAATAATCGGCTAGAATTACCTCGGAGCGCAAAAGGCCACCCCACGGCTTAAGGCTCCGAGGTTTGGGGCTACGGAGACGCTGTCGCGGAGTTATTTGCTCTCCCGCGACCCGCAAGGACCGTCAACGATGAAGCGGCTTAGCCACGTTCACTTTTTTTTTTCTCCTCAGACTGAGGAGCCCGCCTTTTTTATTTTATTTTAATAAATGTCCCCGCCCCTAGGCCGCTCAGCCAATCCGACAGACGGTCTTTCAAGAGTTAAACCAATCAGGACCGCGGCGAGGCGGAGGAAAAGAGCGCGTGGCGGTCCCAGAGCGCTGGGCGGGAAAGGCGCGAGCTCGCGCGCACGGACGCGCGCGCGCGCGCGCGGGGCCATGCCCGCCCTCCCGGAACCGTTGCCATTGGAGACGGTGGGAAGCGGCTCACCGCGGCCAGGTAGGTTCCACAGGTGAGGTCGATTGGACGCTGGTGTGTGTGTGTATGTTTGTGTATGTTTGTGTATCTAAGTGATGCCGTTCTCTCCAGGCTTCGTCCCACCGGGCGACCCTTCTCCCTATCGGGGGGGGGGGGGACCCTTTTGGACTACAAATCCCATCTGCCAGCCGGACATCGCCTCGTTTACCTTGAGAGGCCGGGGTAGCCTTACCTAATTCTTCGGTTGGAGGCTGCCTCTCCCCTCTTTCGTCGGCAGTTCGGCGGTACGAATCCCTAGTACAGGTCTCCTGCGTGAGCAGGGGGTTGGACTAGATGACCTCCAGGGTCCCTTCCAACCCTGTTGCTGTTTACTGTTTTTAAATGACCCCCCATCGTCTTTGCAGCGGTGTTTTTTTTTTTTTTTTTTTAGGATGGAGGGAGCCTTATACTGTACCAATGCTTTGGACTACAAGTCCCATCAGCCAGCTCCGGGCTAACGGGGTTTGGTAGAGATTGTCCCTTCTTGCAACAGAGGCTGCTGTGGCTTTCCTCCCATTTAGCAGCTACACAAACCCCAGTTCAAAATACTCATTGTTTTTTTTAAAAAAAATCTGAAAAGATAACAGTAATAAAATTAATAATTTAAAATAAAAATATGGTTATAGGTATAGTATACGAGAGACTTTGGAATATAGGTCCTATTAACCAGCTTTGGGGGGAGGGATGGGGAGCAGCTGATAGGGATTGCCACCTAAAATTCAAGCCCTCTTTTCTCTCTGTGTGTGTATGTGTGTTTTTTTTATTATTATTTTTATTTAGTTATTTAGTTATTTTATTTAACAGCCAATAGATTGCAAAAGACAATACAACATCCACCACTGTTTTGCTTTACATTTGACTACGTTTCGAGACATTTCCATAATAACAAAATCGTTATAGACATCAAAAGTTAGGCATCTTCTTCCCTCCCTCCCTCTTTCCTTCCCTCGTTTCTTCTCTCCCACTCCCCTTCCTTCCCTCCCTCCTTCTCTCCTTCCCTCCTTCCTTCCCTCCTTTCTTTTCTCCTTTTCTCCTTCCCTTTCCCCTCCCTTTCCTCTCTCCTTCCCCCCTTCCTTCTCTCATACATTCCCTCCTTCCTTCCCTCCTTCCCTCCTTCCTTTCTTTCTTTTCTCTTAGATTCCCTCCTTTCTTCCTTCCTTCCTTCCTTTCTTCTCTCCTTCTCTCCTTCCTTCCCTCCCTCCTTCCCTCCTTGCTTCCCTCCCTGCTTCCCTCCCTCCTTCCTACCCCGCTTTCTTCTCTTTCTTCTCTCCTTCCTTCTTTCCTGTATGTGTGTGTTTTTGTTTGCATTTTCCTCACCACATTACAATCTTGCCAGGCAGCAAGATTTTATTTTGTGGTGTGAATCCTGAAACGGTTAATGCCCCCCCCCCTCAGTGTTTTTGTTTTCAAAAGGAAAATGAAACAAAACACCCAGAGCAGCTTTGCTTTGCTTTCTAGGGATTCTGCTTAAATGTTCCAGTAGTAGAGGAACTTTTGTTACATGATGTTTTGCCTCCTGAAAGGGAAATAAATTGATCCAAATGTAGAATAGAAAAGAATAACAGAGTTGGAAGGGACCTTGGAGGTCTTCTAGTCCAACCCCCTGCTTAGGCAGGAAATCCTACACCACTTCAGACAAATGGTTATCCAGCATCTTCTTAAAAACCTCCAGTGTTGGACATCCGCAACTTCTGGAGGCAAGTTGTTACACTGTTTAATTGTTCTAATTGTCAGGAAATTTCTTCTTAGTTTTAAGTTGCTTCTCTCCTTGATTAGTTTCCACTCATTGCTTCTTGTTCTGCCCTCAGGTGCATTGGAGAATAGTTCGACTCCCTCTTCTTTGGGGCAACCCCTGAGATATTGGAACACTGCTATCATGTCTCCCCTAGTCCTTCTTTTCATTAAACTAGACATATCCAATTCCAGCAACCGTTCTTCTTATGTTTTAGCCTCCAGTCCCCTAATCAACTTTGTTGCTCTTCTCTGCACGCTTTCTGGAGTCTCAACATCTTTTTTTACATCGTGGTGACCGACACATGAATGTATTCCTCGATTCATGGTCTAAATGTGGTTTATGGAACTAACTAGATTTTCTGTGCTTGAATGACACTGAGTGGTCCTCCCATAATGGTCTATTTTCAAAGAGCATCCTGAACTAAAAGTGGGAAACTGATTCCTTACGTTGAGCAAATTTGGTTATTGATGAATAAAATCTGCTGCTTTCTGCTCTATGCGTTGGAGTAAAGTTGCAACGGAGAAACTGTGATCTTGGACACTGCACAACTATTGTTCTCAGCACTCCTTGCCAATGGATATGTTGGCAGGGTCTGCTGGAGGTTGCAATTCTGGAAGCACAGCATGTTCCTGCATATGATAAAATATTGCATGTATGTATTTGTTTCCTTGTTAACTTCATCATTCCTCTGATATTGCATAAAGAGCTATTCTATTCTCTATTCTTCATCTATTCTATTCCATTCCACTCTATTCTATTATTATCCCTATTCCTATCCCTATTTTATTCCTTATTCTATTCTCTATTCTATTATCAAGTAAACCATACCCCAATCTAAAAACAAGCCATCAGTATAAAGCCCAACCAAAGAATCTCTAAGATCTTTGCACAGACAGGCAAATCACCAGAATATACAGTATACAGTGAGTATACTCCGTCACATTTTGTAAATATTTAAATATATCTTTTCATATGACAACACTGAAGAAATGACACTTGGCTACAGTGTAAAGTAGTGACTATACAGCTTGTATAACAGTGTAAATGTGCTGTCCCCTCAAAATAACGCAAGACAGAGACATTAATGGCAGCAGGCGGTCTCTCAAGTACCCTTCATGGTATTGGACCTGGTACTTGAGAGACCGCCTGCTGCCAATTACCTCCACTAGACCGATTAGATCCCACAGATTAGGCCTCCTCCGAATCCCATCCGCCGGCCAGTGTTGACTGGCGACTACCCGGAGGAGAGGCTTCTCTGTGGCTGCTCCGACCCTCTGGAACGAACTCCCCATGGAGATTCGAACCCTCACCACCCTCCAGGCCTTCCGCAAAGCCCTTAAAACCTGGCTGTTCCGACAGGCCTGGGGCTAAAGAGCTTTTGCCCCCGTCTCGAATTGGTATGACTTGTGTTTTTAATCATGCATTGTTTTTATGTCGTTTTAAATTCTTGTTTGTACCCCCCTTCCCTGGTTGAGTTGTAAGCCGCCCTGACTCCCCTTCGGGGGACAAGGGCAGCATATAAATAAAATCAATCAATCAATCAATTAATGTCTAAACTGCTGGCAACAAAAGTGAGTACTAATCCGGACAATACACTGTTCACCAAGCGCTTAAGTATGTAAAGTGAAAATGTATAAATAAACTTTTTTTAAAAAAAAAACCTGCAGTGGGTCTAAATCAGCCTCAGAGAGCCCCTGAGACAAAATTGCCATATATTTTGAATTTAAAAAAGATATGCATGAGCAAAATGGCTGGGATAGGAAGATTGTGGGAAGAGAGAATAGGGAATTCTAATAATGGCCTTGGTCCGACCTGTGTAGTCAGTAAATGAAACTTCAGGGGAGGAATATGATTAAGCCGCCTGAGCTTGCCGTGATTTGGATGCCTCTCCTGTGCAGGACAGTCTGGTTTTTTTAGCAAAGTTCCAGATGTGTTGAGTTACATCTGCAGAATCTTTTAACGCCAAGGATAGTCTAAAAGCATCTCCCTCTTGATTTCTAGAGGGAGGGGGGAGAAACCCAGTTCTGGCCCATAATTCATTGCAGGCAGTCCTCGGCTTACAACAGTTCATTTAGTAACCGTTTGAAGAAGTTACGGTGCTGAAACAAACCTGACTCTTAATGGTTTTTCACACTTGGCAGCATCCCCATGGTCATGTGATCAAAATTCAGGCACTTGATAATTGATCCAGAGGTGGTACGCAGCAGGTTTTGACCAGTTCTGGAGAACCGGTAGCAGAAATTTTGAGTAGTTCGGAGAACTGGTAAATACCACCTCTGACTGGCCCCGCCCTCATCTATTCTCTGCCTTCCGAGTCCCAGCTGATCGGGAGGAAATGGGGATTTTGCAGTAATCTTCCCCTGCCACCCCCACAGAACCAGTGGTAAAATTTTTTTGAATCCGACAACTGAACTGATTCTGTTCTAACCTAGGCTCTCCAAGAGCATGAAGCAAACTCCTTGCAATATCTGCAAAACTTGGCAAGGAGTCTCGGAGAGTCACGAACCAATTAAGTGAATGAATTGTCTCCTGCAAACTCCACTCCCCTTTTGCTCCTCTTTTATCGCCTCTGGGAGGGGCCATTCATCGTCTGGTCTTATTCCCAAGTCGACCCTAATTGTTCCCTTCGTCTGGCAACTCTGTGCATGTGCACACTGGGAACAAGCTCCAGCTGTTCTTCTGCCCCACTGATGTCTGACTCTGAAGGCAGCTGCTAACTGCCAGATGCCCTCAGCCCCATCTCTGCCTCCAACACAGAGCCCTCGTCCGAGCCTTCCCCAGACTCCAGGACTGGCCTATGTTTCTCCCCAACCTCCTCACTGTCTGAATCTGCTGCCAGCTCCACTGGCAGGCCACAACAGATTCATACTTATGACAGTTGTAGTTTGCTAGAGTCATTTTCGTGACCTTCTGACAAGCAAATCAAGGGGAAGCCGGATTCACTTAGCAGTCTCAATCTTAGCAAAATCCACTTAACAACAATTTAACTTAGCAAGAGAAATTTGGGACTCAATATTGGTCGTTAAGTCAAGGATTAACTGTAATTTCCTTTTCCTGTTATATATTTTTTAATTGTCGGAGTGTTTTGTTTTCAACCCCTGGTCACAAGGAAGAGGCGTGTGCCGAGTGATTTAAACCTTTGGCAAAAATATTTCCATAACAAAAAAATTCCTTACAGATATTGGAAGCTAAATGTGGCCGCCTTGAGAAAGACAAAAGTCCTGGAATAGAGACAGTTTGCTATTTTAGTGTTAGACTCCTCCTGTAACATTATAAACAACTTCCTGGGCTGGAAGATTTTCCTTCCGGAAAAAAAACCAACTACCAAACTATCCCTGGAAACAAAAAAATACAGGGAGCTTAGACAGAACTAAATTTAGTCTCTGCTGATGGAAACTATTCTCTATTAAAGAGACACGGTGTCCAAGATAAAGCTTAATCTAGGAACAACCTTTAAATGGGCACTTGAGCCTCGTGTTCTGACTTAGAACATGAAGCAAACTCCTTGTCCTGACAAAAAACCCTTTTATTAATTTCCTATTCACATCCAGCAAAGTCTTTCAAGGGAGGATTTACAGTCACAGACCTTATCTGTCTTGGAGAGCTGCCAGTCCTGATATCTGCAAAACTTGGCAAGGAGTCTCGGAGAATCACGAACCAATTAAGCGAACTAATGGTCTCCTGCAAACTCCACTCCCCTTTTGCTCCTCTTTCATTTCCTCTGGGAGGGGCCATTCATCGTCTGGTCTTATTCCCCATGTCGACCCCTGTTCTTTAGTTGTTCCCTTCGCCTGGCAACTCTGCGCATGCGCACACTGGGAACAGCTGTTCATCTGCCTCACTGAGGTCTGACTCTGAAGGCAGCTGATGACTGACATACGGCTCTGGCCCCCTCTCTGCCTCCGAAACAGAGCCCTCCTCAGAGCCTTCCCCAGACTCCAGGACTGGCCCATTTTCCTCCCCAACCTCCTCACTGTCCGAATCTGCTGCCAGCTCTGCTGGCTGCTGGCAAGCCACAGCACAACCTTTAAAGGGGCCCTTGAACCTTGCTGGGTTTTTTAAAGAAGAGATTGGGCAGCCATTTGTACCTGTTATAAGGTCTCCTGCTTGTGTAAGGTGTTGGATTAGAAGGTCCCTTCCAAGCCTTGTTATTCTGATCCTACAGCCCTCAAAGTGTACTTAAGCAGAACATTTTAGATTAGACTGCTGCAGGCGCTGAACTTTCTGTTTGTTGTCATCTGCGGGGGAACAGGTCCATTTATTTGCCCAAAGCAAGACAGACACATCATCTGCAGGCCTCGGTTCAACTTTTCTACTCCCTGGCTTTTGTCTTACGTGAACCCAGAACAAAATACGTAATCTGCCTAGGGGTGGATATTTCACCCCAGATGACCTGTCCTGACGAACACCAGTTCTCTGCTGATGTTTATAGAGTAAGCGTTAAAAACATGGTTCGTGGAAAACGGAGAGAGGCTCCTTTCACAATAGTTTGATGAATTAATCAGGGTTCTCCCTCCCCTCCCCCGGCCTTATTTTAATTATTAAATTGAGAAATGCTATTAGCATTTGACCGTAAGGAAGGCTGAGCACCAAAGAATTGAGGCCTTTGAACGATGGTGCTGGAGAAGACTCCTGCACTGAGTCCCTTGGACTGCAAGGCCATCCAACCGGTCAGTCCTAGAGGAGAGCAACCCTGGCTGCTCTTTAGAAGGCCAGATCCTGAAGAGGAAACTCAAAGACTTTGGCCACCTGATGAGAAGGAAGAAGGACTCCCTGGAGAAGAGCCACATGCTGAGAATGATGCAAGGCAAAAGAAGAAGAAGGGGACAACAGAGAACGAGGTGGCTGGATGGAGTCACTGAAGCAGTAGGCGTGAGCTTAAATGGACTCCAGAGGATGGTGAGGACAGGAAGGCCTGGAGGAACGTGGTCCATGGGGTCACGATGGGGCAGACACGATTTCACAGCTAACAACAACAACAAATTAGCATTCTGTTTGCCTTCAAACAATCCACCATGAACGGATTCTGACTAGTTTTTTAAAAAAAGCATATTTGTTCCCCTAAGAATGTAGGTTGTTATTATATACTGTATACAACAGTGCAAAAATCACAGCTCTAAGTTCTTTAGTTGGTGCTGGCCTTGATACACATTGGGTTCTTCCCGCGTTTTGATGGCTTGTTATAACTATATCTTCATACCCATGCTTCGCTATAAAACCATGTGATCGGGCCAGCCCGCAGGCTGGATTAGTCCCGTGCTGGCCACGCTCATATAAAGCAACTGGCAGTTGGAACAGAGTTCGTTTCAGGTGGGGAGGGGGAGTAGAACGTCTAACAACTTAGCATCGATGTGTGTTGATATAATACTGTATAAGGAATACTGATGATCTGATGGTCATTTCAAAAAATCCTTTCTTAGCAAGTATTATATTGTGCTACAGTATGTGTGTGTATACACACACACACACACACATGTACACTGTAGTACAATATAAATATATATCATATAATAACAATAGTATTAATTATTATATGACGTAATCATTTGAACAAGTAAAACACCTGCCTACAAGGTGAGTAGTTGAAACACTTTATGTCCAGGATGTGAGGGGTCTGTCGATATTTTCCTCTTTCCGGTTCGTGCAGTACACAGGTCCTCCATGGAAGGCAGGCTGGTTGCAGTTGTTTTTTTTCTGCCGTCCTAACTGTCTTAATTTATTAGAGCACACAAATGACATTGATTGATGAAGCTTTCCTGGATCTGCTTCCTTGCCCTCCTAACAAATATCACCGGGAGAAAAAAATCCACCCTGGTTGGTATTGGCTGGGGAGGAGATGAGTTTTGACAGGAGGATAGACTGGTAGGCCCATCCCTTTCTCCAAACTCAATTCCGGTCTTACGCCAGTGTTTGTTGCGAGCGCCTTCAGAAGAAATCCATCCAAACCCCTCGGAGTCTTAACACTGCTTACAACCAACGAAGGATGGAGAAAGTTAGGTTTCTGCTCCAAGCAGCCACTCTTCATCAGCCTGGTGAGGATGGGCATTCCCAAAAATGTCTGCCTTTGAGGGAGAAAGGAATTTTGGCATGCTTATTTATACACCAGCTTGAGAGTCCCAAGAGTAGTTGCACAATATTCCCCAGAAGTTGCTTCCAACAACTTCCTGATGCAGGCCAAAGGCTAAAACTGCATGATTGTTACACCCTGCTCAGAACTCATGACGATGCTGGGGCAACGATGGGTTGTCCTCGACTTACGATGACCCACGGAGCCCCAAATTTCTGTTGCTAAGTGAGACATTTGTATTTCGCCCGATTTTGCAACCTTTCTTGCCACCGTTGTGAAGGGAATCACTGCAGCTGTTCGGTTAGCAGCCAGGGTGTTAAGCGAATCGGGCTTCCCCATTTGACTTTGCTTGACAGTTTCACCTCCAGGAATTGACTGTGCACAAGGCTGTTTTTCTCTGCCAGGTTTAGCTAGGTGATTTGCCGAAAAAAACCATCATCCACTTCCATGGTTTACATTAAAAAAGAAGAGGATTTGTAACTCTGGGTTGAAATGCGGGGGTCCTTGGTGCTCTCTGAGTTTGGTGGTTTTCTTGGAATAGCAATAGCAGTTAGACTTATATACAGCTTCATAGGGCTTTCAGCCCTCTCTAAGCGGTTTACAGAGTCAGCATGTCGCCCCCACACTCTGGGTCCTCATTTACAGGGTACAGACATTTCAGTACCCAACTAGGCAACATCATCAGGAATAGAAGAGTGGGGGGGAGGGGGGACAGGAGGAGGAGGATAACGATGACAGCGACAATGACTGTGGGATCTGAGCTTGGAGGCTTTCTTGCAGACATTTCAGTACCCAACTAGGGAACATCGGTACCAGAGTCTGCCCTAGATATCTGAACAAACCCCCCACTCCCTTCTAGCGCTGATGACATTACCTAGCTGAATAATTAAATGTCTACAAGAAAACACCCACATTTATAGAGCACCAAGGACCCCACAAATTGATAAAAATCTCCGTAACACTAGAGTTGATTCACACAAGGAGAGAGGCAGTGTTGTGCCCCGCCAGTGGCCTGCGGAGCTGGCAGCAGATTCAGACAGTGAGGAGGTTGGGGGAGGAACATGGGCCAGTCCTGGAGTCTGGGGAAGGCTCCGATGAGGGCTCTGTGTCGGAGGCAGAGAGGGGGCCAGAGCCATATGCCAGTTGTCAGCTCCCTTCAAAGTCAGACATCAGTGAGGCAGAAGAACAGCTGGAGCCTGTTCCCAGTGTGCGCGCATACGCAGACTTGGCAAGTGAAGGGAAGAGCTAAAGAACAGGGGGCGACTTGGGAGTAAGGCCAATAGGTGGACGATGAAGGCCCCCTCCCAGAGGAAATAAAAGAGGAGCGAAAGGGGAGTGGAGTTTGCTACTTCGCTTAATTGGTTCGTGACTCTCTGAGACTCCTTGCCAAGTTTTGCAGATATCGGCCTGGCAGCTCTCCCAGCCAGATAAGGTCTGTGACTGTAAATCCTCCCTTGAAAGACTTGGCTGGCTGTGAATGAACAGAATTCACAGTAAATTAATAAAAGGGTTTTTTGTCGGGACAAGGAGTTACTTTATGCTCTTGGGAAGCCTCAGTCAGAACATGCAGTACAGTCTTTTGTGGGTACCCACCAGCACCTTTAAATTGTATCGTTTGATTTCATGGGTTCTTCCTCCCACCTTGAAAATGGTTACCTGTCCGACTTTCTTGCCTTGTCTTGTGGTTTGTAAGAGTTGCTATAATAACCTTTCAAAGAGGGAATTCTGGACAAGCATTAACTGGTATCCCGTAACTGACTAGAACAACATTGCCACCTAGTTGTAAGGATGCTGCCACAATTCCCTCTCATTGGAAGATAAAATTGCATCTTCTGGCAATCAAAATTCAGTGGAAATACGTAGTTCTCAAAAGTGAGGGCACGAGAGACATATTTACATGCCCTTGTCAACTTAATTTGGGGAGAGGGCAGGGGGGGGAAATCATTGCAGCCATTAAAAAGAAGAAAAAATGATCAAATCTTCCCAAGCTAGGATTCAGCAAGATATACAATACAATAGCAGAGTTGGAAGGGACCTTGGAGGTCTTCTAGTCCAACCCCCTGCCTAGGCAAGAAAACCTATACTATTTCAGACAAATGGCTATCCAACATCTTCTTAAAGACTTCCAGTATTGGGGCATTCACAACTTCTGGAGGCAGGAGTTAATTGTTCTCACTGTCAGGAAATTTCTCTTTAGTTCTAAGTTGCTTCTCTCCTTAGTTAGTTTCCACCCATTGCTTCTTGTTCTACCCTCATGTGCTTTGGAGAATAGTTTGACTCCCTTTGTGGCAGCCCCTGAGATATTGGAAGACTGCTATCATGTCTCTTATAGTCCTTCTTTTCATTAAACTAAACATACTCAGTTCTTGCAACCGTTCTTCATATGTTTTAGCCTCCACTCCCCTAATCATCTTGGTTGCCATTCTCTGCACTCTTTCTTGAGTCTCAACATCTTTTTTACATCGTGGCGACCAAAACTGAATGCATATCTACTGCATTTTTAACTTTGCGGCAAGTACAGGGCCCTGGTCCTCGACTTACGACCACAAATCTGTTTAAGAAACCCAGAAGAAAAGGTTGTATGTAAGAAGCTACATAAATCCATAAACTAGAAAGGACAATCTATAATCTAGAAACCTTTGGAATGTTAAATTTATGTTTAAGAAACAGGGAAGGGAAGGTGATGGAAAGAAAGGAAAGTGAAGAGGAGAGAAGAGATGAGACTTTTCTGGATTTTTGGAGCATCTCACATGAATTTGACGTTTATTGCTTTTTTTTAAGTGTTAAAAAAAACTTACAGGTGGGGGTCATGTCAGTCCAAATTCCAATGCTGTTGGGCATACTAAAAGCGTATATAGATACGGCAGAAAGTGTCTGATGCTGACAATATGAAATAATTATAACAACGATATAAACATGTGGGTGATGATGCCTTAAAATCAACAAAACAACAGCAAAGTCAATGAGATTGTCATTTCCAATATTTATCAATGCAAAAAACACATGCTGAATTTCAACCGTTATTTTCCAAGGAGCCAGTGTAACTTTTTTTAAAAAAAAGAGAACATTGCTTATTTAATGCAGTCAATTCTTATTTAAAAAATAACCACACTATATCACGTGGGGGGGTGGGGTAGAAAGGTTCTGGATTGTTATGCTTTTCTTTCAAGGGTCAAATGAATTAATTTGACAAGGATATTTAAAATTATCTTTCAGAGACCATTATGCCCTCCTAAAAATGGAATTGTTTTTCGCTTCCCAGGATGAAACAATTATTAAATCAAGTTACATTTGTAGTGCAGATACGCCTCGAAGTGCAGATTTACTTCAATCCGTGGCAAACCACTCGGTGAGTCTCATCATCATTGCTTAACTAGGTTAAAACTTTTAAAATCACCAACGTGCAAATTATAGAATCACAAATGTGATCGTAACCAATACTCTGATTAAAATTGTGATGGCACAGTGATGAATCCTAGTATATTTGCCAAATACCCTGAAGTGGACAACAATGCCTGCGCTCCTCATGACAAACAATAAAACTACCTATTTAAAAAAATAAAACTGTTTTAAAACCATAATCTTGTTCAGTATAATAAGCTTCTAAGTGCCCCAACGTATAGGAATATCTTTCATTTATTTGTTGGTGGCTCCGGAATTTTTAACGGGTGATGTTTGAAATGTTGTTCAACTACAATTGCTTGATATCTGGACTGAGCTACTGGGATTAAAATGGGAAATGACTAGCTTTGCATTCAGAAAACAAAGGCGTGTGGCACAATGAATCAAAAAAATAAATAAAACAACATTTTAAGGCATAAACTATAAAGATATGAAAGCTTCAGACTCTGCCAATGCAGAGAGAAGGGAACGATATCGCCTTGAACCCTGATCTCAAAGCATTTGATTAAAAGTAACAAATATCCATATTTATCACATTGGCACCAATCAAGAGTAATCCCCCAAATTAAAGGTTGGCGTTCGGCTTCTTTGGGGTTCACGATGTCGGTGAAGTTTTAAAAACACCCTGTGAGTAGAACACGCTTTTTCGCTTTGGAGAAAGAAATTCGGTCATAAATGAGTACCGCGTAGCCCCTTCAAATAGGAAAGAAAATCACTCCGGCGTGTTTCTAAAACTGAAATTCCTTGAGATGTTTTGCAGCCCGTGAGGTCCAGCCCGGAATTTCCCCCAAACGCTTTGGGTGCGAACTACGGTGAAACACTTCGAACGAAAAGCGGGTTATTGTAAGGGAAAGAACTCCGGAGGTTTACAACCAGGTGGAAATGTGTGTCAAACCAGAGCAAAGCTGGAAGGCGGTCCTGTGAGTTGTTCTACTCCTCCGTATGTGTACTCCGTGAAAGACTCTGGGACGTAGACGAGCGTGGCCTAACACGTTGAGTAAGCGCTGTCACACTTTCCCCTTCTGTGCAACAAGGATTGAGAAAAAGGGAAGACGGAGAAAAGGTAAGTCCTGGATGATACGTAAAATTTTAGGAGTTGCTCGAGAAAAAATGGAGCTCCCTTTTCCCCCCTCCTCCTACGCTGAGTCTTACATTCTCAGTTAGCGGCATTTGTGCGTCCCGGCTCGGAGGGAAGAGTTTTCCCACCGGAGTTGGCGGGCTGCGTGTGGAGTTCCGTGAGAGTTTCGATCCTCACTTTCCCTTCCCGTTCCAGAGTGACGATGGTCTGCTTCAGTTTGCCTTCGTTGTTAAGCAGGACTTCAATCATGGCTTCCAGGTTTTGGATCTTCCCATTAGCCACCTTGAAAGAGTCAACAGGAAAGAAGGATATTTTTGATTCATTTGTTTCTTTAGAAAATTTATATCGCCTCCCATTTATTCTCTAACCCAGTTGGATGGCAAACCTTTCCGGCAGGGAGTGCCACAAAGGGGGCATGCACGCGAGTGAGTGCTGAAAAGGGAGCACTTCGTGCATGTGTGAACTTCTCGCACATGCGCTTGTCTGGGCCGACCAGGAAGAGGAGCTGCCCAGGGAGCATGTGCGTGCCGGAAAATGAACTTACAGTTTCCAACGTTTGTGTGTGTATATATCAGCACGTCTTCCAGTTACTGCTATGCATGCGCATGTGCCGATCAGCTGGCCGGGGCGCATGCTCATGCCGGATAATGGAAGGCTAGCTCTTCTAGTTTCTGGCACAGCTGCATATGCAAAGGCCAGCTGATCGTCACGTGTGCATGCATGCCAGAAACCCGGAAAGGGTAATGCTGCATGTGGCAGACGACATGGCTGTGCGTGCCACTTTGGGTAGGCGTGCCATAGGTTCGCCATCATAGCTCTAACCATTGATAAAACAATTCCCATATATTGTAATAATCAGACTGTTCCTTCTCTTTAGTTTCAAGCGCTAACCTATTCATTTCTGCAAATTCTGATACTTTCGCGTTCTCGTCCATAGGGGTATCTTCATTCTTCAAACTTTTGTGCAAATGCCAATCCTAGCTACAGTTATTACATGAATTATCAAATATACCTTTTCTTTACTATAAGGTTAGAGAATAAATATGAAAAGTGGAAAAAAGCAGGAGAGCGAAATAGAGAAAATGTTTTAACGGAGTTAAAGAAGTTAAGAAGAGGATTGTTATAGTATTAGTTATGATATATATGGTGTATATTAGTATTACGTTAAGAAGAGATAAAATAATAAATATGGCTGTAATTTGTTGTCATTATTGTATAAAATATTTGCACAAAACATGTACCCAATGACACACTGTTTAATGGAAGAAAGAAAATTTATATCGTCTCCTACAACACTATGGCACAATATAAAAGAATAAAAATTAAAACAATGAAATAATAACCCTCCACCACGTCTTAAATGGTAAGATGGATGTCAATAAATTTGATAATAATATTAAAATCAAGAATAACAGAAAGGATCTTAATAGTAATCGTCCTTGGTACTCTTTGAACTCGGTTCTTTTCTTGCAGATGTTTCATTACCCAACTAAGTGCCGTCATCAGTGCTAGAAGGGAGTGGGATTTGCTCTGTCTATATACTGGTGGCTCGAAGTGTACTTTTTTTTTGTTTTTTTAATAACCCTGTAATCCCTTGCATCAGGGTGGAGGTCTAGGCAACTGAATGGAGCTGAGGGTTTACTGGCCAGATGCCCTTCCTATCCCCAATGCGGAGTTCGCAGCAGATAGTTTCTCATTGTGCCCAGAGAGATAAATATCTGCCGCTAGCTAGGATCGAACTCACAGCCTCCTGGTTGTGAGGCGAGAGTTCCACCTCTAGGCCACCGCACGACTCAGTGGCTCCAAGTGTATAAAATTCTTAAACCTTAAATCAGGGATATCATTTTGAATTTGTGTGCGTCAAATCTTATGGCTATCCCAATTGGTTTATAGGGAAAAAAATTGCGCAAATTAATTTTTTGAGGAAGGGAAACGTATTCCTTGTCGATTGCATCCAGCAGAAATAAATACGACTTCTGTCTTGACTCGCTTAATATCTTGTTTTAACGCGTTACGAGTGAAGTGCAGCCCGTACCTGCAGCTCCTCCAGGAGATCGAAGTTTTGCTTCCGTAAGTTACTGTTGGCCTTCTCGAGTTTATCCATCCTTTGATTGTCATTCAGAGAAGAATCAGTTAATTCATCCTGAAGGACATAGTATTCAACTTCATAAGCTTGGAGCTGTTTGGAAATATCCATCTCAAATACCTGCCGTGGGATTTGGGGAAAAAATAAACACCACACAGGAAAATCAAATTTGTCTCAGCGTATCATAGAGAGTATCAGACCATCTTACCATATTTTTCAGATTATAAGACGCAGCTGATATAAGACGCACCCAAATTTAGAAGAGGAAAACAACAACAAAAGGATTTTGGCCTCTGCGCGCCTTGTTTCCGGCCCTTTTTTTTGGGGGGGGGGGCTTTTTTTGTCCCTTCCCCAGCTTTTTTTCTACTCATTTTTGAGGCTTTTTTCAGCCCATTTTTGAGGCCTTTTTTTTGGCCTGTTTTTGAAGCTTTTCTTGGCCTGTTTTTGAGGCTTTGGGGGGGGAAAATGGAACCTGGGCCAGTCCTGGAGTCAGGGGGAGGCTCTGATGAGGGCTCTGCGTCAGAGGCAGAGAGGGGGACAGAGCCGTTTGACAGTTATCAGATGCCTTCAGAGTCAGACATCAGTGAAGCAGTTGAACAGCTGGAGCCTGTTCCCAGTGTGCGCATGCACAGAGTTGCCAGACAAAGGGAACAGCTAAAGAACAGGGGTCGACTTGTGAGTAAGGCCAGACAATGAATGGCCCCTCCCAGGGGAAATAAAAGATGAGCAAAAGGGAGTTTGCAGGAGACCATTAGTTCGCTTAATTGGTTCGTGACTCTCCGAGACTCCTTGCCAAGTTTTGCAGATATCGGCCTGGCAGCTCTCCAAGCCAGATAAGGTCTGTGACTGTAAATCCTCCCTTGAAAGATTTTGCTGGATGTGAATGAGCAAAAATCACAGTAAAAGGGTTTTTTGTCGGGACCAGGAGTTTGCTTTATGCTCTTGGGAAGCCTCGTTCAGATCAAGAACATGGCATTATTTTTCTTAGGATATTCACGCTAATCTCCGCGGAAGGTAGGATGTTGTCCAAGTATCCAAAGTTTCCTCCATGCCAAACAAAACAGGAAGATGCGGTAGGGAACATATAGCCTCCCCCATTACCCAAAACATCTGAAAACAGGTCTGGCTATTGTTTAGAAATATGTTACTTCTGTAGAAGGAAATTCCAACGTCTTAACTCCCCAAATAAGCTGCAGTTTGGCTAGGAAAAATAACTGGTCTGAATTATATGAGGAAGTCGTTCTACACTTTGCAGCTTCTACTTTCCCCTGGCAATCGTACGCCGTTTCGTACCTGGTTAATGGTTTTTTCCATCTGTACCAGGCCTAGATTGGGAAGAATACTTTTAATGAAGTCGACAATTGTTTCCAGATTTTCATGCTGGAGAATCAAAGGCTTATGGCTTCCCAAAAGACTCAGAGCCACCTTTAATATAACGTCTGGTCCTTGGAGATACATCAAGTCTGGAGGAGACAGGAGAAACGTTAGGAAGAGCGTTTGAAGATAATGATTCTATTGGTTTACTTGAAGTTTCTGTTCATTTATTTACTTACGGCTATAATAATCATAATCATTTAATGACCCCATAATCCCTTGCGGAGTGGTCTGGGCAACTGAATGAAGCTAGCACAATGTTTCCTGGCCCGATGCCCTTCCTGTTGCCGAGGCGGAGTTTTGTTCGGCAAATATATTCTCCGTGTACCCAGAGAGAGAAATATCTACCCAGGATCGATCTTGCAGCCTCCTGATTATGAGGTGAGAGCTGCACCTCTAGGCCACCGCACCACTCCTCTTTAGTTAGGGCTGTGTTGGAAGAAATATCCATCTGGTTCAGTGCCAAGCTGGGAAAAAGACACTGGAGACAAAATGGAGGGTGGAGACTGACAAGGTGTTTTCTCTGGTTTCCTAGACCAGGAGTCAGCAACCCGCGGCTCTGGGGCTGCATATGGCTCTTTCATCCCTCTGCTGTGGCTCCCTGTTGCATGTCAGCTCCACAATTGATAGGACTTTCAGTTAGGACAGGTAGGACAGGTAAAGGATGTTGCGCTAGGAGGTGTCTATGGTGGAGGAACCGGACTTCTGGTAAGCTCCAGAATGGAACTGGGGGCTTCCAGTTAGGACCTTTGTGGCTCTTTTGAGTGTTTAAGGTTGCCGACCCCTCCCCTAGACGATCTGC
Organism: Thamnophis elegans; assembly: GCF_009769535.1. Classification (NCBI taxonomy): domain Eukaryota; kingdom Metazoa; phylum Chordata; class Lepidosauria; order Squamata; family Natricidae; genus Thamnophis; species Thamnophis elegans. Next base: position 72,888,852 of record NC_045549.1, on the reverse strand, counting down.
ACGAACCAACTCTAGAGGCGATTGCGTGGATATCTGAATCGGACACCCAGTTACGAGGCCGTTGTCTTTATAAACAATTGTGTGAATAGTCCTCGATTTGCAGCAGTTCATTTAGTGACCATTCAAAGTTAAGACGGCACTGAAAAAAGTGACGCACGTATGGCCATTTTTCACACAACCATTGTAGCATCCTGATGGTCACGTGGTCAAAATTCAGATGCTTGGCAACTGACTCACAGTTATGATGGTTGCAGTGTCCTGGGGATCATCATGTGATCCCCCTTTTACGACCTGATAAGCAAAATCAACAGGGAAACCATATTGATCTCCAGAGCTAGGGTGGGTCTTCGCTAGCAGTGCTGTTTCTTCCGTCCCAAGGACCGGCCCATAGATTTCCACAGCTCTCCTTTCCTCTGCTTTCGGCGCATCTGCGCATCAGGCACTGGACCCAGCCTTAGGGCTGTTGACTCGCCATCTGAGGGTTGGCGAACAGCCCAGGCTCTGCTCCCCCACCTCTCTCTGCCAGCTCCATTCCCTCTTCCCCCTCGGAGCTCCCAGTTTGCTTCAATGCGGACCCTGACTCACGAGCCTCTTCCTCCTTCTCTGATTCAGCTGCTGGAGTGGGGGGGGTGGCGGCCGACAGGCCACGACATTTTCTCAGTGCTGTTGTAACTTTTGAACGGTTACTAAATGAACTGTTGTAAGGTGTAAAGTTTCCCAACGGTGCCGTAACTAACACTTAATAAGAACCGATGTTTCAATACAGAAACGAGTGATTTATTAACAGCTTCATTAGGCAAGATTTATTGGTAGACATTTCTTTTGCTTTGTCTATCTGCTTCTGAACTTTGCCCCTGTTCCTTTCCTCCCCTCACTCTGTGTCCCAAATCACATTGCCCAATAAATACACCCATCACAAACCAGCTACTGTAATCTGAGATCCAGCTCCGCCGACGGAATGCATGGAATGTCAACACGGGGAGTTGGCAGTATGTTTACTGATCTTCTGCAACGTTCTCATGATACGCTAAATAAATTACCGCCCCCTCCCTCTTTGGCCTTCCCTCTTTTCCAACAGGAGGGACCGTCCTTTCTCACAAGGTGGCCGAAGTTATTCAACCCTTGGGCAATTAGGACGACTTACCGAACACCCGAGCGACGAAGCCCAGGGGAAACTGAGATGCAAACAGGGTCAGGAGCCACGGGGCAGCGTAGAGGCTGGGGCCGATCTCATTGGCTTCGAAGTGATCGTAGAGATCTTTGTGGTAATCGTGAAGGAGTCGAGAGAGCTGATACATCTGGATCTACCAAGCAAATTAAAAAAAAAAACAGAAGAAAACAGAAGAAACAAGAATTAGGATTTTTTTAACACAGCAATTGTCGTTGGTAGATGGAGGGCAATATGTATGCTGTCGGGAGATGCAGTCCTCAACTTAAGAAAGTTCATTTACTGGCTATTTGAAGTGACATCACTGAAAAATGTGACTTATGACCATTCTTCACAGTTATGACCTCTTGTGGCATCTTCACGACCAGGATTTGGAACGCTTGGGAACTATTTAAGATCATTGTGGTGTCCCAGGGGTGATGTGATTCTCCTTTTGCGACCTTCTAACGAGCAACTGACTCATATTTATGATGGTTGAAGCGTCCCGGGGTTCACGTGATCCTCTTTTGCGACCCTGTGGCGAGCAAAGTCCACGGGGAAGCCACCTTCGCTTCACAACTGGGTGGGCTAACGTATCAACTGCGGTGACTCCCTTAACGACGGCGAGAGGAAAGAGTTTGTAAAATGGGGCGAAACTCACTTAACAGCAGAAATGTTGGGCCTCGATATGTGGTGGTAAGTCGAGGACTACCTGGATGTAGACAACCGCTTTCCAAGTCAACCTGAGCTAGCTCCCCTTGTTGCGATTGTGGCCGCTGATATGCAAACTATTAAACACAAGGCACAATGTTGCCCACGGCAATGTGCATTCTCTGCTTCCCCAGAAGATCTGCATGATGCCACGTCCAGATACATCGCGTGGACAGCTGAATCGGACATCCGCTTACGAGGCCATCGCTTTTATATATAATTGTGTGGGTTGTGTCGGTTGTGGGTTGCTTCCGGCATTACTGCTGGTTCGGTGTGCGCACAATTTTGTTCCGTGCGCAGCTGCCCATAAATAGGTCTGTGCATGCACAGAACATTAAAAATAATGGGGGAAAAGCATGCCACGCTAACCGGGGAACCGGTTCTGAGGTGTAGCAAAACTGGGTCTCTGCCGGTTCCGGCGACTCAGGACGGCAAACCACTACGGGTTCAGCTGAACCGGGCCGAACCGGTAGAAACCCACCTCTGGGTTGTGTGTACACAGGTAGTCCTCAACTTGCCAGCAAAATTGAGCCCAAAATGTATGTGGCTAAGCGAGACGTTTGCTAAGCGAGTTTTGCCCCCTTGCTTGCCATGCTTGCTAAGTGAATCAATGCAGTTGTTAAGTGAGTAACACATTTGTTAATCGAATCTGTGGTTTCCTCCTTGACTTTGCTTGTCAGAAAGTGGCAAAATTGGATCACGTGACCCCGGGGCAGGGCAATGGTCATAAATACGAGTCAGTCCCCAGGCACTTTGATCACATGACCACGGAGATGCTACGGATCCACACGGATGAAAAAGGGCCGCAAGTCACTTTTCCCAGTGCCGTTTTATAACATTGAACAGTCAATAAATGCACTGTTGTAAGTCGAGGCCTAACTACCTATGCAGGTAGTCCTCGAGTTATGACCCCGACTTTTATACTGCTAAATGAAACATTGGTTAAGTCAGTTTGCCCCCTTGAACAACTTTTCATGTGGCCTGTCAGCCGCCGGCCCCTCCAGAAGCCAAATCGGAGGAGGAGGAGGAGGAGGCAACATGGGAGTCAGGGTCAGCATCAGGGCAACCCGGGAGCTCCAAGGGGGAAGAGGGAATGAAGCTGGCAGAGAGAGGGAGAGAGAGAGGGGGGGGAAAAAGCGGAGCCTGGGCTGTCTGTCAGCCCTCAGATGGAGAGTCAACAGCCTCCAGGTCTGGAGGTGGCTGATGAGAAAGAGCAGGAACAGCTTGATCCAGTGCCTGAAGCACGGATGCACAGAACGCAGAGGAGAGGAGAGCAGTGGAAATCTATGGGCCGGTCCTTGGGAAGGAAGAGCCACCGCTGGTAGCGAGGCTCCACTCTAGCTCTGGGGATAAAAGGCAGGGGGCAGAAATGAATAGGTGTGGCAGAGGAGAGGAGAGCATTGGAAATCTATGGGCCGGTCCTCGGGAAGGAAGAGCCACCGCTGGTAGCGAGGCTCCACTCTAGCTCTGGGGATAAAAGGCAGGGGGGGAGCGGAGATGAATAGGTATGGCAGACAAGTATTCATGTTCTGGACGGATGGACTTGTTAGCCCGCGAGAGACATTTTTCACTGGGGCTGCCGGCATTCATGATAATGGAATCTTTTGAGTTCCTATCAGAGGGTTTGTCTTGTTCGGGGAGCTGAGTCAGAACACGGTGCGTTTGAGAAGTTACCATAATCACACGGTTGTTAATTGCGAATCTGGCTTCCCCACTGACTTCGCTTCTCAGACTTTTCGGGGGCTCCATTGCGGTTGTACGTCGAGGACTTACCCGTCTAAGGTTCACGTAGCTGGGTGCAATACTAAGTAAACATAACGCAGGTCCTTTACCTGGAGAATCGTCATGTCCGGCAGGTATCGCTTCCGAAGGCCCATATCAAACATCAGGAACTTCAGCATCTTGAAGGCTTCCTCTTCACTCACGTGTAGTAACAGCACTCCGGCCACAAAACTCAGGCCTTGACAATAGCCTACTTCCGAATCCAGGAGGGAGTAGGCCTTCAGGATATTATAAAGGGAGAGCTGGCCAGCTCCAAGCTGGGGTGAGAAGTAGGGATGGGTCGGGAAAGTACGACCTACGAGAGAGAAGAGAGATGGTCCTAGAAACAAACCAGCTGTACCATCGTGCAAAACAGTTTCCAAATATTTAAAAAGAAACAAATCCACAATTCAGCCCAATGTTTATGTTGCTGAGCGGGACAGTCATTAAGTGAATCTGGCTCCTGTTAACCACCTTTCTTGCTACAGTTGTTAAGTGAATCCCTGTTCTGGCTGAGGCTCCCCAGGAGCCTGAAGCAAACACCTTGTCCCGATGAAAACCCCTTTTGTTAATTTCCTGTGAATTCTGCTCATTCACAGTCGGCAAAGTTTTTCAGAGGAGGATTTACAGTCACAGACTTTATCGGGCTTGGACAGCTGCCAGGCCGATATCTGCAAAATTTGGCAAGGAGTCACTAACCAATTAAGCGAAGTACCGTAATTGTCTCCTGCAAACTCCACTCCCCTTTCGCTCCTCTTCTATTTCCTCTGGGAGGGGCCATTCACGGTCCACCTGTGGCCTTACTCCAAAGTGGACCCTTGTTCCTTAGCTGTTCCATTCGTCTGGCAACTCTGTGCATGCGCACCCTGGGAACAGGCTCCAGCTCTTCTTCTGCCTCACTGATGTCTGACTCTGAAGGCAGCTGATAACTGGCATACGGCTATGGCCCCCTCTCTGCCTCCGACACAGAGCCCTTATCAGAGCCTTCCCCAGACTCCAGGACTGGCCCATCTTCCTCCCCAACCTCCTCACTGTCCGAATCTGCTGCCAGCTCTGCTGGCCACTGGTGGGCCACAACAATCCCTGCAGGGAACCGTTCAGTCATTAAGCAAATCAGGAATGGTTCGGTAATTTTCCAGAAGGAAAATCTTCCAGCCCAGGAAATCGTTTATAATGTTACAGAAGGAAGCGAAAGGCAGGGAGTCCTCAACCTACGACCGTAATGGAACCCATAGTTTAGGCTGCAAAGTGAGAGATTCGGCAAGGGGGTTTCACTTTTTTTTAATGCAAAGGCAAAACGCACCAAGTTTAATACCAGACTTACCTAAATCGATGAGAATTGCGTGCTGCTGGGAAGTCAGCTGTTTTAACAGTTCTTTGTAAGGCGTTTCCTTTGGCGGATGCTTATTTGGAAATGGGTGCTTGACTTGGTGCAGCTCTGCTAAAAACTTCCATATCTCTCCCCTCTGCTGCCGAGGAACTCCTTTTCAAAAGATCGTAAGAGGGGAAAAAAAGAAAGAATATGGATTCAAGTTCTGTTAAGATAGAGCCTGTTGTGCCTTAAACTGCTTCTACAGTACAGTACAGTGGAGTTTCGATGGTAACGGCTTCACAGTTCTTCACCAGGGGGATCCCTCTGGTAAGGGGGATTGGGATAAATAAATACCCGGGCAACGCCGGGTTAGCAGCTAGTATTCTTATAAACAGTTACTGCATCTGTTTAAAAAGATAACAATACACTTTCCAAGGTGCCAATATATTTGCATGCCTCAGGAATTAGATACCCTCACCTTTCTCAACAGCAGAGTGTATTTTTTCCATGTCAAACTTGATCTTTGACCTTCCTGGCAGGTTCAGCATTTTATCCCAGGCGGACATCACTTCTTTGAGACACGGGGTGATTTCTTCGTAATCAAGCTTCAGGCGCTTATTTAGCAGATCATTTTCAGAAGCTAGGAGAGAGAAAAAGGCAGATAGGTTAAAGGCAGGCGCACCGGTGAAAGGCCACCAACACATTTCCTGCAAATGTCTGTCTGTTTGTCCGTCCATCCATCTATATATCTAGTTATCCATCCATCCATCCATCCATCCATCCATGTATCAATCAAGTTTATATAGCCACCCATTACATGGAAACCAACTATCATCTGTCTACTTCTCTGTCGGTCTGTCTATCTAGTTATCCATCCATCCATCCATCCATCCATCCATCCATCCATCCATCCAATTCATATAGCCACCCATGACATGGAAACCAACTATCATCTGTCTATTTCTCTGTCTGTCCATCCATCCGTCCATCCATCCATCCATCCATCCATCCATCCATCCATCTTCTATCTATATTTATTATCTATCTTATCCATCCATCCATCCATCCATCCATCCATCCATCCATCCATCCATCCATCCAATTCATATAGCCACCCATGGCATGGAAACCAACTATCATCTGTCTACTCTCTCTCTCTCCGTCCGTCCATCATCTATCTATCTATCTATCTATCTATCTATCTATCTATCTATCTATCTATCTATCTATCTATCTATCATCTATCTATCTATCTATCTATCTATCATCTATCTATCTATCTATCTATCTATCATCTATCTATCTATCTATCTATCTATCTATCTATCTATCTATCTATCTATCTATCATCTATAAAATTCATATAGCCACCCATGACATGGAAACCAACTAGCATCTGTCTACTTCTCTGTCTGTCCGTCCATCCGTCCGTCCGTCCATCCATCCATCTATCAAATTCATATAGCCACCCATGACATGGAAACCAACTAGCATCTGTCTATTTCTCTGTCTGTCTGCCTCTCTATCATATCTATCTACGTACCCATCTACTTATCATCTCTCTCTCTCTCTCTCTCTCTCTCTCTCTCTCTCTCTCTCACACACACACACACACACACACACACACACACACACACACACTCTCTCTCTCTCTCTCTCTCACTCTCTCTCATCTAATTTATACAGCCACTATATAATTTATAAAGCAACTCTGGGTGGCATACAACAATTCAGTAAAGCAGGCATGATGTACAACCATTTTATAATCATTATTAAACGCACTGATGAACAGTGGCAACAATCAACCAAAGGAACAGAAGGTGCCTTTGGAAGTTGTGGCAGCTTCATCGTTGGAGGCTTTCAAGAAGAGGCTGGGCTGCCGTTTGTCAGAAATGTTGTAGGTTCAAAGGAGATAAAGTCTGAGTTTCCTTATCAGCCCTTCCAGGAACAAGACTTAAAAGCTGTCATTTATCAAATAAAGGAAGCGTCCATCAAGATAAAATAAACTCCGTTTATATATATAGGGGTAAAGTACTGAGGATTATGAAGCACAGCACGCAATGCATAACACACTATCTTTCAGCAACCTCTTTCGTGCCTTTGGTACAAATATCAAAAATATAGAATTTTTCCAGAGAGATTGGGTATTTTACCTTGCAGTTTCTGGTTTTCCTTTTCCATCCTAAGGAGGAGGATCTGCTGGAGGATAGCTTTTTGCCAAAGTTCCCTCAACTCTTTGGATGTCTTTTTCCTGTCTTCTTTGGCTGCTCCGAAAGGACCGTCTTCACAAACTGGCTGTAACGGTGATCTAGGGACCAATTCTGCCAGTTCGGAATAATCTTATTCGACAAAAAGAGGGGAAGAAATTCTATTTTTAAAACAAAATTGAAGATTTGTCTGCATTCCTAAGATCCGTGATGGCGAACCTATGGCAGGTGTGCCCCTGGTGACACATGGAGCCATTTCATATATATAGTTTGCAGTTTATTAGGATTTGTGTGCCGCCCACTCTTGAGAGACTCAGGGCGGCTTACAGATAAAGCAGGAAGGGGGAACATATAAAAATTAAAAAGAACAGACATTAAAATTCCACAACATTCATATAGCTTAGAATGGGGCTGGATAAATCAACAGCCCCAGGCCTGCCGGAACAGCCAGGTCTTAATCGCTTTGCGGAAGGCCGGAAGAGTAGTAAGGGTCCGGATCTCCACGGGGAGATCATTCCATATGTGTGTGTGTGTGTGTGTGTGTGTGTGTTTAGTGTCTCTTGCGATGAGCCGATAGTCAGAGAAAGGAAGCAGTATGCCTCCTCCCATATTTGGGCATACCAGGGGTTGTGACACTAAATACATACCTATTTCCCTGGCTCAGCTGATAAAGGAGGAAAACCTTGTGGCTTAGTGGTTAACACATCTGCCTAAGATGCAATACAGCACAGGTTCTAATCCCAGTAAGGGTATGGCTAGCTGATGAGAGCTAAATAGCTTGAATGAGATCTATACTAGTCTCCCTTTATTTATTTATCAGCACACACACACACACACACACACACACACACACACACACACACAAGGTTTTGTCGGGACAAGGAGTTTGCTTCAGGCTCTTGGGAAGCCTCGGTCAGAACACATTCATGAAACCTTCCCTTTAACTACAGATGGATTTTACCTTCATGCCAACTGGGAGAGTCACATCCTTTTTGGGGTGTCGCCACTCTTAAAAATATCTGCTGCCTCCAGGAATGTCGTCGAACCTTCACCGGGGTCTCGGGGACCATATCTGCTTCCCTCGACTTGGATTGGTTATCTCTAAAATCAGAAGTCACAGGATTTATTTCTTTTAGCTACCGTTGCAAGACATGTTTTTTTCCCCCCGGATCGTCTAAAAGAGTCTCAATGGCAAATTTAAGTAGAAAAAAGAAAATTACACAGCTTAGTTCTTTAAACAATGAGCTCCTTGACAGAAATAACCCAACGGAGGGTGTTTTGAATTGTCAAAAATATTCAGAAATAACCTTATCTTGCTGCTCGCAGTTAAAACTTTTTAATTAGTTGATCAAAGTATAAAATAGAAAGGAAAAAACCTTGGAAAAGTCAGAAGAGAGGAAGGGAAAAAGAAGGGGTATAGTGTAATGGGAGTGGGAAAAAAGGGAAAAGGCACCAACCTCTGATTCTGTTTGACACGGTCAAAGGTAACAACATAACAACCACAACTTTTTTTGCTTTTACACAGCAATATGTAAAAGCCACTTCTATAACAATAAGCCTGTCTAATTTACAAAGAGAGAATCAAAGTTTCATCTATATTTTTTTTCCTCATGGCAAACACAAAATCCGGAAGCAATTAAAATATAATCTCTTATTTGGATTAAAAAAAGGATTTTAACCCTCTCAACTTCCCGTGCTGAGGGAAAGAATATATGGTTCATTCTCCTATTTTTCAAATCTAGTCCATAATGTTTTACCAACTCTCTTGCTGCTTATAGAAACCGTGACGCAGAGATGTGTGTTTGTGCAAAGGCTTTGTGCACTGCCGCGTGGATATTTTGAGAAATAAGTCTCTGAAAATGGCATCGTGATATGTCATGTGACGGCAACCTGATGCGGCAAGTTTGACACCAGTGGTCTAGTCAATTAAGAGTTAATGAATTCAAGACGGGTTTGGCTAAGCCCTTTGTGACTACTAGAGATTCTAGGCCGATTGCTCTTTTGACTCCACCCTAGGCTCTGCCACTCCTTTTCCTACAGTATCTGGGGCTTTTTTTAAAGCAAGAAGAGAGTTGAAACCAGACATAGTTCTTGCAGCAGAGTATTCCGAAGCGTGGAAGTCATTATTAAGAAGGCTTGGTGCTTGGTCTCTTCCCCATGGACCTCCCATGCCTTCTTCATGACTAGATAAGTAGACAGAGGTGGGTTGCTCCTGGTTCGGCCTGCTTTGGCCAAACCGATAGTGGCGGTGGTGAGAGGCTCCACCCACCCTCCCGGACACTGCTGCGCATGCCAGTGGTGGGTTCCAGATCCAGATGCAACTGGTACGGTGCAATGGGGCAGGGTGTCCATCACATGAACGTGCGCATGTATACTTACCGCTCGTGACGCTCCGTGATGCCTCCGCAACGCATCAGCTGCTCGGTGGAGCGTCGCACAGGTGCCGTACGCTCCATGGGCGTGCGTGGAAGCACCGAACAGCTCAAATACAGGTAAGGAGCATGGGTAGGTGGGTGGGTCCTCTGGAGCACCATACCGGAACAGTAACTAGTGCTCCCAGCAGGCACTGGTACACCCGTACCGGGGCGTACCAGTCATATCCTACCACTGGTGCATGAGCAGAACATTGCGTGCGCGAGCAAACCGGTAATAAAGTGGTAATAAAGTAGAGTCATGCTTGGCAAGATGCCATACTGTATAGAGCTTTGTAGAGGATAACCAGAATTTTGAAAATGCTAAAAATGATCAGATATATGTCCCAAAGATCCTTTTTTTCAACAGGCAACTAGACTTTCTAGTTTTTCTTTCTAGTCATTTGCGTCCTTTCAGAGCTGCTAAATTGCACAAGAGACTCTCTCCTAACAAGAGCCGCAGCGGAGGGAAGCAGTCGCTGGCCTGGAGAGCAGAGATAGAGCAAAGCAGGCCCTGATAGGCTGCTCGGTTGACCCTCACCACATAGCGGAAGCCACACATGCGCCACGCACTCGCATTTTCGGCGGACCAGTTGTTTAATGGGCTGGATCCCACCCCTGTCCACCACCTACCTGGTGGACTTCCTAAAGTCAGAGGTGACATTCTCATCTACAGGAGCCAGGAATTTTAAGAAATTTGGTACGGAAGAAGAGGAGCGAAGTTTTTCCTGGAGAGAGGAACGGTAGGAGGTGCTGAGCGTCGTTGAAAAGGGCGGCTCAGAACGGGAGAGGTTTAGGGTGCGCGGGGAAAACGCAGACACGGAAAGAGAGAACAACACAAAACGAGAAAGGAATAAGCAACAAATTAGGGGAAAAAATGCAATAGGAATGAAAACAAAGCAAAGGCTAAGATTTCCAGCTGTATAATTTATTTTAGATAACTGGTTGGAGGCTCATTCCATTTTCAGGAAAGGCCGTGCGACCCCATATCTGCCATTTTATTTAGACAGTGTGTTATAAACAGTGAAGATAAAGGTAAAGGTTCCCCTCGCACATATGCGCTAGTCGTTCCTGACTCTAGGGGGTCGTGCTAATCTCCATTTCAAAGCCCAAGAGCCAGCGCTGTCCGAAGACGTCTCCATGGTCATGTGGCCGGTATGACTAAATACCGAAGGTGCATGGAATGCTGTTCCCTTCCCACCAAAGGTGGTTCCTATTTTTCTACTTGCATTTGTTTTTACATGCTTTCGAACTGCTAGGTTGGCAGAACCTGGGACAAGTCACGGGAGCTCACTCCGTTACGCGGCACTAGGGATTCGAACCACCAAACTGCCGACTTTCTGATTGACAAGCTCAGCGTCTTAGCCGCTGAGTCAGCGCATCCCATGATGTGACACATATTACGTGAATCAATAAGAGTTCGTTTGGACTGTGGTTTCATATAGGTGCAATCAATGAGAATAATTTTGTGACTGGCTGAACTTACGCTTATTTCAACACGAGACTTTGACTAAGTTGCACCAAATTTTATTTTATTTCTTCCTAGATTTACATGTAATTAATTAGTTAACTCATAATAAGAGCTACACCACAGTAGCAAGAGAAGGGCTATTTTTCCAAGATCCCGGAAATTGTTGACTTATTTCGGTTTAATTCATGACTTCCCTTTGCAAGGTACCAGATGCCTTCGGTGAAAATCGTTATGAAGCGATGCACTGCCAAACTCTCTCTCTCTCTCTCTCTCTCTCTCTCTCTCTCTCTCCCTCCCTCCCTCCCCCCTCTCTGTCTCTCCCTCTCCCCTTCCTCTCTCCCTCTCCCCCTCCTCTCCCCCTCTTCCCTCCCTTCTCTCTCTCTTCCTCCTCTCCCTCCCCCTTTCCCTATCTCTCTTCCTCCCTCCCCATCTCTCTCTCTCTTCCCCTCTTCCTCCCTCCCCCTCTCTCTGTCTCCTTCCCTCCCTGTCCCTCTTCCTCCCTCCCTCCCTCCCTCTCTCCTCACCTCTTCTGCACGACCTGCCTGCCTTGTTCTCCGCTTGAACTATGCCTGAGGCGCTTGAAGAAATTGGGTGAGGAGGTTGAGGATGGAAGTCGAGCTGGAGGAGGCAGGGCAGCAGCTGGTGATGCCTGGCTGGCAGAAGGCTTAGAGCTGCTGGCAGCCCTGGTCAGGCTTTACAAGGGGAAGGGAGGGAGGGAAGGATGGGGAAGGAAGGCGAGGTGAGGCGAGGAAAGGGAAGAGGAAGAAAGGAAAGAAGGAAGGAAAACAAGGAGAGACAAGGGAAGGCAAGAGAGGAGAGAAGAGAGAGGAGGAAAGGAGAGGAGAGATGGAAAATGGAAGGAAGGAAGGAAGGAAAGGGTGAAAAAGAAGGAAGGAAGGAAGGAAGGAAGGCAGGCAGGAAGGAAAGGTAAGGCAACAGAGGAGAGGGGAAGGTAAAGGAAAGATGAGATGGAGAATAGATGGATGAAAGGAAGGAGAGGGTGAAAAAGAAGGAAGGAGAGGGAGGTGAAACGGATGAATGGGTGGAAGAAGGAAGGTCAAATAAAGTATAAGCATACAGAAAGGCTGAAAGTAAAAATAAAGATAGGACTCAAGCACTTGAATTAATTATTAAAGAGTTTAATTATGCACAGGAAGTGGCATCAAGAAGCGCATTAAAGTCCTTTTACTGAAATGTGCTGCTTCTTCTACCTTAGCCCCTCACGGATCTACTGATCATGAATGATGATGATGATGATGATAATGATGATGATGATGATGTCAGAATGAAGACCGAGTAGACTGAATACATTCATGCCAGGAGCAAGTATTGCTGCTTAGAGCTTTAATGCTTTAAAAAATGCTTTTAATGCTGTTTTCCAGTGACATATAACAACAGCGCCGAGACCAGTTTCTTTCCAACACTACGATCTACCAATGCTGCACATCAAAGGGTGCGTGCTGAACATGCTGTTAGTAGAGTTCAAGAGGCAACCCCAGAGGGTGTGGGAGGTGCAGGGGAAGGAAGTCCAAAATTAGCTGGCAACCTGCGAGGTTGTCCCAGAGTTGTGCTTTTTTTTCAAGAGGCAACAGGACTTTCTGATATTTTTCTTTTGAAGACATCCAAGAAACTCCCTCAGCCCCGACTGAAGAAGCTTCCTTTCCCCACCATCCAGTCAGAGCTGAAGAAGCTTCTTGGATGAGAAGCGAAACGTCTTCAACGAAAAACCAGAAAGTCCAGTTGCCTCTTGAAAAAGCACTTTTGGGATTCTGTTCTGTTCTGTTTTGTTCTGTTTGGTCCTCTCCTCTCCTCTCCTATTTCATCATTCCATTATTCTATTCTTATTCTTATTCTTATTCTAGTCTATTCTATTCCTACCCTAATTCTTCATTCTATTGTATTCTATTCTATTCTACTCCACTCTACATCTACTCTACTCTATCCTAATTCTTCATTCCATTATTCTATTCTATTCTATACTTATTCTATTCTATTCCTATCCTAATTCTTCATTCCATTCTATTCCATTCCACTCCACTCCTACCCTACCCTATCCTAATTCTTCAATCCATTATTCTATTCTGTTCTGTTCTTATTCTATTCCTATCCTAATTCTTCATTCCATTATTCTATTCTATTCTGTTCTATTGTTATTCTATTCCTATCCTAATTCTTCATTCCATTCTATTCCATTCCACTCCATTCCTACCCTACCCTATCCTAATTCTTCATTCCATTATTCTATTCTATTCTATTCTGTTCCTATTCTGTTCTATTCTATTCTATTCCTATCCTAATTCTTCATTCCATTATTCTATTCTGTTCTATTCTTATTCTATTCTATTCCTATCCTAATTCTTCATTCCATTATTCTATTCTATACTTATTCTATTCTATTCCTATCCTAATTCTTCATTCCATTCTATTCCATTCCACTCCATTCCTACCCTACCCTATCCTAATTCTTCAATCCATTATTCTATTCTATTCTATTCTGTTCTTATTCTATTCTGTTCTATTCTATTCTATTCCTATCCTAATTCTTCATTCCATTATTCTATTCTGTTCTATTCTTATTCTATTCCTATCCCAATTCTTCATTCCATAATTCTATTCTATTCTGTTCCGTTCCATTCTGCCTTCTGTTCTAGTCCAGTCTAGTCTACTCTCATCTCTTTTCTGAGAAAAATAGAGGCCCTTGCCACAAAGCCATGACGCAGTGACATTGAGTTGTGGCATGTTTGTTTAACCAGAGTTCTTCATCTGTTAATAGAACGTACATGAAGTTCAAATGGCGTTTGAAGGTCTCCCTCAAACCCGACCTATTTTCTCTCACCGTTCCTAGTCTGGAAAGTTGGAAACAAACCATCCAGCCCATGAACGGGAGAGCTTTCGAGAATCTTAAAGAAAGCAAACCAAAAGGCAACAACCTTCGCCTTTATGCTGGGACCTGAAACCAAAGCAAAAATCAACTTCACGTCCAAAATTAGAAGCTTGCTTGTCTAACCTCTAAGAAGCTGCCATCAAAGGCTAACCAACTCTGACTGAACAAGCCCTGTCTAGTTGGAAATACCGTTGTGATAAACCTGATAAGAAACCAGGTTGAAAAAGAGGACAACGGATCATCGTTGTTTCAGAATTCTCACATTCCTCTTTTCATTTCCTTTTTTTTTTTTTTTTGCCGGTAACAATTCAATAGCAATAGCAATAGCAGTTAGACTTATATACCGCTTCATAGGGCTTTCAGCCCTCTCTAAGCGGTTTACAGAGTCAGCGTATTGCCCCCAACAACAATCCGGCTCCTCATTTCACCCACCTCGGAAGGATGGAAGGCTGAGTCAACCCTGAGCCGGTGAGATTAGAACCGCTGAACTGCAGATAACAGTCAGCTGAAGTGGCCTGCAGTACTGCACCCTAATCACTGCGCCACCTCGGCTCTTACGATCCCAGGCATCTCTCTCTTTTTTTGTATTATTACGTTTAGGCGAGAAATAAAATTCGCCTGGGCTTGCATCCAATTTTGCAGTATTTCCAGAAAAGTCACAGGTTACAGGCAGTCCTCAAGTCATAACAGTTTGTTTACTGACCATTTGAAGTTGCAACGGCACTAAAAAAAGTAGCTGATGACCGTTTTCCACACTTACGGCTGTTGCAGCATCCCCGTGGCCATGTGATCAGAATTCAGACGTTTGGCCACTGGCATGTACCGTATTTTTCTTTTTTTTGTGGCAACCCCTTAGTTATAGGAACATTGCTATCGTGTCACCTCTGGTCCCTCTTTTCATTAAATGAGACATATCCAATTGGAATATTCTCCTTTATGGATATCCAATGCTAGCAATTTTTCTTCATATACTGCACTGTATCCTCCATGCTCCTAATCATTTTTATTGCTCTTTCTAGAGTCTCAACCTTTTTTATATTGTGAGACCAAATAACATATACTAATGAGTAGGATTCATGGTGGAGTCAAGAAAAGAATCAGCCGGGAGTCCTTAAATACTCATAAAGGGTGTAAGTCCAACCTTCTCTTCAATTCCATTAGCTCTTATCTAGAACCAATCTAATGCTGACTGTTGTATATAGATATGAGTAATCAATCATCTTAATCACCATCCTATGTCCAACATCACAAAAGATGGATGCCTGTTCCCTCACCCAATGAATAGTTAATAAGGATAATGAATTCTATCTATCTATCTGTCTGTCTGTCTGTCTATCTATTTATCTATCATCTATCTATCTAAAACTATCTGTCTCTGTCTGTCTGTCTGTCTGTCTATCTATCTATCATCTATCTATCTATCTATCATCTATCAAACTATATTTATATCTATCTATCTATCTATCTATCAATCTAAAACTATCTATCTGTCTGTCTGTCTATATCTATCTATCCATCCATCCATCCATCCATCCATCTATAAAACAAACTATCCATCCATCCATCCATCCATCCATCCATCCATCCATCCATCCATCCATCATCTATCTATCTATCATCTATCTATCTATCTATCTATCTATCTATCTATCTATCTATCTATCTATCTATCTATCTAAAACTATCTATCTATCTATATCTATCTAACTATATATCTATGTATATTTATATCTATCTACCTCTATGTTTAACTATATTTATATCTATCTATCTATCAAACTATCTATCTATATCTATCTATCAAACTATCTATCTATCTATCTATCTATCTATCTATCTATCTATCTATCTATCTATCTACCTACCTACCTACCTACCTACCTACCTACCTACCTACCTACCTACCTACCTACCTACCTATCATCTATCTATCTATCTTCTATCTATAGCATAACTCTGGAACGCCTCAAGCAATTTCAACCTAACTTGGTACTCAGATGACTTACCCTCTGGAAACAAATACTGTGGAGGTAAGACACCCCTAACACCCTTCGGGGTGTGTATTCTGTTAAGATACAGCCGGTTGTGCCTTAAAATGGCTTCTACTATACGGGGCTGTGGAGGTGCCATGGTAATGGCTTCACAGTACTCCACAAGGGGGCTCCCTCTGGTAAAACCCAACATTAGAACTTGCGGCGACATTCACGAAAGGAGGGTTGGGATAAATAGATACCCGGGCAGCGCTGGGTTATCAGTTAGTCATTAATAAAGATGGCTTAGAAGTTGCACTCATAAAGCACATTCCCATGGAAAGCAGATGCTGTTACATCATCTCAATGTTTCCAACCATGCTGCAGTCATGACAAAGAATGAATCCCAAGGACCTTCTCTGTTGCCCAAGGTGGACAATCATACCTGTAAACATTTCCTCCCCATGCCTCTCCCTTCCCATGCTAGAATCTTACTTTTGCTGGTTTGGAGTCTCTGTGGTCATGGAATGATATCTCAGAAGTTTCCTTTGTGAAACAGACGGAGAGGTTTCGACCGTGTCAAACGACTCCTGGGTTTCCAACGGGACGTGGGTCAGGGTGTTAGCTCGCCTTCTGAAGGCCTGGTAGGCAGACTGGGCAGGATGTTCTTCTGATGGTTCATCGGATGTGGTCGAGAGAAGGTCAAGATTGTCCACCGACCCGTTTGGTTTCAGAGGGCTGTCCAGGGGGAAATGGTTTTCCTGGTCGCCGACAGATGTTTCCTGTCGAACAATGCAAAACTGTGAACGATCCAATCAGCACAACTCCAAATCAAAAGTTTCGTTTCTGTCCACCTCGAGCATAAAGTGCAGAAGTGGTTTCCAAGTGGGCGTGTTCTTTTCTTTGATTAAAGCAGTCAATATAGTCATCTCTAGAGCCGAGGTGGCGCAGTGGTTAGGGTGCAGTACTGCAGGCCACTTCAGCTGACTGCTATCTGCAGTTCGGTGGTTCAAATCTCACCGGCTCAAGGTTGACTCAGCCTTCCATCCTTCCGAGGTGGGTGAAATGAGGACCCAGACTGTGGGGGCGATATGCTGACTCTGTAAACCGCTCAGAGAGGGCTGAAAGCCCTATGAAGCGGTATATAAGTCTAACTGCTATTGCTATTGCTATCTCTGTTCTACAGAGGAATTATTGAGTCTATCATCCGCACCTCTGTATGTCTAGTTTGGCTCTGCAACCAAACAGGACAGACACAGACTTCAACGGATAATTAGAACTGCAGAAAAAACAATCTGCTACCAACCTGCCTTCCGTTGAAGAGCTGGACACTGCATGAGTGAAAAAGAGGGTTGAGAAAATATGTAGAAACCCCTTGCATCCTGGACATAAATTGTTTCAATTCTCTTGCCTATTAGTATTGAGTAATTATTCAGATGTACTCTGTTTCCCCAAAAATAAGACCTCCCCGGATAATAAGCCCAATCGGGCTTTTGAGTGCATGCGCTCAGATAAGCCCTCCCCCCAAAATAAGCCCTCCCAGAAAATATTGCAACACAGCAGCAGCCATGAGTCTCGCAGCCTCCTGCACCTCAAAAATAATAAGACCTCCCTGAAAATAAGGCCAAGCGCTTATTTCGGGGTGGGGGTCAAAAGATCTTATTTTGGGGAAACAATGTAAGTAGATTGGTCTATTTTCCAAGCTTAGCAGCACATTTAGGATCAAATGATTTCGACCTTGAAAAATAAAATATCGTTTATCAGAGGCTAAACGTTTTAGGAAAGAAAACTGTTAAGGTGAACTATTCCATTGCTTGTGTTGGTTTTTGCAACGTACAATTCACTTACTTTACTTATAGTACTGAGCGTGCTGGATAAGGAGCTATCCAAATCGATGCTTCCGGAAGCTTCCTGCAGGCTCTTACTTTTATTTCCCTGCCAAGAAAACCCTCGTGTTATTATATGCATTTAAAATATATAAAGCTATACAGTATGTATATAAAGAAGCATGAAAATTCATATAAAAGGCATTCCTTGGAATGTATAAATGGTTAAATTTAATGATTCTAGCTGTGGTGTGATCGTTATTAAGTTTAGTTTTGGGGATCAGCTAAGAATAGGCGCATAGGTAGTCCTCGTCTTATGACCACAACGGGGTCCAAAACTTCCACTGCGAAGAAAGACAGCTGTTTAGTGAGTTTTGCCCCATTTCACTAGCTTTCTTGACCATGGTTGTTAAGTGAATCACTGCAGTTGACAAGGTACTAAACCGGTTGTTAAGCAAACCTGGCTTCCCCATGGATTTGCTCATCAGAAGGTCACAAAACGGGATCACATGACTTCGGGACAGAGCAACGGACATAAATAGGATCATCACCTGAACATGAAGATGCTGTGACGGTGTGAAAAACAATCCTAAGTCACTTTTTTTCATGGCCGTTGTTAACTTTGAATGGTCACTAAATGAACTTTTGTAAGGACTAGCTGTACCCTACTTGCATCTCCCCCCCCCCTTCTTGACACTTGATTAATCAGTCTGAAATATTGAAAATAACCAAATATTTGTATTGCGGCCCGCCAGTAGCCAGCGAAACAAGTGGCACACTCAGACAGTGAGGAGCTTGGGGAGGAACATGGGCCAGTCCTGGAGGCTGGGGAAGGCTCTGATGAGGGCTCTGTGTCGGAGGCAGAGAGGGGGCCAGGGCCGTCCGACAGTTATCAGCTGCCTTCGGAGTCGGAGATCAGTGGAGCAGAAGAACAGCTGGAGCCTGTTCCCAGTGTGCGCATGCGCAGAGCTGCCAGGAGAAGGGAACAGCTAAGGAACAACTCGGGAGTAAAGCCACAGGTGGACGGTGAATGGCCCCTCCCGTAGGGAATAAAGAGGAACGAAGGCGGAGAGGAGTTTGCAGGAGACCATGAGTTCAATTCATTCGGGTGAAGATCTGTTCCTGACTCCTTGCCAAGTAATTGCTGCTACAGCATGGCGTTTAGAAGATATCGGCCTGGCAGCTCTCCAAGCCAGATAAATGTCTGTAGCTGTGAAATCTCTTGAAAGACTGTTGGCTGGGACTTTGCTGGAAAGGAATTCACTTTATAAACTAAATAAAAGGGGTTTTATAGGGACGAGGAGTCGGCTTCGTGCTTTTCCGAAGCCTAGGTCAAGAACAATTTGTCTAAATTCCCATTAAAAGAGTGGGCTGTGTATTCGCCAATGGATACTCGTAAATAATGTTATTCATGGTTTCCATCGTTTTAAATACATACCCAGGTGTTGTGGCCCAGCAGGAGCCGTTGGAGCTGCCACCAGACTCTGATAGCGAGGGGCCCTATGAGTCGGCTCTGGAGGATGTGGAGGACCCTGGACAGGGTTCTGACTCCGAGCAGGGCGCAGAGAGGCTGGTGGGCCACCAGGAGGCGCCTGAGCCTTGGACCAGTGGGGAGGAGACAAGGGAGTGTGATCCGTATGTCAGCAGTGGGGAGGAGCCAAGAGAGTTGTTCCTAGATGCCCGGCACCAGAGAGCTAATAGGCGTAAGGAATAATTATGCAATTACAGGAGGTAATTGCACTCAGCTAGTGGTCATTAGGCTCCTCTCCAGGCTTTAAAAGGACTGCTTGTGCGCAGGCCACTTTTGCAGAAGTCAATGCAGGAACTAATGTCGGAGAACATGATTGTGAGCTTGGCAGGCTGGATTGCTGCCACGGCTTATCTGTGCTGGATTGGTGCCCAAGCTTGTCTGTGCCGGTTTGCTGCCAAGGACCTGTCTGTCTGTTAATTAAATGCCATAACTTATCTTTGGCTCGGAGTGTCTGCTGGTGTGGGACGAGGGGGGTCAGAACACCCAGGTGTGTGTTTAGTGGTTTGGTTTTAAATATAGTTGTTTGTTTTTAGTGCAAAAATACATCTTTCATGACTTGGAAAGTTCAACCCCCAACGCAGCAACAGTAAGTCGAGAGACTTACGCGGGATAAAATATTTTCCAAGGATTCCGTCAGCGACCTCTTCGCTTTGCTCGTCAGCACATCCAGCTTGAATCGAGTTGTGCTGTTGGGCAATTCGTTTCCCACGGCTTCTGCAGAGGACTGCCCGGCCTAAGAGGTTAAGATAACAAATGCATTTGAAAAAAGAAAAGAAAGATAAATCAACAGGAACCACTTCAAAAAAGTAATAACAAAAGTGTTCACTCCCAGGAGACATTTTTGTAATAGAAAAACTACTCAAAAATGTAGAAGGCTTCTCCAGGCCCATAAAAATGCTAATGTACATTCTGGGTGATTGTCAAGTAGAAATGTTAATATCTCTTAGATTGTCTTAGATGTCGAATGTTTATTTTCTTAGCACGTAATTAACTAATTTAGCAGTAGCAATAGCAGTTAGACTTATATACCGCTTCATAGGGCTTTCAGCCCTCTCTAAGCGGCTTACAGAGTCAGCATATCGCCCCCAACAACAATCCGGGTTCTCATTTTACCCACCTTGGAAGGATGGAAGGCTGAGTCAACCCTGAGCCGGTGAGATTTGAACAGCCGAACTGCAGAACTGCAGTCAGCTGAAGTAGCCTGCAGTGCTGCATTTAACCACTGCGCCACCTCGGCTCTCTCCCTAATTTGGGATTGACGGAAAAGTCCTATAAATCTTATTAATAAATCATTGTTTAAAGGCGGTTATAAAGTTATAATATTGTGTGGGCCTGGAGAGGTGAGATAATCAGTAAATAACCTTTAGTTAACTACAATAATAACAATGAAATGTTAATGGACAATATTTAATGATACATACAGGTGTGTTACCGGGGGGGGGGGGGGAAATGCTTAGCTATCTTACTTAACCGAATTAATTTTAGAACATGTCATAAAGGTGTAATGATATTGGAGATCTATTGAAATTGCAAATGAACGCCAGTAGGTGGTTGTGTCTTCTAACATAAATGATTCTAGGTAAAAACATGTTTAAAAAATGATAACCAAATGAGAATTATGGTACAGGGATAGTAAAATACATAACTTTTCTTTCTTGACTTAAAATGTACAACATAATTCGAATGAAATATATGTAAGGACTGTGGAAGAAACGCACGGAATATATGTGTAACCAATCGATACGCTTTCAACAAGATGTAACTTAGTTGGATGATTGTACATGTATACTGCTATTTTTTTTCTTTTTTATGCATATTGAAATGGAATTATAAATACCATCAACACAAAAGGGAGTTTGCTCAGAAGCTGAAATACACCAAGTGAATTAGAGGAAGAGTGGGAAGCAGAGGAGAGAAGAAAGATAGGAAGAGAGGGACAGGAGAGAGGGTGAAGGGGGAAGATGAGGTGTATAAGGAGGAGTGGTAAGGAGAGAGAGGAGAAGGAGAAAGGAAGGGGAAGTAGACTAGAAAATGATAGAGGGAAGACAGGATGTAGAAGAGTGGGAAGCAGAGGAGAGAAGAAAGATAGGAAGAGAGGGATAGGAGAGAGGGTGAGGGGGGAAGATGAGGTGTATAAGGAGGAGTGGTAAAGGGAGAGAGGAGAAGGAGAAAGGAAGGGGAAGTGGAGTAGAAAATGATGGAGGGAAGACAGAATGAAGAAAGGGGGAGGAGAGAAGAGGAAGAAAGTGTCGGATAAGGTATAAATATGGTGTATGGAGAGCAGAAGAGCCAATAACTGGGTTTATTTTTTTTCCTTTGGTAGTTGATGTTAAGATGAATTGATGTAAGTACTTAATAATATAACTTGATATTGACTATGTAATAGTATACATGTGATTATATGCTATGAAAATGGAAAATAAAAACTTTTTATGATGAACAAGATGTAACGAAAGATGATTTTTTTTTCTTATTTTTCTTTCTTTAACTAAAACTATAAAAATTTTCTCAAAACAAAAAAAATGTAGAAAACTTCAGAATATACTCCAGATACTTTAATTAGTCCCCAGTTTTCTGGGCAACTGTTTGGCACAGTTATACAATCAGCAGCAGCAGCATACAAAATTTAGAATGGGATGGGATGGGATGGCCAGATCCAACCCCTGGGCCTTGATTTTGACCAGGGGGTGGGCTTCAAAAATTTCAGCAACGGCTTCCCTGCCCAATTGCTGGGTGGGCGTGGCCATGTGGGTGTGGCCTAGTCAGCCTCCTGCATCATGGTGGACGCAGTGATGGATTCCGTATCCTGTCGCAACCAGTACACACTACCACGCGCACCACTACTCTGTGACGCTCCAGCTACTTGGTGGAGTGTCGCGCAGGCACCGTACGCTGAGTGCACATGCGCAAAAGGCCCAGTTGGGTTAAATACTGGTAAGGAGGGCGGACAGGTGGGTGGGCCCGCTGAAGCACCGTACTGGAACGGTACCTGGTGCTCCCAGCAAGCACCAGTCCACTCGTACCGGGGTGTACCGGCTACAACCTACTACTGGGTGGGTGGGGGCATTTTCGCCTTCCCCAGGCTCTGGAGGCTTTCCTCGAGCCACTGGGAGGGTGAAAACGGACTCTCCCAGGCTTCGGAGGCCCGCTGAAGCTTCCGGGAGGTCCGCTTTTTCCCCTCCTGGAGTCTCCACGCGGGCCCTAAACTTACCTCGTATCCAAAACGGGCCGTGTGCAGACACCTAGGACGAAGGAGGGGCGGGGTGGGAGGGGCCAGCCAGGGGTGGGATTTGGAGGTTCTCCGAACCGGCCATAACGTTAGCTACGGGTTCTCCCTAACCCAGACGAACCTGTAGCAGCCGACCCCCGAGTTTGACCCCCTGCCCTATAGCAAGATCGTTGGTGTACAGCAATTTTCAAACATCTATTTCCCCAAAAGTTGCAGCCTGTTTTTTTTTTTTAAACAGTCCTGCTCTCCTACGCGATTGCTGTTAGAAAAGAGCATTTCCTCCATCCGTCTTTCAAAACAAATATCGGAAAAAGGAAATTGCAGACCTGTTTCACTTCCCCGAGGTGGACGTGATCTTTCTGTTTTTCTTCGTAGATGTTTCTCAGGATAGAAATGATCAGTTCATTCTCCTTCTGTTCATTCCTTGGCCTTATTTTCTACAAAAAAAAAAAAAAAAAGAGGAGAGCTTAATCCTTTTAGCTCAATGCATCGCCAAATTGCTGCAAACACAGGTAGGCCCAGACTTACGACAGTTCATTTAGTGACCATTCAACGTTACGCTGAGAAAGCACCGAAAAAGGGATCAGTCCTGCAGTCTGGGAAAGGTTCGAATGAGGGCTCTGCGTTGGAGGTAGAGATGTGGCCAGGGCCATCTGACAGTTATCAGCTGCCTTCAGAGTCAGACATCAGTGAGGCAGAAGAACAGCTGGAGCCTGTTCCAAGTGTGCCCATGCACAGAGCTATCAGGAGAAGGGAACATTTAAGGAACAAGGGCCAACTCGGGAGTAAGGCTACAGGCGGACAATGAATGGCCCCTCTCAGAGGAGATAAAAGAGGAGCAAAAGGGGAGTGGAGTTTTCAGGAGACAATTAGCTTGCTTAAATAGTGTGAAAATTTGTTCGTGACTCTCAGAAACTCTTTGCCAAGTATTTTCTGGTACAGTGTTTGCGTTTGGAAGATATCAGCCTGGCAGCTCTCCAAGGCTGATAAGGTCTGTGCTTGTAAATTCACCCTTGAAAGACTGTTTGCCGGGACTTTGCTGGATGTGAAGAAGAGGAATTCACATTAGCTTAATAAAAAGGGGTTTTGTCGGGACAAGGACAGTGGAGGGATTCATCCAGTTCGCACCACTTCGGGAGAACCAGTTGTAAACTTTCTGAGCAGTTTGGGGAACTGGTTGTTGGAAGAAATAATTAGGGCAGAGAGCCAGTTATTAAATTATTTGAAACCCACCACTGGACGAGGAGTCTGCTTTGTGATTTTTTGTGAAGCCTAGGCCAGGATGTAATGTTGTTTAATCCCGGGCAAGCAATTTCCATTGATTTTAATGCAACTCCTGCTAAGAGGCACAGATTAGGAATGCAACTTGGAAAACGTATTTTTCCTCCCCAGAAAAATATATGCCGTCAGTTACCTGAACCTCCTCAAAGATGGCGGCTTGCTCCTGGTTATTCAGTGCTGTTAAATGTTTTTGCAGTTCCAACTTAGTTTTAGAAGGATGCACCCCTAACAAATAAATAGATCGACATTTCAAGTCAACATTTTGGCTCAAGACTCAATATTTAATTAGGGCATCTGTGGAACCTTGTCAGCAAGCCAACTCTGACCCCCACATAATTTACAGCCCAATTATGACCCTGATCACGCCTTTTGGAGAATATTTGGTCACCCCAAATTCACAAAGTAGAATGGTGGATGGATGAAACAATTTGCTCTTTGGTCTCGTGATGATAGCAGCCAATTAAGATTTACCTTTGTTTTGGCCCCAAGACCTCCTTATCTATACAACCACCTTCTTCTTTTAAAGACCCCATAATCCCTGGAGTCTTGGGCAACTGAATGGAGCTGAGTGTTTATGGGCTGGATGCCATTCCCTGTCGCCAATGAGGAGTTTTGTTCGGCAGATCTATTCTCATTGTGCCCAGAGAGAGAAATATCTGCCTCTACCTGGGATCGAACTCACAGACTCCTGATAGTGAGGCAAGAGCTCTACCTCTAGGCCACCAGAACCCACTCATCCTTATCTATACCATGATTCAATTATATACACCCTAAAAATTAGGTTGTTTTTTTTTTTAAAAATCCTGTTGATCTATCTATCGGCTTACTCCCAAAGGTATCCAAGAAAACACACAGACAAACCTGGATAATTCTCACCTTCTATCTTTTCACAGAGTTTATGAAGAATTTGCATAGGACACCCATCGCAGAACTGCAGCTGAGTTTTGAAATTTTGATGGACGGCCGCCACACTGAAGGCCTGTTTCAAGGTCATCATGATCTCGTCCACCTAAAAGAGAGAGAGGGAGGCGGGAGAGAGAGGGAGAGAGATTGAGAGAGGAAGGATAGAAAGGATAGAGATAATGGATGGATGGATGGATGGATGGATGAGAGAAAATGGGAGGAATGGATGGATGGATGAATGGATGAATAGATGGATGATAGATGACAGATGAGGGGGAGAGAGAGAGGAGAGAGAGACAGAGGAGAGACGGGAAAGAGAGAGAGAAGAGAGAGGGGAGAGAAGAGAGGGGAGAGAGGAGAGAGAGAGAGGAGAGAGAGAGAGAAGAGAGAAGAGAGAGGAGAGAGAAGAGAGGAGAGAAAGAGAGAGAGGGAGAAGAGAGAGGAGAGAGAAGAGAGGAGAGAGAGAAAGAGAGAGATAGAAGAGAGAGTGGAGAGAGAAGAGAGAGAGAGATAGTGAAGAGAGAGAGGAGAGAGCGAGAGAGAAAGAGAGAGAGAAGAGAGAGAGAGGAGAGAAGAGTGGGGAGAGAGGAGAGAGGAGAGAGAGGAGAGAGAGGAGAGAGGAGATAAAAGAGAGAAGAGAGAGACAGTGAAAGGAGAGAGGGAGAGAGAAAGAGAGAGAAGAGAGAGAGAGGAGAGAAGAGTGGGGAGAGAGGAGAGAGGAGAGAGAGGAGAGAGAGGAGAGAGGAGATAAAAGAGAGAAGAGAGAGACAGTGAAAGGAGAGAGGGAGAGAGAAAGAGAGAGAAGAGAGAGAGAGGAGAGAAGAGTGGGGAGAGAGGAGAGAGGAGAGAGAGGGGAGAGAGAGGAGAGAGAGGAGATAAAAGAGAGAAGAGAGAGAGGAGAGAGAAGAGAGGAGAGAGAAGAGAGGAGAGAAAGGGAAGAGAGAGGAGAGAGGGAGAGAAGGAGAGCGGAGTTGGCCTTTTTTGCTGTTCTAGTCCTTTTGCCAACTTTTGAGCCATGATAGCAGAGATGGGTTCCTGCTGGTTCGGCCCGGTTCGACCAAACTGGTAGTTGTTTGGTGGCCTGCCATGTCCCTGAACCGGTTCTCCTACAGGGCTGCCATCTTTATTTTTGGTTCTGTGCATGTGCAGAACAATTGTAATTGCATACATTTATTTTTTTTTCTTTAACATTTTGCGCATGCGCAGACCTATTTCGTTGCGGAGGGCTGTCTGGTGTGTGTGCGAGCCAAGTGAGCATGCACAAAATTTTTGTGCTCACCGAACCGGCAGTAGCCCACCGGGAGCAACCCACCCCTGCATGGTAGCACAGTGGTTAGAATGCAGTATTGCAGGCTAATTTTGCCCTCTGCCAGTAGTTTGATCATAACTGGCTCAAAGGTGACTCAGCCTGCCATCCTTCCGAGGTCGGTAAAATGAGGACCCAAATGTCAACTCGCAAAGCATCCCTGGCCTGCTCTCGAGTTGCCACAGGCAAGGGGGATGGGAATCTGGCGAAGCAGCACAGCAGCCACAAACAGAAGCACATTCCAGGCATAGCTTTCTCAAGGCTGTCTCCCTGGTTACCCACAGCAGCCGGAGTAGCGTGATCTCTACAGCCCACTCTATAGCCCACGAAAGTGCTCCTTTGGAGAATGTGATTTATGACGCAACCTGGGGGAAGGGGGAAACAGGGTCATAGTTGGGCTGTAAATTACATGGGGCCAGAGTTGGCTTCACTTGGCTATGTGCTGACGTGAAGCTCTTGATAAATAACTGGATCTCTTTTGAAACTTGGCTTGAGATTCATGATTTAATGAGGGCATCTGTGGAACATTGACAGCAAGCCAGCTCTGACCCCATGTAATTTACAGCCCAATTATGACCCTGTTTGTATGACCACAATTGTTAGGGACAATATGCTGACTCTGTAAACTCTTTTAGAGACAGCTATAAAGCGGTATATAAGTCTCAGTGCTATTGCTATTTTCAAGTGCTTACCAGGGCTTCTTCTGCACACTGAAATACGTAACACACAAAATGGAATCCTCTGTTTTTGGAAGGCTCTCTGCAGATGAATCCAAAGTGATCCACGTGATGAATCCCCTGCAAGACCAATCGTTGCATCAAAATGTTTGTAGAGGAAGGGGTATAAACAGCTTTATGACTGTATGCAGGAAAACGGGAGGACTTCATTTGTAACGTCTGAATGTTGACTCATTCAAATTTCTCCTTGTTTCTAGGTTGAATCTCTCCTTGGTCAGTTTCCATCCATTATTCCTTGTCTGGCCTTCAGGGGCTTTGGAAAATAGCTTGACCCCCCTTCCTCCTCTCTGTGGCAGCCCCTCAAATATTGGAAGACTGATATCGTGTCTCCCCTGGTCCTTCTCTTCACTAGACCAGCCATGCCCAGTTCCTGCAACTGTTCTTCCTATGTTTGAGCCTCCAGTCCCCTCATCATCCTGGTTGCTCTTCTCTGCACTCTTTCTAGAGTCTCCACATCTTTTTTTATAGTGTGGTGACCAAATCTGGATGCGGTATTCCAGGTGTGCTCTTACTAAGGCTTTATAGAGTGGTGACTGACTCATATTTATGACGGTTGCAGCCTCCTGGGGGATCTCATGATCCCCTTTTGCGACCTTCTGACAAACAAAGTCAACTGGGAAGGCTGATTCACTTAACAACCGTGTTCCTAACAACTTCAGTGAAAGGCAAGAAAGGTCGTAGAATGGGGGAACATTCACTTAACAACTGCCCCCCTTAGCAACCTTGGGCTCAATTAGTAGTAACCTGTACTTACTATGTGGTTGCAAAACATGAAGTCAACAGCAAGGACATTGCTGGCAATGAAGAATAAGAGCTGAGGTGGCCCAGTGGTTAAATGCAGCACTGCAGGCTACTTCAGCTGACTGCAGTTCTGCAGTTTGGCTGTTCAAATCTCACCGGCTCAGGGTTGACTCAGCCTTCCATCCTTCCGAGGTGGGTGAAATGAGGACCCTAATTGTGGGGGTGATATGCTGACTCTGTAAACTGCTTAGAGAGGGCTGAAAGCCCTGTGAAGCGGTATATAAGTCTAACTGCTATTGCTATTGCTAATATCTTCAAGGGGTTTTGTAGAACAGTTTCATAAATCTTTATTCTAATATTCTTCAGTTTTAGCATCTCGTAAGTCTGAACTTCTTTACAGACAATAGTGCAGTGTTTCCTCAACTTTCGGTAATTCCCAGAATTCCCTAGCTAGCCAAAGGGATTCTGGAAGTTGAAGTCCACCCATCTTCACATGCCTATGAAGCCATCCAGGTCATGGATGGCCCAAAGGTGCTTTTTCAATTTTTCTTTGAAGATGTTTTGCTTCTCATCCAAGAAGCTTCTTCAGCTCTCCTTCAGAACTGAAGACGCTTCTTGGATGAGAAGCGAAAAGTCTTCGAAGAAAAACCAGAAAGTGCAGTTGATCCAACTTCCAAGTTGCTACGGTTGAGAAGGCCAGAATGGCGTTTCTGTAGAAAGATTTTTAATCGGCCCTCCCAGTTTTTTGTTATGTTTTATGTTTTTTCTTGAACAGCAGCTCTGGGATAAATCCGGTTTTAAGATGAAGGACTCTCCTGAAGTAACACAGATAATTTCTCACTGCGCTACCTTAAGAGAACGTTGTTCCCAAATCTTGTGGCAAAGCCTCCCAATGAAGAGGCCAATTGTGGCATCTATTGTGGCCCGCCAGCAGCCAGCAGAGCTGGCAGCAGAGTCAGACAGTGAGGAGGTTGGGGAGGAACATGGGCCAGTCCTGGAGGCTGGGGAAGGCAGAGGAACAGGGGGAGCCTGTTCCCAGTGCATGGGTACGCAGAGCTGCCAGAAGGCAAGAACAGTTAAGACAAAACAGGCAACTCGGGAGTAAGGCTTGGAAACAATTGGCCCCTCCCATAAGACATAAAGGAGGCGCAAAGGCACATGAGCCTTTGCAGGAAGCAAAGCAACTTCGTTCGTTTTGGTCGGTTCAAACTCTGAGAAACTCCATTTGACTCTGTGCTCCATGTGGCCTTGCAAAGCTAATTGGCAATTAAGCCTTTGGAAGCGTTTCAAGGGAGATAAAGGTGGGTGCTTATCAGCCTCACCCTGAAAGACTTTGGCAGACTTCTGTTGGACTTTTTGCAAACTATTTGGGACTCATTACGAGCTGTGAATGAACTTAATTCACAGCTGTTGAAATAAAAAGAGGGTTTTGGGGACTAAGCGTGTGCTTTTAACTGTCTCAGGAAGTCTAGATCAGGACAGCATCAGTCTTGTTTTATCAACAGAGGTTAACATGCACAGTGTAATATTTTCTTCTGTAATACAAGTTAATCATTAAATGAACCAGGAGTAGGAACAATTAGATTTTATTTCCAGCTGGCCCGCTTAAAAAACAACAACAGAGTTTGACCTTGAGGGATGACTCAGAAATATTCCCTGACAAAGTCGATGGTCATAAAGAAACTCCTTCTAATTTATGACAGATTTCCGTTAGAAATAACCATTGTGGGATTTATGCTAAAGTTTCCTTTTTTTCATTATTGGCTGCCAAACCAATTTAGCATTAGGGGATTTCCATGGAATTGCATCATTTGCATCTTTTTTTTTTTTTGGGACAATGGGGGGGGGAACAGCTTCATAAAATTGGGACGTTATTTGTTAATTGTTGAAACAAATTTCAAACCAAATTAAATAAAGGTAAAGGTTCCCCTCGCACATCTGTGCTAGTCGTTCCTGACTCTAGGGGACGCTGCTCATCTCCGTTTCAAAGCCAAAGAGCCAGTGCTGTCCGAAGACGTCTCCGTGGTCATGTGGCCGGCATGACTCAACGCCGAAAGCACACGGAACGCTGTTACCTTCCCACCAAAGGTGGTTCCTATTTTTCTACTTGCATTTTTACATGCTTTCGAACTGCTAGGTTGGCAGAAGCTGGGACAAGTCACGGGAGCTCCCTCGGTTACGCAGCGCTAGGGATTCGAACCGCCGACCTTTCTGATTGACAAGCTTAACATCTTAGCCACTGAGCCACCACAACCAAATTATAACCCCAATTGAGACCAACGTTTCGCAAGCTAAGCCAGACAGTTGTTAAGTGAATTTTCTCGCTAAGTGAATCACTGCAATTATTACCTCAGTAACACGGTTGTTAAGTGAATCGGGCTTCCCCGTTGATTTTGCTTTTGTTAGAAGGACGCAAAAGGGGATCACGTGGCCCAGGGACACAGTGTCCGTCATAAATATGAAACGGTTGCCCCAGGGCAGTGTTTCTCAACCTTGGCAACTTGAAGATGTCCGGACTTCAACTCCCAGAATTCCCCAGCCAGCGAATGGCTGGGTTTCCTGGAATTCAGGGTCTGAATTTTGATCATGTGACCATGGGAATGTGGCAACGGTCATAAGTGTGAAAAATGATCGTAAGTTACATTTTTCAGTTCCATTGTAACAGGCACTCCTCGACTTAGTGACTGCTCAAAGTTACAACAGTACTGAAAATAGTGACTTACAGTATGACCGTTTTTCACAGTTACGACCTTTGATCAAAATTCAGATTCTTGCCCACTGGTTCGTACTTATGACTGTCCCAAGGTCATGTGATCCCCTTTTTGTGACCTTCTGACCAGCAAAGTCAGTGAGGAAACCAGATTCACTTAACAAACGGCTGACTAACATATCAACTGCAGTGATTCACTTAACAACTTAACAACAGGAAATGTCGTAAAACGGGTGGTGGTGGGAAAACTTAACGTAATAAATGTCTCTCTTAATGGCAGAAATTTTGGACTTAATTGCAGTCGTAAGTCGAAGATTACCTGTATAAGATTGTAATTAATTAAATTACATTTAATTAAACAGGAAACAAAAATCCAATCATAATGATGGTGATGGTGATGATGATGATAGAGGGACGAAGTGTACAGTTTATTGATATCGCTGTTCCTGGAGATGCCAGAGTCGAAGAAAAAGTACTAGAAAAAATCAGCAAATATCGCGACATGCCCATCGAAACTACCCATTAGGGATGAAGCATGTAACAGTGATACCCATTGTCATCGGGGCACTTGGCACCATGTCCAAGAATTTTACAAGACACATCAAGAAATTGCAGCTTCCTGCAATAAATACCAGCAGAACTGCAAAAAACTGCACTACTAGAGCCGAGGTGGCGCAGTGGTTAGGGTGCAGCACTGCAGGCCACTTCAGCTGACTGTTATCTACAGTTCAGCGGTTCAAATCTCACCGGCTCAAGGTTGACTCAGCCTTCTATCCTTCCGAGGTGGGTGAAATGAGGACCCAGACTGTGGGGGCAATTTGCTGACTCAATTTGCTAAAAATCTGTAAACCGCTTAGAGAGGGCTGAAAGCCCTATGAAGCGGTATATAAGTCTAATTAATAAATAAATTAATAAATACTCAGAACACCTTATATTTTAAGAAGGTCCTTGGTTGATACCTAGGACGCTGGCAACAACCAGGATCAACCATTAGCACCAGTCAATTTGTGATGCA
The DNA here is from genome assembly GCF_009769535.1 of Thamnophis elegans. Classification (NCBI taxonomy): domain Eukaryota; kingdom Metazoa; phylum Chordata; class Lepidosauria; order Squamata; family Natricidae; genus Thamnophis; species Thamnophis elegans. The sequence goes on along the minus strand of NC_045549.1, from coordinate 72,857,699 downwards.
TTTTTGAATGTTCAGTTTGCTGAGTTTCATGTTTAATGAATAAAGTAAATGATAATGATAATAATAATAGAAACTACACAGCTATGGATGAAGCATGTAACAGGGATACCCATTGTCATCGGGGCACTTGGCACCATATCCAAGAATTTTGCATCCACAAATTGCAGCTTCCTGCAATAAACACCAGCGGAACTGCAAAAAACTGCGCTGCTCGGAACATTTTATATTTTAAGAAGGTCCTTGATTGATATCTAGGACCCTGGCAGCAACCCGTATCAACCATTAGCCCCAGTCAATGGTATTTGTGACACACCCTTAAATGTTCAGTTGACTGAGTTTCATGTTTAATGAATAAAATATTATAATAATAATGATGATGATGTATGAAAACCAACAGACAGAGAAATCAATCGGAGACAAGAGAATGAAAAAAAAAAAAGAAATTCAAATACCTGGGAGCAAAAGGAAATCTCTTTAAAGCTTTTCTCAATAACAACTTTTTTGGTTTCGGGACTTATGATGTAAACTTCGGACTGCCCAATCTGAAAACGATAAAAACAGTGTCAATAGTGCAGCCCTAATATTATTCCCGTTATTGTGCTCTGCATTTTTGAGTCGGTACGCGGGAAGCATTTTGCATAAACAGGATGCAAGGAAGATGGATTTATTTAAGGCAGTATTGGGGGAAAAAAACCACAGATTTGCCTACGTCAAAACATCGATGAAGCCAATTAAACAAATGCCGCGCGATCATGCTTGGGAATGCTATGTAGAAAGTTAGCACTCACCCACTCCTCCTAGAAGAATGAAATATTTTAAGAAATATTAAAAAGGCAGAATATTATATTTCCCTGGATGAGAAATGGAGAAACATGTTTTTTTTTAGAGGCAGAAAGCAGACTCACTCTTAATAGGCCCCACCATTCTTAATAGCTCACAGCAGATGCCAGCTCTTAAGAGATAAAGAGCTTATTGAGATCTAGATAGCTCTATTCATAGGCAAAGTACTGCAGGCAGAAATCTTGTGCCCCTTTAGGCATGAAAGTTGTGTGATTTTTGACCAGTCCCTCTCTATGTCAGCCCAACTTATCACATAGGGTTGTTGTGAGCCTGTGGTGGGATTCAAATAATTTAACAACCGGTTCTCTGACCTAATAACCAGCTGGGTAGGTGTGGTTCGGTGGTCATGTGACTGGGTGGGCAGGGCCAACTCAACGTCACTCATGTCGATGGGCGCTTCGCCTTAGCTGTTACAATATCATAAGGGTTAACCGGAGAGGCAGTTTCTGTAAGCAGGGCAATAAAAATTAGTCTAGAAACAACACCAGAATGTTTCCTTCCTGCCTTCCTTACAGGATTAGCCCTGAAAAGCGGAAAGAAACAAAAGGGGATTTTTTCCAACAACCGGTTCTCCAAACTGCTTAGAAAGTTAACAACTGGTTCTCCCGAATAGGTGCACACTGGCTGAATCCCACCACTGTTGTGAGCCCAATAGGAGGGGGAAGGTGCATTGGATATGTTTGCTGCCTCCAGTTATTTGCAACACTAGTAAGAAAGATAAATAAATACATACCGTATTTTTCGGACTATAAGATGCACCGGTGTATAAGACGCACCAAGATTTCGAAGAGGTAAGTAAGAAAAAAAAGTTTCTCTCTTTCCTGGCCTCCAGCAGCACTCTGTAGGCTCCAGCAGAGCTGGGAGAAGGCAAAAACTAACCCTAACCCTAACCCTGTGAAAACTGCAAAAACAAGGGCGTTTTTGTCTTCCCCCAGCCCTGCTGACATCTGCAGAGTGCTCCTGAGGGATGAGGGAAGGCAAAAACACATCTGTTTTTGCAAAAACGAGCCGTTTTTTGCCCATTTTTCGCAGAGGAGGCTGCGGGAGGCCAAAAATGGCTGTATTGGGTGTATGACGCATCAACATTTCCACGCTCTTTTAAGGGGGGAACGGTGCGTCTTATACTCCGAAAAATACGGTAACTTCGTAGACAATTATTCATTATAGAGTTCAAAGAAGGGAGCACGGAGCATCCTTCCTTGTTTGGTTGCATCTACTCTGAAATAAGTAGGGAGCATTCACCCACACGGACGTCAGACGAGCTGCAAAATGAAATTTTACAAGACCCGCAAGAAACAAAACTGCCACGGTGTTGTTTCCCACAAGCACAGCCTCCAAATCTCCCCCCCCCCACACTCTCTTTGCATGGTTTCCAGAGGCAAACTTAATCTTAAATAGTTCCAATGGTTACCAAATTAGATGTCCGATTAATATTTTATTTTATTTTTATTTTATTTTTTGTATGTTCCCCCCTTCCTTTTTATTTGTAAGCCGCCCTGAGTCTCTTGAGAGTGGGCGGCATACAAACTCCATAAATAATAAATAAATAAATAAATAAATAAATAAATAAATAAATAATATAAATCTTTTTTTGGCCGTGGGTCGGTGCAAGAAGGCAACGTCGAAGTGGGAGCTTTAGCTATTGTACAAACTGTTTTTCAGGGCATATAAAGTGAATGGGATAAACAGACACCTGTTGGGAATATAATGGTCGTACAGGTGTGCATACCCCAAGCTGCAATTTTGGACCGCAACTGTTTGAGCCACAGGTTGCCAGGCAACTGTAGATGCCAGCGGTCGCAAGCAAGCAGACTTTGAGACATGACCTCATCATCTGTGAAACATTCTTAATGGGCCAGTTTTACCCTCCGCTGCTTAATTTTATTTTTATTATTTGTCACGTTATGCTGTCTGCTGCTTGCTAGACTACTGCATAGGGTCCCTGCCTGGATTTTCCCTTGGAATCTACCAGTGGTGGGATTCAGCCAGTTCGCAGCACTTCGGGAGAACCGGATGTTAACTTTCTGAGCAGTTTGGTCAACTGGTTGTTGGAAGAAATCATTAGGGCAGAGAACCGGTTGTTGAATTATTTGAATCCCACCACTGGAATTTACTCATCTGCCTCTTGATCTAAGATGGGAGAAGCTCCTAATTCCTAGGGGGTGGTCTGAGGAATAAGTGAAAACATTAATGGGAGATAAAATCCAGCAGGGTTTGAAAGTTTCGTAATTTTCAACTCTGTCCTAAGCGAGATCAAAATATTCTTTAGAGGAATGGTTTTCAATTTCCCTCCTCTCTCTATCAAAAATAACAGAGCTTATCCCTTTAGATGAGTCTGGTGGACTTTTATTACTTTTCAAGTTAATGATCTCATTTATAAACTCCACGGAACTTAAATTAAACATCGGGACAGAATGTGTGAACACTGCAATTGGCCAAGGAGTTATGGACTTGAGGTCAACTGTATTTTGGAATGGATTTTTTTTTTCTTGGTACCAAGGTCCCAAAGGTGCTTCCCCCCCCCCCCAAATGGCAACTGGACTTCCTTGATTTATCTCGAAGACGCTTCACTTCTCATTTAATAAGCTTCTTCTGTTCTAACTCACTGGAAGGGAAAGAAAGGATTTATACTCTCTGCAGATTAGGGGTAACGTGGTAGCAGTACTGCAACATTTGAGGGGCTGCCCTAAAGAAGAGGGAGTCAAGCTATTCTCCAAAGCTCCTGAGGACGGGGCAAGAAGCAATGGGTGGAAACTAATCAAGGAGAGAAGCAACTTAGAACTAAGGAGAAATTTCCTGACAGTGAGAAGAATTCACCACTGGAACAACATGCCTCCAGAAGTTGTGAATGCTCCAGCACTGGAAGCTTTTAAGAAGAGATTGGACAACTATTTGTCTGAAATGGTATAGGGTTTCCTGTCTAGGCAGGGGGTTGGACTAGAAGACCTCCAAGGTCCTTTCCAATTTGATTCGATTGGATTCAATTCGATTCCATTCCACTCTACTCCACTCAACTCTACTGTTACCCTTACACTACCCTTCCCTTCCATTCGTTTAAAATCAGGGCTTCCTTATTTGACCTAACCGTCCTTCCTCATAAGTAGGGGCAGTTGCCAGTTGCCCAATAAAAAAGGAAGTGTAAGGTCAGAAGTCTTCTTTATTACACCATAACCCATTTCCTTAAAACTAAAAGAAATGGTACCACCATTCCAGGAAGCAGTGGCATTGCAGAGGCGCCTTGAAAGAAGCTTCCTACTTAAGATCAACATTACCTACATTTAACCTGCCAGAGAAGACCCTCCTTCTAGGAAATCAATTTCGTTGGAATCTACTAGGATCGATGAAAGGAGGAAACATTGCTCAGTCAGTCCAATGTGAATCCTCCCCCCAGGAGGAACCATAGAATGATAGGATCCTCGGGCTGGAAGGAAGACTTGGAGGTCTCCTAGTCCCACCACCTGCCCCAAGGCATCTTCATGCCATCCCAGACAAACGATCGTCCCAATCTTTCCATGAAGACCTCCAGCGATGGAGCACCCACAGCCTTGACAAGCAAGTTCTTCTGTTGAGTGATTGTTCTCACTGCCAGGGAATTCCAGATTGGGTCTCCATCTGAGGAGCTTCCACCTCTTGCTTCTCACCCTGTCCTAGGCTGCTATGGAGAGCAAATTGATGCCTTTCAAGGATTGGAAGTTATGATCAGGTCACCCCTAAGCCTTCTCCTCCTTTGGCTAAACATTACTAGTTCCATCTGTATATATTTCATCTAGACCTGGACAGTACATGGATGGCATATCCCCCTCACCCTCCCTGTCTTCTGCTCTCCACCCATCGGTCTCTCCTTCTTGATAATCATACTGATATATTCTTGTTGTGTTCCTTTCCATTGTTTGCTTCATTGTTTATTATTTTACTTCTGTTTACATTCTTTTCATTGCTACCTTTTGATTGAGGGGTCCTTGGTGCTCTCTGAGCTTCCTTTCCTTTATTTTCATGTTCTTTTCTTTTTTCTTTCTCTCTTCTCCCTCCCCTCCCTTCCCCTCTTGTCCATTACCCTTCCCTTCCTTTCCTGTTCTGTTCTTTTTCTTTTCTCTCTTCTCTCTCCACTTCGTTTCTCTTCTCTTCCCCTCTTGTCCATTCCCCTTTCCTTCCCTTCCCTTCCTGTTCTGTTCTTTTTTCTTTATCTTTTCTCCCCTTCCCTCCTCTTCCCTTCCCTTCCCCTCTTGTCCAGTCCCCTTTCCTTCCCTTCCCTTCCTTTCCTTTCCTGTTCTTTACTTTTTTCTTTCTCTCTTCTCTCTCCCTTCCCCTTCTCTTCCCTTCCCCTCTTGTCCATTCCTCTTTCCATCCCTTCCCTTCCTGTTCTGTTCTTTTTTCTTACTCTCTTCTCTCTCCCTTCCCCTTCTCTTCTCTTCTCCTCTTGTCCATTCCCCTTTCCTTCCCTTCCTGTTCTGTTCTTTTTTATCTTTTCTCCCCTTCCCTCCTCTTCCCTTCCCTTCCCCTCTTGTCCAGTCCCCTTTCCTTCCCTTCCCTTCCTTTCCTTTCCTGTTCTTTACTTTTTTCTTTCTCTCTTCTTTCTCCCTTCCCCTTCTCTTCCCTTCCCCTCTTGTCCATTCCTCTTTCCATCCCTTCCCTTCCTGTTCTGTTCTTTTTTCTTTCTCTCTTCTCTCTCCCTTCCCCTTCTCTTCCTTTCCCCTCTTGTCCATTCCTCTTTCCATCCCTTCCCTTCCTGTTCTGTTCTTTTTTTCTTTCTCTCTTCTCTCCCTTCCCCTTCTCTTCCCTTCCCCTCTTGTCCATTCCTCTTTCCATCCCTTCCCTTCCTGTTCTGTTCTTTTTTCTTTCTCTCTTCTCTCTCCCTTCCCCTTCTCTTCCTTTCCCCTCTTGTCCATTCCCCTTCCCTTCCTTTCCTGTTTTGTATCTTTTCTTTCTCTCCTCTCCCCTTCCCTTCCCTTCCCCTCTTGTCCAGTCCCCTTTCCTTCCCTTCCCTTCCTTTCCCTTCCTGTTCTGTTCTTTTTTCTTTCTCTCTTCTCTCTCCCTTCCCCTTCTCTTCCTTTCCCCTCTTGTCCATTCCCCTTCCCTTCCTTTCCTGTTTTGTATCTTTTCTTTCTCTCCTCTCCCCTTCTCTTCCCTTCCCCTCTTGTCCATTCCTCTTTCCATCCCTTCCCTTCCTGTTCTGTTCTTTTTTCTTTCTCTCTTCTCTCTCCCTTCCCCTTCTCTTCCTTTCCCCTCTTGTCCATTCCCCTTTCCATCCCTTCCCTTCCTGTTCTGTTCTTTTTTTCTTTCTCTCTTCTCTCCCTTCCCCTTCTCTTCCCTTCCCCTCTTGTCCATTCCTCTTTCCATCCCTTCCCTTCCTGTTCTGTTCTTTTTTCTTTCTCTCTTCTCTCTCCCTTCCCCTTCTCTTCCTTTCCCCTCTTGTCCATTCCCCTTCCCTTCCTTTCCTGTTTTGTATCTTTTCTTTCTCTCCTCTCCCCTTCTCTTCCCTTCCCCTCTTGTCCATTCCCCCTTCCTTCCCTTCCTTTCTTGTTCTTTACTTTTTTCTTTTCTTTCTCTCTTCTATCTCCCCTCACCCTCTCTTCCCTTCCCTTCCCTTTTTCCATTCTCCTTCCCTTCCCTGATTTCATGCAAACTAACTTAAAGTTTGCAAAGAATGAAGAAAATGGTCACTGCAAATATAACTGGAAAGGAAACCAGATAATGGAAGACTAACTTGGTTTATTTGCTCGTATGAAAAGTGCAGAAAGATTGTGAGAATCCAGGAAAAGGAATGGCCCAGAGGGCAGAAGGTGAATCGGCTGTTAATTTATCACAGAAACTGCTACTCAGCTTAGCCTGGGGGAAAAAAAATCTTCCTGAGAAATTATTTGAAATGGCCCAAATGAACTCTGCCTTCATTAACTCACTATAAATAAGCCTGGAAAACTCCTCTTGAAACCCTCCAAGATTAGGCAGCGAGCCCAGATGAAAAGTTACAGGCCCAACGGATGATGGGTGGAATTCGACTCCAAGGATCACAAGAGGTGGGGCCCATTGGATTCTAAACCCCATCCAAAATTACCATATTTTTCAGAGTATAAGATGCACCAGAGTATAAGATGCACCAAGATTTTGAAGAGGCAAAGTAAATTAAAGGTTTTTGCACTCTGCAGACCTCCCCAAAATGGCCCATTTTTTGCCAAAACGGGCCCATTTTTTGTCAAAAAAAGGGCATGGATAGCCTTTTGGAGGCTTATAGAGTGCTCTTGGGGGTTGGGGGCAAAAATGAACAAAAAACGGGCCGGTTTTGCTCATTTTTGCCCTCCCCAACCCCCCAGGAGCACTCAGGAAACCTCATAAAGGCTATGCACGGTCATTTTTGCAAAGGGGGTGGGGTTTCAGGAGGCCAAAAAGGCTGTATTCAGTGTATAAGACGCACCCAGATTTTCATCCTCTTTTTTGAGGGAAAAGGTGCGTCTTATACTCCGAAAAATACGGTACTCCCTTCTCAAGGATCTGCAGCGTTTCAACACTTAGCAATACAGCAATGCTTAGGAACGGTCAGAAGCTTGAAAAGTTTTTAGCAACAGGTTCTCTGCCTGGTTGCTGGGTGGGTGTGGCCATGGTGGGCGTGGCCTAGTCATCCTTCTGCACCATGGCGGGGGGCAGGCGTTTTTCACCCTACCCAGGCTACGGAGGTTTTCTTCAAGCCTCCGGGAGGGCAAAAACCTGTTTTTTGTCCTCGCAGAGCCTTTGCGTGGGCCCTGCACTAACCTGGCATTCAAAACCGGCCACGTGGAGACTCCTGGGAGTGGCACAGTGTGGTTAGAGGGGTGGGCGGGGCTAGGCAGGGGTGAGATTTGTGGGTTCGCTGAACTGGGCGGATCCTTTGCTAGAGGATCGCCTGAACCTGCGCAAACCCGCAGCAGCTCAACCCTGGGAATTCTAAGCAAACAAAATCAGGCTTTTACCGTGAACAGCATAATCCGGTTCCCAGCGATATCTGTCGGCTGTACGTTTTGTCCCTGGATAAATTGACTTTTTAAGTTGAGGGAAATGGCGTCGTCTTCATCCAAGGACCTGGCCAGGCTGTTACCCTTCAGGCTCCAGGTCTGCGAGTCCCTTTTCAACGCAAAAGAAGGGAGTCCAGGCTGCGAGTAAGATTTCCTCATGGGTTTAGCGGCCTCCTCTTCGCTCACCGAAGGTTGGAAGACAGAGCGGAATTTGTCGCTGATGGAAAATCCGTGGAAGTGTTCGGCGCTGTCATTTGGACGGGACAGGCCCAGGTTTTTGGTATCACTCACATCGTTGAATTTCTCGATGCATTCATCGATGAGGGCCGGAGGGGCGTTTTTGTGCGCGACCGTCACCCGGCCGCAAAACAGCACCTCAAACTTCTTGCTAAAAGGATCTTCAGGTTGGTTCTGAAAGTCTTCTTGACGAGAGATCTTCCCTGCATGTCTGATGGTGCTGATAATCTCAGGCACCTGCAAAATATATATATATATATACAGATCAGTGGTGGGATCCACTTACCTTTCCTACAGGTTCTCAAATGTCGCGCATTACATCGGGGTGGGTGGGCGGAGCCTCCAGCAGCCGCTACTAGCGGTTCGCCCGAACCAGTAAGAACCGGCTGAAAACCACTTCTGATACAGATTCATAATATAAATATCCGTGGCACGACAAAACCGCGCTCGACTAAAGAGCGCCCGATTAAACTGCGTCGCTGATGTCATCAACAGGGCAATAACAGCGAGTGCGGAGAAAGAAGGGCGCTTTAAATAGCACTTTGAAAGCAAGCCGATTCAAGTTAAGGTAAGGGTTAGGTTTAGGGTTAGGTTTAGGGTTAGGTTAAGGGTTAGGGCTAGGTTTAGGGTTAGGTTAAGGGTTAGGGTTAGGTTTAGGGTTAGGTTAAGGGTTAGGGCTAAGTTTAGGGTTAGGTTAAGGGTTAGGGTTAGGTTTAGGCTTAGGTTAAGGGTTAGGTTTAGGGTTAGGTTTAGGTTTAGGGTTAGGTTAAGGGTTAGGTTTAGGGTTAGGTTTAGGGGTTAATTTTAGGTTTAGCGTCTACAGCGTGCTTCTGTCTCCGCGCTGTTGTCGCCCTGTGATGATGTCAGCTACGCGGTTTCGTCAAGCGCGCTTTAGTCGAGCGCGGTTTTGTGGTGGAACCTAAATATCGATTAAAATACCATATTTTTCGGACTATAAGATGCACCGGAGTATAAGACGCACAAAGATTTTGAAGAGGTAAATAAAAAACATTTTTTTGCACTTTGCAGGCCTCCCAAAGCCTCATTTTTTTTGCATAAAAACAGGGCATGCATAGGCTTTGGGAAACTTATATGGGGCTCCTTGGGTCGGTCGGGGCGAAAACGAGCAAAAAAGGGTTCATTTTTCACTCATTTTTGCCCTCCCCAGGCCCCTGGAGCACTTTGGAAGCCTCCTAAAGGCTACGCCCTACATGGCTTAGGGCCAGCGTACCTTCGAGACCACCTACTGCCACATTCCTCCCAGCGGCCAGTAAGATGCCACAGATTGGGCCTCCTTCAGATGCCGTCAGCCAGACAGTGTCAGCTGGCGGGCCCCCGGAGGAGAGCCTTCTCTGTGGCTGCTCCGACTCTTGGGAATCAGCTACCCCCAGAAATCCAAACCATACCCACTCTCATGGCCTTCAGGAAAGCTGTAAAAACTTGGCTATTCCAGCAGGCCTGGAGCTGTTGACCTCACTGTTGAGGTCCAGCCCCGATTAGAATGAATGCATGTGGTTTTTGTGATTTTAAACTGCCTTTTTTCTTGTTTTTTTCTTTCTCTTTTTTTTTCTTCTTCTTTTTTGTAAGCCGCCCGGAGTCCTTCGGGATTGGGCGGCATATAATTTTGATAATTAAATTAAATTAAATTATGCATGGCCATTTTTGCAAAGGGGGTGGGGTTTCAGAGGGTCAAAAATGCTGTATTCACTGTATAAGACGCACCCAGATTTTCACCTTCTTTTTTTTGGGGGGGGGGGAAGGTGTGCCTTATACTCCGAAAAATATGGTATATGTTTGTTTTCAAAGGGAAGGAAAACAGGAACAAAAAAAAACTACAACAGAAAAGTGAGAGAAAAGAGTGTCAGAATTGCAATTCTTGACTTTGATTCGCAGACAGATCCCTGACTCACAACCACAATCGCGCCCAAAGCTTCTGCGGCTAAGGAGGAACGGTTTTTCAGGGGATTTCCCCCCCCCAATTTTACGACTTTTCTTGCCACAGTTGTTAAGCGAATCACTGCAGGATTTCAGTTAGCAGCGAAGTTGTTGAGTGAATCCTGCTTCCTCATTGACTTGGCAATTTTGTGCGCCATTGTGGTTGCAAAGCAGTGGTGGGTTTCAAAAATTTTTCGAACCTACTCTGGGTGTGGCCTCCTTTGTGGGAGTGGCTTGCCGGCCATGTGACCTGGTGGGAGTGGCTTGCCGGCCATGTGTTTTTTCTCTCTCTCTCTCTCTTTTTCTTTCCTTTCTTTTGTCTCTCTGTCCCTTTTTTCTTTTTTTCTTTCATCTCTCTCTCACTTTTTCTTTCTTTTTTTCTTTCTTTTTTCTTTCTCTCTCTGTGTGAGTCTGTGTGTGTGTGTGTGTGTGTGTGTGTGTGTGTGTCTTTGCCTCCCTCCCTCCCTCCCTCCCTCTGTGTCTCTCTATGTGATTCTCTCTCTGTGTCTGTCTGTCTGTCTGTCTATTCTGTCTGTCTGCTCACTCTGTGTGTGTGTGTGTGTGTGTGTATGTGTGTGTATCTGTCTCCTCCAGTGGTGGGTTTCAAACATTTTTGGAAGCTCTTCTGTAGGTGTGGCCTGCTTTCCGGGTCCACTGGTGAGACCTCTTCTAACCGGTTCGGTAGATTTGACGAACCGGTTCTACCGAATAGGTGCGAACTGGTAGGAACCCACCTCTGTTGCAAAGCGAGGATTTCCTACAATAGGACAGACGGAGGAGGCTGGATTGAAAGACAAGGCTTCCCTCCCGAAGGAATAAAAAGAGGAGAAGGCCTCAAAATCACTCCTTCTGGAGAGGGGGGCCAAAAAAATCTGATTTTTGCATCTCTCTTTATCCACATTTGGGGGGGTGGGGAGGAAGGAGGGGCAAATAATAATAATAATATTTGAGGAAGAAACCTAATAAGGGCATTTAATGGATCCCAGACATATTTCAGGAGAATTAGTCAGAGGATCCCCATAAGGGAAAGAACAATGACCTAAAACTGAAACAGGAAGAATGACCTCATCCTCAGATTTGAGTCTGTGGCTCAGTTAGCCAACGTGGAGTTGAACTTTAACCAGGGTTCAACTGTTTTCTTTTTTTTTTTAAGTACTTCTGGAAAAGTAGAAGAGAACTTGTAACGGGTTTTCTGAGAAGGCTTTTCCTACGACAGGCCTCGATAGGGGTCGCCCAAAATGTGATTGTCTCCCTTTGCTTGTTTGGCCAATTATTTAGAAATTTAGTAATCTAGTATATCTGTTGTTTGTATCTATGTATTATTATCTATAATCATCATCTGTCTATTATTACGTATCATTTGTCTGTCAACCTATCATCTATCTATCATCATCTACAGTATATTTTATGTCTGTCTATCTTCATTGTCATTATAATTATCATCATCTATCATTATCATCTGCCTGCCTGTCTATCATGTATTTATCATTATATCTATCTATCTATCTATCTATCTATCTATCTATCTATCTATCTAATCATCTATCTATCTATCTATCTATCTATCTATCTATCTATCTAATCATCTATCTATCTATCTATCTATCAATCAATCATCTATCATTATCATCTTCTGCCTGCCTATCTATAATGTATTTATCATTATATATCATGCCTGCCTGCCTGCCTGTCCGTCCATCGATCCATCCATCGATCCATCGATCCATCGATCCATCGATCCATCGATCCATCCATCCATCCATCCATCCATCCATCCATCCATCCATCCATCCATCCATCCATCATCTATCATCTATCTATCTATCTATCTATCTATCTATCTATCTATCTATCTATCTATCTATCTATCATCTACCTACCTACCTACCCACCCACCCACCCACCCACCCATCCATCCATCCATCCATCCATCCATCCATCCATCCATCCATCCATCTATCATGTCTGTCTGTGTGTCTGTCTGTCTGTCTGCCCGGCGTCCTCCACTGAAGATGCGTGGTGCGCGCATGCGCCGTACCTTCCAGCAACACCTCCGCAGGCCTTCGCGACACTCCAGCTGCTTGTCGCGTAGGTGCTGTATGCACCATGCGCATGCGCGGAAGCACCAAATGCTTTAAAGGACAGGTAAGGAGCTCGGGCGGGTGGGCCCTCCGGAGCACCGTCCTGGAACTGTACCCTGTGCTCTGGGCACGCTCCGGTATGCCCGTACCAGGGTGTACCACCTGCAACCCACCACTGCCATCCATCCGTCCATCATTATCTTCTGCCTGCCTGCCTGCCTATCTATCATCTATATATCATTATATCTATCTATCTATCTATCTATCTATCTATCTATCTATCTATCTATCTATCTATCTATCTATCATCTATCATTTATTTCTCATTATGTATATGTCCTCTCTCTTTCGCTATCTCTCTCTCTATCAATCATCTGTCTGTCTGTCTGTCTGTCTGTCTGTCTGTCTGTCTGTCTGTCTGTCTGTCTGTCTATCTATCTATCTATCTATCTATCTATCATCTATCTATCTATCATTTATTTCTCTCTCATTATTTATCATCTATCTGTCATATCTCTCTCTCTCTCTCTCTCAACTACCATTCTTTATAACCCTTTGACATTCAACTGCTAATTACTTCTCCTACAGCCTTCAATTAATCTCTCCCTCCTCAGTCATCATTCCTCCAAATACACACAGAGCAGAACTGATACAATCACCAGTTAATTCTTCCATCATCAAATGGGATGGATTATTTTAAAATAGGAAGTAAGAAGACAGGGGACATTATTCTTTCTGGAAATACACTGGGGAGAGTATTGTAAATTAACTTCCAAAATACCTTGAGAGTTTTGTTTGACTGAGAGATGCACAATAGAACAGAGTGTGTAGACTTTAAGAAGGATTTTATATGGGTGACGGAGCAAATATATTAGCTTCTTCAGTCATATCTATAGTTTGCAAAATTACATAAACCTTTGGCTGGGTGAGAAAACCATTTTCATCTTATTTTACGATCCCCATGACGTGTGCTTCCACATCACTCGAAGAGAACTTTTTCACATCCCCCTATTCGAATTTTATAATTCCTTTCCCAGACCCATTCCTATCAAAACGATCAGACAAGCGAAGATTGATTTATGTGTCCTTACTCTGAAAACGACGTAAATTTATGGGAACCTCCATATATAATGTGTGAAATAGTTGATGTGAAGTTTGAGGGGGGGGGAACCCCTACCTCTGCATTTCTGCAGCCTTGTAGGGTAATGAGCCAAGGTGGCGCAGTGGTTAAATGCAGCACTGCAGGCTACTGCTAGATCAGCAGTTCAGCGGTTCAAATCTCACCGGCTCAGGGTTGACTCAGCCTTCCATCCTTCCGAGGTGGGTAAAATGAGGACCCAGATTGTTGGGGGCAATATGCTGACTCTCTGTAAACCGCTTAGAGAGGGCTGAAAGCCCTATGAAGCGGTATATAAGTCTACTGCTATTGCTATAATGCAAATGATTTCTCCCAAGGCTCCCATTTTGCTTCTATGAACCAGGAAACACGGCAAAAGTAGAAGCCTTATCAATTCAACACAGATTCAAAGCACCGACATTTCTATACCCAGGATTAATTAAAAGATAGGATCTGAGAAGCGGCTCAGATATTCTTGTCCCAAGCACTGGGAGTGTTCTGACCGAGGTTTCCCAAGAGCATGAAGCAAACTCCTTGTCCCGTCAAAAAACCCTTTTATTAATTTACAGTGAATTCTGCTCGTTCACAGCCGGCAAAGTCTTTCAAAGGAGGATTTACAGTCACAGACCTTATCTGGCTTGGAGAAAGGAAGGTAACTCAATAAATTTGATATAAAGAAATATGAAATTCTGTTGAAAATGCAAAGCTGTTTGAAAACTATATTTAGATGACTTCCCCATGGGTTTATAAGCAATTTTCTTCTCTCCTAGACATAATTTGCTAGAGCAGTAAGGTAAAGGTTCCCTTTCCACATATGTGCTAATCATTCCCAACTCTAGGGGGCGGTGCTCATCTCCGTTTCAAAGCCAAAGAGCCAGTGCTGTCCGAAGACGTCTCCATGGTCATGTGGCTGGCATGAATCAACGCCGAAAGTGCACGAAACGCTGTTCCCTTCCCACCAAAAGTGGTTCCTATTTGTCTACTTGCATTTTTTACATGCTTTCGAACTGCTAGGTTGGCAGAAGCTGGGACAGGTAACGGGAGCTCGCTCCGTTACATGGTGTTAGGGATTCGAACTGCCGACCTTTCTGACCGACAAGCTCAGCATCTTAGCCACTGAGCCACCGCGTCAGAGCAATGGCTGTCCTCTATTATCCTTTTTTCTTAAAAAAAATCATTGGTTGCATCCCCCGCTTTTAAAAATCGAATTAATCAGCTATTTCAATAATTCATGTTCCTGTTTCCAGTATTTTATTCTATATTGTGTTTAAGTACAATCGGATTGATTCCTCAAAGGAGTCATTCTGGTTTCCACTTTCTCCTTTCAACTATAAGCCAGAAGCATTAGAAGAAATTGTTCTGCTTTTTTAAAAAATCTTGGCAATCCCTATTAGTCTGTTCAACTGTACACAGGTATTTCTCGACTTGCAACAGTACGCAGCAGCAGCCATGAGGTGACCATGCTGGCTGCCTCCTGCATCTCAAAAATAATAAGACACCCCCACCACCACACCCGAAAATAAGTCCAAGCGTTTATTTCGGGGGTCAAAAGAAAATAAGACCCTGTCTTATTTTGGGGAAAACATAGTATCATTTAGTGTTGTACCTTATGATTTGTGACGAATGTATCTTCTCTTTTTATGCACACTGAGAGCCAAAGACAACTTCCTTGTGTCCAATCACACTTGGCCAATAAAGTTTTCTATTCTGTTCTAAAATACGTGACCCGACAAATGCGCGCCCGACAAAAGCGCGCCGACAAAACCGCGGCGAGAAAACCGCGACGTCGAAATCTTGGCCACAACAGCGCACCGACAAAAGCGCGATTAGGGTTAAGGTAAGCGTTAGGGTTAGGGTTAGGTTCAGGGTTAGGTTCAGGGTTAGGTTTAGGGTTAGGTTTAGGGTTAGGTTTAGGGTTAGGTTTGGGGTTAGGGTTAGGTTTAGGGTTAGGGTTATTACTTTGTTTTGGTGTTGTTTGCCGATGGCGCCCTTTTGTCGGCGCGCTTTTGTCGGCGCGCTGTTGTGGGCGCGATTTCGACATCGCTGTTTTCCCGCCACGGTTTGGTCGGCGCGCATTTGTCATGCGCACATTTGTCAGTAAACCCTAAAATAGACTTACATTCCTTGTTGTATTCACGGGTACATTTTAATAATACATTTCGTTCTTTGCTTCTGGGATCCAGAGAGCATCTATTTAAGTAGTGATTGGGGTGGGGGGAGGGAAACCATTAAAATTGAGACTTTAAAAAAAAGAAAAAAAGGAGGGAGGAAACCAAGGCTGTGTTCTTTCTACTTAATACTACCATGGCTCTCCAAGCAGCAAGATAAATAAAACTGTATTTGAGTTTCTGGTAGATGGAAAATTGAAGGCAAGAGGTTAGATTTTTGGAAGCTACGCCCATGTACTCTTATAACAGTATATTAAGAAACTGAGCCTGTATTGCATTGCATAGCATTTCTGGAGGTTTATATATTTGATAAAGTTAATCGAGACAGTACAATCATTTATTTTTAATATGCAGTCATTAATCCCTTGTTTTCTCTCATGTATTATGTAAAATTCTAGCGCTGTTCTGACTGAGGCTTCCCAAGAGCATGAAGCAGACTCCAAAAACACTTTTATTAATTTACTGTGAATTCTGCTCTTTTACCTCCAGCAAAGTCTTTCAAGGGAGGATTTACGGTCACAGACCTTATCTGGCTTGGAGAGCTGCCAGGCCGATATCGGCAAAACTTGGCAAGGAGTCTCGGAGAGTCACGAACCAATTAAGTGAACTAATTGCGTTCTGCAAACTCCACTCCCCTTTCGCTCCTCTTTTATTTCCTCTGGGAGGGGCCATTCACTGTCCTCCTGTGGCCTTCCTCCCAAGTCGACTCCTGTTCTTTAGCTGTTTCCTTTGTATAGCAGCTCTGCGCATGCGCACAATGGGAACAGGCTCCAGCTGTTCTTCTGCCTCACTGATGTCTGATTCCGAAGGCAGCTGATAACTGGCATAGGGCCCTAGCCCCCTCTCTGCCTCCAACACAGAGCCCTCATCAGAGCCTTCCCCAGACTCCAGGACTGGCCCATGTTCCTCCCCAACCTCCTCACTGTCCAAATCTGCTGCCAGCTCCCCTGGCCACTGGCAGGCCACAACAGCTAATGTGCTTTTAAATAGAGAAATCGTATTTTGTTCCAATGTTATGATCTGAATCTAAGGCCCTGGCGTTTTGACAATGGTATTTTGGCCAAATCCTTGGGTATAAATATAAAATCACTCATCCATTAAAATGGGAAAAATAATTCCCAGGGAACCAATAGTGAGAACTGTCAAGAGCACTGCCCTACATTCATTTAATGACAAATTGAAGTTACAACGGCATTGAAAAAGAGACTTACGCACGTTTTTCCCTTACAATCATTGCAATATCCCCATAATTATGTGATCAAAATTCGGATGCTTAGCAGCTGACTTATATGTCCCGGGGTCATGTGATCCCCTTTTGTGACTTTCTCAAAAGAAAAAAAAAAGGATGTGGTGGCTCAGTGGCTAAGACGCTGAACTTGTCAATCAGAAAGGTCGGCAGTTCGGCGGTTCGAATCCCTAGCGCCGCGCAACGGAGTGAGCTCCCATTATTTGTCCCAGCTTCAGTCAAACTAGCAGTTTGAAAACACGCAAAAAATGCAAGTAGAAAAATAGGAACCACCTTTGGTGGGAAGATAACAGCGTTCCGTGAGCCTTCGGCATTTAGTCATGACCACGGAAAGGTCTTCGGACAACGCTGGCTCTTCGGCTTTGAAACGGAGATGAGCACCGCCCCCTAGAGTCGGGAACGACTAGCACATACGTATGAGGGGAACCTTTCCCTTTATCCTCAATGCGACACTGTTTACATTACAATACCCCTCTCGCTTGGTCCAGAATACATAGAAGGATGTAAGCTGTGAAACTGGTTTGTGGTAAGACAAAGAGGAAAACATAATTGAAGATTGTCTGTTTAATTGTCTGCTTGCCTTTCCAGGATAACCACAGATGGACAAGCCAACCAGTGAAACAGGCAGAAGGATGGAAATGAGTGAATATTTTTCCTCAAGGTTATGAATGGAGAAAACCATGGGGACAGAAGACAAGGTGGCTTGAAGTGTTAATGCCACTTTTTAACACCTTGATAAGGCCAAACTCGGAATACGGCATCCAGTTTTGGTTGCCACGGTGTAAAAAAGGTGTTGAGACTTTGGAAAGAGTGTAGAGAAGAGCAACAAAGATTAGGGGACTGGGGGCTAAAATATATGAAGAATGGCTGCAAGAACTGGGTATGTCTAATGGAAAGAAGGACTAGGGGAGACATGATAGCAGTCTTCCAATATTTCAGGGGCTGCCCCAAAGAAGAGGGAGTCAAGCTATTCTCCAAAGCACCTGAGGGCAGGACAAGAAGCAATGGGTGGAAACTAATCAAGGAGAGAAGCAACCTAGAGAGGAGAAATTTCCTAACAGTGAGGACAATTAACCCAGTGGAACAACGCCTCCAGAAGTGGAAGGTTTAAAGAAAAGATTGGAGACCCATTTGTCTGAGATGGTATATGGCTTCCTGCCTGAGCAGGAGGTTAGACTAGAAGACCTCCAAGGTCCCTTCCAACTTTGTTATTCTGTACACCCTCTAAGGGCTAAATCAGATAAGATGGCAGCTGGTGGCCAGCATCAAAGGGCAGGATATGAAATAATGAGTGGAAACTTGGGAAAGTGAGATCCAACCTAGAATTTAAGGGGGGGGGAAATCCCTGACAGTGAGAACAATTAATAATGGAAGAGTTTGCCTCCTGGAGTTGTTAGTGCTCTACCGCTGGAGGTTTTCCAAAAACAGACTGAATGGGATAAGGTCTCCTGACTTGAACAGGCGGTTGGACTAGAAGACCTCGGATGTCCCTTCCAGCTCTAGGATTCTATGGTGGTTCATTTACGAGAGAGACTTATCCCGTCAAGATAGTTCAATTGCCCCAAGAAAAGGTAAGCATCCGTTAATTTGAAAAGACAGAGAGAATTGAATTGAATTGAATTTATTTAGCTTGTATGCCGCCCTACTCTCGGAAGACTCAGGGCAGCTAACAATATAAAGGGGAAAGGGGGATACAAGAAATAACAAACAACAATTAAAATTCAACAACATTCACAACTTAGGATGGGGCTGGATAGTTCAACTAGTTCAAGAGAGAAATCTTGGAAGATAAATTCTGGCTCACAGACCTATCGTATTTTTCGAAGTATAAGACACATCCCCCCCCCCTAAAAGAGGGTTAAAATTTGGGTGCATCTTATACAGCGAATGTAGCCTCGGCCACCCACCGGCCCCCACCCTTTGGCCTCTGCCTCCCAGCAATTTACCTCCTTGCAGCAGACGGGAAAATGGGGCTTGCTGTGGCAGTAAGCTATGGCAATCCCTGCACCCCGAAACAGCTGATCATCAAAGTGAAACGCACTGTTTGCTGTTTGTTTGCAAGGAGGCAAATTGCTGGGAAGCAGATTTTTTTTTCTGGTGCTAATCAGGCTAAACTGAAACAGGATGTTTGCTGTTTGCTGCAAGGAGGTAAGTCAATAACTATAAATGCCTATAGAATGTTCAAATGATTAGACTTATTTTTTTAAAGACTGCTTTATTATTGTTCTACACAACAAAATGAAGAAGCTTTTTTTTAAAATAAATGCTTGATCTGAAGAGGCCCAGTGCTATTGTATCTTCTTTTAAATAGCAGAGAATAACTATAAGTCCAGAAAGCCACATCAATTTTAACAGTATCTGTACAAGTATACTCTGAAATGTAACACTACAAACAGGATCTGTACTGTTTGCTGTTTGCTGCAAGGAGGCAAATTGCTGGGAGGCAGAGACAGATTGTTTTCCTCCCTAAAAGCTACGTAGGTGTGTCTTATACTTCGGAGCGTCTTATACTCCGAAAAATACGGTACCTAAAAAGTTTGAATTTGTTGAACTATCAAGAGGAAATTATATGCTGGACATAACACTTCATTATTTGTCAGCAATAAGAGACTTATTTTAGCCATGTTGTATCTTAAAGAGTTTTCTCAAAATTTTGAATGGGATAAGCATCTGGAAGGACAAAATTTAAAGAAAGCTCCAGTGTGATGCTAGAGAACGTATAGCTTTTCCTTCTGAAATTCGAGGAAAAAAATAAAAGGAAAAAGGAGGAATGATGGACAGCTAATTGGAAGTACAAGACCCACCCTTTGTACTAAGACTCAGTGGTAACCTCAGGACATAGACAATAGCAATGTAAATATTGTTTTAGTAGCATCACTTATTTAACGGAATCATATTTTTTTGCATTCAAGCCATTGTTGGAAGAAATGTGCTTCTGGGTTCAGTTCCAAGTGGGGAAAATGTATACGCTAAAAACAAAAGAGACAATTGTAAAATTACATCATGGAATTAAAATATTTTTTCCCCTCTCCCGATGTCTGTTCAGTGACAATCACATCTGAAAAGTTGAGCCAGAAGTTCAAGATATATCTGGCTCAACTTTTCAGATGTGATTGTCACTGAACGGACATCGGGAGAGGGGAAAAAATATTTTAATTCCGTGATGTAAAAATTCCAAGTTTTATTAACGCGGAAACTCAAAGTTGGGTTGAAATGTATGAACTTTTGGAGAGTGGGTAAAACATCGCTGCGTGCAAATTTACCCCATCATTCGTACTATCCAGTGGCTGACTTAAAACAGAATGAATGAAAAAGACACTAAAATCTTCTAAGCACTGACTTAAAACATACAGCTTTCCTGGTTTTTATTTTTTATTTTTTTGGCTCTGGGGCACCCTTCTGTCCCCTTAATTATTTCACCACCCAGCGTTTCCACCTTTCCAAACAACGAAAAGCTACTTTAGCAAAACAAAAAGGAACGGCCAGCTTCAAATTCAAAACAATGCTTTATATATAACCACGTCGATTTCCTCCGTTGCACCCAGGGGCTATAACTCCACAACTTCAAAGCAGACCCGTGATGTGTCATGGATTTGCTAATCTCCGGAGTTGTGGTATTTATGGTCCTCCAGCTGTAGGAATTTCTCCTCTCCCCCTCAGCACTTTCCAACCATCAAACCTTCCCCTGTTCTGAAGACAAAGAAGAGCAGAGCGAGGGAGAAAAGATCCTACCTTGGCTACCCAGTTAAAGAGGGGTGACATCCTAAGAAGAGGATAGCCAACCAAGGCTGGCCAGATCCAACGCCAAGCGTCTTCTCCTCTTCTTGCTCAGACTTCGCTCTCCCACATCTGTCTGGAGCATCAATCCCTTTCCAGACGGACAAGGAAGCATTGCTTTCCCAGCAAGGGGAGTTTGCGAAAAAGGAATAGGTTAGCTTCCTCCTTCAAAACCAACTCTGAGGTCATTAGTCCAGCCGCTCTCCCTGAATGCAGAGAAAAGACGGGAGTGGGTGGGGACGAAGGGTGGAAGACACCTCCCGTTGGCTCTTTCAAAAAGACAAGCCCGCCCCCTTCTCCTTCTCAAAGAGGAGGGGGAGGAGGAAGAGGAGGAGGAGGAGGAGGAGGAGGAAGCACCAACAAAGGCTGCCCTGTGGACCAGTCAGGAAATTGTGAAATGCAGCAGCTGGTGTTGAAGGAACAGGCAGGGACAAGCCAAGGCAAGGGAGGGTGGGGGAGAAATAAAATAAAATAACGAAGATAGACTGGCAACTTTTAAAAGTGTTGCTGGGATGAAAGGCAGCATTCACGAGCCCTGCTTTTAACAGGAAGGGCAGCGCGGAGTGGCTGGGAGTTTGTGCAGGAAATATATCTCAGCCTTCAACATGAAGGGGAATAGCAATAAGGATACAAACTTGTTGGTTTTAGTAGAAAGGTCTGTTTTCTGTAACGCACCCATATTAAGAGCCGAGGTGGCACAGTGGTTAGGGTGCAGGCCACTTCAGCTGACTGTTATCTGCAGTTCAGCGGTTCAGCGGTTCAAATCTCACCGGCTCAAGGTTGACTCAGCCTTCCATCCTTCCGAGGTGGGTGAAATGAGGACCCGGATTGTTGTTGGGGGCGATATGCTGACTCTGTAAACCGCTTAGAGAGGGCTGAAAGCCCTATGAAGCGGTATATAAGTCTAACTGCTATTGCTATTGCTATTGTTAGATCGAGTAAAGGAGGCAGACAAAGCGTTCAGTAACAACATCCGGCTGAGGAAGGGTCGGGCAGCATCCCCTTTTAAAGGGATCTGTCAGACCTCTTAGCCAATGAGATTCAACCTCTGTTCCCGCCGGAGCAGGGGACCTTGGTGGAAACCTCTTGCGGTCTGTCAGCGGAGGGGAATATCTAACAATTATGCCTTGTATTTGCAACATATTAGGGTCTGTAAAATATCTGGCAAATGTCCCAATGTGTGATCCTTGCCATTTGAGCTCTTATCAATCTGCAATTGAATTGTTTCCTGCAAAAGCCCCCTCCCCTTTCACTCCTCTTTTATGTCCTATGGGAGGGGCCAATCACCGTCCACCTGTGGCTTTACTCCCAAGTCGATCCTGATTTCTGAGTTGTTCTTTTCTTCTGGCAGCTCAGCGCATGTGCACACTGGGAACAGGCTCCAGCTGTTCCTCTGCCTCACTGCTGTCTAGCTCCGAAGGCACCTGATCACTGCTAGACAGCCTCGGCCCCATCTCTGCCTCCGATGCAGAGCCCTCGTCCGAGCCTTCCCCGGCCTCCAGGACTGGCCCATCCCCAGCCTCCTCACTGTCCGCCTCTGCTGCCAGCTTTGCTAGCCGCTGACGGGCCACAACATGTGCTGGCTGAACCGCATACTGCTTAAACTGTTCATTAAGCCCACTCTGAGGTGAGCATCGGTGCGCAGACCATGTATCATGCTACGGATTTTGGCAGCTTTTCCCTCCCTCCTTCCCTCCCTCCTTCCTACCCCCCTTTCTTCTCTTTCTTCTCTCCTTCCTTCCTCCTCTCCTTTCCCTTCTCTCCTTCCCCTTCCTCCCCTTTACCCTTCCCCTCTTCTTCCCATTCCTCCCCTCTTTCCTACTCTTACATTCCCTCCCATTCTTCCTCTGTTTGGCAGCTTTTTGAATCAACACAGGTGGACGTTTATCAGAAAGCAAAGCTGCAGAGAAAAAGAAAGGAAAAAGGAAAGGCGAGGTGGCTTATTTTGTAAACTTTATCGTGTATTGTTCGCTACAGTAGAAGGAAAAGAACATAACAGCATAACAGCAATAGCACTTAGACTTATATACTGCTTCACGGTGCTTTCCACCCCTCTCTAAACAGTTTACACAGTCAGCCTCTTGCCCCCAACAATCTGGCTCCTCATTGTACCCACCTTGGAAGGATGGAAGGCTGAGCCAACCTTGAACCTGGGGAGATTTGAACTGCCAAATTGCAGGCAGCCAGCAGTCAGCAGAAGTAGCCTGCAGTACTGCACTCTAACCACTGCGCCACCGCGACTCTGTCTCATTAGTGTCTATGGAGATTCTCAGTCATCCCAGTCATGTTTGTGCTTTTTCAACAATTAACCAGCGGGACAACTTGCCTCTAGAAGTTGTGAATGCTCCAACACTTCTGCGCATGTGCAGAAGTATTTTTAGTACTGTGCATGTGCACGCATCGCACGTCAAGCGTCCGTGCATCCCTGAGCAAACTGGCAGTAGCAGCCGCCTGATCCCACCCCTGCCCTTACCGTTTCCAGGATGGGCTGGATTTGACATCACGGGTTGGATTTGACCACATTGCAGGCTGGATGTGGCCCACGGGCCTTGAGTTTGACACCCCTGATGTATAGCATCCAAGACAATCCTGCAGACCTTGCTCAAGCATCACTTCTATGCCATGTCCTGGAGTCAAGGGAGGGAACTGCCAATAACCTTTTTCCGCTGTCCTCACCACTCTCTGCACCACCTTCCTGTCTGTGGCAGTAAGGCTTCCAATCCAGACTGAATTGCTATATGATAGGATGCTCTCTATAGAAAGTGGTAAGGACAGATATTTCCTGCAGTGAGAACAATTAATCAGTGGAGCAACTTGCCTCCAGAAGTTGTGAATGCCCCAACAGTGGAAGTTTTTAAGAAGAAGTTGGACAACCATTTGTCTGAAATGGTATAGGGTTTCCTGCCTGAGCAGGGGGTTAGACTAGAAGACCTCCAAGGTCCCTTCCAGCTCTGTTATTCTGTCAAACAAATATATTTCCCTCTTATGTTTAAAACTGGAAAGCCATAGACAATATCTGTACAGAGTAACCTAAAGTTTAACAACCCCCCCAAAGCAGGAAGCTCATGTGTCCTGTTTCATAACTAAACCCCACTCATGTTTCATGAGTCCATCAATCAACTCAGTTTAATTTCCTTAAGAAATGGAAATAGCATTATGCTCTCGACTCTGTTACGCTTCGGTCAGCAAAAAATATATTAAAAAAATCCAATGCAGATTAATTTTAGAATGCATGATGTCATGGAGTAAGTTATTCAGAAGCTAAAAATCTAGTCCAATATCTATAAAGGAAGGAAAAGTAATAAGTTTAATAGGTGGGATCACAACTTTACAGTATGTAAAGCAATAGGAACAGGGTGATCAGCCGGAAAGCTACAGAAAGCACTGAAATCAGAATTCATTTGATTGTTGATGATGAAAGCTGATTAAATTGGTAAGGAATACACAGATATAGATTAACAGCTTTTCTCCTTTATTAGTTTCCACCCATTGCTTCTTGTTCTGCCCTCAGGTGCCTTGGAGAATAGCTTGACTCCCTCTTCTTTGGGGCAACCCCTGAGATATTGGAAGACTGCTATCATGTCTCTCCTAGTCCTTCTTTTCATTAAACTAGACATACCCAGTTCCTGCAACCTTTCTTCATATGTTTTAGCCTCCAGTCCCCTAATCATCTTTGTTGCTCTTCTCTGCCCTCTTTCTAGAGTCTCCACATCTTTTTATTACATCGTGGCGACCAAAACTGGATTAGATAGTGCCATCGACTCTATAAACATGAATTTGAGCAGACTCCACGAAGAGCCAGACACAACTGAGTAGCTGAATAACAACAATCAAATCACAAGAACCACCTGTAGGTTTTTCCCAGCAGCTTTGTGGTTTAATGGTTCAGTTGTAGAGTTGGCCAAATAAGCTAACTATAGCGAGCCATGGAAGCCAATGTTACGACCATATCAGATATTTGTTTTGGCTTGGACCAGGGCTCTCCAAACTTACCAGCTTTAAGACTTAACAGAGTAACAGAATAGAATAACAGAGCTGGAAGGGACCTTGTAGGTCATCTAGTCCAACCCCCTGCCCAAGCAGGAGACCCTGCCTATACCATTTCTGACAGAGGGCAGTCCAGTCTCTTCTTGAAAGCTTCCAGGGACGGAGCTCCCACAACCTCTGAATAACAGAATAATAACAGAGTTGGAAGGGATCTTGTAGGTCATCTAGTCCAACCCCCTGCCCAAGCACCATTTCTGACAGAGGGCAGTCCAGTGTCTTCTGGAAATCTTCCCGGGATGAAGCTCCTGCAACTTCCGAAGGCAACTTCTGTTCCATGGGTTGATTGTTCTCACTGACATAAAATTTCTCCTTATTTCTAGATTGAATCTCTCCTTGGTCAGTTTCCATCCATTCTTCCTTGTCTGGCCTTCGGGTGCTTTGGGAAATAGCTTGGCCCCACTCTTTCTCTGTGGCAGTCCCTCAAATATTGGAAGATCGTTATCCTGTCTCCCCTGGTCCTTCTCTTCACTAGACTAGGTATTAACACTTCAGGTGATCTTCATCTTGATGGTGGATGATGAATGGCCCCTTCCAGAGGAAATAAAGAGGAGCAAAAGGGGAGTGGAGTTTGCAGGAGACAATTAGTTCGCTTAATTGGTTCCTGACTCTCCGAGACTCCTTGCCAAATTTTGCAGATCTCGGCCTGGCAGCTCTCCAAGCCAGATAAAGTCTGTGACTGTAAATCCTCCTTTGAAAGACTTTGCTGGAGGCGAAGGAGCAGAATTCACAGTAAATTAATAAAAGGGACTAGGAGTTTGCTTCATGCTTTTGGGTCAGAACATTTGCAAATGTTCTCGGTCCCAACATTTACAAAGCCTTGCAACTGTATGAGAATCACTATGCATTAACTCCAAAGCTATAACCAATATTTTTAAATATGCACCACTGACAGAGTGTCCCACATGCCTGCAGCTATTTTTATAAAAGCCAATGAAACAACTTCTGATTCCTGGCCAAACTGAAAGAAATGCTTCAGACGTAGATTGCAACTGGAAACCTTTGCAAGCATCGGCCCTGTTTATGTTGGCAGAAGACAGGCGAAAGCCAATCACATCAGCAGAGAATTTAAAAAATGATGAATAGAGCTATGGGAGACCTCCACTGCATTTTTAATTGCGATCCCACACCCAACCCATTTCCCACTGCTTGTTTCACCCATGGCTATCAAAGCTGGGTTCTTTTCAAAGTCCAATTCTGTACATGTAAAGGTAAAGGTTCCCCTCACGCATATGTGCTACTCGTTCCCAACTCTAGGGGGCGATGCTTATCTCCGTTTCTAAGCTGAAGAGCCAGCGCTGTCCGAAGATGTCTCCGTGGTCATGTGGCTGGCATGACTCAACGCCGAAGGTGCATGGAAGGCTGTGACCTTCGCACCAAAGGTGGTTCCTATTTTTCTACCTGCATTTTTTTAACGTGCTTTTGAACTTCTAGGTTGGCAGAAGCTGGGACAAGTCACGGGAGCTCACTCCGTTACGTGGCGCTGGGGATTCGAACCGCCAAACTGCTGGCCTTTCTGATTGACAAGGTCAGTGTCTTAGCCACTGAGCCTCCACGTCCCTTCTGGACATGTATTGAAAGCCAAATGTTTTAAAATGAAAGGTGGTGGTGGGAGAACCAGTTGAAAAGTATATGATGAAAACCGGATGCCTAACAAGGGAATGTCTTGATGTACATCTCAATAAAGTTTGACTAAGATACCAGTCGGTGCAAACAGACCGATGAACATTTTCAAATTAACATACGAGCAAGCGTTGACTTGAAAATACCAATTTTCATCCACGGTAGAAATTACAAAAAGGGAATCAAATCACATCCTCCAGTGTTCTTGGGAAAGACAGATACCGAAGCTGAAGCTCAAGGACTTTGGCCACCGAACGAGAAGAAAGGACCTCTTGGAGAAGACTCCTTTGGGAAAGATGGAAGGTCAAAGGAGAAGGGGGCTAGCAGAGGAGGAGACAGAATAACAGAGTTGGAAGGGACCTTGGAGGTCTTCTAGTCCAACCCCCTGCTCGGCAGGAAACCCTACACCATCCCAGTCAAATGATTGTCCAATCGCTTCTTTAAAAACCTCGTGTTGGAGCATTTACAACTTCTGGAGGCAAGTTGTTCCACTGATTAACTGTTCCCACGATCAGGAAATTTCTCCTTATTTCTAAGTTGCTTCTCTCCTTGATTAGTTTCCACCCATTGCTTCTTGTCCTGCCCTCAGGGGCTTGGGAGAATAGCTTGACTCCCTCTTCTTTGTGGCAACCCCTGAGATATTGGAAGACTGCTATCATGTCTCCCCTGGTCCTTCTCTTCACTAGACTAGACATGCCCAGTTCCTGCAACCATTCCATCATATGTTTTAGCCTCCAGTCCCCTCATCATCTTGGTTGCTCTTCTCTGCACGCTTTCCAGAGTCTCCACATCTTTTTTATAGTGTGATGACCAAAATTGGATGCAATACTCTAGCTATGGTCTTACTAAGGCTTTATAGAGTGGCATTAATTTCCCACTTGATCTTGATTGTATTCCTCTGTTAATGCAACTTAGGATTGCCTTGGCTTTTGAGGCTGTTGCCACATACTTTTAGCCTCATATTCAACTCGTTGTCCACTAAGACTCCAAGATCTCTCTCACTTGTGGGCTTCTGGTTGAGGAATTCTGGGAGCTGAAGTCAAACGCTCAAAGAGCCACAAAGGTCCTAACCGGAAGCCCCCCCCCCCCCATTCAATCCTGGAGCCGACCGGAAATCTGGTTCCCCCACCATAGAGTCTCCTCCTAGCATGGCATCCTTTTTCCTCTACCAACTGGAAATCCGGTTCCCCCACCATAGAGTCTCCTCCTAGCGCGGCGTCCTTTTTCCTCTACCAACTGGAAATCCGGTTCCCCCACCATAGAGTCTCCTCCTAGCGCGGTGTCCTTATTCCTCTACCAACTGGAAATCCGGTTTCCCCACTATAGAGTCTCCTCCTAGCGCGGCGTCCTTTTTCCTCTACCAACTGGAAAGCCGGTTCCCCCACTATAGAGTCTCCTCCTAGCACGGCGTCCTTTTTCCTCTAGCAACTGGAAATCTGGTTCCCCTACTATAGAGTCTCCTCCTAGCACGGCGTCCTTTTTCCTCTACCAACTGGAAATCCGGTTCCCTCACCATAGAGTCTCCTCCTAGCGCGGCGTCCTTTTTCCTCTACCAACTGGAAATCCGGTTCCCCCACCATAGAGTCTCCTCCTAGCACAGCGTCCTTTTTCCTCTACCAACTGGAAATCCGGTTCCCTCACCATAGAGTCTCCTCCTAGCGCGGCGTCCTTTTTCCTCTACCAACTGGAAATCCGGTTCCCCCACCATAGAGTCTCCTCCTAGCACAGCATCCTTTTTCCTCTACCTGTCCTAACCTATCAATTGTAGAGCTGACCGGTGACAGGGAGCCGCAGCAGAAGGATGAAAGAGCCACATGCGGCTCCAGAGCTGCACTTTGCCGACCCCTGGACTAGAGGATCTCCCTTCCAGCCTTACGATTCTATGTTTTATCTGTGCACCCAACATACCGTACTAAGCAAGGTGGACAGCTCAGTTCTTCTCTATGACAGAGCTCCACCCTGTGGCTGCAAGGAGAAATTACTACAGTAGAAGGAATACAAGAATGTCGGCAACAGGAAGTTGACAAGATAAAACTTGGTGGAAAGAGAGAGAATTGCCAAGCTGCTCCTTGTTCTTAAAGATGCTCCTGGATTGCTAAAGTATATGAAATATGAAGCATCCTATCGTTGCGGTATTTAAAGCATCGTAAGAGATGTGTGTTCAACCCACTTCCACAAATTTATCTCTCAAAGAAGAGACTCTGATTGCGGAAGTGAACACACGTGTTGGCCAGGGACCAACATGTGACAATTCATTCGAGATGGTCCATCTTATGGTTCTGAATTCAAGTTATTTTCTTTTTTTTCCCCACATGCCTCTCCTAAAGAGAGTGAAAGCTCGCTCAGCGGGCTCCAGAGAGACACGACACAGCACATACACTGTTGTGTGTTGTTTGTTTTAAAAGGAATCTCTTTCTCTATTAATAGGACGCCGGAGAAGCACGGATCGTATTTTAGGTCACGGTCCTGGGGGATTAGGTGTAGTTTTTGAAGCCTTCGAGCTGTCAGTCTGCAGAAATCCTCATGGGTGGATGTTTTTCCTGGATCTAAAATCCTTCAAAATGTTAAATATAACTCCGCAACTCTATTTGAGCATGTGAGAGAACGGTAAGGAGAAGGACAGCGGGAAAAGTTGTGCGTATTGCCGCTTCTGTGTGTAGAAAGCGGCAAAACAGATCAGTTCAGACAGAGCATAGAACAACAGAGTTGGAAGGGACCTTGGAGGTCTTCTAGTCCAACCCCCTGCTCATGCAGGAGACCCTGTATCCTTCCAGATAAATGGCTGTTCAGCAAAATCCCCATTCCCTCCCCACCCCAGGGGAAGGATACTGTAAAATCTCTATTCCCTCCCCACTCCAGGGGAAGGATACTGCAAAACCTCCATTCCCTCCCCACTCCAGGGGAAGGATACTGTAAAATCTCTATTCCCTCCCCACTCCAGGGGAAGGATACTGCAAAACCTCCATTCCCTCCCCACTCCAGGGGAAGGATACTGTAAAATCTCTATTCCCTCCCCACTCCAGGGGAAGGATACTGCAAAACCTCCATTTCCTCCCCACTCCAGGGGAAGGATACTGTAAAATCTCCATTTCCTCCCCACTCCAGGGGAAGGATACTGTAAAATCTCTATTCCCTCCCCACTCCAGGGGAAGGATACTGCAAAACCTCCATTTCCTCCCCACTCCAGGGGAAGGATACTGCAAAACCTCCATTCCCTCCCCACTCCAGGGGAAGGATACTGCAAAATCTCCATTCCCACCCCACTCTGGGGCCAGCCAGAGGTGGTATTTGCCGGTTCTCCGAACTACTCAAAATTTCCGCTACCGGTTCTCCAGAACCTGTCAGAACCTGTTGAATTTCACCCCTGCTTCCAACTCTATTATTCTATTTTCTAATATTCAAGCCTTGCTTATGGTCCTTGATCACTTCAGAAAGCCTTTTGGTTCAGATCATCATTTGATACTAAGCTGGCAGGAATAGCCAATAGATGATAGGCTCAAGATGCAGATGGATCTTGACAGATTTGAACACTGGGCCCTATCTAACAAAATGAAATTCAGCGTAAAGAAAAGTAAAGTCTTTTACTTAGGTAAGAAAAACCAAAAGCACACACACAGACTGGGTGAAACCTGGCTTAATAGCAGTGACTGTGAGAGGGATTTTGGAGTCTTAGTGGACAACCACTTAAACATGAGCCAACCGTGTGTGGTGGCAGCCAAAAAAGCCGATGCAAGGCGTTCATCTTTCAAAACACAAAGGACATCATGGAGAGTGGATTTAAGAAGATGGCGGGGAAAAAATGGAAAATACTATACAAGGGATGCAGAAGTGAATTCCTACCAGTTCGCACCTATTCGGTAGAACCGGTTCGTCAAATCTACCGAACCAGTTAGAAGAGGTTCCACCAGTGGACCCGGAGAGCAGGCCACACCTACAGAAGAGGTTCCAAAATTGTTTGAAACCCACCACTGGTCCTTGGATATGATTATTCCACACTATCATGCTCATATTTATAAAACTCAGTGCCTCTGTGAAAGGTAAGGATGACTACTGCATTTGTGGTGCAATCAGAACATTGCGTGTGTTGAAGTTGTTTTAACGCAAACCAAAGATGCCTTTTAAAAAACAAGTTTACATCCTATTCTTATGCATGCCGGTGCTGTGTGTGAGTTCATTTAAGGTGGTTCCGAGAAGTGTCGTCGGCATCTTCATATCCGGTCACATGGGCGGCAAGCCACTGCCACAAAGGAGGCCACACCTACAGAGTAGGTTCGAACAATTTTTGAAACCCACCACTGAAGGGATGATGAGTAAAGACCAAGGCGCCCAGGAAAGGGAGGAGCTAACAGTAGAAATGGAGGACAAGACTGAGCCGAAAAACTGGAGAATAACAGTGACTGATGAATTAAATCAGGGGGAAAATATATTAAGAGAGTTGAAAAGAGAATTGGAGACACAGGAAGATAATTTTGAAAGGAAGATAAGAGGCGTGGGCAGAAATTTTGGAAACTAGGCAGTGGAAGAAGGTAGAGATGGGATAAATACCTAGATTGAACAGCCAAAAAATATATGCAGACAGAGACAAAAATCCAAGAGAGAAACATGGGAGACAAGTCTAAAAAAACATAGCAATTAAAGTACTGAAGCGGGCAAGAGACGATGGATAGGTGATTTTTTTTGAATGGTTTTATGGTTATTGCTCTGATTTGCTTTTCTTTTTCTCTCTCTCTCTTCCTTCCTTTTTTAGGTAGGTGACATGATTAGAAGTTAGGTAGGATAGAAAGAAAACGTCTTTTAATAAAGGATGATATAATTAAGTTAGAATAAGAGATAGACATAAGAGAAAGGGAGAATATCAATGTAATATATTTTTATAAAGTAAAATAAGAGCATTAACAAGTGAAAACATGGAATAATTGAATAATGACAGACTGCAACTTAATATAATTATCTATTACTATTAGAAATATGCAAGTTGGTTGAATGTAAGAATTATGATTAATTTTATTAGTTTTATTTGCATTAGAATGTATTATCACCCAGGTGCCACACTTTTCACGCATTGATGTACGTACGTACGTGTATACGTACGTACGTATCTATGTATTGCGTCACAACCCCTGTTATGCCCAAATATGGGAGGGAGCATACTTCTTTCCTTTTCTGTCTTCGGCTCACCCTAGGAGCCATCCAGGTAGAAAGCCATTTTTTTACGTTGCCTTTGTTACATGTGTATTGCATTTGTGCCGATAAATAAATAAAGGGGCACTAGTATAGATCTATTTCAAGCTATTTAGCTCTTATTTATCAGTACAAATACAACACACATGTAATAAAGGCAACATAAAGGCTTTCTGCCTGGATGGCTCCTAGGGTGAGCCGAAA
This sequence comes from Thamnophis elegans, assembly GCF_009769535.1. Lineage (NCBI taxonomy): Eukaryota > Metazoa > Chordata > Lepidosauria > Squamata > Natricidae > Thamnophis > Thamnophis elegans. The sequence continues at coordinate 72,826,263 of NC_045549.1, read as the reverse complement.
GACAGAAAAGGGAGGAAGTATGCTCCCTCCCATATTTGGGCATACCAGGGGTTGTGACACAATACATACCTATTTCCCTGGCTTAGCTGATAAAGGAGGAGAGCCTGTGGCTTAGTGGCTAATACATCTGCCTGATATGTAATACAGCCCAGGTTCGATTCCCACTAAGGGTATGGCTAGCTGATGAGAGCTAAATAGCTTGAAATAGATCTATACTAGTCTCCCTTTATTTATTTATCAGCACAAATATAGCATATATATATATATTCAGGGAAGCCTCTGGAGGGCGAAAAACGGCCAAAAATGGAGGCCAAAGTCAGCTGGCCAGCGTGCGGATCCTTGCTGGAGCTGACAGGGCAATGCCTTGCATACCTTAATAAATGGTTCCGCGTGCCATGTGTGGCACGTGTGCCATAGGTTCGCCATTACGGTGCTAAGAGATTGCTCATCTCCCCTAGCTTTACTCCAACCCCCAAATATTCACTTACCTTGGTTTGATCTTCGGCTTTGAAAACGTAGCAGATACTTGGCTGATGGGGGGGCCCGTCTCTGATCAGGCAGGCGAAGTAACTGGGATCCTGGCTGTTGTGAATCAGCTTGTGGACATCTTGAGGCCGACACTCAAAGTGGCTGGAACAAATCAAAGGATCCCAATGCTGGTTTTCCCCCGCGTCTCCTTCACACCGTATCCTGGCCGGTGAGACATAGATCCGAATGCGGCTACCATCGGGGTCTTCCTTCAATGGCTGAATGCTGAGCTGTCGGATCTGGGCTACGATCCAAGGAAGCATGGGCATCGTGGTTAAAGAATGAACCGGCAAGGAACCGATCAGCTGAAGGCGGAAATCCACCGAACCGTCATTAGAGGCCACCGGGTTTTTCACGCTGAACGACAAAGTTTCCATGTTTTAAAAAAATACGGGAAAGGGGGTACCTCAGCCCAATCGGTTGGCCGGGCTTGTAATTCTAAAACGGAAACAAACAAAAAAAATTATTAGCTGATGTAATCACGGGGTGGCTCAGTGGTTAAAACGCTGATCCTGTCCATCAGAAAGATCAGCAGTTCCGCAGTTCAAATCCCTAGCCCCACGTAACGGAGTGAGCTCCCATGACTTGTCCCAGCTTCTGCCAACCTAGCTGTTCGAAAGCACGTAAAAATGAAAGTAGAAAAATAGGAACCACCTTTGGTGGGAAGGGAACAGCGTTCCGTGCGCCTTTGGCATTGAGTCATGCCGGCCACATGACCACGGAGACGTCTTTGGACAGCGCTGGCTCTTCGGCTTTGAAACGGAGATGAGCACCGCCCCCTAGAGTTGGAAATGATTAGCACATAATCCCTTGTGGAGTGGAGTCTGGGCAACTGAGTGGAGCTGAATGTTTACTGGCCGGATGCCCTTCCTGTCACCAGTGTGGAATTTTGTTCAGCAGATATAGTCTCATTGTGCCGAGAGAGAGAAATATCTGTCTCTACCAAGGATCGAACTGCCAGCCTTCTATCTGAGGCGAGAGCACCACCTCTAGGCCACCACACCACTCTTATTAGGGTATCCAACTGTTTTGTCTAAATTCATTTGATTTCTGTTTCCCCACCAAAGGAGAATAAAAGTGTTTTTTACAGCAGTGAAATGCAAAATGACTTTTGATATCCAAGAATGCAGTATTTGTGTGTGTGTGTGTGTGTGTGTGTTTGTGTATATATATATGTTGTATTTGTGCTGATAAATAAATGTAAATAAAGGAAGACTAGTATAAATCTATTTCAAGCTATTTAGCTCTCATCAGCTAGACATATCCTTACTGGGATTCGAAGGGTATGGCTAGCTGATGAGAGCTAAATAGCTTGAAATAGATCTATACTAGTCTCCCTTTATTTATTTATCAGCACAAATACAACACAAATGTAACAAAGACAACAGTAAAAATATTGGGTTTCTGTTTGGATGGTCTCTTGTGACGAGTCGATAGACAGAGAATGGAAGCAGTAGACTTCTCCCATATTTGGGCATACCAGCGGTTGTGACACTAATTACATATATGTATGTATGTGTATGTATGTGTGTGTGTGTGTATGTATATATATATTCTTCCTGCAGAGCTTGGCAAATGCAAATCCAACATACAGGCTGCCTAATAGAGCCCAAAATTTATGTCGCTAAGCAAAACCTTGTTTAAGTGAGTTTTGCTCCATTTTACGAGCTCTCTTGCCCCAGTTGTTAAGTGAAAAGCTGCAGTTGTTAAGTTAGTCACAGGGTTGTTAAGTGAATCTGGCTTCCCCATTGACCTTGCCTGTTGGAAGGTCGCAAAAGGGGATTGCATGTCCTTCAGGGACACAGCCACCGTCATAAATGTTAACCAGTCGCCAAGCGGCTGAATCTTGATCACATGACCACGGAGATACTGCAATGGTCGTAAAGTGTGAAAAGTGGTCACAAGTCACTTTTTTCAGTGTCATCACTAAATTCTTAACTAAATCAAATCATCTTCTTTTAAAGACCCCCTAACCCCTTGCGGGATGGAGTTTGGGGCAACTGAATGGAGCTGAGTGTTTCCTGGCCAGATGCCTTTCATGTCGCCGATGCGGAGTTTTGTTCAGCAGATCTATTCTCATAGTGCCCAGGGAGAGAAATATCTGCCTCTACCCAGGATCGAATTCACAGCCTCCGGATTGTGAGGCGAGAGTGCCACCTCTAGGCCAACGCACCACTCTTTCGCAACTCAATTAAATGACGGTCACTAAATGAATTGGTGTAAGTCCGAGAACTCCGTGTAGTTATAACTTCTGCCGGCTTCAAAGACAGCAGAGCCGAAGGATAAAGGATTTATCTCCTGCAATGTTTCCAAATAAGTCATTCCTGGGATCGCACTGTCCTTCTGGAATTCCTTCTCCCATGCCGGCAGGTGCAGGTTTCAGATTACTGGATGTCAAAGAGATCTTTTTCTCAACAGATCCCTAGGCAGGAGGGAGGACATCACGCACACAGGCACAAGTTTTGCATAGGGGTGTGTGTTTATGTGTATGCCCTCTTCGTTCAGAAACATGATGCAAGTTCAGATCAGCCCAGCTAGCAATTTATATATTATATTATATTATATTATATTATATTATATTATATTATATTATATTATATTATATTATATTATAGTATAGTATAGTATAGTATAGTATATTATATTATATTATATTATATTATATTATATTATATTATATTATATTATATTATATTATATTATATTATATTATATTATATTATTATTATATTATTATATTATATTATTATATTATATATTCATTTTAAAATTCATATTTTTTTATGCATTTACATTTAAAAAAAACATTTTTTTAAAAGTAAATTCATTGTTTTATGCATCATTTTTTTTAAAAAAATAATTTTTTTAAACAAGAAATTCGACACAGGAAAGGGGCTGGACTAAATGACCTACAAGGTCCCTTCCAACTCTGTTAATCTGTGTCTAACCTCTACCAGGTAAAAACATCACAATAAAAACTCAACTGAAGTCTCTTTCAAAGTATCATTCGGGATGACACGAATTGCTATAAAAATGTCCATTGATTATGAAATATCTCTCTACTTGCATATGATTTGGTTGCCTATTAGTAATCTATGACTATCACTAAGTGTTGTATCTTATGATTTTTAATGAATGTACTTTTTTAATGTAGAGAGAGCATATGCGCCAGAAGCCAAATTCCTTGTGTGTCCAATCACACTTGGCCTTAATTCTAATTCTATCCTATTCTATTTCTATTATTTCTATTTCTATTAATTCTAATTCTATTCTATTTCTAATTTCTGTGTAGGATAGTATAGAATAACAGAGTTGGAAGGGACCTTGGAGGTCTTCTAGTCCAATCCCCTGTCTAGACAGGAAACCCTATACCATTTCAGACAAATGGTTTTTCCAGCATCTTCTTAAAGACTTCCAGTGTTGGAGCATTCACAACTTCTCGGGGCAAGTTGTTCCACTGATCAATTATTCTAACTGTCAGGAAATTTCTCCTCAGTTCTAAGTTGCTTCTCTCCTTGATGAGTTTCCACCCATTGCTTCTTGTTCTGCCCTCAGGTGCCTTGGAGAATAGCTTGACTCCCTCTTCTTTGTGGCAACCCCTGAGATATTGGAAGACTGCTATCATGTCTCCCCTAGTCCTTCTTTTCATTAAACTAGACACACCCAGTTCCTGCAACTGTTCTTTATATGTTTTAGCCTCCAGTCCCCTAATTTCTATTAATTCTAATTCTAATTCTATTCCATTATTTCTATTTCTATTAATTCTATTCTATTCTATTTCTATTATTTCTATTAATTCTAATTCTATTTCTATTATTTCTATTAATTATAATTCTATTCTATTTCTATTAATTCTATTAATTCTAATTCTATTCTATTTATATTATTTCCATTTCTATTAATCCTAATTCCAACTCAACTCAACCCTACCCTACTCTTATTTCTATTCTATTCTATTCAATTCTATTCTATTCTATTCCATTCTAAAAAGCCCTTTGAAACACCGACTTTTCCAAGCTACCGTAACAGCTTCCCGTATTTCTCCTAGTAGAAGTTCTACTTTCGCTTCTCTGGCTTGGCCGTAATTCCCCCCCCCCCCCTTCTCTCTTCTCTTCGAGGTGAGAACGGGGTTCCTTGCAAACTGGGACGACACAGCCTCAACTTGAAGGGGAGAGAAGGGGGGAGAATTTGCACCCGTGCGCCCCACCCCCCCTTTGCTGACAAGCCAAGCTAAGCGACCCTTACCCAATTCTTCCCCGGGGTCGCGGGAAGCCGCTTGCAAAGGAGGAGGAGGAGGAGGAGGAGGAGGAAGGCAGAAGTCCGTCTCTCTCTCTCTCTCTTCCCCTCTGGTTGCAAGAAGAGGCGAAGGGAGGCGACCCGCGAGGTTAGAGACCCCGAGCGCTCTCCCAGGACATCGCCTGGCCGGGAAGGGGGGTCCCGCGCCGCCTTACCTGCTCTGCCTTGCGGCTCCTCTCTGCCTTCCTTCCTCCCCTCCTGGGGGAGGAGCCCAAAGGCCGGGAGGGGCGGGGCAAGACAGGCGCTGGCTTGGAGGGGGGGTGGGTGGGAAGGCGAGTGGTAAAATAGAAGGGTCCCTGGTCGTCCGGAGCGCTTGGGCGGGGGGGGGGGAGGGCAGGAGGGGTGGGTGAGTGGAGTCCCGGCTGGTGCTTGTCTGGCAGACGTTTCGTAACCCAGCTAGGTCACAGCATCAGGGAGGAGGAGGAGGGAGAGGGAGGAGAAGGAGGAAGAAGAAGAAGAAGAAGAAGAAGAAGAAGAAGAAGAAGAAGAAGAAGAAGGGGGGGAGGGGAAGAAGAAGAAGAGGAGGAGTGGGAAGGAGGAGGAGGAGGAAGTAGCCCTTGGTGTTCCCTTGGTGGTTTTCTTGCAGATGTTTCATGACCCAACTACATAATGTCATCAATGCTACCGGTAGAAGGGGGTGGGGTTTGCAGAGAGGAGGAGGAGGAAGGGGAAGAAGAGGGGAAAAAAGAGGGGAAAAAAGGGGTTGTGTGTGCTATCTGAGTTTTGTGGTTTTCTTGCAGACATGACCCAGCTAGGTAACATCATCAGTGCTAGAAGGGAGGAGGAGGAGGAGGAAGTCCTTGGTGCATTCTAAGCTTAGTGTTTTTCTTTTTTTTTTATTAAAATTTTTTAATTTTTAATTTAAAACAAATACAACATCTTTACATGCTATAGAAAGTGTATCAGTTGGTTACAAATAGACTTTTATGCATCTCTTCCACAGTCAACAAACATAATTCATGTTAATTCGATATTCATACATATCACCATCATCATATATCCATTTTCATTTGACTATAATTATTATTTAAAAAAATAGGAAAAATAATAATAATAATAATTTTTGTTTCTTAAACAATACATGCCCACACCAGTGGGAAAAGAAAAAATCAAAAGAGAAACCTAAAAAAAAAAAAAAGAAAGAAAGAAAAAAGAAAGGAACACAGGTATATATTATCAAAAAAAAGTATATCAGCTGGTTACAACATGTTTTGGTGCATCTCTTCCATTAGAAAAGGACCATGGGGTTGTGTGTGCTATCTGAGTTTTGTGGTTTTCTTGCAGACATGACCCAGCTAGGTAACATCATCAGTGCTAGAATGGAGGAGGAGGAGGAGGAGGAGGAGGAGGAGGAGGAGGAGGAGGAGGAGGAATGGGAAGTCCTTGGTGCATTCTGAGCTTAGTGTTTTTCTTGTAGATGTTTCATAACCCAACCAGGTAACGTCATCAATGCTGGATGTGTGGAGTTTTGTGGTTTTCTTGCAGATGTCTCATGAACCAGCTAGGTGACACCATCTGGGTTAGAAGGGAGTGGGATTTGCAGGGGGGAGGAGGAGGAGGAGGACTGTGGGGGTCCTTAATGATCTCTGAGTTTGGTGATTTTCTTGTAGGTGTTTCATGACCCAACTAAGTAACATCATCAGTGTTAGAAAGGAGTGGGGTGGAAGGAGGAGGAGGGGGAAGAAAATGGGTCCTTAGTGCTCTCTGAGCTTGGTGATTTCCTTGCAGACATTTCATTATCCAGCTAGGGAACATCATCAGTGCTAGAAGGGAGCAGGTGTTGTGGAGAGAAGGAGGAGGAGGAGGAAGGATAAGGACAAGAGGAATTACTCAGCTGTCTTTCATGCCTAAGGCAGGACTGGAATTCACAGTCTGCTGCTTTCTACAGTCGCCGGGTGCTCTAACCACTAGACCAAACTGCTTCTCAGCCAGGAAGGAACTTGGTGCAATCCTAAAGGAACGGATTGAAAAAAGGAGTATGGTAGAAGCAGCATCTGCAAACCTGAACATTTAGTGCCTGCTTTCTCTGCGAGGATAGGAAGTGGTTTCCCCCACAGAAGCTCACGTATGTAAGTTGTATGCAGAACAACGGGGGTGGGGGCAGGGTTTGGAGGAAAACATGACCTCTAGGCTGTCTACATTCAGCTGCTATTTCGAGCCGGGGATTTTCCCAGGAGGCTTAAGAGAATTTGAGAGTGTGAGAAACTGACTAGACTCTGTGACCAAGCAGGCATTTCTGGGAGACTTTTCACGACCCAGCTAGGTCACATCATCAGTGCTAGAAGGGGGGGAGGAGGAGGACGAGAGGCAGAGGAGGAAGAAGAAAAGAGGAGGAGGAATGTGAGGAATTATTGGGCTTCCTTTGCTGCTGCATATAAACTGAGTGTCAGGCCTCAGACCGGGAGAGGGGATTGTACGGAGTTAGATGCGATGTAGCCATAACAACATTCTTTCGAGAAAGCCAAGGTCATCCTTTGTCTCTGCATCTCTGCACCTGACCAGAACTGGAGGGGTGGAACTGCCAGCATGGCAGTGGGAAATTGGACCATGAGATGGACTTGTGGGTGTGTGGGAAAGATCTTGAATTTTCAACTGGGTGGGGAAAACCAGGAAGCTTTCAGATTTGGGGTTTCCCAGATGTGCCAACATGGCTCTTTTAAATAAATTGGAACTTTGAGCAATACTTTGCCTTGGACTCTGATTTAATTTCGGATGCTATTTGGAACCCTGACATTGAGTTACAAAGTTTGAGATGACAGTGATGGGGAGTGGGGGGTGGGTGGGTGTTGTTGGTGGGAGGGAATAACACAGGCTTTTACAAGTAGCCCTCGAATTACGACAGTTCACTTAGTGGCCATGCAATGTTACAATGGCACCGAAGAAAGGGACTTACAACTCTTTTCCACATTTAGGACCATTGCAGGCGAGATCTATTTTCCCCTTCAAATGTCCTTGGGTTTGATTTGAAGCAGGAGGAAGAGCACTCGGAGGAAGTTCTTAGCCAGCTGGTGATACAGGAGAAGAGATCTTCAGATGCCACCCCCCCCCAGGAGAAAAGATCTCCTTCTCACATCAGCTGGCGAGGGACTCTTGCCCTTTGTACACAGGCTGTTTTAAGCAGGAGTAATTCTGGCCTTACAGAATGGGATAGGATAAGAATAGAATAGAATAGAATAGAATATGGAAAGAATAGAATAAAATAGAATAGAATATGGAAAGAATAGAATATGGAAAGAATAGAATAGAATATGGAAAGAACAGAATAGAATATGGAAAGAATAGAATAGAAGAGAATATGGAAAGAATAGAACAGAATAGAATATGGAAAGGATAGAATAGAATTTTTTTATTGGCCAAGTGTGATTGGACACATAAGGAATTTGTCTTTGGTGCAGATGCTCGCAGTGTACATAAAAGAAAAGATACATTTGTCAAGAAACATAAGGTACGACAATAGGGTACAAATAAACAATCAAATCATACTAGAAACAAGATAAATCTAAGGATATAAGCAACAAAGTTATAGTCCTGCAGTCATAAGTGGGAGGTGATGGGTGGTAGGAACAATGAGAAGATTAATAGTAATGCAGATTTAGTGAATAGTCTGACAGTGGTGAAGGAATTATTTCTTTAGCAGAGTGGTGGCGTTTGGGAAAAAACTGTCCTTGTGTCTAGTTGTTCTGGTGTGCAGTGCTCTATAGCGTCGTTTTCAAGGTAGGAGTTTAAACAATTTATGATACCGTAGAGATAGATAGATAGACAGACAGACAGACAGATAGATAGATAGATAGACAGACAGACAGACAGACAGATGATGGATGGATGGATGGATAGCTAGACAGATGATAGGTAAAAATGATAATGTATAGATAGATAGATAGATAGATAGATAGATAGATAGATAGATAGATGATAAAGATGACAGGCAGGCAAACAGACAGAAAGATGATAGATAGATAATAGATGATAAAGATGACAGATAAAGATAGATATAATGAGAGAGAGAGATGGAGGGAGGGAGAGAGAGAGAGAAAGATGACAGATATAATAGGAGATGGAGAGAGAGACAGCTTGCAAATGCATGGTTTTGTCTGGCTCGTTCAAATCTACTGCTTAATTATTGTCAGATTCAAAGTCTGCTTAAAACCAAATGGAAAGTTTTCCTGCTGGCTCCAGGGACTTAAAATCAGGACAGATTCTTGTCTTCTGACGTGTTTATTTTCTCAGGTCTATTTTTACATTGTTAAAGCCCTCGGTGTATACAGAAGATCCTGAACTTTGCAAGAGGATAAGGGCAGCATTAATTTCCATCCATCCATTTTTCCTCTCTCTCTCTAGCCTATCCATCCTACATTACCTCTATCCTATCCTATCCTATCCTATCCTATCCATCCATCCATCCATCTTCCTTTCCTTTCCTTTCCTTTCCTTTCCTTTCCTTTCCTTTCCTTTCCTTTCCTCATTTCAGATATTTCAAATATTGACAACTCGAAGAACGAGATAGAGTAAGCAGAACTTGCATTGTAATCTAACCAGCATTACTGATTTCAACATATTCCGGAACTGGCTTTAGTTTCAGAACTTTATTTAAAACTTTCACTTCTGCTTAGTCCCTCCCTCCCTTCCTGAGTCCCTGTGAGTCATCTCTTTGCATTAACTGCACTGCCAGCTTAAGACATCCTGCCTCCTTCCACACTTCACATACACGCTAGTTTCACCAGTAACAAAAAAGAAACACCCAGACACCCACCGGCAGCCTAAATATGAGAAAACATTTAATTCTTTTGCCTGTGATCAATAAAAGACACCACCATTTGAAGCAACTGTAAACAGACTTCATCTATACAAATAAATAAATTTTAAGAAAAAGCACAATTGTCTTTCTAGCATGAATATTTGAGTTTCTAAAAATCAGTTGCATTGACCATCAAGTACCAGTACACAATGAGTATTGTATTTTACATGACTTCTGGCAGTCCTTGGCTTACGACCACAAACTGAGTGCAAAATTTCTGTTGCTAATCAAGACAGTGGCTGAGTCATTTTTGCTCTGTTTTACGACCATTCTGGCCATGGTTGTTAAGTGAATCACTGCAGTTGCTAAATTAGTAACCTCGTTGTTAAGTGAACCAACTGACTTTGCTCGTCCGAGGGTCGCAAAAGTGCTTATTTCGGGGGTCAAAAGAAAATAAGACCCTGTCTTATTTTTGGAGAAACACGGCATGAATCACAGTCATACGTGAATTTTTCAGCGCCGTAACTTCAAATGGTGGTAAGTCAAGAACTACCTGCGTATTTGGTTGTAACCCAAGTTGTGATGTTCAGTGGTGTTGCAGGATGACTAGAATTTATCAGAAAGGTTGATCCAAGCGTAGAGAGGCAGGCTGTAAATGAGTCCCCTTCGGGGAAAAGGGCGGCATATAAATGCAATAAATTCAATAAATTCAATTCAATTCCACTGACCTTTTGCTTGTTGGAAGGTCGCAAAAGGGGATCCCATAACCCCGGGATGCTGCAACGTAGGTATGAACCAGGTGCCAAGCGTCAGAAGTTGGATCGCACGGCCGTGGGGATGCTACAAAGCTCATAACCGTGAAAAATGGTCATCAGTCACTTTTTCAGTGCCGTCGTAACTTTGGGTGACTAAATGACCTGTTGTAAGTCCTACAGACTATCTGTATTTCCTACATGGACCATCTGAGGCCGTGATGGTGAACCTGTAGTACGCGTGCCACAGGTGGTAAGCGGAGCCCTCTCTGCGGGCATGTGAGTCGTTGCTCCCGGCTCAGCTCCATTGCGCATGCGCGTGCCTCCCGCTAGCCAGCTGATTTTTGGGTCACTGCCACCCATGCACGGGGGGGGGGCAGGGTGCATGCATGAGGGGGTGGGTTGCACATGGGGGGGATGCAGTGTTCCCCCCACACTGCCCCTTTTTTGTCCCAGCAGGCTTCAGGGAAGCCTGCTAGGCGCAAAACAGGCGATGGGGGAGTTGCGAAGCCCCTCCTGCCGTTTTGGTCCCAGGAGGCTTCAGGGAGGCCTGAAAATGGGCCATGGGGGGGCTTTCGGTGCCCCTTTGCCTGTTTTTGGTCCCAGGAGGCTTCAAGAACAATCTGCCCGCAGAGATCCGGACCCTTCCCACTCTCTCGGCCTTCCGAAAAGCCACAAAAACCTGGCTGTTCCGGCAGGCCTGGAGGTCCAGCCCCATCTAGGACTGAGTGTATGGTGTGTTGTCTTTAAATCTATCTTTTCTTTTCCCTATATTTCAGTTTTTGACTTTATTTTTGTATTTGTAAGCCGCCCGCAGTCCTACAGGATTGGGCGGCATATAAATTTTATTAAATTCAAAATTCAAATTTTATTAAATTCAAAATTCAAATTCAAATTTTATTAAATTCAAATTCAAGAAGGCCTGTTAGGCCCAAAACGGTCGCGGGGGGGGGGGATTTTGGTGCCTCCTGCCTGTTTTGGTTCCAGGAGGCTTCAAGGAGGCCTTCTAGGCCAAAACAGGCTGTGTGGGAGTTATGGTGCTCCTCCTGCCCATTTTTTAGTTCCAGCAGGCTTCAGGGAGGCTGCTAGGCGTAAAGGCTGTGTGGGAGTTGTGCCCCCCCCCCTGCCCATTTTTGGTCCCAGGAGGCTTCAGGGAGGCCTGCTAGGCCCAAAATGGGCCATGGGGGGATTACAGTGCCCCCTGCCTGTTTTTGGTCCCAGGAGGCTTCAGGGAGGCCTGCTAGGCCAAAACAGGATGTGGGGAAGTTGTGCCCCTCCTGCCCATTTTTTAGTTCCAGCAGGCTTCAGGGAGGCCTGCTAGGCCTAAAGGCTATGTGGGAGTTGTGGCACCCCCCGCTCCCCGTTTTTGATCCCAGGAGGCTTCAGGGAGGCCTGCTAGGCCCAAAATGGGCCATGGGGGGATTGCAGTGCCCCCTGCCTGTTTTTGGTCCCGGGAGGCTTCAGGGAGGCCTGCTAGGCCAAAACAGGATGTGGGGAAGTTGTGGTGCCCCTCCTGCCCATTTTTTAGTTCCAGCAGGCTTCAGGGAGGCTGCTAGGCCTAAAGGCTGTGTGGGAGTTGTGCCCCCCCCCTGCCCATTTTTGGTCCCAGGAGGCTTCAGGGAGGCCTGCTAGGCCTAAAGGCTATGTGGGAGTTGTGGCACCCCCCGCTCCCCGTTTTTGATCCCAGGAGGCTTCAGGGAGGCCTGCTAGGCCCAAAATGGGCCATGGGGGGATTGCAGTGCCCCCTGCCTGTTTTTGATCCCAGGAGGCTTCAGGGAGGCCTGCTAGGCCAAAAACGGGCTCTGGGGGAGTTGCGGCACCCCCCCTGCCTGTTTTTGATTCCTAGGCTTCAGGGAGGCGTGCTAGGCCAAAAACAGGGTGGGGAAGTTGTGGCACCCCCCTCCCCGTTTTTGGTCCCAGGAGGCTTCGGGGAGGCCTGCTAGGCCCAAAATGGGTCGGGGGGGGATTGCAGTGCCCCCTGCCTGTTTTTGATCCCAGGAGGCTTCAGGGAGGCCTGCTAGGCCCAAAATGGGTCGGGGGGGATTGCAGTGCCCCCTGCCTGTTTTTGATCCCAGGAGGCTTCAGGGAGGCCTGCTAGGCCAAAAACGGGCTCTGGGGGAGTTGCGGCACCCCCCCTGCCTGTTTTTGATTCCTAGGCTTCAGGGAGGCGTGCTAGGCCAAAAACAGGGTGGGGAAGTTGTGGCACCCCCCTCCCCGTTTTTGGTCCCAGGAGGCTTCAGGGAGGCCTGCTAGGCCCAAAATGGGTCGGGGGGGATTGCAGTGCCCCCTGCCTGTTTTTGATCCCAGGAGGCTTCAGGGAGGCCTGCTAGGCCAAAAACAGGGGGTGGGGGGGTTGTGGTGCCCCCCTGCCCATTTTTGGTCCCAGAAAGCTTCAGGGAGTCCTGGTAGGCCCAAAACTAGCAGGCCTCCCTGAAACCAAAACCTTGATGCAGATTCCTCCGATTTGGCTGGTGAAGGGGCTGGCGGCCAACAGGCCACAACAGCTACCGAAGACGACTACAAAATAAGGACAACACAAAAAGCCCTGTGGCATCAGACCCCCGGTTCCTCTACTCCACAAATCTCTTCTCACAATGGCAAGCGAACTCTGCACAAGGAAGACCAGTACGGGTAGCCCCTCGACGTACAGCCACGATTGAGCGCAATGTTTCTGTCGCTAAGTGAGGCATTGGTTAAGCAAGTCTCACCCTGTTGAACCACCTTCCTTGCCACCGTTCTTTAGTGAATCACTGCCTGTGTTAAAATTGCAGTATTGCAGGCAAACTTTCCCCACACCCTGGAGTTCAATCCTGACCGGCTCAAGGCTGACTCAGCGCTCTGTCCGTCCGACGTCGGTCAAATGAGGACCCAGATTGTTGGGGGCAAGATGCTGACTCTGTAAACCAACCCGAGAGTGCGGTAAAGCACTAGAGAGCGGTATATAAGCCCAAGTGCTATTTATACAACCGAAACTTCACTTTTTGGCTTAAAATCATTGATATGTGAACACGCAATTTGTTTATTAGGAGAAAAATCACTTTCAAATTGTCTGACAATTTACCAGGGAAGATTTCCTTACTGTGTAGATCACTCACTCAGCCAGTTGTTTTAGATTTTAGAAACAGCTGGCACAGTCATACTCCACTCAATATCAAGGATGCAGCTGTGGAGGTAGACAACAATATTAAGTATCTGGAGGTGCAGATAACTAACAATCTGAACTGCTCTTTCACACGTCTTCCTTAGTGAAGCGTGCAAACCAGCATCTGCATTTCCTGCATCGGATGAGGAGAGCACCTCTTTCTCCCATCCTGGCCACTTTTTACATAGGTACAACTGAGAGCATTTTAACAAACTGCATCCCTGTTTGGTTTGGTGGCAGCCGTGCCTCAGATAGAAAGTCCATATAGAGTGGTGAGGACAGTGGAGAAGATTCTAGGAAGCTCACTTCCCGTTATTCGGGATGCTGCATGCTTAGAGCTCAAAGCATTGTTGGAGATAGCTTCGCTCCCTATGCCATTCGTCTGGTAAACTCACAGGAATTGTTTTTCTCGCCATTTACATGTATACGTTGTTTCTCTATGTCATATATGTGGATATATGCATAATCTTTATTTATTTTGTCATGTTTATGTATTGTATATTGCGGAGGAAACCCTTTTTAGAGCTGTATTCAATGAAATTTCATTTTAATGTATGCCGACCGGTGTACATTTGAAGTGACCATATACTTATTCTAAGTCGTTCTGTAAAGAAATTAAATTTCCTCCCCCCCCCCCCCATGTATTTTATTTAAGAATACACAGCTTAAAAGAAGTGCAGATATTATCACTCTGGTTTGGGTTGCAGCTTGTTCTTCTCTGGTTCAAAGAAATATTTTTCAAGAGCGGCGGTCAGTTCATCTAGTTCTTCCTTCAGCTTTTCAAAATCACTAAAATGAGACAAGAGGTAGCAAAATTTCAGCTTCGCTTGACAGAGACTCTCCAACGCAGAGAGATTTTAAGCCTGTTTTAGGATTAAGCCACAGTCTAATTGAACAAATATAACATTGTACTTCCTTACAATCACTTTTTTGGAGGGAAATTTAATGGGAGGGACCATTTTTGATTCATAAGCTCTACTTATCTGCGTGCAAAAAAATCCAGAATAAAACATCTTGAACAAACAGCTGCCTAGACACTGCTTAAACACACAGGGCAGGGAAGACGATCATTTCTCTAAGTAATTAGTTCAACGGTGAAATTACTCTTACTGTTAAGAAAATTAATTGCTCAACCACTTCATGGACAACTCAAATTAGATTCCAACTTCATTCTTTATGGTATTTGGTCTACAGCAGGGGAGTCAAATACAAGTTGAGTTGAGTTGAGTTTATTAGTCTTGTATGCCGCCCACTCCCGGAGGACTCGGGGCGGCTTACAATAAAAAGGGAAAGGGGATAAATAAGACAAACAACAATTTAAAATACAACAACATTCATAGTTACCGTGGGGCTGGATACTTCAACAGCCCCCCGGCCTGCCGGAGCAGCCAGGACCTAGTGGCTTTACAGAAGGCTGGGAGAGTAGTAAGGGTCCGGATCTCCACGGGGAGCTCGTTCCAGAGGGCCGGAGCTGCAACAGAGAAGGCTCTCTCCTGGGGGGTCGCCAGCCGACATTGGCTGGCAGATGGAATCCGGAGAAGGCCTAGTCTGTGCGATCGAAACGGTCTTTGGGAGGTAATTAGCAGGAGGCACCCAAGTCCGATGCCATGTATCCACTTATATGACAAGGACCACATGCTGCATCCAACCCGCGATGTGGTCAGATCCGGCCCGCGGGGGCCATCCTGGAAAATGCGAGGAGCTGGTCTGCATTGCTTCAGCCCATTCTACCATGTTAGCTTGGCCTGGTCTACCCAATGTGAAGGGGAAACATGCCAGCAGTTTGGGGACTGATGTCAAACTGGCCACGCCCATCCAGTTGGCTATGCGCACAGTCAGATACTCCCAGTGAGTGGCATCAAGCTGGCCACACCCATCAGTCAGCGCCCTGAGGTCCACCACAGCCCTGATGCCGCGGCCCTCAATGAAATTGAGTTTGACACCCCTAGTCTAGAGCCATTGCGGTGTAATGGTTAAGGCACCAGGCCAGAAACCAGGTGACGGCGAGTTCTAGTCATGCCTTAGGCATGAAAGCTGGTTAAGTGACTTTGGGCAATCATCAGGAGATGGTGAGTTTTAGTCCCGCCTTAGACATGAAAGCTGATTGGGTGGTTTTGGACCAATCATCAGGAGACGATGAATTCTAGTCTTGCTTTAGGTATGAAAGCTGAATGGGTGATTTTTGGGCCAATCAGTTTCTCTCAGCCAAACTCACCTCGCAGGGTGGTCGTATGGGGAAACAAGAGAAGGAAGAAGTATTCGATACGTTCGCTGCTTTGAGTTGCTTATAAAGTAATGAAGGCAGGATAAAAGAAAAATCTAATAATAAAATTCAAATTGCACCCATCCTCCCTACAGTAGAAGGTGGAATAAATTAGGTCTTTACTTCTTGCCTTACTAATCCCATTCATTACAAGTAGAAAAATAGGAACCACCTTTGGAGGGAAGGTAACAGCATTCTGTGCACCTTCAGTGTTTAGTCATGCCAGTCACATGACACTGCTGGCTCTTTGGCTTTGAAACAGAGATGAGCACTGCCCCCTAGAGTCAGGAACAACTAGCACGAATGTCCAAGGGGAAGCTTTACCTTGTTTTTTAAGGTAGGTATTTCACACATTTGAAACACAATTCATAATAAGTTATCAGAATTTGCCTACTGTGGTTTACAGGTTTGTCCTTGACTTACAACAGTTCATTTAGTGACGGTTCAAAGGGGCACTTGAAAAAAGTTACTTATGTTTCACACTTATGACCTTTGTAGCATCTCCACGATCCTGCGATCAAAATTCAGATGCTTGGCCATTGACTCATACTTACGACCTCTGTCCCAAGGTCACGCAATCCCCTTTTGAAACCTCCGGACCAGCACAACCAAGGGAGAAGCCAGATTGACTTAACAACCAGGTGATTAACTTACCTTGGCAGCAAGAAAGGGCGTTAAAATGGGGCAAAACTCACTAAATAAATCTCTCACTTAACAACTGACATTCTGGGGTCCATTGTGTTCGTAAGTCAAGCATTCCCTGTATTTTGGATAACCAAAGTCCAATTTCACAAAGTTAGCAAAATGTAAATTTTAATCAGTATTTCCTTTAAAAAAAACAGTGCAAACTCTACCTGTTTCCGGGAGGTGAACAAATTTCTGCATAATATTTGATTTTGGGTTCGGTCCCGCTGGTTCTCATGGTAGCCACACCTCCGTTATTGAACGTAAACGTTATCATTTGGCTGCTTTTACTCGTGGAAGCACCTGAGAGCAGTCAAGAGAACCTTTTTACAATACAATACAATAGCAGAGTTGGAAGGGACCTTGGAGATCTTCTAGTCCAACCCCCTGCCTAGGCAGGAAAACCTACACCACTTCAGACAAATGGTTATCCAACATCTTCTTAAAAACTTCCAGTGTTGGAGCATCACAACTTCTGGAGGCAAGTTGTTCCACTGATTAATTGTTCTAAACTATCAGGAAATTTCTCCTCAGTTCTAAGTTTCTTCTCTCCTGATTAGTTTCCACCCATTGCTTCTTGTTCTGCCCTCAGGTGCCTTGGGAATAGCTTGACTCCCTCTTCTTTGTGGCAACCCCTGAGATATTGGAAGACTGCTACCCTGTCTCCCCTAGTCCTTCTTTTCATTAAAGTAGACATACCCAGTTCCTGCAACCGTTCCTCATATGTTTTAGCCTCCACTCCCATAATCATCTTGGTTGCTCTTCTCTGCACTCTTTCTAGAATCTCCACATCTTTTTTACATTGTGGCAACCAGAACTAAAACTTTTCATCAGAGCCTTGTGACATGTTCACACGTGAAAACCACAGGACATGTCATACATGACCCATTGAGAAAAAAAGAAGAGGCAATTAAAATATCGAAGCGGCTTCAATGTTTTAGATCTAGTGAATTGGGAAAGAATTTGGAATACAAATGATAAATTAACAAGATCAGTAGCATATAAAGAAAACATGTACCAAATGTTTTACCGTTGGCTTTTACTACCAACAAGATTGACCAAAATATATCCGAACATGAATCCAACTTGTTGGAAGTGTAAAAAATTAAAATAAAATGCAAGGGACTCCTCCCTAACTCTAACCCTAACTCTAACCCTAACCCTGGCTGCTCTTTAGAAGGCCAGATCCTGAAGAGGAAACTGAAATGCTTTGGCCACTTAATGAGAAGGAAGGACTCCCTGGAGAAGAGCCTCATGCTGGGAACAATGGAGGGCAAAAGAAGGTGGAGATGACAGAGAATGAGGTGGCTGGATGGAGTCACCGAAGCAGTCGGAGTGAGCTTAAATGAACTCCAGAGGATGGTAGAGGACAGGAAGGCCTGGAGAAACATTGTCCATGGGGTCGCAATGGGTCAGACACAATTTAGTAACTAATAATAACAACAATAAAGTAACTGACACAGACAATGTACTTGTTCACCAAGGACTCATGTATGTTAAAGAAAAAAAACATAAATAAAATTATATTAAAAAGGAAGAATGGAAGGGTATTTCCCAGTTAATTTATTTTTCTTTTTTCTTTTATACCGAGCACCTGTGAAACAAAGCAAACTCAAGTTGCCTTTTGAAAAAGTAACTTGGGACTAAGGAGAGAAAGAAGGAATGGGCACTAAAAACCGAACAATCCACGATTTCACAGTGGAAAACCTGGCCAGGTTACTTACTGCTTTTTTATCAGCCTGGTTACTGTCAAAGCCGGTCGTCAGATCTCTGACTCCAGAGACGGCAAATTTCCCACAGGATTTGGGGGTAGGTATTTTCCCCCTCGTAATTCCGAAGTTTCTCAAACAGAGCTGTGATGACCTTCTGATCGTTACAGATAAAATAAGATGACTTGGTGATATGATAACCGTATCTATATAAGAAGACAGAAGAAGAAAAAACTTTGAACTATAGTCCAGCTACTGATAATACTCTAAAAGAGCACCTGTATAAACAAATCGTGCTCTTTCCCACTGTTCCTTTCAGTAAACCAAGTCAAGTACTTTGAGATATAAAATATAAGTCAAATGTTCATGGGAATTCGTGTTTCTAAGCCCCCAGCCTCTAGGTGGCAGTGTTACTTCTTCTTCTTTTACTTTTAGCCCTTTATTTGTTCTGAGCTTGAGAGAGAGAAAGATTTTAAAAGGTAAAATCCACCCGAACGTTACCAGAAAGAAAGAGATTCTTGCTCCACAAATACAAAAAGTGAGGAAAAATAGAAAAAGAAGGAAGAAAGAGACAAGTCCAATTTAAAAAGTAAGTGGCGTTTGTAAGAATTCCATCCAAAAAAGAAAACGAAGTTAAGGAAAGAAAGATAACCCTCTAATTTAATACAGGCTTGATCCGCCGCTTACTTTCTTCTGTCTTGAATTTTAATTTTGCTCTAAGTCTTTGGGGTATTCTCTTCTCCAATAGTAAAATTTATCCCACCAATTTCGACACTCTCTCTCCTGCTCTGCTTCCATTTCAGGGGTCTGTCCAACGTTGTGCAGCTTCAATGGCTGCTTGTCTTGTAGCCGGAGGAAAGAGATTCTCCTGGATCAATCAGAGGCTTTGTGATGCCCCCGAGATCAGCAGGACGAGCCCTCTCTATCACCGTCTCTTCGGGACGGTTTAGGTCCAAAAAGGACTGTCCAGCAGCAGAGATATCAACAGCAATCCTGGAGCACCAAGATTGCATGTCGTGTTTGTAGCGACGTCAGCCCCGCCTCTCCCATTTTGATCACGTGATTTCTGGGAATGCTGCAATGGTCATAAGTATGAAAAATAAGTCCCCTTTTTCAGCACCGTTGTGACTACGAACGGCCACTGAATGAATTCCTTTAAGTCGAGGACTATCTGTACCTTAAACTTAAAAAAAAAATGCACTTGGTGGTTTTCGTTTAAATTATACTCACTCTGTGTAAATGTTTTTCAGCTGTTGAGACAGAGTCACATTCTTCGTGGCCAGAAAGCTAGACATCTCTGCGGTTATGACTGCAGCACTCACGCCGTCTTTATCCAGTACGACAGGGCTGCCACATATATCCTGAAAGTTTACAGGGAAAAAAATACCCCAAACACTACTTGTAAAACTTGCTCCGACACAAGTGATCAATGCAAAAAGGCACATAAAATAGTTATACGACCAATTTTGGTCATCACACCTTCAACATAAGATATGTTGAGACTTTGGAAACGTGCAAAGAAGAGCAACTAAGATAAATTAAAGGCCCGGAGACTAAAACATATGAGAGCGGTTGCAGGATTTGGGTCTCGCTAGTCTAAAGAAAAAAGGATTTGAGGCGACATGATAGCAATATTCTAGTATTGAGGGGCTGCCCCAAAGAAGAGGGAGGTCAAATTCTTCTCCAAAGCACCAGAGGGCAGCACAATGAAAACAATGGTTAGAAACTCATCAAAGAGAGAAGCAACTTGGAATTAAGGAGAAACTTCTTGACAGTGAGAACAATTAACAATTAAAATATAGAATACTAGTGCTGATAACCCGGGCATTGCCAGGGTATTTATTATAGGGGGGAAATGTCCGGAGCAAATGTAGCAATAGGAATAGCAATAGCAGTTAGACTTATATACCGCTTCATAGGGCTTTTCAGCCCTCTCTAAGCGGTTTACAGAGTCAGCATATCGCCCCCACAGTCTGGGTCCTCATTTTACCCACCTCGGAAGGATGGAAGGCTGAGTCAACCTTGAGCCGGTGAGATTTGAACTGCTGAACTGCAGATAACAGTCAGCTGAAGTGGCTGCAGTACAGCACTCTAACCACTGTGCCACCTCGGCTCTTCATGTAATTTCTAATGTTGATTTTCCCCCTTACCAGAAGGAGCCCCCTTGTGGAGTACTGTTGAAACCATACCATGGCAACTCCACCGCACTGTACAGTAAAGCCATTTTACGGCAGTACAGTAGAAGCCATTTTAAGGCACAACAGGCTGTATCATAACAGAACACGCATCCTGGGGGATCTTACGGGTGTCTACCTACACAGTATTTGTTTCCAGAGGGTAAGTCATCTGTCTACCCAGTTTGGTTGAAATTGCTCGAGGCGTTCAGAGTTATGCTGGAACATACATACTGTCAGGCCTGCAATTATATTCCTGTTAGGATCTTTGGCCTGCCACACTTTCCCTTATTTCATTATGCTGTTTCATTAGTATAGTGATGGGAGGGGGGAATAGACAGGAGTTGGATTGTGGAATGTATTGTTTTCATTCCTTTCTAGAAGCTCAAGGTCATCTTTGTCTCCGTACTTTTACACCTGACCGGAAGCAGCTGGGTGGAGATGACAGCGTGGAAGAAGAAGATTGGACCATGTGATGGATTTGTGGGTGTTGGTGACAAGATCATGACTTTCAACTGGGGGGACTCGATGTAACATCCAGAATTGGGGATACACAGATGTGCTAAGATGTCTGATTTATTAAAAAATTTGGGATCGTTTTTGTTTGGACTCTGATTTAATTTCCTACATCGATACTTGGACGCTGGATCACATACATACATACATACAAACCATGTATGGAAGATAGATGGATAGCATGATAGATGATAGATAGATAGATAGATAAGATAGATGATAGAGATTGAAGGGAGGGAGGGAGGGGGAGGGAGGGAGGGAGGGAGGGAGGAGGGAGACGAGAGAGAGAGAGAGAGAGAGAGATGTTCCGTTACTATTTCATAAGGTGAAGCATATTACCGATGGCTTCTTCAAAAGCAAATAAGCATTTTGTCCTTGGTCTATCAGCTCCTTGGCTCGATTTCCCATCCATTTAATCCCGTTAACGTTTCCTGTGTTGACCAAGGTGCAATGAAAAGAACATGAGAACAGAAGAGGAATTTCTTTTAAGCGCATCTATTATTACTACCTGTAGTAATATTGCTGTACGTGGCAATGTCACTCGGCCTCATATTTCTGATGTACCATATGCCTACACCAGTGATGGCTACCCTCTGTCATCGCATGTCGAAAGCCTGCGTGCGCACTCATAATGCAATGTGCATGGAAACCCCCCCGCGCACGCCTGTGAAGGCGACCCCCGATGTGTGTCCTCACCCCCACATGACCCCCCCCCCCCCGTAAGCATGTACCTCTCCCACATGAACCCTGCACATGCGTGGCAGATCCGAAAACCAGCTGGCTGGCGGGAGGCACACATATGCGCCGTGAAGCTGAGCTGGGGTGACGGCTTGCGTGACCTAGCTTCGCCATCATGGGCCTATACGTTTATTAGCTTCTAAGTGATATCAGAAATATGAGGCCCAGCGACATCACCAGGTACAGCAATATTGCTACAGGCAGTCTTCGACTTATATATTTATTTAGTGACCGTTCGAAGTTACAACGGCACTGAAAACAGAGACCTATGACCACTTTTCACGCTTAGCGACTGTTGTAGCATCCCCCACTGGCAACTGACTCAGATTTACGATGGTTGCAGTGTCCCCAGGCTCAAGGGGGGCAAAACTCACTCGACCAAGTTTTGCTTAGCAACAGGAATTTTTTTTTGGGGGGGGTGGGTGTCAATTGTGGTCGGTAAGCCGAGGATTGCCTGCAAAGGGAAACCAAAAAGAACTTGACCCTTATGTTGTGGCCTGCCTAGCGGATCTGCAGCAGATTTGGACAATGAGGAGGTTGGGGAGAAAGATGGGTGAGTCCTGGAGTCTGGGCAAGGCTCGGATGAGGGCTCTGTGTTGGAGGCAGAGAGGGGGCCAGAGCCGTATGCCAGTTATTAGCTGCCTTCTGCGTCAGACATCAGTGAGGCAGAAGAACAGCTGGAGCCTGTTCCCAGTGTGTGCATGTGCAGAGCTGCGAGGACGAAGGGACAGTTAAGGAACAGAGCGACTCAGGAGTAAGGCACAGGTGGACGGTGAATGGCCCCTCCCATAGGGAATAAAGAGGAACTAAGGGGAGGGGAGTTTGCAGGAGACAATTAGTTAATTCATTAGAATGAAGATCTGTTCTTGACTTCCTGCCAAGTAATTGCTGCTACAGAGTGGTGTTTGGAAGATATCAGCCTGGTGGGAATCCAAGCCCGATAAATCTCTTGGAAGACTATTGGCCGGGACTTTGGTGGAGAGGAATTCCCTTTAAAACTAAATAAAAGGTGTTTTAGCGGGACGAGGAGTCGGCTTCGTGCTTTTGCGTAGCCTAGGTCAGAACACCTTACCTCAAAATGAAAACCTTCCTTGAGAGCGATTGCTCGCAATATTTTGGAGGACACGGTGCTCGCTAACATATATACGTCTTTAATGGCATTGGGAGTCTGATTTTGATTTTTCCAGCATGTGTACAGCCACCATCCTAAAAGAGCTCCAAATTCGTTGCCGGAAAACACTTTCCATTCTCCACTGCAGGGATGAGAGAGGCTTCCAGTGGTTAGGAGACAATAACCTGACAACATAAATAGGTCAGCCAAACGGTAACAATAGCAACAATGACACAAATTCTAATTTTGCACTGATTTTGTTTTTCTTCACGTGTAATTCTTGGATTGCAGTCATTTGTTAAGTGGCCGTTTACTATGGCTGTCTTTTAGGATATTTTTTTACCTTCTGAATCTAGCCTAGGATTTAATAGAATAACAAGCAAAGTTGGAAGGGACCTTGAAGGTCTTCTAGTCCGACCCCCTGCTTAAGCAATTTCTTTAACCCCGCAACTAATAACATCTGTGTCAAGCCTGCAGCCATATTCCTTTTGGATCTTTGGCCTGCCACACTTTCTATTATTCTACTTTTCTATTGTGGGAAAATGGGATTGTACAGATTTAAATGCTATGTAGCCATAACAACATACTTTCTAGAAAGCCAAGGTCATCCTTTGTCTCTGCACCTGACTGGAACTGGATGGGTGGAAGCTGCCAGCTTCCACCCATCCAGGAGTCAAAAGAAAATAAGACCCTGTCTTATTTTTGGGGAAACACAGTAGTACAAAAAATTAGTTTTCTTTTTTTTAAAAAAAAATGATTTAATACTTCCCAGGTATTCCTCCCAAACAAAGAATAATTAAGTTTGGTAATCGACAAACTAACCTTCCTTGTTTCTCGGCCACTGCAAGCCGATCGGCATCCGGATCGTTGGCTAAAATAACCCAAGCGCCTTTTTTATCCGCCAGAGCGAAAGAGAGAGTCTGGAAGGAGAAAACAGTAAAAAGACCGGAGCAAATTATCCTTCGAAATAAAACCAAGAAAAAAAAATCTTCTACCCTCACCAAAACAAGAATGGATGGTAGGAATGGGACAATTCGCCGCGGCCGTCTCATCACCGCCAACTTACTGCGGCGAACTCGCCGCGGGACAATTCAACAATTCAATTTAGTTATTTAAAACAATTTTAAAAATTATTTTAATTTTTGCCTATCCTGTTTCGTTCTGTCCCTCCTCTTGTATCCTTTCTTTAACCCTTCTAGTCCATCGTTTCTTGGATATTAGGGTTAACTCTTGTCCCGTGGTGAGGTTGGGCCATGGCGAATTGTCCTAGATCTCCGCCAGTTGATTGCAGGGGTGTCAAACTGGATTTATTTAAGAGCTGGATCAGCATTGTAGTTCTCCTCCTTGGGCCGGATGGGAGGGGAAGTGGGGGAGACAGGACGGATGCCTCCTGCAGCACCCTGCCAGACAAAATGAGCCGCAATGGGCCACATGCAGCTCCCCCCCTGTGCCCCGTTTTCAGCCTGGATGGCCTCCTGCAGCACTTCGGTGGCCAAAATGGGGGCGTGGGAGGACCTGGGCGCATTCCTTTTTGGCTGTCAGAGGCACTGTGGGACGGTCCTTTACTATTTTCAGGACAGCCCCGTGGGCCAGATTTAAGCACTCCGCAGGCCTGATCCGGCCCACAGGCCTTGAGTTTGACACCCCTAGTTTATTGCAAAGCTCCAGAAGTGTAGATCGCGATGCCAACATCATGAGGAAGAAGAAGCGTAAAAGATTTCGAAAGCTCGATCTGGTTCAAATGGCAGGAGGTGCGAAATAAAAAGATGAAAGGACTCACATTTTGAAAACCGCTGCCTGCGAACTGCTGGGAAATTAGAAGCCGGAAGAAGCGAAGAAATTGACTAGCCTTTTTTGAGAGTTACAAGCGTAGGCAAGCTTGAAAGAATGTCGACGTTCGGAACTACGCTTTAGCTGCAAAGAACTGCCCGAAGGGACGGGAGACGTGGTGAAGATGGGAAGACAATGCACTAAAATCATGTTTTTACCAGTACACCTTTCCCTTCTTCTGGATTTGGGTATTTTACGGTGGGAAATTCCGGATCGGGGTCCTTCTGTTCAGGCACCGCGAAGGGAGGACTAAAGTCGAAGGCCTTAAAGGCCGACTGCACAAACTCGTGGCCTACCCCGTGGACAGAGGTGTGAACGAATTTCAACTTGGTCTCCTTGTTTATATCCCTGAAATCAAGTAACACGAAGGACATTTAGCTGGTAGAATATTGTCTGCCGCGAGGAATAACAACAAAAAAAAAGGGGGGGGATTATGGAACACTTGCTTACAAATTGCCCAATTCAGGAGAGCTAGTCCTCAACTTACAACTGTTCATTCAGTGACCATTTGAAATGATCATGGCAGTGAAAAAAAAGTGTTGCGTCCTGGCAGCAGATTCACCCGCCACCTGTGGCTTTACTCCCAAAGTGGACCCCGATTTCTGAGCTGTTCTTTTCTCTTCCGGCAGCTCTGCGCATGCGCACACTGGGAACAGGCTCCAGCTGTTCCTCTGCTTCACTGCTGTCTAGCTCTGAAGGCACCTGATCACTTTTCAGACGGCCTCGGCCTCGTCTCTGCTTCCGGCGCAGAGCCCTCGTCCGAGCCGTCCCCATTCTCCAGGACTGGCCCATGTTCCTCCCCAACCTCCTCACTGTCTGACTCTGCCACCAGCTCTGTTGATGCTGGTGGGCCACAACACTGGCTTATTGGACTGCTGGCCCTGGTTGCTGATTGGTTAACCTGGTTACTGGATTACTCGCAGACAGAGGCTGCTGAAGGCGCTTGTGAGAGCTTTGCCCCACGACTTGTGAATGTGGGCACAGCTGGAGTAACAAAGGGGCAAGTTAGACCTGTTCTCTGGTCGTGTTGCTTTCGTGCCACGCCCCCGGGGCCATCCCAAAATGTCATAAAATGGGGCAAAACTCCGTTAACAAATGTTTCACTTAGTAACAGAAATGTTGGGCTCAATTGTCCTCATAAGACAAGACACTAGCTGTGTTCGTGATTTGAGCTACGGTATTCTTTAGCAGCTATGAATTTGAATTGAGTAATGATTGAAACCGTTTTGACTTTGTGTTTTTTCCCCCCCCGCTTCTGTTCTCCACCCAACGTCCCTTTCTTGAGTAGGGCGGCCCCATAAACGGAACCTGGAGTAAATACAGGCAGTCCTCGATTTACAACCGCAACGGAGCTCGGCACTTACGTCGCTAAGCGAGACATTTGTTCAGCGCCGCTTTTGCTAACCCCGTTTTTACGACTTCCCTTGCCACCTTTGTGAAGTGAAGTGATGTCACTGAAGTGGCTCAACGAGTAACACGGTTGTTAAGTTAATCTGGATTTCCCGGTTGAGTTTGCTTGTCAGAAGGTCACAAGAGGGGACCCTGTAACACACACACACATACACACACACACACACACACACACACGGAAACTGCAACCGTCATAAATGTGAGCCGGTTGTCGAGCAAGAGGGGACCCCGTAACACACACACACACACACACACACACACACACACACACACACGGAAACTGCAACCGTCATAAATGTGAACCGGTTGTCGAGCGTCCTAATATAAATCACTTTTTCCAGTCCCGTTGTAATTTTGGTCACTAAGCGAACTGTTGTTAAGTCGAGGACTACCTACAATGGAATAAGCCACTCACCTGTGACAACAGTGCCGCTGTATATCTTTGAAGTAATCCTTGTTAACCGCCGCGTACGGATCGTGGAGGAGGGGACTCTGATCAATCAGGCTGTCCTCCCACGCTTGCGGCCACGGCTCCAGGTTCCCATTAATGGCGTCGGCGATGCCGCGATCGTGCGGCCCAATGATCTGAGAGCCATTTTCCCAATAGACCTAAAGGCCGTAGAGATTTATTTTTAATCCTTAGTAGCAAATGTTTTGGCTTAACCTATGCCCGTTTTCTTGACCTAGGCTGCTTTTCGCCCTCCCCAGGAAAGCTTCCGGAGCCTCCGGATGGTGAAAAGTTCAGAAACGAACTTCCGTTAAGCCCTTTTGTGCCGTTTTTTGCCCTCCCCAGGTTTCAGGCACCCGAGTAAAAAAACGTTCGCCATCACTGACCTATGCAATTTAAATTCACGTGAACATCCCTGGAATTAACTGAAAGACTATTTTATTTTATTTACTTCTACAATGCCTCTAATCTTTATAAACAACTCAAGGTGTAGATGTATCTAACTATTCCTTCCTCCTCCCTATTTTCCACATCAGAGCAGCAAAACTCAACTGTGAGGTGGGTTGGGCCCAAGCTGGGTTTCATGCCTAAGGCGGGACTAGAACTCACCGTCTCCTGGTGATTGGCCCCAAGTCCCCCCCCAGCTGGCTTTCATGCCTAAGGTAGAGCTAGAATTCAACATCTCCTGGTTAGTGACCCAAAGTCACTCAGCTGGTTTTCATGCCTAAGGCAGGACTAGAATTCACTGTCACCTGGTGATTGGCCCAGTCACCCAGCTGGATTTCATGTCTAAGGCAAGACTGCAACTCACTGTCTCCTGGTGATAGGCCCCAAGTCCCCCCAGCTGGCTTTCATGCGTAAGGCAGAACTACAACTCACCGTCTCCCAGTGATTGGCCCAAAGTCACCCAGCCGGTTTTCATGCCTAAGGCAGGACTAGAATTCACAGTCTCCTGGTGATTGCCCAAAGTCCCACAGTCAGCTTTTGTGTCTAAGGTGGGTCTAGAACTCACCGTCTCCTAGTATTTGGCTTAAAGTCACCCAGCCGACTTTCACGCCTAAAAATGAGACTAGAACTCACTGTCTCCTGGTTCCTAAGCCTGGCGCTTTTAACTCCTGGTGCGTCAATCCATCCCAAGATATTTCTGCTAGGAAATCCATGCAAGGTAATACCTTATATCCATTGTCTTGTTTGGGGTTGTGAGATGCAGTCACCATAATTCCAGCAGCAAGTTTGAGGTGGGTCACTGCATATGGCTGTAGGAAACCAGAAGAAAAATATTAAGAAGGAAGAAGGATGATGTCTGTTCAGACTCAGCCTTAGCAGAAGCAAGAAAGAGAGTCCTTGTCACGAAAAAACCCTCTTTATTTACCACTTGTGAATTAATGGCATTCACCCACCGAAAAGCCCGGGTCCTTCAAGTTAATTGTAGCAATAGACCTTATCATTCCTTGAGATAATGGCAAGGCCACCAAAAGGCTGCAAATTGAGTTCTGGCAAGCAGAACTTTGTGGCATGAAACACAATGGGCAAAATCTTCAGAAATACGAACTGTTGTCTCCTACGACCACCACTCCCCTTTCCTTCTATTGATTCCCTAGCCAGGGAAGGGCCATTCAGCATCCATGTTTGCTTTGCTTCCCGAGTCGACTCCTTGTCCTCCGTTGTTCACCTCTCCTAACTGCTCTGCGCATATGTGCATCTGGAACAGGCCCCAGCTGTTCTTCCTCCTCACCCATCTCAGCCTCCAAAGGCAGCTGCCTCTCCACAGTGGGCTGGGAAATGTCGGACGGCCCTGTCTCTATCTCAGTGTCCGACACAAAGCATCCCACAGAGCCTTCCCTGGGCTCCAGAACTGGCCCATGTTCCTCCCCAACCTCATCGTCCGAGTCTGCCGCCAGCTCCGTTGGCAGCTGGTTGGCCACAACAATGTCCATGGAGATTCTCGGTCATCCAGGTCATAGTTGTCCAAAATGTTTTTATCAAGAGGCAACTGGACTTTCTTTTCTTTGAAGGCATTTCGCTTCTCATCCAAAGAGCTTCTTCAGCTCTGACAGGATGGTGGGGAATGGAAGGATTTATACTCCTTGCAGACAGCTGGTCATTTGCATCCTTTTAGAGCGTCGTTGAGGCCACTTGGAGGTTTATCTCTGTCCTCAGGGTCACCTGAGTGGTGCAAATAGGTGTGAAAGCTTCTTGGAACTACTAAAAGGACTGCGTTGTGGAACTATGGGGTGTTTACTACCCCCACGGTCACCTGATCAAAATTTGGACGCTTGGCAACCGACTCATATTTATGGAGGTTGCAGCAGCGGGAGGGACATCACATGATCCCCTTTTGCGACCTTCCAACAAGCCAATGGGGGAAGGCAGATTCACTTAACAACCGTGTGACTAACTTTAACGTCTGCAGTGATTCGTTTAACGGGGACAAGAAAAGCCACAAAATGGCGCAACACTCCCTTAACGAATGTCTTGTCAGGGATGGAAAGTTTGGCAATTATGGCCATAAATTGAGGACTGCCTCTATAGGAAGCACCCTTGTGTTTATGATTTCATAGACGCTTTTATGTTGCAATGACAACCAAAATGACTTGATGAGGTGGACGGCTATAGAAATGGAACCAATATTCTGGGGGATGCTCCTGAAAGAATCCCATTCCAATTCTTATTGGAATAGCAATAGCAATAGCAGTTAGACTTATATACCGCTTCATAGGGCTTTCAGCCCTCTCTAAGCGGTTTACAGAGTCAGCATATCGCCCCCACAGTCTGGGTCCTCATTTCACCCACCTCGGAAGGATGGAAGGCTGAGTCAACCTTGAGCCGGTGAGATTTGAACCGCTGAACTGCAGATAGCAGTCAGCTGAAGTGGCCTGCAGTACTGCACCCTAACCACTGCGCCACCTCGGCTCTTTTTAATAGAAGATGGAAGAAGAGCAGGTTAAGGAGACAATGGTTGCATGGGTGATAAACCTAGGCTATAATATACACTTGGATAGATGGCAAAAACCATGGGAACCATGGGAAAGGAACAGGAAAATAACATTGTCAATACTGTATAAGGAAAACTTATATTTTTTTATAGGTGGCACCTTCCACCCGCAAGAATTGCCAAAATGTCCAGAAACTGAGCACCAAATTGTTGAAAATGTGACTATGAACCAGGCATATACTTCCACATGTGGTGGTCGTGCCAAAAATCCAAAAAATATGGGCAGAAAATCCAAAAAGTGGCTGATAAGAGAGGACCGAAGAGGAAATAGAATTCACCACCGGAACTCTTTCTTTGGGGAATTATAAATCATAAATATAACAAGGGGGTAATTTACTGAACAATACATATCATTACGGCAGTCTTTGCCCAAAATTGGAAAAACAGGGAAACTCCACAAGAAGGGGAAATAATTAGGAAAAGTCTGACCTGTGCTGAAATGGATAAATCGACATGGGAATTGAAGAATAAAGACGAATCAGAATATTATAGGATCTGGGATAAATTTTATCGCGTGACCCGACAAATGCGCGTCCGACAAACGCGCGCTGACAAAACAGTGACGTCGAAAGCGCGCCCACTAAAGCGCGCTGACAAAACAGCGCCCACAAATGCGCGATTAGGGTTTTTAGGTTAGGATTAGGGTTGGGGTTAGGGTTAGGGTTGTTAACGTTGTTTTCACGTTGTTTTCAATGGCGCGCTTTTGTCGGCGCACATTTGTAGACGCGCTTTAGTGGGCGCGCTTTCGACGTCGCCGTTTTGTCACAGCGGTTTTGTTGGCGTGCATTTGTCGGGCGAGCATTTGTCAGTGAACCATTTTATCGATGCTTTATCGACAAAATGGAACAGATCCAAAATAGGCAATGGCTAAGATTCGTAGAATAGAGTTATGTATGAAACCGTAACAGTGAAAATGTATAAGATAAACACAAAGCAACAATTGGAAACATGATATTTCTATTA